>NC_139218.1:113534265-114134265 GCF_055691185.1 Crinia signifera | reverse complement strand
CTTGGAAGCTAAGCAGTGTTGGGGCAGGCTAGTACCAAGATGGGAGACCTCTTGGGAAAACCTGGTGCTGTAGTAATAATATAATGAAAGACCACCAATGGAGAATTGGCATCGTAATTTATATATATATTTATTGATTAAATTATGCACTTTAACAAGTGCACTTTAGCACTCTTACTTTAGCACTTGCACTAAAATACTAGCACCGGCACTTTAAGATTAAGTGCAAATAAATCTAATAAATATGATAAACAACAGGCACCAACCAGCATTAGGCTGGCACTATTATTGCACCTTGGAAATAATCTGTACACCAGCCTATATCTCAGCATGAGTTATAACACTGGCAAATATGGCTATTGCACTTTTCCTAATATAGCACTTTTCCTAATACAGCACTAAAACTATGGGTGACATTCTATGGGATGAGATAAATGCGCATTTTTTTTATCGCACCACTTCGCCCTTTTTAAAATCGCAAGATTGGCCCGTTTTTTGCATATTTAATGAGATGCGAAAAACGGGCCAAATAGTGCGAATAGGTGCGAGGTGGTGCGATGTCTTTAGTCCTGAAAATGTGCGATTTTCATGTCTGAAAATCGCACGTTTGCAGGAAAGCGCAAATTAAAATAAAAAAAAAACAGCGTGGGGTCCCCCGCCCGAGCATAACCAGCCCCGGGCTCATTGAGCCGGTGCTGGTGACATAAAATCAGGGTCCCCGACAAATAGGGGTCCCCTTGATTTAATGAAACCAGCACCAGGCTCAAGGTCCGGTGCTGGTTCCCAAAATACGGGGGACAAAATGACTAGGGGTCCCCCGTATTTTAAGAACCAGCACCAGACCCAACCAGCCAGCAGGGTAATGCCACAGCCGGGGGACACTTATTATATAAGGTCCCGCGGCCAAAGCATTAACCCCCTGGCTGGTCAGCATGGGCAGGGGTCCTGGGGAAGTGGGGACCCCCCCAAAGAAGGGGTCCCCCCCTCCAGGACTTACCAGCCCATGCTGAAAGTCCGGGGCTGTCCCCGATGCCCCTGGGCGGTGGGCATCGGGCTGATGTAAAGTGTAAAAAAAAGAATATAAACTATTGTTTTCTACTGTAGAACTATGAGTCCGAGCAAGCCTACCCCACATGCTGGGACTTGGAGAACCACAAGTCCCAGCATGCGGGGCATTAAAGGGCCCGCTGGCACTTGTAGTTCTACAGTACAAAAAATAGTTAAATAAAACACACTGACACCCTGAAAAATAAAAGTTTAATACACACATAACACACACACTGATACTTACCTACCTTGAGCCCGTAGGTCGGTCCCTGGATCCTGGGTCCGGGCTCCGGGGCTCCAGGGCAGAAGAGTCCGGTTCCGGGGCCTTGGTCCTGGTTCCGGGGCTGGTCCGGGGTTCCGGGGCTCCTGGGCTGAAGAATCCGG
This sequence comes from Crinia signifera, assembly GCF_055691185.1. Taxonomy (NCBI): domain Eukaryota; kingdom Metazoa; phylum Chordata; class Amphibia; order Anura; family Myobatrachidae; genus Crinia; species Crinia signifera. The sequence continues at coordinate 114,132,834 of NC_139218.1, read as the reverse complement.
GGTCCAGGATCCGAAATAGTCCACAGGGGTACCTGAGGAAGGAAATCCTACTCACCTGGTCCCCGGCGACGACATCGGCATTCTCTCCGGCAGATGCGCTGCTCCCGGCTGGTACCCGCTCTCGGACTAAAGAGGCGCAGAGATGTTTCATCTTCCGCGCCTCTTCTCAGAATGATTCCATTGGCCGCCTAGCGGCCAATCAGGAGCCGAGAAAGTCGGCTCCTGATTGGCCGCTAGGCGGCCAATAGAATCATCCGGAGGAAAGGCGCGGAAGATTAAAATCTCTGCGCCTCTTCAGTCCGAGAGCGGTTACCAGCCGGGAGCAGCGCGTCTGCCGGAGAGGATGCCGATGTCGTCGCCGGGGACCAGGTGAGAAGAATTTCCTTCCTCAGGTACCCCTGTGGACTACTTCGGATGTGAATCCAATGTGGTACACCCTATGCACTTAAAACAGCCAGTTGGGCGTGTCAAAAAGTGCATAGGGGCAGGCGGCTTAGTCATCTCTGTAACATCCAGTTTTACCAGTATATCTCTAAGATTTTTATCTCGAGTATACGCCGGCATGATTCTGGTATTCTGTAATGAATTTAAATCCCTGTCTACAGTAATCAAAGGCCAAAACTGCTTAACATGTTTAGTCATCTGATTACTTGACATGGAATACTTATTCACCCAAGGTAATTTTTTGTCATCAGTGATGGTATTTTTTTTAAATTTTAACAAGTTAGATCTTGGAATAGACAATACTTTGTCCCTTGCCTTGATGAGTTTTCTCAAGGGATATCCCCTCACCACAAATCTCTCAATCATTTTCTCCAAGTCTACCAATAATTGCTGGGCATCACTCGTTATTCTTTTCAACCTCAGCATCTGTGAAAAAGGAAGGCCTCTCCTAAGCGGTAAGGGGTGGAAGCTATCAAACTTTAAGATTGTAATCCGGTCCGTGTCCTTTATATAAATGGAAGTGGATAATACTTATTGGCTTTGTTTAATATTTACATCCAGGAAATTGATTTCATTTTTACTCATTACATATGTAAATTTTACAGGGCTAATGCTGTTGTTATGCTCAATAAAGATGTTTTTTAGCTCCTGCTCTGTTCCAGTCCACAAAATCAGCAGGTCATCAATGTACCTTAAGTACATTAACACCTTACTGGCATTGGGGCCTTGTTGGAATAAATTTTTTTCAACATAACACATGTAGGCATTTGCGTACGATGGGGCCACATTGGACCCCATCGCACAGCCAGACTGTTGCAGATAAGTACTGCCATTAAACAAAAAGAAATTCCTGGTAAGTACCAAGGTAAGCAATTGAATAAACAATGTGACAGGAGGACCGCTATAATTAGAATTGGATGTAATCAAAGCCTGTACCGCCGCAATCCCTTCATTATGGGGGATGCATGTGTACAGGCTTGTTACATCCGCACTACATAATATCATTTCTTTTGGTAAGAGCCACAGATTTTCAAGGCGATTAATCAACATATTGGTATCTTTCAGATACGATTCCGTTTGTTGGATGCATGGATTTAAAAATGCATCCAAATAAGTAGAGATAGGTTGATACAGAGACCCCCTGGCAGATATAATTGGTCTACCAGGGGGGTTCTGCAGATTTTTGTGCACCTTAGGTGATGTGTAATAAATAGGTGTCACAGGGAAATCCACTCTCAATGCATTTGCCACATCATTAGTAATAGAACCATCATTAACAGCTACAGACAAAATACTATCCAATTCTTGCTTAAATTTTACTGAAGGATCACTTTTTAGTACTTTGTACACTGAAACATCATTTAATTGGCGCATGCATTCCCCCACATATGCATCCAAGTCCTGCACGACCACAGCCCCTCCCTTATCCGCTTTACGGATTATAATATCTGTCCGTTTACTTAGCGACTGTAATGTCTGGTGTTCAGTTCTGGTCAGGTTATGGTATGGATGTATTTCACTGGTATCAATCAGATGTTCCGCTTGGTCCATAACCCTCATAAAGGTCTTTATGGAGGCATTACTTGAGGTGGGGTCATATACTAATTTAGGCTTGATTTTACGCAACTGGTAAGGTATGTTTGTATTCCCAGTATTTACAATAGGGGTTGTAGCACTTTGTTTTGAAAAATGTTCTTTAAGCCTTAGGGTCCTGCCAAATTTATAACAGTCAACTTTCCACTGGAAGCCGTCGTGTCTAGAACTTGGAACATAGGACAAACCTTTGGCTAAGATGTCAGTCTCTGCTGTTGTTAAAGGGTTGTTAGACACATTAATCACCAGTTCTTCTGCTCTTACTTTCCTCTGCGACCTCCCTTCCCTTTGGTTTTGCTGGCTCCGTCTGGTGCGTAATCACCCGCATGTACTGGGATATAGGCAGATTGAAAAACAATATCTCAGTACATGCGGGTGATTAGGAATAATGTTAACTCTCATCATTAAGAACAACAACTACAAGAAATGACACATCGGTTTGAAGAAAGAGGATATCAAGCAAAAATCAAAAAAAAATGCCTCAAAAAAGCTCGATACAATATGACCAAACGGGACAATCACACATCAAATCCACCCAAAGAGGTATCTCGTATGATCTACGTAAATACATATAACCATGCTTCATCTTCGATTCAAAAAAGCATTATAAAACATTGGCCCATTGTCACTTCGGACAATTCTCTAAAACTGCAGAAACAGAGTCCACCTATGGTAGCCTATAAAAGAGGACCTAATTTAAAGCAGTTACTCATGAGGCCAACATTGGCCCCTGGAACCACCCAGGGAACAACCTGGTTGCATTCGCAGCGCCCGGGCTGTTTCCGATGCTCAGGGTGCACAATCTGTAGTAGCATGGTGGCAGGGCCATCATTTCCACACCCCCAGTCTGGAAAGCAAATTAAAATCAAGTTTAGGCTACATTGCACAATGGACCATGTCATTTATCTCCTCAACTGCCCATGCGGCCTAGCCTATGTGGGCATGACCACCAGAAGGTTTAGAGAGCGCATGGCTAAAAACCGCAATTCTATTCAAGCCGCCTTGGACACCAAAAAAGCAGAACTTCCCATCCCAAGGCACTTTCTCCATGCTGGTCATCAAATCTCCAGTCTTAGATGTAGATTGATCGACTGGGTACCACCTCCGGCCCGAGGTGGAGACAGAGGACTGCTTTTAAAGAAAAAAGAAAGCCGTTGGATATTTCATCTGGGGACACTGGCACCCAACGGACTTAATGAAAATAATCCTCTGAACATTTTTCTGAAGTGATATTTCTTTTATATTTCTCTTATTTATTGTTATATATATTTTTTCTTTCCTCTCTCTTTTGTCATATTACTGGCTCTAATGGAATCACCCCCATTCTGTTCCTCGTATTCCTTTCTACAAAGAAAGCAGATGTCCTTATTTTCTGGAACCCTCCACCCATAACCCTTTTTATAACCCGTATAGCAATAGCATCTGTAATTATTCCCAATAAACGTAAATAACAATAGTAATCCACTTGAGGTCTAAGATCCTTGCCCCCAATAAATAAAAAACAAAAAATAAAAAATAAATAAAAATTAATAAAAATAAAAAGAATATGAAAATTAAAGCAAAAATTTAAAAATAAAAAAACGATTCTTGTTAAAAAAAAAACATAAAACAAAAATAATAATAATAATAATAAAAAAAATTGTCTAGGTAATTTAGATTATATGACCTTAATCTTTAATTACAAATCCCCTTTTTTTTCTCTCATATATTTTTGATTGATATTTCCCTATCATCTACTTTTATTTCTTTAACCAGTCCTAACATTGTTCTAGAGAGCCTTTCACTCCCGTTCACCCTAGCATCCATATTAATTTCATATAAAACATGTATGTATATAATTAGGCATCAAACCTATACAATATTTATGCCAAGATTTGATAAAATACTTCCTATGGATTCAATAGGATACGAGAGTGATGTAACTCTCCCGGAACCCCGGCTTCCCTGTTTCATTCTCATATGTTATAAATTATTATTACACCTTTGACTTCCTGTCCACATAATTTAGATTTGCGTCTCCAGACATTGTAACACTTCCGGGTTCTCATGCGTGTCAAATGCGGTTCACCGAGGCACGGACTTCCTGTCCACATTTATCTCCGTCCCTAGACACTGAAACACGCTGTGACCCACTTCTGGGTTCCCATGCGTGTTGGATGCGGCACGAACTTCCTGTCTCCAAAACAGGAAGTCCGGCGCTGACGTGCGTGTCAGATGCGGCCCACGACTACCGGAACTTCCGGCTTTTTGAAACCGGATGTCCGACGCAGACGCTCGTGGCGGGAGAAATCCCGTGCCACATGACTAATTAGTATACACACACAGGGTATATAAGCCAGGCCCGGGCAGGTATGTCTATGCTGTCCTCCTATCCAAGGAGGTATCTTCACCACTTCCATGTTGCCACGCTGTATTTCCCTATGAGTTCATTTGACCTATGTAAGCGATTTTTTTTGTGTATATATCTTATTGTGTATTATGTATTTAAGGGGGATTATGCACTCACTATATGTTTGCATGTTTGCCCCTTATATTGCAGGCTCCTTGATAAAGGTCCGATACTGATGGACCAAAACGTCGGGGCTATAATGAACACAATCTATTTATGAATTTGATGATCTGAAATAAATGATGAATTGAATTTTAAACATATATCTTTATGATTACAAAGGAGAGTGCCTACTTCTCTTTGGAGAATTCTGGACTATATATATATATATATATATATATATATATATATATATATATATATATATATATATATATACAATGGGCATCAGGTCGGCACTCCATATATAACAAATTCCGGTGCCAGGTCCATAAAGGGAACGTATACAGCACTTACCCCCCACACACAAGGTGAAGAAGAGTCCAGACCGGCACTCAGCGTAGTTGAAGAATGAGGAAAGTTTATTCCATAACGTGCAGTAATTGTAATATGTAATATGTATTTACTGTACCTTATGGAATAAACTTTCCTCTTTCTTCAACTACGCTGAGTGCCGGTCTGGACTCTTCTTCACCTTGTGTGTGGGGGGTAAGTGCTGTATATATATATATATATATATATATATATACAGGTAGGTGAATGTCCGGCACTCCTCGCTTATCGATGATTTCGCTTGCCCGGGTGCCTTCCTATGTGGCGTTGCAGCCACCAGTACACTTTCCAAAATAGAGGCGTCACTCCGGGACTTGTGAAAGCAAAAGTCATAAATCACTTTTGCTTTCACAAGTCCCGGAGTGACGCCTCTATTTTGGAAAGTATATATATATATATATATATATATATATATATATCAAATCAACTTGGTTCTAGGGAGTCCACAATGGAATTTCACCGGGCCATCCTGGCTGGTCTGTCTAACCCTAGAATCCTGTAAAATCACGGACGGGGTATTGCTCCGTGATTTACTATTTTTAGTAATAATTGCTTCTGATTTCAATCTGTTGATTTTTTTTCCTGCATTTAAGCTTCAATGGATCTATGTTAAATGTTCCCTCATACCACCGCACTGCTACCAAACTCAAGCATGCTGGGTTTAACCCCTTTTTTTAACCATTTACAACATAGGCATTAGGATAAGCCGGGGAAGGGGGGGGGGGGGGTGCAATGGCCAGATACACCCTCCCTGCCAAGGTATTTGCAGACAATTAGGCCATATCACATTAGTTGAATTAGACAATGCTCTGGAGGTTTTGACACACATTGCGGCATTAGAGAGAATGTACAGATGGAGCGGGTCTCATCCTTTCTACCTATGGCAAATGTACCGCCAGCTGGCCATGGCGGGCCACGGCGCCTGCCATCGCAATCCATTTTAAATGCTTGGCGATTCGCCGTGGCGTCTCTAGATGAGTGCATTACCAGTGATCATCCACCAGATGTCACTTTTGAAAACCTTCAAAACCTTTGTGCTGCAGCACGTGCATGAAGCGCAGGAACTACAGTAAATAATTTAGGTACTTATGTAATATCTGGGCTCCCGTTTTTCTTATGAGACCGCGTCCCCTCGCCACGCTTCGGGCACGGTGGCTTGCTGCGCTCGCCACACTATATAAAATTAACTCCATGCATAGTTGGATAGTAGGGGTATGAAAAAATGGGGTGCATTTAACATGGGAGCCCAGATAATACATAAGTACCCTAATTTATTGTCCCTGACAAGCCTAGTCAGTGCCTCTCTCACACCGCCGGCACGATCATGATCCCGTCTCTTTGGAGGAGAGTGGATCATGCTGACGCGGGCGGAGAGGCGCTGCATTTGTTTGACACGCAGGAGCGTCTCTGGCGCTGTAGGAATGAGACGCTCTTGTGACTGAGTTGCGCAGACCTTCCAGTAATGCAACGCTTTTGCATCTGAGTTGTTATTACGGCATGGTACTACAGTAAAGTACTTTACTCCTATTGTGCTGTGTCCAGCAAGCTGTACTGTTCTGTAGATAGTGTACACACTAATAAATAAAATTACGTTAAATTGCGTACAGAATCATTACATTAAATTATACTTTACTGTATTGTACGTCTCATTGGTTTTGTTGAAAGGTGCTGGCCTTTGGCTAGTACAGTATTGTAGTTTTAACACACAAAAAAATTCCGGTTTACCAATAAGGCTTTCCGGGCGTCTAAATTTGCATGGACGCTTGAGCATCTACACGGGTACTATACTGGAGCGGCACGGACGCTAATGCGTCTCAGTATATTGTTCTAAAGGTGGCCACATTTTGGTGATATGACATTTACAGGAAGTTACTGATTCGTAAAGGGATCATTTTACTTTTACACACAGTACTGTTACAGAAATGTAAAGTATACAGTGGTACTGTAGATTTAGTAAGCTCATTGAAGTGATACAATGTCTGGTTTTTATCAGTGGTCAATCAGCTGCTACTGTATACTGTAGTACAGTACATTACTGTGATGTACAGTACCTGTCATTTTTTCGAGCCAAGCATGTACAGTACAGAAAAATCCCCTTTAATGTAGGAGCTGATTGGCCAGTGATAAACTACTGTACTCACTACTCAGTGGCGTGCGACGCTTGTTCCGCACAGGACGCACGTGGGCAGGGCGCACAGGACGCACGTGGGCAGGGCGCCATCTTTATTGCCTTATGAGATACTGCAGCAGATACCACTATGGCAGAACGCTCATCCAGAAGAGCAAGGCCCTTCGGAAGAGGAGAGCTCCTCATCCTGGTGGCTTGGCGGGACAGGCCCCTGGTCTCCAACCGAGAGGTTGTGGAGGCCTACCAGGAGGCAAGCCAAGCCATCAGGGTGCGTTTCCGGAGGGACAGGACAGTGAGGGCCCTCCAGCGCCGATGGAGTGACCTGGTCCGTCGGGACCCCCAACTGCTGGACACCCTAAAGGAATGTAAGTACTGTGCAGTATTGGGTGCTGTATTTTCTACTTGTTGCCACGGGGGATTTCCTATTTGTTTTTAATGTGCTGATTACTGTACAGCATATTTGCCTACTTTTGAAAATAAGTTTCAGGGAGATTATAGTTGGTAGTAGAATTTTGCACAGGTTGAGAGGGAGTGTCATGCTCCACCCAAAGGGCCTGTCTAGTTCCATACTGTATATGGAGATATGTGAAAAGAGTTTGTGAACGTGGCACCTACAGTAGAAGTGTGGGTGTGTACTGCTACATCTGAGAGGAATTTTTTTTAAATAGTCATTTAATAATGTACAGTATATTATATCCAAATGTAGGTGAGCCCCAAAGCAGTTAGTAAGAGCTACTATACAGTACGTGGTAAATGTTGAGAAAACTACATCAGATGAGACTTAAGTTGCAATTACACTGGAGGGACAGCAGGCGGTGCTGTCACATATGTGTTTGTATGTCTTACAGTCTGTGATGTATGTATATACTTGTTTGTTGTTGTTTCCTGTGTCTGAAGGTTACATGAAGGAGAAAGACAGATGCAGTGAAAAGTTATTCATGTACAGTTACCTTGTTCTCATTACAAGTTCATGTTATGACCAGTTCCAGTTTATATAAAACCAATCATACCACAAAGACCTTTCCAGTGTGTGTCTACTGAATGAAGCTTGATACAGAAGGTGATCCTGACTGCGTGGGTAAAACTCAATTGCCAACAGGTTATGGGCCCAGACACAGACAAGAGGATCCCAGTTACCAGGAGTAAAGCTTACAAGGATTAAGGCACCAGAAACATCTCTGAGAGATCTGCAAAGCAACTGTGAGTAAACCCAGTATTACAGTATAACTCAAGGGGAATAGCAGATAAGCAGAAGAGATGGCAAGCAGCACAGATCTTAGACTTGCAGTAACCAAGCTGTCTAATGATAACTACCAACTGTGGAAATTTAAAGTTGAAATGCTGCTGACTAAAGATGATTTGTGGGAAGTCATAACTACAGACAGACCAAGTGATAATTACCAGGAATGGGACAAGAAGAACAGACAAGCACGTGCAACTATAGGCTTATTAGTTGAGGATGATCAATTAGTCCATCTAAATGGAGAAGACACTGCAAAGGGCATGTGGGAGACATTGCAGAAGCTACATGAAAGAAGCAGTTTAAACAGCAAATTATTCCTGCTAAGAAAACTGTACCAGATGAGACTTAGCAAAGGGCAGACTATGCAAGAGCATATAAGTAAACTGCTGGAAATGGTAGCAAAGCTCAGATCTATAGGAGAAGAGCTGAAATGCAGTCACATAGTAGCCATACTCCTGTGCAGTCTACCAGACACATACAGTGCACTGATAAATGCCTTGGAAACAAGACCTGAAACAGAACTCACACTAGACTTTGTGAAAAATAGGCTTATAGATGAATATCAGCGCAGGAAAGAAATCACACAGGATTGTATGGACAGTGACTCTGAAAAATCTCTCAAAGTTACAGACATCAGGGTGCATAACAAAGAAACAAGAGCATGTTTTAGATGTAAGAAAATCGGGCATTTAAAAAGACAGTGTTCCATATGGAAAGAAGAACAGCAGAAACTACTTTTAAAAGGGTCCAAGCAGAAAGTGAAAGCTGCACTCACAGATATATGCACAGATAAGTGGAATGGAACTTTTAAAGCGACAGTAACACATACAAACTTTAGTTGGTTCATAGATTCAGGAGCAACAAGTCACATGACAAGCGACAGAGATTTCTTCACCGAGATTGACACAAGTCATAGAGAAGCAATCTATCTTGCAGATGGTACCAATATCACTGCAGAAGGTAAAGGGCATGGTATGCTCATATGCTCCAGTACTAATTAAAGTGACAAAACAATACCAATTAAAGATGTACTATATGTTCCCAGATTGGAAGGCGGATTAATATCTGTAAAGTGCTTAACGGATAAAGGACTTACTGTTAAATTCCAAGACAAGATGTGTCTTATCCAGAATGGAACAGAAACAGTAGCCACAGCCAAAGCAGAGAAACACCTGTATCGCCTAGACACGACAGTACAACAGGTGAGATTAAGCACACACGAACACAACGACTGTATTCATATGTGGCACAGACGACTAGGACATAGGCATCCAGACAGCATTAAGGAACTACAAAAGAGAGGTCTAACGAAGGATCTCACAGTATCAGACTGTTCAACAACCATGACGTGTGAATGCTGTATAAAAGCCAAAGCCACAAGAATGACAGTTCCAAAACAAAGTGAGAACAGAGCCCAGAGACCTCTAGATCTCATACACAGCGACGTGTGTGGCCCAATGCAAGTACATACACCAAGCGGTAACAGATATATAGTGACTTTCACTGATGACTACTCCAGATACACAGTTACTTATCTCATCAAAAGCAAAGATGAAGTACTGGACAAGTTAAAGGATTATATAACAATGGCTACAAATAAATTTCAAAGAAATCCACTAGTGTTTCGTAGCGACAATGGAGGTGAATTCACAGGTCACAGAATAGAACACTTCCTGAGACAGCTCGGTATAGAGCACCACAAGACCGTACCCTATTCACCGGAACAGAATGGGGTAGCTGAAAGGAAGAATAGGACTCTGACAGAAATGATCAGATGCATGTTATCAGATTCAGGACTACCTGACAAATACTGGGGTGAAGCCGTAATGACAGCCACGTACTTACAAAACAGATTATTCTCAAGAACAGTGGAGAAAACACCATATGAGTTGTGGCATGGCAAGAAACCAAATGTGAAACACATAAGAGTCTTTGGATGTAAAGCATTTATGTACATTCCAGCAGAAAAACGAAGTAAACTGCAGAATCGCGCAGTAGAAGGAATCTTCGTTGGATACAGTGAATGTTCCAAAGGATACAGAATTCTGAACCCAAAGACAAATAAGATAACCATAAGCAACAGCTTGACCTTTGTGGAGGAACTAAGAAATGAAGCAATGATTCCAGCCGATCTGGATAAAGAAGACAACGCTGACTCTAGTGACACCATCACAACAGATACCATCAAAGAGGTTGAAGTCGGTCTGGAACCAATTACCAAAGGTATGGAAGAGTGCACATCAGGTGAAGTAAGGCGCTCGAGCAGAGAGAACAAAGGCAAAGCACCAGTGCGTCTCTCATATAAAGCTAGTACCACTAGTATATGTGAACCCACATCCTGGGAAGAAATATCCAACTTACCAGAAAGGGAAGCTGAGAAATGGATAGAAGCAGCAAAAGAAGAAATTAAATCCATGCATGACAATCAGACATGGATACTAACAGAACTGCCATCAGGAAGGAAAACCATAGGCAGCAAATGGACATTCAAAGTTAAATACAACACAGATGGCAAAGTGGAGCGATACAAGGCCAGACTAGTAGCCAAAGGATACTCACAAAAATATGGAGAGGACTATGATGAGACATTTGCTCCAGTAGTAAAGCACACAACCATCAGGACATTGCTTACAGTAGCAGCCGCAAAGGATATGCAAGTAAGACACTTCGATGTAAAGACAGCGTTCTTACATGGCGAGCTAAAAGAGGATATTTACATGGAACAGCCACCGGGTTTCAAAGACCCTGAAAGTCCAGACCTAGTGTGCAAGCTCCAGAAAAGTATATATGGTCTGAAGCAGGCGGCAAGAGCCTGGAACACAAAATTAAACGAAATCCTCATACAGGAAGACTTCGTGAGAAGCAAAGCAGATCCCTGCCTATATGTCAAGAAGATAACTGACAGGTGGATCTACCTGTTAATCTATGTGGACGATCTTCTAGTATGTTTCGAGCAAGAAGGGGATAAAGTGGAATTACTGCAGATCCTGAATAAGGAATTTGAAACAAAAGACCTAGGAAATATAACACACTATTTAGGTATTCAAATATCAAGAGAAGAAAACGGCGACTTTACCTTAAACCAGAAACAAAAGATACAGGAAGCCATTGAAGAGTTTGGGATGCAAGATGCAAAACCGGCAAGTACTCCCATGGAGACCAACTACATAAAGGAAATGTACAATGAAGGTACATCATTACCAGATAATCACCAATACAGAAAGGCAATAGGAAAATTGCTGTACATTGCCACTATTACCAGACCTGACATCGCTACAGCAGTATCAACTCTAAGCAGAAAGGTCTCCAAGCCAAGTCAGATGGACTGGAATGCTGTGAAAAGGGTAATACGTTATTTAAAGGGAACCATTAACTTAGTGCTTAATCTTCCAGCAAGCAGAAATTGTGATCTGATTGGATACGTGGATGCAGATTGGGCTGGAGACTCTAATGACAGAAAGTCTACAAGTGGACACATATTTCTACTTGGTGAAGGACCGATCAGTTGGACAAGTAGGAAGCAATCATGCGTTGCACTTTCTTCAACAGAAGCAGAGTATGTTTCAGCAGCTCAAGCAAGTCAAGAGCTAATATGGCTGAGACAATTGTTAGCTGATTTGGGACAGAAACAAGTAGAATCTACAAAAATCTTTGAAGATAATCAAGGATGTCTCGCATTAGCTCAAACAGAACGGGTAAATCCAAGGACCAAGCACATCGATGTGAAATACCATTTCTTGAAGGATCTACAGGAACAAGGTCTTCTTAACTTGGAATATTGCCCAACAGAAGAGATGACTGCAGACATTCTCACCAAGCCATTGGCAGGAGAAAGACATCACAGACTATCCAGAAAGATGGGTCTCGTGGATCAAGCCTCATCTGTTGAGAAGGGGTGTTGAGAAAACTACATCAGATGAGACTTAAGTTGCAATTACACTGGAGGGACAGCAGGCGGTGCTGTCACATATGTGTTTGTATGTCTTACAGTCTGTGATGTATGTATATACTTGTTTGTTGTTGTTTCCTGTGTCTGAAGGTTACATGAAGGAGAAAGACAGATGCAGTGAAAAGTTATTCATGTACAGTTACCTTGTTCTCATTACAAGTTCATGTTATGACCAGTTCCAGTTTATATAAAACCAATCATACCACAAAGACCTTTCCAGTGTGTGTCTACTGAATGAAGCTTGATACAGAAGGTGATCCTGACTGCGTGGGTAAAACTCAATTGCCAACAGTAAAGTGCAGGGAAATGGCTCTGATGATTCAATGTAAATGTACAGTATCTTTCTCTCATTCCTTTTTCCCCAAAACATTTAACAATGTACAGTAATCTGGGTTAGGTGAAATGAGGGAGATTGCTAGACTAATGAGGGAGAGAGGGAGATTGCTGCTATTTCAGGGGGGCTCCTGCAAAATGCAGGAGGGTAGGCAACTATGCCGTACAGTACATACTTGTTGCCATGGGTGATTTCCTACAGCATTTGTTTTCAATGTGGTCCAGAGCAGGCCCTAGCCTAAATGACGCCCTAATGTAGGCAAGATTATAGCTGGTGCTCCCTAGCACCGCCACTAGTTCTACCTCTGACCCTGCTCCCCTTTCCCAGCAACCCTCATACTGTGTGCCGAACACTATTGCACAACCAACCCACCTGCAGACAGCACCCGCACAGCCGCTAACACTGTGACTTCTGCCTCTGCTCACTGTGACCTCTGCCTCTGCTTGGATACAGATGTTTCCTCATACTGTACTGTACATCTTGCCTCAATAGGCCACGCAGCTCCTGGCCAGTTCTGCTAACATTGGGTGCCTTTTTAGCTGTAAATTCATCTTATTTGCATTGTTATGTGACCAGGACACACAAGGAGTTTTCGATGATTACAATAATATGTGGCATGCCTATATTCTGTGTACAACTGTGGCCAGGGCCGGATCCAGGATAAAATGACAGGGGGGGCACCATGATAAAAGTGGGTTTGGGTGAGGGAGGAGCGGTGTTAGTGGTGCCAGTGTACATGCTAAGAGAGCGGCAGAGAGAGTGTGGGAATGGGATTAAAAATGGGCCCTGGCATTTAAAGTATACAGGCCCACCATGGCGACAAAAGTGAAAGATGTAGTTGTGCGCACGGCGAAGGCGCTCCAGAAAAGGGGGTGCGGCCACTCAACAGGGGGCGTGTCCTTGAGTGTAATGTACGACACCATATACAACTTCTACACATTATGCAACAAAATACTAGACCCCAATATACTTGCCCCTTACACATGATGCCAAATGGAATGAGCCAAAATTTACATAATGCCACATGGATTGAGCCAAAATTCAAATAATGCCACATGGATTGTGTCAAAATTCACATAATGCCACATGGATTGAGCCAGAATTCACATAATGCCACACGAATTGAGACAGAATTCACAAAATGCCACATGAATTGAGCCAAAATTCACATAATGCCACATGGATTGAGCCAAAATTCACATAATGCCACATGGATTGAGCCAGAATTCACATAATGCCACATGGATTGAGCCAAAATTCAAATAATGCCACATGGATTGTGTCAAAATTCACATAATGCCACATGGATTGAGCCAGAATTCACATAATGCCACACGAATTGAGACAGAATTCACAAAATGCCACATGAATTGAGCCAAAATTCACATAATGCCACATGGATTGAGCCAAAATTCACATAATGCCACATGGATTGAGCCAGAATTCACATAATGCCACATGGATTGAGCCAGAAATCACATAATGCCACACAGATTAAGCCAAAATTCACAATACGCTTCATAAAAAGGGACAAAAGGGCCTTATTCTAGTTCACTCTGACAAAATCCTTCTTAGATGGACAAAACCATGTGCACTGCAGATGGGGCAGATGTTACTTGTGCAGAGAGAATTAGATTTGGGTGGGGTTTTACTTCAAAATGAGATTTACAATGCAGTGTAAAAATAAAGTAGCCAGTATTTACCCTGCACAGAAACAAAATAACGCACCCAAATCTAATTCTCTCTGCACATTTATATCTGCCCCCCTGCAGTGCACATGGTTTTGTCCATCTAAGAAGGATTTTGTCAGAAAGAGTGAACTAGAATAAGGCCCATTGTGCGCCAAAGGCGTTAAGTTACACGCCATTTTGTCCATTACGTATTATGCCAAGCACCATAATGCCTATTAAAAATTATGCTACAAAAGTGCTGCTTATCTACATGCTCATTGCCAAGGGTTCCATGCTCATTGCCAGAGGTTCCATGCTCGCTGCCATGTGGGATTACATGCTCATTGCTAAGTGGGAATAGATGCTTGCGGTAAATGAGGGACAGCTGCCGCCAGGCAGAAGTGACAGCCACTGACAGTGGCAGAGCTTGGCTGTATTCAGAGCACTGCAGGTCCCGGCTATTAACAATAATACCCCTTTAACACCAGAAAATGCATTTCCGGGTTGGCCCCTTTTACAACAGCCTAGTCCCTGCATTTTCTGGTGTGAGGGGGAGAGAAAACCACCCCTCCCCCCTTTAACCATTTATCTCATTTAACCGGCTATATCTTCGGAACCAACTAACCCATTTACATGAGACAATTATCATAATAAAGAACTTTTGAGTGGACTTTGATTAATTTTGGTCCCGTGAAACTGGAATGTTTGTTTTCAGAGTAATCTGCCCTCAAAGAACATGAACAGACATGAAATGACATTTCAAAAATAAAAAAATCAGTTTACCCACAATATCTCTGGAACTGATTGACCAATATGGACCAGCCTGGTAACATATTGAAGGCCCAGCGATTTGGAATTGAATTAGATCAATTACAAGCTTCTGTGATGCCAGGCGGGGAACTGGCAGCCATCGGAACCAGATGGGGGTCAGAATTAACGGGTCCCATATTATCCTATGGGGAAAACGTTAAAGCTTTGCCAGGCGATATCTCCGGTTCCCGGGGCTGGGCTTGATGGAAAGCTCTGGTCCTCAGCTTCAAAATTACAGGCACGTGCCTGAATCTGCCAATGCATGTGTAGGCGCCCAATGGACAATTTTTCCAGGACAAAGCAGGCTTGTGAAAAGCTGTTAGGATGGGTACACATCTAAAGATTTATCTGTCTAATCTGTCACAAGGGAACAAAAATCTGGAACTGTATGAGAGCAAATGACAATCAACATTTGCTCCCAAATGCTGGAAAACAGACAAAAAAAATTGCTTGAATAAATTTGTTATATCAGATTACAGCAGCAGGGCCAGCAACAGAAATCTTGGGGCCCTGTACAATCCCAAATCCACACAACGCTCTTCTGCATGAGCCTCATTTAACCTTTCGCTGCTCCAGATCCTGCTTTCAGGTGCGGACTTCTCTCATTCTCAGTCCTGCTGGCTTGGCTGCTGGCTGCTGCTTCCTGCTGGCTTCTGGCTGCTGCTGGCCTGTCACTTTTACAAAAGAACTCTGAGCACTATGAGCAGGCAGGGCAGGTCTTTCGCAGAGTGAGGAACAGACGACCCGCGTATGCACAGTAAAAGTACAGGAGCCAGAGACTGAGTCCACAGCACCAGCGGGGGGTACAGCTGTGCACCTGCGGCCGCAGGCCGTGCGCACACACAGAGTAGATGGCTCTGCGTGCCAAGTGGCAGGGTGCACACACAGTAGATGGCAGTGGCACACAGTGAGTAAGTCACACTCAGCCACACACAGATGGTGCACAGTAGACGGCCAGGCCCCAAAGGTCACTGACAGGCCAGCTAGTACAGGCAGTTGCCATGCCAGGGCATGGAAACTCTGGGGCCCTTCAGATCTCTGTCTGTCGTTACCCAGTTTGTTTTATCTCTGTCTACCATTGTAAAGCACAACAGAATCTGCAGCGCTATATAAGAAACTGTAAATAAATAAATTGATTTAAACAATTTGTCTGACTGACTGTTGTATGTCTTCTAGCATTTGGGAGCAAATTATTGATTGTCATTTGCTCCCAACAATTACTAGATTTTTGTACCCACCAGACAGATTAGACAGATAAATCTGTAGGTGTCTATGTACAGTATGTATCCAACTTCAGAGTCCAGTTCAGTTTTACCTACCCTCCCGGAATGGCCGGGAGTCTCCCGAAAATCGGGTCCCCCTCCTGGCCCCCCGGAAGGGTGGGCAACCCTCCCGGATTCAGGGGGACCCCCGCTGCGCCCCCGATCGCGGCATTTAAATGCCGCAATCCGCGGGTCTCAGAGAAGGGGGGGCGGAGCTAAAATGGCAAAATTGCGTCATTTTAGCCCCGCCCCCTCCACGGAGATCCGTGAATTCACCTTTTAACATAATGGGGGTGGAACTTAGTGATGTCACGCTCAAGCCACGCCCCCCGAGCAGCTGCTGAAACTCTCCTCTCCAGGCTTCTCCTGGAGAGGAGAATATTAAAGTCGGCAACCCTGGTCCGGTTCCTAATTGTGTAGGTGTGAAAATCTCATTGTGAAGTACATTCCTTGTGGGGAGTAGAGATAACAGAGATAACGCTATCTCATTTCATTTGCTGAAGGTGCCCATACATGTGCCTATTCCAGCGCCACAATGTGTGCTTTGAGATGTGCACTCCCACAGCATCTCATCGCACAGTACAAAAAGTATGTACTGCACATACTTTTTGTACTTGCTTTTTATCGAATCACATTGCATGCACAACACATGCAATGCGATGCTAATAAGAGCTCAAAATGCACGGCCGAACCAGCACGTGTATGGGCACCTTTACACAGTTTCTAAAAAAGCCACCTGCTGTCTGAAAAGTGGTACTGCACTAAATTTCAGCAGCTTTAAACACGGTATGCTATGAACGTTTAAGCAGGAAAGATTTTCTAGTGCCATGCATGGCAGAATCCACCACTGAATTTGCAAAGGTAAAAGTGGACACATCTGTATGCGTTTTGTCTCCTCTTTGTCTGAGGGATATTGTTGAGCGGTGCTCTGTCCTTCTGTCTAAAAAGACGTGATGACCCGACATCGTTGTCACAGTGGTGGTGTCATAAATATATTATTAGCCATGATTTATCTTCCTCCGCATATAGTTTATATAATATGAATTAAACGTCCTGTTTAACATATTACTGTTTGTTAAAATGCTACTAACTCTAAAAATGCTGCTAACTTAAAATTGGTGCTATTTGTAAAAAAACGTTGCAAGTTTACAAAACGTTATTACCCTCTAGCAAGTGCTAGATATATATATAGTCACACTTGTGGCAACACACTTACCTGAATAGTCAAAAAGTCCGGTGCCCTCACCAATGATCCACCCAACAGAGGACCCTTCAATATTGTAGTTTGTAGGAGCGGCACTCAGTAAATAAACCAGGTAAACAACGGCGTCTTTGCAACGTTTCAATGTTTTAATACATTGGGGGAAATTTACTAAGAATACAAATACAAAAAATCGTATTCGTATTCTTAATACGAATGAATATGACTGCATACGGCTGTTTCAGCCATATGCAAAGTCGTGTTCCGGAGGGGAATTTACAAAGCAGTCAAATATGACTGCATTATAACCCTCCGATGGCGTAATGATTCGTATTAGCGGACATATATATGGCCGCTAATACGAATTTGTACAGGCAGTCTGCACAGATCAGTCAGATCCGTGCAGGCTGCAATGTGTAAAAAAATGGTTAAATAAAAAAATAAAAATAAATGGTATCGGGTCCCCCCCACAGCCGTAACCAGCACCAGGCTGAAAGAGCCGGGACTGGTATTAAAAAATTAGGAAATTAACCAAATAGGGGTTCCCCGATTTTTTAAAACCAGCAGCCAGGCTCCGGGACTGGTTCCCAAAATATAGAAAGGTATACTCGCGCTTGTGTAACTCAAGTAGAAACGGGCGCCTGGTGGGGTGCTGTGTCAAGCTGCTCCAACTTAAAGGGTGTCACCCCTCTGTGGTAGGTATACAAAACAGAAAAATAATGTGGAGCACTAGGTGGATCAATTGAATATTACAAAATTGATTTATGAAATTATTAAAAGAAAAAGTAAAAGAACATTAATAACAATATTGGGGTTAAAATTGTAACATGTGTATCAATATAAGATTTATACAATCTACGATATGGACAATGAAGGCTTATAATGTAGGTATCTGGAGAACTGATTAATTATCTTACTCCCGTGGAGATAATATGCTCCTTGATCCAATGGGTTTGTGCCACTGTACTGTAGAAAAGTCACGTACCGTGCTGGATTGGAAAAATGCGCTGGAGGATGATCTTATTCCCAAATATTTAGGAGGTCCTCACGATTGGTGCGAAATTTGTAGTCCATAGTGAGTTTATTCACGCTGGAGGATGATCTTATTCCCTGATGTTATAGAGAAGTTTTCACGATTAGTGCAGAATTGGTGATCCACAGAGGGTTTGGGGCAATGTCCCATAGAGAAATGGAAAAATCCGGGAGACTGGCAAATTGGTGGCCACTGGGTGAGCAGGGTGTAATGGATAACACACAGCCTGGTGCTGTCCCCGGTGGCCCTGGAGCGGTGGCCACTGGGCTGATGAAGTTGTGTAAAAAAATAGAAGAAACTATTGTTTAATAATGTGGAACTATGAGTCTTAGCAAGCCTCCCCCGCATGCTGGGACTTGGAGAACCACAATTCCCAGCATACGGGGCATTAAAGGGTCCACTGGCACTTGTAGTTCCACAGTATGAAAAATAGTCAAATAAACACACTGACACCCAAGAAAAATAAAACTTTAATACATCCGAAGCCCACACATACTTATACTTACCTATCTTGAGCCCGTAGGTAGCCCTCGGTCTTGGTCCGGTGTACTGGTCCATGTTGGCATCCGTGTCGGCGTCCGGGTCCATGTCGGTGTCCATGTCGGCGTCCGTGTCCGGGGTCCGAAGTAATCCATAGGGGACCTGTGGAAGCAAATTCTACTTACAAGTCTAGTCTCCTCTGGTGAAGATCTGTCCTCGTCTGTCCTGAAGTAGTCCAGGTCTTCGGGAAAAAAAAAACGCGAGTGTCCCGGCAGTCCCCTGTCACGAACTGGTAGAAGAAACGCAGGAATATTTCATCTTCCGCGCCTCACCTCCGAATGATTCTATTGGCCGCCTAGCGGCCAATCAGGAGCTGAATTTTGCAAATATGAATGTCCCATCAATACCAATACTTTTTTCTGGCATAGTAAATGCCAAAAATACGAATAAATAACAATGTACAAAGCTCACCTTATATCCCCACATCTAGTGAAAAAATGCCCACGTGCACCAACACAGCCACGGGATCGGCAGCCAATGGAAGAGTGTTACAAAATAACACCCATCACCTAGGCACGTCACACCGGCCGTGAAGGTACGCAGACAGAAAAGTTTATACAAAACAAACAAGACACAATTTAAAACCAGCATAGCAACAATGGAAACACACATGAAGAAAGTTTCACAGATCATAATAAATGCATAATATGGCAATCACATTTTCAGAAAAAGGCAACTATTAAAGTATAATGTCAGATGATACAAGGTAGCAAGAGAAAAGGTGTTTTTTACAGTTGCACAGAAATAACAGTTTAAATTATCAAAAAGGTGGACCCTCTTATTGCTATTAACTTCAGTTTGTGTAATGCACTCAAAGGATGTGCTACCAAAGACACTAAACAGTTAATGGAGTAGAGGACAGGAAAGAGTGTCTTGTACTGGTGCACCAAAAGAAGGACTAAACTCTTAAAACATATATTTTAATGTATCACTTTAAAAATTGTTGCGAAATAAAACCAAACAAAACAACATGAAATAAAAAGGATGTAAATCCTTTCTTAGTGTGCCCCACTTATTCGTGTTCCCCTTTGATATGATTAGAAACTGAGCGGTGCAGACATGATTTACAACGTGAATGGAAAATACTTTAATTGAGGGATAATACCCTTGGTTTTTTACACTGTAATAATAGCCCTCATTAATTGTCCCGCCAGAACACAAAGTATCGTGTTGCGGAAGCTAATTCAAATATAGAGGGCATAACCAGCCAATCCAGGCTGTTGGAACGGACCGCGCCGAATGAGGGTTAGATTCCCCTTCAGCGCTAACGCTCTCTTCAGCGGCGGCTGGTTGTAGTATGCCAGTATGCACTAGTGTGGTTTAATACGGGTGGGCAGTAGCAGCTCGGACGCGGTTCAGGCACCTGATACCACGTCACTGTACACAGTCTCCATGTGTATCGGGACCCGTGTATGCACCGCTAGCACAATCAAAAACAAAAATACATTGATATGTGGGGATGGGGAAGTGGGGTTTTAGACACACTAAGGGCTTTATTCTGGTTAGGTCGGTGAAACGGACGTACGGTCCGTTTCACCGTACATTTCCCGTACGCGGGCGGTGAGCGTAAGTCCGCCCACAGAACAGCCGCATACGGACGGTCCCAAACACAGACAATGGGGAGTGGCGTACACTTGAGCGTACACCACCGTGTATGGACGGATATACCCTCAGCCACCGTTAACTGGCATACATCAGTGCGTACGCCACCGTATATGGACGGATCTTGTCCGTTTTCACACCGACACCTTCCGTATATCTGAGCGTACGCCGCAGTGCACGGACGGGTCTTGCCTTTTTTCAATGGAAAACTCAGCGTGTGTAACTGATCATGAGAGTGAGCGTACGTCCGTGCACGGTGGCATACCCTTCGCATATATGTCCCTGCAAATCTTGCCTTTCAACTATAATTAAGACAATTAATTAATTATTCTAACTGTTATTCAATAATTGTTTTCTAATAACTCAATTGTCTACCTTAATAAACACCCTATTAAAACAACATTTTAACCCTCATTACATGTATATTTATTATGTTCTAATGTGGCATTTTAATCACTATCTATGTGTCCCCACATTGGTTTAACTTTTAAATAAAGTTATGTTGGTGTTTGTGTGTATGTACTAAATTATGTCCATAATTAGTTTTAACATGTACACCTACCCTGATGTTATGTGTGATGTTTTAATCTAACAACATTAAACATTCATGCATATTCACTATGTGTTATTTAACCCAAAAACACACACATTCACACATACATCGTTACCCCTCACGTCAAATTACAAATATAAGGGACATTACACATCTGTATGTACCTGCCCTTACAAACCTGCTAACATATTTCTGATTAAAAACACAGGCAACTTCTAACTGAACATAAACTTTTTTTATTATTAAACAAAATATTGCAAAATAAAAAATTTAAATGAGGGCCTGCAGTTGCCTAAAAAGAAGGTTCAGATACAGAAGGGTCAGGAACATTTCCCTCATTATCTGGGCCACCTCATCCTGGTGCTGTTCAGTGTCTGTAGTGAAGGGAAAAAAAACATTATTTAATATATAATATACACAAATGTTTGTTGTATTTTTACATAATAAAAGTTGTGAGTTTAGTGTGAAGGCCACATACATTTTTCAATTACATTGAAGATGGGCCTGCTGTAAACATAGTACTAAATACTATTATGTTACACATACTGTACATATTACATTAAATAATATTCCTCCTTCTTGGATAAATGTATGTTGCATCACAATTGGGAGGTTTGTGCTTGGGGAATCACCTCAAACCTCAGAATTAACCTGTGCTATTTAAGGGTAATGACATTGTTGAGGCTTAACTACTCCTTACTTTTAAAAATGTAGGACATTGCTGCACAAATTATAGGCCTACAGCTATGTTTGAAAAGCATGCATCCGCATGGCCTCACACACTATTAACAAACCAGTATATAAATGAATGTTGCACATCATGCTGGGAAGTGTAGTTACACAACAGCTGGGCCCACATAACTTCAACACCACTACTGTAGGATATGTCATTGGATGTACTGTTATGTAAATTACTCAAGGGGTGAGGCATGCCCACACTCAAAAAATACACCAAGGGGACCCTTGTTCCTGGAGGAGGACAGGGTCGCACTGCAGTGATATGTTGCAACTAATGATGATGTGGGCTACACATATGTGGGTGTTGTGATTGTTTATGTGTAGAAATGTGTATGTAAACATTAGGCACATTGTTTACTTACGGCTATCAGTCCCCTCCTGGTCACCGCTGGATTCGGGTTGGCGGTGAGGAGTAGTTGGGGGTTTGGAAATGGGGTTGGGTAGGGGAGTGGGTGGGGGTAGTGGAGTGGCTGGGGGTAGGGGGTGGCTGGGGGTAGGGGGTGGGTGGAGGTAGGGGGTGGGTGGGGCTAGAGGAGTGGCTGCTGGAAGGTGAGGGGGAGATGGGGTGGGCACCAGCGGGCCCCAAGGTGCTCTCAGCATCCTCTTCATGCTGTTGCTGGGCCTCCTGTTGATGGGCCTCCTCTCTTGCCCTCATGCGTGCCCTGGCGCGTGCTGAAATGTTAATGTTGATGGTATTGAATTTAAAGGTTGCGGATCATGAAAAAGGGGGAAAGAAAAAATCACATTAGTCATGTTCATAACACTACAAATGTACATTTTTCATATAAGTAATACAAATATCATGCTAATGAATAGATATGCTACACACAAATTCATACATTAGCCATATATACCCATATATACACTACCCATATAGGCCCATATACACCCATATACACCCATATATACACTATCCATATAGGCCCATATACACCCATATATACACTACCCATATAGGCCCATATACACCCATATACAGCCATATCTACACTACCCATATAGGCCCATATACACCCATATACACCCATATCTACACTACCCATATAGGCCCATATACACCCATATATACACTACCCATATAGGCCCATATATACCCATATACACCCATATATACACTACCCATATAGGCCCATATATACCCATATACACCCATATACACCCAAATATGCACTACCCATATAGGCCCATATATACCTATATACACCCATATAGACACCCAGATACTCATGCACATATATAAAAGCATTCCTTAAAACATTGCTAACAAATGCATACATATTTGTGAAAAAAATAATACTTACATCGGCTAATATACCGCCGAATGCTTGATAGCAGCCCTGGCTGCCGGCGGCGCAGATCTGACCACCGCCGCTCCACCTGCCCCAGGCTCCTACGAATGCTTCTCCGCATTGGAGACATAGGGGCGCCTGGGCCCCAGGCGCTGGTCCATTACCTGGACCAAAGCCAGCAGTTCCCAGGGGGAAAATGGGGCAGCCCTTGTCATAAACATATTGGCAATGGCGCAGTTATTAATTGCAGGTACATATATAACTTTTGGTGGTTGCTGATTGGTCGAAAACATATTTTTTGTTGTTGTGAACTTTATTAATCCATCTTAGATTAACAATATGTATGCGAATGAAAAGATTGGTACTTGTGGAGTATCATTGAAGATGGGCCTGCTGTAAACATAGTACTAAATACTATTATGTTACACATACTGTACATATTACATAACATGAAATAAATTCCTCCTTCTTGGATGAATCTCCCCCTCCCACGACCTTCATCGTATCCTGATTGTATGCTAAAAATCGCATCGCATCGCATGCGATCAAATCGCATGCGATCGCACCCGATTTTGCACTGAAATGCATCAGAATGCATTGAAATGTGTATTAAACTTGTGAAATGCCCCCAAATGCCATTTTTCATAGTGCACCACCCCCACTATCAACATCAACCCGAAGCGTGGCGAGCGCAGCGAGCCCGCGAGGGGCGGCGGTACGCGTCCTACGACCTTTTCATACCCCCACTATCCACGTCGGCGTGGAGTTGAGAATAGAATAGTGTGGCGAGCGCAGCGAGCCACCGCTCGCCACACTGTTCTATTCTCAACTCCACGCCGACGTGGATAGTGGGGGTATGAAAAGGTCGTAGGACGCGTACCGCCGCCCCTCGCGGGCTCGCTGCGCTCGCCACGCTTCGGGTTGACGTTGATAGTGGGGGTGGTGCACTATGAAAAATTACATTTGGGGGCATTTCACTAGTTTAATACACATTTCAATGCATTCTGATGCATTTCAGTGCAAAATCGGGTGCCATCGCATCGCATCGGATGCCATCGTATGGCATCCGATGCGATCGCATACGATTTTTGAGCAAAAATGCTCAAAAATCGGTAAAAAATCGTATTGCATCGTATGCCATCGTATGCCACTACATATGGCATACGATGCCATACGATGGGGATGCGATGGCATACGATTTTTGAGCAAAAATGCTCAAAAATCGGTAAAAATCGTATCGCATCGCATGCCATCGTATGCCACTACATATGGCATACGATGCCATACGATGGGAGCCGTGATACTCCACAAGTACCAAAAGATTTGCTTACCATTCCGATATGCACACACGAACATACAGTATGCATTTAATGTAGGGAGACACGCACTGTATATACAGTATGCGAAAATTTATACACGCAACTACTGTATGTATTTATACATATCTACGCTATGCTGATAATAACGCACATACAACATGTTGCTCTGTGAATAATTATTACACATAAGAAATGTAAGGAAAGCATTGTGAGGTTGTTAAGGTTTTAATTTTTGATAAGAAACCATACAAGTACTCCAGCAGAGACCACCCGAAAACACATACTCATCAGTGGAATTACATGTGAACACATTTAGCCATGTAGCACAGAATGGTCAACAACCAGTGTATGTTCATGTACAGGTGAATGCTCAGGTGCGTTGTTACCGCATAATTTAAGCAGGATTTTTCGGCGGAAATTAGCTACAACATTGCGAAAAAATGCCCCTTGTGAAAGGCGTGATTTTAGCATATAAATATGCAGCCAGATGCAGACCACTTTTGCTGCAAACATGTCTGATGATTCCGCAGCTGAGGACGCCTTAGTGAGGGCTCAAATGGAATCTATGATGGAAGAATTGAGCAGGAGGGCACAAGAGTGGAGAAGGAGGGCCCAAGAGAGGAGTAGTGCGGCAGATCAAGGGGGCCCCTCACAAACAGACCCTGTTCCAACTGTACTGGCTCAAGAAGGGCCCAGCAACCAGCGAGGTTGCATCTCTGCCAACATTTGTGACCCAGCAGCTGCATGGTGAGGTGACTGGGGCCACCAGAAAACGGCCTGCACCATCTAAGAAGAGTGCTGGGCAGGATACCAGCAGCAAAAAGAAAAACCCTGCATTTCAAGAGACAGAATTGAGAGTTTTAGTACCCCTAGCACGAGAATGGATTGAATTAGTTCCCAGGAAGCTGTCTTCCAATGCAAGGATGAAGATTTGGGAGAACATTACAGAGGAAGTGAATAAGGTGGCAACAGTGGCGAGGGATTTGGTGTCGGTGAAGAAAAGGCAAGTGTGTTTCTCCCCCTGATATTCAAATATGTGTGTACATATGTTACATGTATGTTTTGAGGATAATAGAAAGGTGTGTTTGTAGATAGTGTTAAACTTCAATGACACATGTAAACACAACCATGTCTAATAACCCACATTTATATATGAAACATGCACCATTGGTGTGATGTGAGGTTTTGGCCACAGTTCTGCTCATGTGAAGTATGTGATGGGACAACAACAAGTGTGTTGTTGTAAAAGACTTGTTGAAACATGTTCCATATGTAGCAAGTTAAATAAGGATGTCCAAACTGTGCACATTTAGCTGTTGAAAAACTACACATTCCAGCAAGCCTTCCCATAGTTACATGACTCCCTAATAGCAACACTGGCAAGCTATGCTGGGATGTGTAGTTTCACAAAAGCTGGAGGAGCATACTTTGGCCATGGCTGCTCTCATTTAAGCATAGTGAGATATGTATGTGCATTTAGCGGCCGAATGAGTGATATAGGAGACACTGTAATGCCTCATAATGGTGACATAAATGTGTACTGTATGTGGCAAACGTATGCAGAAAAATAACATATCAGCCACACTAGTAAATGTAACGTAGTAATGGTGTTCAGTAGCAGAGTGGTGCACATATGTCCTGATTATACTTTGTATTTATTATTTGTAGGTGGACAGATTTCAAAAGTGAGCTGAAGAGTAAGATGACTGAGCGGTATGCTCACAGCATGTCCACCGGGAGGGGGCCTATCCTATCCAAATTGGAGTATAACCCCCTGGAGCTGGAGGCATTGGATGTTGTGTATGTGGCAGAGGTCAGGGGGATATCCAATAATTATTTACAGACACGGGGGACGGCGATGGGGACCAGATTCGCGCCGAGTTTCGCCAATCTATACATGGGTGCCTTCGAGGAGGAGCATGTTTGGTGTGAGCGATTCGGTGCGAATCTGGTCCTCTACGCTCAATTTATTGACGATCTGTTTATTATTTGGGATGGGGACTCAGATTCACTCAACACGTTCACTCAAAGTCTTAATCTTAACACTTTGGTTTGAAATTTAATTGTCACCACCATCCTACACAAATTAACTTCTTGGATATAGCACTCTCGGCTAATTTTGATAAACTCGACACAGAAACCTACATTAAATCAGTAGACCAAAGTAGATATTTAGAGTACACAAGTTCACATGCCTCAAAATGGGAAACCAACATTCCCAAAAGTCAAATGGTCCGGATTAGACGAAATTGTTCAAATGATCAAACCTTCCATAAACAAATCAAAGGTCTCATAAACTCATTTGAAGATCAGGGATATCCCAGCCAATTGTTAAGTGAAGCCTATAGTGAAGTCCAACAAATGGATAGGAAACATCTTCTATTGGAGAATAAAGACAGTAACCAACAGACTAAAAATAGGAGGAACTATAGGGAAGAAAATAAAAATGAAAATAGAAGCGTGTCATTTGTTACACAATACAACAGTAATGCCTACGAAATAAAGAAAATTGTAAATAAAAATAGTAAAATACTACTACAAGATGACTTACTAAAAGATGTTATGGAGACCGGTGGGAGAGTTATATTCCGCAAAGCGGAAAACTTAAAATCAAAATTAGTATCAAGTCATTTCTCAATAACAACTAATAACCCACAAATAGAGTCAGAAATAACAACAACAAAAAACTGGTTACCCCCATTACCCGAAGGTTACCACAAATGTGGTAACCACAGATGCCTAACATGCCAAACAGCAATAAGGAAAGAAAAATTCAAAATAAAAAGGCCATCTAAACTGCAGATCCACATTCGTAGTCTACGTAATAGACTGTGCATGTGGACTGCAGTATGTTGGCAGGGCCACCAGAAGCCTCGATACTAGATTCCTGGAACATCGACAAAATATTTTAGGAGGGATCCGTACACATCCACTATCCAAACATATTTCATCCTGTCAAAATAATAGTGTTGGTCAAATTCAGGTGAAAGCGATAGAACAAATTAAGAAAACTGTGAGAGGTGGTGATGGGTTTTGGTAACCTTTGTCAGAGAGAAGCCTATTGGATTTTCCGATTGGCTACTCTGACTCCCAAAGGCCTCAATGATTGTGTAGAACTGAATAATATATAAACAACATATAAATAAGAGAGCAACGTAATACAATGTTTGTTACTGTATATATATGAAAACAAAGACACATGGGGAACATTATAATGTGTCGATTAAAACAACTTAAGAACCATAAGTGACCCCCATGTGCCAATAAACAGCTTTTTGATCCTCTCTCCGGAATCCCTATCTACATCTGCCCTGGATATTTAAATGTGAACTTGTGTATAGTTGTGTACATACAGGTTCATATACAACCCAAGACCACCTGGTTATATGTATAGTAAATTTCCATTTGATTTACATAATGGATAGAACAGTAATTCCCAATGGGTATACAAAGATCCCCGTATATTGGTCATGGACATCCAAATGTGGATTATTTTGCTCCCACCCCCTTCTTTCACCCCCCCCCCCAAATGTGGACCCATATACTGCAACCCCCCCCCCCGTCTCCCCCCCCCCCTCCTCCCCACAAAAAATTATTCTCCCAAAATGTGGACCTCTTCCCCCCCCCCGTCTCTCTTTTCATTATTGTTTTTGCTGTAATAATAATGTGAATATGAATTAAATACTCCCTAAAGAAATGTGTAAAATAAGAATGAATTTAAGATTATAATCGCGACATTTAATCTAACATATTTTTATTTTTATTTTTATTGGACTCAGTTTAATTTAATGTGGTTCAATTGAAATCAAATGCATATCGATATGGTATATAGATTTCATATACAATATGAGTATATGTATTGTGTGGTTCTTTGATGTGTTTGTTTAAAATATTAAAATATTATTATTATTTTTAATGTCCGTAATAAATATAGTGAGGCTTGCTATTATAAAAAGATTAAAGGCTCATGATTGCACAAATAAATCTACGTGACAAATCTATGTGACAAAAGTTTGTAAATACACGGAGACATCGTTACTGAAACAAAACAATAAGAACCAGACCTGACACACGCCGAAACAGAAAGGCGTGCGTTTCAAATAGAAGCGAGGCTTGGTCACGGTCACATGGTATACACACAAGCCAATCACAGCGCATGCCGTGACACGCTCCGGTGAAGGCGTGTGCGCTCCAAACGGGAGCGAGGCTTGGAGATCGCTGCACGGCGCACGAGCACATCTAGCGGGGCGCGCTATTTAAATGGACACAGCGAGACAAATAGTACATATCCTTCTGAGGAAGCCGCCGATGGAGAGGCGGGGAAACACGTAAAGTAGTAAAGCAGACCCTAAGGAGACTGCATAGGTGCCGGTACCACTACGAAGCTATACAGCTATACAACTATCCTGACTGCCCATCCCTGAGCGTGGAAGAACCCTGAAGGGCTGCTTTGCAGGGAATCAGCAGCCGGGACACCACCACCTTAATTCCAAAGGACTCAGCTGGGAAGAGTGGCAAGTTATAGCTCAATTGAGCTTTGTTCTGTCTCTGTCATACTAATGACTGTAACCTATACTAACCTTATAAGCATGCATGCTAATTAACAAACCACCTGAAGTAGCTGTGAGAGAGCTAAACTCTGTTACACAAGACTAACTGTGTTACTAACCTAAGGTTACCAGGAGAAATATCATAATAAATAAGTGAGCCTACTAACATCAATTAAGGAGCACGGTGCCAACTGCCAATATATATATTTTTTATAGGTTTTTTATTTATATTTTTCTGTGTAGTACTGGCCGGTACTTATATGTAATTGAATTATATATTATATGTTTTTACATAAGTAAAACAAATTTTTATTGGTTAATAAATAACAATTATTTATACACCTGGCTCAGCGCTATCTCTAAAAACTTTTTCTTGTACTTTTGTTTTAAGGGGTGGGGTATCCCCTTAATAGAGACAGCTGCAGATCCAGGGGAGCTATAATATAGACCTGCGCTCTGATACACTTTCTTCTTTTCTTTGGATATCCAATATGGATAGTGAGCTCCCGGTGGAGGTGTTTGCTGCTGAGGTAAATTAGAGTCATGCATTGATTGTGGTAACAGACATTGTTTGTGTATGTGATGGTGACATTGATTTGTCTTTTTACCCTAGGTGAGCCGGCTAGTCCAAAGGTACCGCCAGCATCTTCCCCTTCAGGCCCACAAGTCCAGCAGCCTCCGCCAACAGGACGCCCCCAGCCACAATAGGCAGGGGATCCCATGTGGACACAGCTGCTGGAGACGGTCGTGCAGCAAGGGATGGAGGCTGCGGCCCATCAACAGCAGTTTGGGGAATTTTTTGGCGAGTGGAAGGCTACAAACAGCAAACAGTTGGAGGAGTTCATCCGCCAGAATGACATTCTGGCAGCTGGCATGCAAAACATTGCACAACAACTCAGCTGCCAGAATGAAATTCTGGCGGAGCTTCTCCCCACCGCCAGGTCACTCAGGGTGGCCACCCCATCTGCTGCCCCACCCCAAGCTGCACCACAAGCTTCAACGTCTGCCGACCCTCCTGTACCCACTGTCCGAAGAGGGCGCAAGGTTGTGGCACCGTGCATTTTAAGCCCAGTTTAAGCCCAGTTTAAGCCCAGTTTTCCTCATTAGCCCAGTTTAAGCCCATGTTTAAGCCCAGTTTTCCTCATTATTCCGGCCGCTCCCATAAAAACGCCCAAATGCTGCCCACAATGACCGTGCTCTTGCGGACAGGTTTTTTCGCACGGAAAGACCCGTCCGTGAGCGGTGTAAGGTCGCCGCACATGCGCATTGAGAAAGCTACGCATGCGCAGATAAATAAAAACCCGAACCGCCCGTATACGGTCCCACCGTACCAAACAGAATAAGGCCCTAAGTGTGTAACGGTCTGCCAACGCTTCGCAAAAAGCTTCCTTAGGACCCCCCTGACGGGCGTCCAGAAGCTCATTATGTACCAACCTCCTCATGCATATTCATGTCATGCAAATCTGGAGGGAAGTGTTACCATCTTCAAATCAAGATTCTAGGTGTGTCCCATGAATCAATTATCTCTAACAATAGGGTATTGATATATGCTTATTTATCCTGTATATTTTTGCTACAGTGACAGTTAAATTCCAGTCATTAAGCCTCTGTTCCGACTAAGATATCTTTGCCGAGTAGTATGTATGTTCCGCAAGCTTGTTACATCACGCAATGAGAAAATGAGAAGATGCTGATATCAAGCCTAATCCTGCTATTTTTTATTGTTTGAACTGCACTCCTTCTTTAGGGGGTGTCATGGGAAAGACTAATTCAATACTCCTTCCTTATACTTTAATTTAATTTAAAGTGGGCTAGAGACATGGGGCTGTTCTCGTTGGAAAGCCCCATCCCTTAGCTACAAAATGCACCCCGGACCAGGGGGGGCCTCTTGCACTTATCATTACTGGCCGCAAACTGCATGGGAGAATATTACACTGTCAAAACAGAGTAAAGGCAGAATAAACTTGGTCAATGGGTAACTGCAAGGGATATACATTAGGGCGGAGTGAAAAAACTGAAATTGAGAAATTCAAAATCGGCTAGTGTGGAAAAGTTGTGACTTGACTTGAATAAGAAACGTGCAAAAGCATTTTGATCTGAGTCAACATCTTCTGTTCTGGCAAGAGGCCTGAAGTTTCACTTTTTTGGTGAAAATGACGAAAACTATGAAGATGCTCCGATCTAGTTAAAATTATGTCAGGATGTCTAGAGTGGTTCATTAATATACTTTAGCATAGTAAAAGAGAGTAAGAGCTTGTCCTAGTGCAAAGTGAATGGTGGGAGAAAAAATCCCTAATAATTGACCCATTTTCATGGTCACAATTGTGAATATTGTGTGTTTTCTCCTGAACGTGTTTATAATAGAAGAGCACAAATACTCTAAATGGAATTTCGGTGACACTGCGTGAAATATAACACTGCATAATAGCCCTTAATCAGACCTGATCCCAGTACAAATTTGTTCTAAAATGGGCAAAACAAATGCTGCATTGCAGGTGGGGCAGATGTAACGTGCTGAGAGAGTTAAATTTGGGTGGGGTGTGTTGAAACTGAAATCTAAATTACAGTGTAAAAATAATGCAGCCGGTATTTACCTTGCACAGAAACAAAATAACTCACACAAATCTAAAGGTGGCCATACATCTACAGATCGATTGTCAGATTGGGCCGGTTGGAACAAACAGCTGGTAATATCTGAATGACAGTTTTTCAGCATTTCAAAGCAAATGGTCAACTGTCATTTGCTCTCATCTTTTACCAGTATTTTGTTCCAACCAGACAGATCGGACAATAAATCTGTAGATGTATGGCCACCTTAAATCTCTCTGCACATGTTACATCTGCCCCACCTGCAGTCCAGCATTTTTTTGCCCATTTTGAGAACAAATTTGGGTACTTATGTAGTATCTGGGCGTCCGATTTAGAAATCGGATCGGATCGCATCGCATCGCATGCGACCAAATCGTATGCGATGCGATGGTCAAGATTTTTCCATAGGATTCAATGTTAAAATGGTCTGAGTCCATTTTAACATAGAATTCAATGGGAAAAAGGGGTCCTTTTCCTTTCCCAACTATCCAAGTGGGCATGGAGTTGGATATAAAACTGTGGCGAGCGTAGCGAGCCACCGAGCCCGAAGCTTGGCGAGTGTAGCGAGCCCCGCGAGGGGACACAGAATACTTTTTAAGAAATATGCGGCCCCTCGCGGGGCTCGCATCGCTCGCCACGCTTCGGGCTCGGTGGCTCGCTGCGCTCGCCACGCTATATAAAATCAACTCTATGCCCACTTGGATAGTGGGGAAATGAACAGGACCTTCTTAACATTGAATCCTATGCAAAAATCGCATCGAATCGCATCGCATCTGATTGTATGCCTTAAGGTAAGGCATACAATCACAAAATCGGCAGCCCCGATACTACATAAGTACCCAAATTTGTACTGCAATCAGGTCTGATTAAGGGCCATTATGCAGTGTTATATTTCACACAGTGTCACTGAAATACATGAAATTGGATTTATGCTGCTCTCTTTGCAGTGCATATACAAAGATAGACAATCCTGTGTATATAAATAAGAAATAACTGTTGCAGTCTGTTATTGAAAAACAGTAACTGTTACAATAAGTATTACAAGTAAGTGTAAACTGTCTAATGTATTATTTTACATATCACTTCTGTTTATTGACAGAAAAACAGTGTTGCATCCCCTATACTGGGAACATGATTGGGCTGCATTACAGCATATAATTATGCCAAAGATAAGCCAATATATTAACTGTTAAATACGTTGAAGTGTATTATGATGTAATAAATTGTAAGCTTGCAGCAAGGCCCTCTAACTCCCAAGTCTATCTGTCATTACCCAGTTTGTTTTATCACTGTCTACTATTGTAAAGCGTAAAGGAATCTGCTGAGCTATATAAGAAACTGTAAATAAATAAATAAACAAATACATCTAATGTTTAGGGGGAAAAAAACAAGAACATTGATTCAAAAAATAACAGGTTAATCATTCTATAGGTGCCCATACACTAGTAAGATTTATCTTCAGATTGGGCTGGTTGGATCAAAAACATGGTTATGGATGAGTGACAGTTTGTCAGTTTTCCAGCATTTCCAAGCAAATGGTCAACTGTCATTTGCTCTGATCCATAACCATGTTTTTGTTCCAACCAGACAGATCTGCAGATAAATCTGCGTGTGTATGGTCACCTTAAGAGTGGTGTCCAGCAGTACATATATGCCAATCACTGTGTTCATTTCTAGGCAGCAGGGCCGTCTTAACAGCAGTGTGGGCACCTGGGCAAAGCAATGCACTGGGGCCCTTACCCATTCTCCCCTCCTAGGGGTGGGGGGTGGTATCAGCAGCAGCTTTGATGTCCCACGGGTGGCAGGGGGTGCTCTATCTTCCATTCAACATGTAGGACCTGGAGCAGTAACTTCTGCTAATTACTCCTTTACTGCACAGGTGGTGGGAGGGTGAACACTAACGTGTGGAAGGGGGCACTGAGCTGTATGAAGGGTCCCTTGTAAATGACTTCCAGGGAGGTAGGGGGTGTTTTATACATAGGGGACGGTTGGATAATGGAGTGGGCTTAATATTCGTCATTTTTTGGTGGAAGGGCAGCTTGTTTGACTGCAGATATCGCCATTATCTGGAAATAGATTTCTTAGCCTAGTATAAAAACCTAGAGTCCCAACTTTCAGGAGGTGCTGGGAACTTGGGTATCAGAGATCAGGAGCCAGAGCAATCCATTGACAAAAATATAAAACTACACCAGACGTTTGGAGCTGGAGCAGGGACCGGCTGCTTGAAGGCTGATATCTCTGGTTCTGGGCATGATAGAGACAAGCCGCTAGTGTCAGAGAGAACCTGAGAAATATGACTGGAAATTGTAATTAACAGTTCGATTGTGGACTGCTGCTTTGAAGTTGGATATCTGCAGTTCCCCAGGGCCGATTTTCAAAATTTTGGTATCCCTGGAAAAAGGGGATCCTCAGCTATCAAAATACATTATACGCCGGGGGCCCCTGGGCAAGTGCCCATTAAGCCCATACAAAAAGACAGCCCTGCTAGGCAGGATTGATCAGCAATACTTATTACAGCATAATGCACTTTAATGTATTTAACTGTTAATATATTGGCTTATCTTTGGCATAATTATATGCTGTAATGCAGCTGCAGGTGGGGCAGATGTAACATGTGCAGAGGGAGTTAATGTGGCCATACATCTACAGATTTATTGTCCGATCTGTCTGTTTGGAACAAAATACTGGTAATGGATGAGAGCACTTTGCTTTGAAATGCTGGAAAACTGCCAAAAACTGTCATTCAGATATTACCAGGTAATTGTTCCAACCAGCCAGATCTGACAATCGATCTGTAGATGTATGGACACCTTTAGATTTGTGTTGAGTTATTTTGTTTCTGTGCAGGATACCTGCTGCAATTTAGATTTCAGTTTCAACACACCCCACCCAAATTTAACTCTCTCAGCATGTTACATCTGCCCCACCTGCAATGCAGCATTTGTTTTGCCCATTTTGAGAACAAATTTGTACTGCGATCAGGTCTGATTAAGGGCTATTATGCAGTGTTATATTTCACACAGTGTCAATGAAATTCCATTTAGAGTATTTGTGCTTCTTCTATTATAAACATGTTCAGGCAGTGGCGGAACTAGGGAGCCATGGGCCCAGGTGCAAAAAATGCTCTGGGCCCCCCCGCACAATCATTATTCAATATGGGGGGGGGGGGGTAAAAATATCAGATGGGCCACAGAAAAATAGTTATATTTATAAATATAAAACCATTCCCTATATATATATATATATATATATATATATATATATATATACACAGTGGATGCGGCCTGTCACCCCCTCAGCCAGTGTCTGTAGGCCCTGGCCTGGTGCCTATAGCCTATATATTTATATATATATATATATATATATATATATATATATATATTTTTTTTTTCTTTTTCCTCACAGAAATGTACAGGGAATGGATGTATTTATTAATATAATATATAACTACTTTTCTGTGCCCCATCTGATGTTTTTAAGGCGGACGCCCGACCCCCCCCCCCCATATTGAAAATGATTGTGCGGTGCAGTGCGGCCCCAGCCCCCGTTTTTATGTGCGCTTAGCAGTGCGGCCCGCAGCCCCCCTTAAGTGTACTTACCTCTGCTGTCTGGTACTCCAGGGAGTCGCTCCTCCACGCCGCCTGCCTGCTCAGCCTTGGAGCAGAATCTTTTCCTATCTACTTGCGATTGGCTGCTTGTTGCTAGACTACCAAAGTATACCTGTCCCGGGCCGGAATGGATGAAGAGTCAGACCCAGGCAGGGTATGTCCCGGCGTCCGACTCCAATGCCACACGCTGCAAGTCGCTTTGTAGTACTAGTACCAGTCCTGAGCCGCCAATTAGGGTGACCAACTCCTAATCCGGGACACATATTAATTACACAGGTTCTGTGGCTGGCTTTCACCTGGTTTTAAACTGCCACACCTCAAGACTCCATTTCACCTGGTTTAAAACTGCCACAGAACCTGTGTAATTAATAAGTGTCCCGGATTAAAGGGATGAGTTGGTCACCTTAGCCGCCACCCACGAACCCTGTCCTGCGCTGCCTGCGTACCCTCCTTCCCCCACACGGCACACATCATGGCGCACAAGTCATACTTGCCTACTTTTAAAAACTAGTTTCAGGGAGATTCCGGGTGCTAGTGTGCCGTTCTGTTGGGGGGGGGGGGTGAGACTTCATGCTCCCTGCCAAAGCTGTCTGGCACCAACCATTTACTGACACACAGGGGTGTGTTCTGCAATGGCAGACTTCACAACTTTTGTGTGCTTGAAATTGCAAGAGGGGGCAGAGAGCTACAAGCCATGTGGGTGTGGCCTGGGAGAGGGCATGGACTAGTATAGTGACCCCTATTTCTGTCATTCCATTTCCTAGCAGCTGGGCAGCCCCTGGCTCCCTGACTGCACTCCCTCTGTCCCTGCACTGTATACAAAGCACAACATTACATTATACACAGACCCCGATATTACATTATACACACAGACCACCCCATATTACATGACACACAGACTACCCCATATTACATGATACACAGACCACCCCATATTACATGACACACAGCCCCCATACTACATGACACACAGACCACCCCATATTACATGATACACAGCCCCCATACTATAAGATACACAGACCACCCTATATTACATGATACACAGCCCCCCATATTACATGATACATACACAGACCACCCCATATTACATGATACACAGCCCCCATACTACATGACACACAGACCACCCCATATTACATGATACACAGCCCCCAGGGCCGTTTTTAGAGGCGGACAAGCCGTGCAGCAGCCCGGGGCGCCGCACGGCTTGTCAGCCTCTGTTAAACAGCCGGGGCGTCTGGCAGTTCCCCCCAGCGCCGCCTTTGCCCCCTCTCCCCGTCCGCGGCGCCACAGCTTTTTAATTTCCCAGGGGAGGGGAGGGGAGCGCATCGCGTCTCTCCTTCCCCTCGCTCACTTGGCTGTCAGCCAATCAGAGCTCGCGGGCGGCAGCCAATTAGGAGCCAGCCCGCGAGCTATGAATGGCTGACGGATCAGGCAAACACTGTGAAGGCGAGGTGCGTGATCATGTGCGCTCCGCTCCCCTCCCCTCCCCTCCCCTCCGAGTCCCCAGGAAAGCAGCAGCAGCAGCAACGCAGCAGCAGCGCAGCAGCAGCGCAGCAGCAGCCAAGACACAGACAGTGAGTTGTGGGGGCATATATGTGTGGCACTGTGGGGGCATGCCACTGTGGGGGCATATATGTATGGCATTGTGGGGGCATATCTGTGGCACTGTGGGGGCATATTTGGCACTGTGGGTGCATATATGTATGGCACTGTGGGGGCATATTTGGCACTGTGGGGGCATAGCTGTCACTGTGGGGGCATATGTGTGGCACTGTGGGGGCATATCTGTGGCACTGGGGGAATATTTGTCACTGTGGGGGCATATATGTGTGGTACTGTGGGGGCATATATGTATGGCACTGTGGGGGCATATATGTATGGCACTGTGGGGGGCGTATCTGTGGCTCTGTGGGGGCATATGTGTGGCACTGTGGGTGCATAGCTGTCACTGTGGGGGCATATGTGTGGCAATGTGGGTGCGTATCTGCCACTGGGGGGGGCATATATATATGGCACTGTGGGGGCATATCTGGCACTGTGGGGGCATATTAGTAAACGGCGGCACCGGTGCGTGGGGCAGAATGTGTGGTACTTATGTATTATCTGGGCGGCCAATTTTCTTCATCGCATGCGATGCGATTTTTCATTGTAAAGACCCGATTTTTCATTGTATAGCCACCCATGGGTGATTTCATACCCCCACTATCCAACTAAGCATGGAGTTGATTTTATATACTGTAGTGTGGCGAGCGGACGCAGATTACTTTACATGTATTCTGCGTCCCCTCGCGGGGCTCGCTGCACTCGCCACGCTTCCGGCTCGGTGGTTTGCTGCGCTCGCCACACTATATAAGATCAACTCCATGCATAGTTAAATAGTGGGGGTATGAAATCACCCATGGGTGACTATACAATTAAAAATCGGGTCTTTACAATGAAAAATCGCATCGCATGAATTGTATGCCACTATATTGCATGCGATGCGATGCGATGCAATACAATGAAAAAATCGGGCGCCCAGATATTACACAAGTACCGAATGTGTAACAGGCGTTACGGTGTGGGGAGTATTGCGTAATTGCCATCACAGTGTGGGGTCTAATGGGCATCATGATGTGCGACATAATGTGTAATTGTCATCACGGTGTGCGACATAATGTGTAATTGTCATCATGGTGTGCGACATAAGGTGTAATTGTCATCACAGTGTGCTACGTAATGTGTTATTGGAATCACGGATAAATAGTGTATAATGATTTAAGTAGGCTGTCATTGGCCTTGATCTGTGAGGTGTACTAGGTCACTGTGTGGCCTTCAGCTGGCCAACTTAAGTGCGGGAGGACAATGACAATTCCTGCGGTAACCAATGTCTGGTCATGCAGGTCGCAAAAGTGAGATGTAAGGTAATTGTTGTCCTGCTAGACCAAACCCCTTATATTAAGCCACGCCCCTTTCGACAAATAAACCACACACCCTATTTTGGCGCGCGCGCCTTCGGCGCGCGCAATTTCTTCTGTACCATGTTATATATTTGGGGGGGGGGGGGGGGGGGGCGCATTTTTATTTCTTTGCCCTGGGAGCTAAACTGTCTAGAAACGGCCCTGACAGCCCCCATAGTATAAGATACACAGACCACCCTATATTACATGATACACAGCCCCCATACTACATGACACACAGACCACCCCATATTACATGATACACAGCCCCCATACTATAAGATAAACAGACCACCCCATATTACATGATACACAGCCCCCCATATTACATGATACACACACAGACCACCCCATATTACATGATACACAGTCCCCATACTATATGATACACAGACCACCCCATATTACATGATACACAGCCCCCATACTACATGACACACAGACCACCCCATATTACATGACACACAGACCACCCCATATTACATGATACACAGCCCCCATACTATATGATACAGAGACCACCCCATATTACATGATACACAGCCCCCATACTACATGACACACAGACC
The DNA here is from genome assembly GCF_055691185.1 of Crinia signifera. NCBI lineage: Eukaryota > Metazoa > Chordata > Amphibia > Anura > Myobatrachidae > Crinia > Crinia signifera. The sequence goes on along the minus strand of NC_139218.1, from coordinate 114,093,984 downwards.
ACCCCATATTACATGACACACAGCCCCCATACTACATGACACACAGACCACCCCATATTACATGATACACAGCCCCCATACTATAAGATACACAGACCACCCTATATTACATGATACACAGCCCCCCATATTACATGATACACACACAGACCACCCCATATTACATGATACACAGCCCCCCATATTACATGATACACACACAGACCACCCCATATTACATGATACACAGCCCCCATACTACATGACACACAGACCACCCCATATTACATGATACACAGCCCCCATACTATATGATACACAGACCACCCCATATTACATTCTAAACAGAACACCCCCCCACCCCACCCCCACACACACAAACACACACACACAAGTAAAGTACACGTCACATTCCCCTCCTCATATTACTGCCCCAGTGCACCACAGCACTAACCTTTTCCCTATTCCTGGGAGGTGCAGGGAGGACTCGGAGGCAGTTGGCAGTGTGGTGGATGGGCGGAGACAGCATCAGAGCAGACGGTGACAGGAGCAGGAGAGCAGGGCTGATACACGGAGCCCACTGTGTTCGTGTGGTGGGCGGGGCCAGCATCAGGGAAGCCCTGGCTGACGTCTCTCCTGCTCCTCCCACTGCACGGACTGCCTTAGTGCACACAGCATGTGTCGAGACCCTCCTCTCCAGGCGTGCGCATGCGCAGTAAAGATGTTAATAGAAGCCCACAAAAAAATCGGGAGGTGCGGACAGGTTTGCGGGGGAGGCTCATGCAATAAGCGGGAGCCTCCCACTGAAAACGGGAGAATAGGCAATTGTGGCACAAGTTCAATCTGTCATGCCGGGCAGACGGTGGCATCGGGCCCCTTTAACCTCTTGGGCCCCGGTGCACTGCACCGTCTGCACCGGCGGTAGTTCCGCCCCTGTGTTCAGGAGAAAACACACAATATTCACAATTGTGACCATGAAAATGGGTCAATTATTAGGGATTTTTTCTCCCGCCAGTTAGTCACTTTGCACTAGGACAAGCTCGTACTGTTTTTTACTATGCTAAAGTATATTAATGAACCACTCTAAGACATCCTGACATAATTATAACTAGATTGGAGCATCTTCATAGGTTTCGTCATTTTCACCTAAAAAGTAAAACTTTTGGCCTCTTGCCAGAACAGAAGATGTTGACTCAGATCAAAATGCTTTTGCACGTTTCTTATTCAGGTCAAGTCACAACTTTCCCACACTAGCCGATTTTGAATTTCTCAATTTCAGTTTTTTCACTCCGCCCTAATATACATACAAGTGGATGGATTCTGAAAATTGTTTGCAGCAGTAGAATTTGTACAAAGTAATAGATTAGAGGTGGAAATTTTTAGAAAAATCACAAAGTGTGACTTTTGCAGAGTCCAAAGTGTGCCAAATTGTGCCATACATGGTGCAATAAAACCAAGATGTATGTGGACAAATCTGTGTGTATATACAGTATATATATATATATATATATATATATATATATATATATATATATATATATATATATATATATATATATACAGACCGGATTGTAGAGCAGCACTCCAATACAAACGTCCAGCAAGTAGCGGGTGCCAGCCAATGTAATCCCACAGGGGATACTCCAAACAACGAATCCTTGCGGCGGCACACCAGGTGATAAATCAACAGAGGCTTGTATAACTGCAACATTTCGATGTTTTAATAATTCACATCGTCTTCAGGCAATAATAAACATACAAACATACAATTCACCTTATATCCCCACCGGAGAACACGTGCCGCCTGCTGCCGGAGCCCACGCCGGTAGGAGGATGCATCCAGGATGACGTCATTCCCTTCTCACACAAGTTACAATAGCAACCGGACGCACGTGAATTTAAAAACAATATAAAAACAGAATCAGAATACGCTGGATATAAACAGTAATATAAGAAAGTGTACATCAGTTATTTTAGTACATAAATAAAGCACAAAAGAGGACAGGCATAATTACACGGACAATCAAACAGATATAATAATAACAGCAGCACCCAGAGTTTAAAGGAACGCATGCAGACCCAACTGTTCGTTAAGCCCGAAAGGAGACAGAGTCTTCAATCGAAAGATCCATCTCGATTCGCACTGCAACAACCTTCAGTTGTAGAGGGAATCCTGTCCAAGGAACCTGCTTTTACGTCCATATTAATCAACTCCAATGAGGAGATATTCCGTGAACTATTAAAAATGAGCAAGAGAGAGGTCGACTTCCTCTATCATAGTCGCACCCTCTCTGATTATAAACGAGCCCGACAAATACCTAGGGGATTCCGGATCCACAATCTTCCGACCATTGGCCGGTATAATGCACAGTTTTGTAAGACCTGGATTTCGATCCTGAATAAATGTTCAACTGATTTAATGCTCCTAGTGATCCAAGAATCCACTCAGGAACTCAATAAAACCAGGTTAAAACTTGCCAGCTTTAATCTTGAACATAAACCTACTTTGGAGGCAGATAACACCAAGAATTGGTTAGCGCTCCTCAAGACTCAAATAGATGATTATACCAAGGAACTCATCCAATTCAAGAAACAAAAGCTCCTGAAAGTCCAACAGGACTATGAGACACACCGGGTATAACCCTGGCTGGGCACGGCAAGGAATCAAGGCCAATCTCATAAGGTCTACACCAAACGTCGACCCAGAGCGACACAGGAGGAACAAGCCAGTACATCGGCTAGTGAAACTGACGACAGAAACATCAATACTAAAAATATCAAGGCGTCCATCCCTTTAGGGGCACGCACAAGGACCGCCACAGGGGCACATCCAAAAGGAAAGCCACCCGGAGGGGCGGGCAAAACCGGTGACAACAAACGCCGAGCCAGAACTTAACGGATGCCGTCTTCAATCTGTCCAAGGTCCCCCTTAGTTCCATTGAAACATCCCTATTGGGTAGAGGACTTTCGTTCATCCCCACCACGCAATACAATAAATTTCAACACAAGATTGACAATTACAGGTTCCAGAGACAGTTAAAATTGAAGGAGCACTTCGGATCAATGGACACCAATATTAATTCAACACAGAGGAAAATCCACAAATCGGGCACTAGATCAACATTTGAACCTATCACACTCAATCCATCTATTAAAAGTTTTTATAGGGCCATTGAAGAAACCCCACCTATGTCGACACAGAAACAACACCCCAATCTATCGAAAGGGGAATTTGACACACTCATTAAATTGAGCAAACGGACTGATATCATCATCCGCAACGCGGATAAAGGCGGCTCGATAGTCGTCATGGATATCGATCAGTACAAAAATGAATGTCAGCGGTTGCTCAATGACCATGATACTTATGAAGTCCTGGGGGTGATCCCACCATCGGTTACAAGCGAGAACTTGACTCTTTGTTACAACAAGCGGTCACTGACGCAATTATAACTAAAGATGTCTGCAAACATCTGACGACAGAATACCCCATCGCACCTATTTTCTACATCTTACCTAAGGTGCACAAGTGCCTTACAAAGCCACCGGGCAGACCCATTGTATCTGCCCGAGGGTCTATTTGTGAATCCATTGCAGTATATGTGGATCTGTTTTTACAGCCGTGTATCCAGACAACCTTTACACATCTGAAAGATTCGTCTACTCTGTTACGAAAACTGGACACCCTGGGCACCATACCACCCGATGTGACACTGGCCACAGCGGATGTGGCCAGTTTGTACACTTGCATACCGCACGCGGCGGGGGTACAAGCGGTTCAACAACTTATCACCGGTAATCAGAATTACACCGGTCCGGATATCCAGTTTTTCCTCAAATTGTTGACCTTAACTCTGGAACACAATTATTTCTATTACAATGGCAGATTCTACAGACAATGCACCGGCTGTGCAATGGGGTCACCAGCTGCTCCGTCATTGGCTAATGCCTATATGAGGGACATTGAAAAACAGCTGTTTTTTACCAACCAGACAGTGGCCTCGAGTATGTTTCTATATTATAGATACATAGATGATCTACTATTTATGTGGAGAGGCGACATCAATGTCTTACTCAGACTTATCGATCACCCCATCAAACTGACAGTGTCACATCATTCATCGGAGATACACTTTTTGGACATTAAAATCACACTACAAGCTGGACAGCTCAGTACCACATTATATTCTAAAGATACGGATAGAAACACCTTATTACATCATGCCAGTTTTCACCCCCAGGCGACCATTAAGGGACTACCCTACTCACAATTCATCAGGGTATGTCGTTGTACAAGTGACCCCATCGAGAGAGTAAAACAACTTGACTTGATGTCTTCAAAATTCATCAATAGGGGTTACCCTAAAGAAGAGATCGCCAAGGCTAGACTCAAGGCTTCGAATAAATCTAGAGCCGAACTAATTGAAGAAAAAAAGAAAAAAAACCTTGATAAAGTCATGCCTTGGGTACAACAGTACAACTCTCAAAGCAAGACACTCATTAAAATAGGCAGACGCTACTGGCCCATCATCACCTCAGACCCCGATCTTACAGCCCTTAAAGACCATCGACTGATGCCAAGTTTCAAGAGGAACAGAAACCTGAAAGATTGGCTAGTGAAGACGGACGTAACCAACATGGGCCCGTCAGCCAAAGAACACTTTCTCTCTCGGAAAAAGGGCTGCAACAAACGCATTGGATGCACGACCTGTAGCTTCATGCTCACAGGAAATTACATCTCCCATCCCCATACTGGGAAGAGGTTCCAGATTAATAAGGCCCTCACTTGCACATCTAAATTTGTCGTCTATGCTACCCCATATGCTACTCCCATGCACAAAACCTTTAGCTAAAAAAAAAAAAAAAATACCAACACAGGGGGCCCCTAGCTAGAGGGGGGCTCAGGGGTACTGACCCCTTGTGCCTCCATCATAATCCGGCCCTGACTAGGGTCTCCCTATGCAGGAGAGATCTGTCTCCTGCCACATCACCTCCCCAAAGTCTCTCAAATCATAACTCCCAACATGACCCAGTCCAGGATGGACAGAATGCTCTATTTCTGAACTTCCCTCTTTTTTTAAGATTACCATCATCTGTTTTGAACAGGGAAATTGTTAAGGAAGATATTGGAAAACCTCTGATGGTAATCTTAATTTAAGAGGGAAGTCCAGGAATAGAGTATTCTGTCCCTCCCGTAGAGCGTCATGTTGGGAGACATGCGCAAAGTACGCAAATAGGATGTACAGATAGCTACAGTCACATGATACATGACAGTACTTCAAACTTGGATGATAAACTTCCCTTGGTCCTAATGACCAGCATGTATGCATCAAACAAAGAAAAACCACACATGATGCTGTGTTAGTTATGCTCATGTTTTATAGAGCAAATTATCAGAAGGAAAAACATTTCCAAATATTTTATAGAACAATCATATAGAAATATATGTATATCATTATTATTATTAAAAATGGCAGATTTTATTTAACCAAGTACTAGATTTTTTGCAATATCAAAAACTTTTTTAGCAGCGCTAACAAATCCCCTCTCCTCTCTTATTTCTCCATTGTCAGCGAGGTCCTGCTGTATCTCCCTTTCTTGATTCCCATGGTTGCTTTCATCCTTCCTACATCAAGGAGAAAAATGGTAATGTCAGCAAATACAATAATAGTAAATCAAACTGTAAACCATGATTAGTGATTTCAGCGTGAAACTAGTTTTTAGTGGTGACACTTTTGCATACTGTATAAGTGATATATGACAAAAATGGCCACAGATTGTCAAAAATGGATGTGTTTTCAAAAACCTAGCGGGCATTTTTGACAATGCAGATTTGATTTGACGTCTTAAACACTAGAGACTGCATGGCTTCAATGCTGAGGAAAACAGCAGCATTGAATAGGTATTCAATATTTATGACAAACAGAAATATTGCTACACACTAAATACACACCCTTAGACATTTAAAGTTACAAATTTGATGATAAACAGTGAGTCACATTAACCAACCTACTAGCACAGCACTACAGTACTGTCACAGTCATATCCATCCTAAACAAAAAATAAGTTATTAGACTTACTTTATTTCACTCACAATTAGGCACATTGCCTTTTATTACATCCTATTTGAGTCTGAGGGTCATATTCTAATGGTGATTTATGTTCCAGGTGTAGACATCAACAATGTCTAGGTCAACAACATCTATGTCAATATGAAAAGTTCGACATGCACATTGCCGATACAGGAAAATAGTTAACACAAGAAACATGTTGACACAAGTTCAAGTTGACACCTGATGTATTGACCACTAATTAGTGTACAGCATCTCCTCTTCAGCTTCAGCTTCAGCTTCAGCTCACTTCAGCTGCCATCCTCCCAGACTGATGACTCACTACGCTGCTGCTGCTCTTGGCACTCTTTACCGTAGCTAATCATAGTCCAGGTGGATGGTAAAGTGAAAGAAAGTTCAAAATGTCAGCCTTTACATGTGTTGATCATTGCCATTTGACCATTTGTCAATGTTAACTTTTTGACCATATCCATATATACAGATGGAGCCATGCTCATCGTGGTTCCAATGCAGCCATGTTGATCCATTTGGTATGTCTAGTTGCAGCCATTACTCTGCACGCCAGGCTGCGGCAGACTGCAGCTAATGTAAGGTTAGTGGCCATGGGTGTGACAAATATGTACGTGTATCACAGAATATGTGTAGCACATGTGCCATGTTGGGGCCCACGATCAGCGTGGCTACATATGTATGTCAGCCATATGGTTTCAAAGTATTGACTGTTGACCTAGACCATGTCTGTCTGGCACCCTCTGTCTTTTCCAGGCAATACATGAAATATTACCAAAAATGTTGTCTGAATTGTAATTACTGTATGCCTTTCTAGTAACATTTCATCCATATATTAAATGTATTTTATACTGTTAAAGTCAAATTATGAATGGAAGCTTGCAGATTGACTGATACTGAACAGGCCAGGATTTCCCATTAGGTGCCTGCCTAGAACCCAGTGGGTTCCAAGTGACACCTACAAAATCTGTCCCATCCATGATCCATCACAGAGTCTTCTATGTAAATGTTTTACAAGGCTCAGTAATGTGGCTCAGACGAGTATTAATATCACATATACTGGCACTGAGTTCCATTACTGTCTGTGCCTCTGTAAAAGATCCCCAGAGAAGCGCTGTGTATTTGTGAGTGATGTCATGATGTCTTGTGGACGGACCATGCACTCCCAGAGTCCCACTGTAAACTTTGCATTAGATGTCGACAGTCAGTGACAGTCCCAATCCCAGTTCAGCACATGGAACTGTGACATTTCCTGCTGGGTCGGCCTCTGAGCTCTGCACACTACACAGAAGCTAGATGTAATCAGGTAATTAACTTATAACTACCATTTGGAGAGTTTCCAGGATGTGTGCCCCTTATATATTGTCACCAAAATCTTGTCCCCATTTCTCTGTGAGGTCAGTCTTAGCCTTCCCCAGAATGAGCATGAGAGGATTTTACAAACTTCTCTCTATGGGGGTTATTCTGATTCACTCCTTCTGGCAAATTCAGTCTCAAATAGACAAAACCATGTGCACTGCAGGTGGGGCAGATGTTACTTGTGCAGAGAGAGTTAGATTTGGGTGGGGTTTTACTTCAAAGTGAGATCTATATTGCAGTGTAAAAATAAAGCAGTCAGTATTTACCCTGCACAGAAACAAAATAACTCACCCAAATCTAATTATCTCTGTACATTTTACATCTGCCCCACCTGCAGTGCACATGGTTTTGTCCATCTAAGAAGGAAGTTGCAATAAATACGACCCTATCTCACACAAGACACTACCAAATCTCTTATCCATGCACTCATTATATCCCGCATTGATTATTGCAATAGTCTCCTAACTGGTCTTCCCAAGAACAGACTCTCACCACTGCAATCAATTTTAAATGCTGCCGCTAGGCTGATCTTCCTTGCAAGACGCTCATCGTCTGCTGATCCGCTCTGCCAGTCCCTCCATTGGTTGCCTGTATATTACCGTATTCAATATAAAACACTTCTACTTGCTTATAAAGCTATTAACCATACTGCACCAGCATATATCTCTCTACTTATCACAAAATATCTCCCATCTCGGCCACTCCGCTCTGCACAAGATCTGCGTCTCTCTTCTGCAGGGATCACTAGCTCTCATTCACTATTACAGGACTTTTATTGGGCTGCTCCCACTCTATGGAATGCCCTTCCACGCACATTAAGACTCTCCACCAGTCTCCAAACTTTCAACGTTCCCTGAAAACTCACCTCTTCAGGCAAGCCTATCATATTTAAGTTCTACATGCATAACCCTCCGAGGCACTTATGTATTATATAGCTTCCCTTCTGGACTTGTAACTGCTATGCTATTACTGGTGCCTGTCCTTATGTTTCCCCCCTATATCCCTATAGATTGTAAGCTTGCAGCAGGGCCCTCCTACCTCCAAGTCTGTCTGTTGTTACCCAGTTTGTCTTATCACTGTCTACTATTGTAAAGCGCAACGGAATCTGCTGCGCTATATAAGAAACTGTAAATAAATAAATAAGAAGGAGTGAACCAGAATAACCCCCCATGTTTTGCTTTTCCACATTACTCCAGAAGCAGTACAAATGAATTACTCGTGTTACTGGGAATTATACTAATACAGTACACTGCAAGGTGTTGGTTATCTTTGTTAGAATCATGTTATCAACACCAATATGAAATACCATAATTGGTAACCTTCTATGATTTTTTATTAAAAGCAGGTTGGTGTAAAAAAAATGGGCATCGTTGCTGCTATATTGCAAATGGCACCACTACAGGTATAATGTGAAGAGATACACGTTGAAAATAAAATGATGTGCTACATGGCAATATAATATTGCAATGTTCTGCCTGGCAGTGTAATGGGATGTGCACCTTCACTGGTGTTATATGTAGATTATCACAGCAGCAGAGTGTTTTTTTTTCCCTATTGGCAGCCATTGGTTCTTATTTATTCCTCTGGGTGCCATTGTGTATCTGTTGTGGGTGTTTTTTTTTTTTCCTATCAGGGCCGTTGTGTTGTTTTACCCTTTTGAGACCAAGGTGTTTTATTTATTTCTGTAATATAAGGCAGTTCTGTCCACTACCCACCTAACACGAAATATAAATCCTACAGCAGAGAATCTCAAAATGTGTGTCTATAGTTGTGTAATAAGTAGTAGCATAATGTCAACAAATTAAGTTTCAATTAAAATTTATAAATTTTTTAGAAATAAATATGAAATGTTCAGTAATTTGATGACTTACTTTTCTGCTTTCCCAAGTTGTACAAGGCAGACAAGCGCCACAGCTGTCATCACTATTACCATTTTTGGCATCATCTTGAGAGTCTAAGAATCTGTTCAATAACATAAATGGCAGTTACTCTGTGTATGCAGACATACTTTACAGGTTATTTAATCATATATTTAATCAGATCAGAATCAGCTTTATTGACCAGGTATACTTGCGTTTACTAGGAATTGAATTTGGATTGCTGTGCAACAGCCGGTTAAGTACAGTTAAGCAGTGACAGTACAGAAATACATTACACATACAGGTATACGCTAGATGTACCCTGGGGAATTATAGGCGCAGGGAACATATATTTGCTGGGCAGCAAAGTGCCTAGGCAGCCATCAGCAGTGCCACTGGTCATTGTAGCAGCCAGGTAGGTAACAATGGGGGAGATTCTCTAAACTAAAAATGCGATAAAAACCCCGTTACTGCATTTTGGGATGCTCTAAGCATCCCCCACCAGGTTATCGCGATGCCCCATAGAAGCCTATGCCCTTCTACCGTGACCCACCACCGCCCCGCACCGACCCCCGCCCCCCCATCACCTGTGACCTCCTCCTCCCTGCACTATGATCCTCTTCCGGGTGCAGGGAGGAGGAGAGCCCGGTGCAGCAGCAGCAGCACCGGGTAAGGGAGGGAGGTGGGAGCCGCCGGGAGCTGCCGGGTCCCGATGGGACCCGCTGTCTCTCACTGCAAAGGACAGCTCTTAACGCAAGAGATGTCCTTTGCCATAATTATTGCATATGTTAGAGCATATGCGATAATTATGTAGGCGATGGGGGGCGATGTGTGGCGGTAAGGGGGTGCGGATGTTAGAGCATTTGAATCTAATGCGATCACATGGGATTTTTTGTGCATTGTGATTTACCACAAAACCCCCAGTGTATATGTACTATATGTGATGCCACAAAACCCCCAGTGTATATGTATATGTGATTCAATTGTATTTTTCACACCACCACTATCCACGACACCCCAAAGCGTGGCGAGGGGACGCGTTACACGTCCTCCCGACCTTGTCATACCCCCACTATCCATGTTGGCGTGGAGTTGATTTTATATAGTGTGGCGAGTGCAGCGAGCCACCGAGCCCGAAGCATGGTGAGCACAGCGAGCCCCCCGTGGGGACGCGGAATAAATGTAAAGTAATCCGTGTCCCCTCGGGGGGCTCGCTGCGCTTTGGGTTCGGTGGCTTGCTGCGCTTGCTACACTATATAAAATCGACTCCACGCCGACGTGGATAGTGGAGGTATGAAAAGGTCGGGAGGACGCATAACACTGCGCTCGCCACGCTGCACTCGCCACGCTTCGGGGTGACGTGGATAGTGGTGGTGTTTAAAGAACACATTCACACCTGCCATATCATACATCTGACGGTAATGACGACATGTGTTAACAGCTAACTTGAATTTACTTAATAAATAATAATTAAATATCATATTAAATAATTAAATCACATTAATCTCAATAAATAATTACAATACTAACAATAAATCAAGGAAAAGAAGATTTATAATAACAATTCATGAAGAAAAAAACTTAATAAAACAGTCACTCAGCAAAAGTGCGTGAAGAATACGCTGAAATGCGTTATCAGCACCCAGAGTTTTCCGCCACATGAATTCCTGCAGGTAGGACTCTAAATGGTGGCGTGCCATTTGTTGCGCCATTTGCATGAGCCCCAAAGGCGCTTAATGTTCTAGGTGTGAACACCTGTGTGACCTCCCGCATCCAATGGTTGTAGAGGACTGCAGTTTTATTTTATGGTTGTAGAGGACTGCAGTTGTGGCTCACAGTAAGCAATAGATGTGAGCTCCTCTGCCCAGGAATAGATGAATCTGATAAGTGTCAGGAAGGATAAACGGCACCCCGGAACCAATGCGCTGCTCTGAGGCTCACCTTCTTGGGACAGGATTTTATATGGCACCGCCACATGCACTCTTTCACAGAAAAGCGCATAGGGTGCCCGTTAATGCAATTCTGCGTGACCGGCAGCAAATTGTGCTGCTGAAAGAAAAGAACAGCCTCCTCCTCTGTCTTCGGCAAGCTGAACATAGTTGTGACAGGTTCTGCAGCCATTTCTGTCACTTCTCCTGCAGCTATCAGTGATGCAGCCATTCCTGTCAGTAATTCACCTCAGACTGAATCTGACAGGGAGCGGGAACACTACTTCTGACTGACTACGCAATTTACATTGCCTGCGCTGATTCTGACAGCACAGTTCCGCTAATTGCATAATGGCCGCCAATATACAAGCAGAGGCGTAGGGAGGGCGGAGCCACTGGAGCTCACGCTCCGGGCGGCGATTGGCAGAATGGCGCCGCCGGCCCGCCCCCCCCCCTCCGCAATCGAACTAGACTTCACTAGACATAAATTAGTACTAACGGGGCAGCGGGCAGCGTGCGCTGCCGGCTGCCCTGCCCGGCGCCTCGGTCCAAACGTCACGGACGGACGTCTAACTCCCTCATCTAAGCTGCTGCTGCTCGTGACGGCTTCCGGGCAGCGCAGCGCAGCACAGCAGATTCCGGCAGAACTCCAGGGTCACCTGCCCATGCTACCCTCCTCCCTGGCTACAGCAGCGTCATCAGCCATCCCAAGCGCTGGCTGTAGCCTGGAGGAGGAGAAGGTATTCTGCTGCCGCCCTGGACACGCTGGATCATTTATCCTTAAGGTGAAGGTGGATTTCTTTTTTTTTTAATACAGCTAATTGATGATGTTATAAACTTGGGGTTTGGGGGATTGGTGGGGTCCAGGGGGGTGGTGGGGTCGGGAGAGTGAATCTCCCTGCTGTGCTCTATAAATCTTTATGTGTATATATATTTATTTATTTACAGCATCTTATATAGCGCAGCAGATTCCGTTACACTGTCTAATATAGCGCAGCATATTCCGTTACAGTGTCTTATATAGCGCAGCAGTTTCCGTTACAGTGTCTTATATAGCGCAGCAGTTTCCGTTACAGTGTCTTATATAGCGCAGCAGATTCCGTTACAGTGTCTTATATAGCGCAGCAGATTCCATTACAGCGTCTTATATAGCGCAGCAGATTCCGTTACAGGTTCTTATATACCGCAGCAGATTCCGTTACAGCGTCTTATATAGCGCAGCAGATTCCGTTACAGCGTCTTATATAGCGCAGCAGATTCCGTTACAGCGTCTTATATAGCGCGGCAGATTCCGTTACAGCGTCCTATATAGCGCGGCAGATTCCGTTACAGCGTCTTATATAGCGCGGCAGATTCCGTTACAGCGTCTTATATAGCGCGGCAGATTCCGTTACAGCGTCTTATATAGTGCGGCAGATTCCGTTACAGCGTCTTATATAGCGCGGCAGATTCCGTTACAGCGTCTTATATAGCGCAGCAGATTCCGTTACAGCGTCTTATATAGCGCAGCAGATTCCATTACAGCGTCTTATATAGCGCAGCAGATTCCGTTACAGTGTCTTATATAGCGCAGCATATTCCGTTACAGTGTCTTATATAGCGCAGCAGATTCCATTACAGCGTCTTATATAGCGCAGCAGATTCTGTTACAGTGTCTTATATAGCGCAGCAGATTCCGTTACAGTGTCTTATATAGGGAAGCAGATTCCGTTACAGCGTCTTATATAGCGCAGCAGATTCCGTTACAGCGTCTTATATAGCGCAGCAGATTCCGTTACAGCGTCTTATATAGCGCAGCAGATTCCGTTACAGCGTCTTATATAATGCGGCAGATTCCGTTACAGCGTCTTATATAGTGCGGCAGATTCCGTTACAGCGTCTTATATAGCGCGGCAGATTCCGTTACAGCGTCTTATATAGCGCAGCAGATTCCGTTACAGCGTCTTATATAGCGCAGCAGATTCCATTACAGCGTCTTATATAGCGCAGCAGATTCCGTTACAGTGTCTTATATAGCGCAGCATATTCCGTTACAGTGTCTTATATAGCGCAGCAGATTCCATTACAGCGTCTTATATAGCGCAGCAGATTCTGTTACAGTGTCTTATATAGCGCAGCAGATTCCGTTACAGTGTCTTATATAGGGAAGCAGATTCCGTTACAGTGTCTTATATAGCGCAGCAGATTCCGTTACAGTGTCTTATATAGCGCAGCAGATTCCGTTACAGTGGTTTTTAAGTTTTTTTCTTTTCAAATGTAACATGCCAACACGTGTTAGCCACGCCCCCAATTCATTACCGGGGGGGGGGCGCAAAATATGCCCTTGCTCCGGGCACCATGACACCTAGCTACACCGCTGTATACAAGTACAGGTTGAGTATCCCTTATCCAAAATGCTCGGGACCAGGAGAATTTTGGATAACGGATTATTCCGTATTTCGGAATATTTTAATATTTTAATTAGATTGGAATTATTGGAATATCCAACCCTGCTTAATATTTCAATTATGTATTTTGAAGTATCTTGCATTTATGCTGTATAAACACATAATATACACACAAATATATTTTATTACCACATAAAATACACACAAATATATTTTAATTGTTCAAAAAACAAGGTTTCAAAACGTGAAACAAAATGTGTGTACTATCTCAGCAATGAATTTGAATGCCAAGCAATCATTGTCTTGCACATATATAGTGCCAGTTACATATCATGTCCCCAGTGATGCTGTTACAAATGTCCCCAGTGAGTTTTTAGCAAAAAAATATTTTTTTTTCACTTTCTGGAATGTCCGTATTTCGGAATAATTCGGATAACGGATATTCGGATACGGGATACTCGACCTGTACCATAATAACTACTGAGATCGCATCGCACGGCACTAAAATGGGACATGCAATGTCATTTCAGTACGCTAGCGTACGTATGCTAACTGGGCGCCCTGATAATACACAAGTACCAAATAATGCATTTCTAAAACTGGATCATTCGCCATTCCTGTATTTATTTTATATTTATGAAATATGTAAACAAAATAGCATTGTGAATTCTGTTTTTTTACTGCAACAATACACTGTTTTGTAAAGAGATCTATTGTTAATGAGGGGTAGATTTATTATTAGGCGATCAGGCTATCCCCGTGCGTTATGGGAGGGGATAGCGCTTCCCCTGATCTAGCATGCAGTGCTGTGGGGCAGGAGGCATAGTGCTGCTATAATATTTCGTAGCCTAATTTCGTAGCCTAATTTATGAACGGTCATCATCGCTGACCGTTCCGCCGCCTGCAGCTATCGACTTTGACAGCTGCAGGCGGTGATGCCCTATGCCCACAACAGGGAAAGCGCTGTCCCTGCTGCTGGCTCTGAGCTGTGCTGGGGATCTCATGAGAGTAGTGAGATCCCACGCATGCACAGTCAGCCAGCCGGGGGGAAGGAGGGACATCGCCGGAGGGGGGAGTTAGTGCTCCCCCGCTTCGGCTGGCAAGATGTTGATACATCTTGTTGGTGTCCCCTCCTGCTTCGCCTCGCTAATGAGGTGAAGCAGGAACTGTTTAGCGCATTTAGCGCCGCTATCATAAATCTACCCCTGAGTACTTTAAGTTCTGCAATATTGCTGCATTATAGCAACAACTCTTCTTGAGTGGATACCGTCACTAGGTCGACAAGAAGAAGGTTGACATGCATTGGGTTGACCACTGAAGGTCAACATGCATGAAAGTTGACATGCATGAAGGTCGACATGGGGTTAGGTTGACAGGGTCATTAGGTCAACACATGCATTAGGTCGACATTGGGCTAGGTCGACAGTCAAAAGGTCCACATGGGGTTTTTCACTTTTTGAGCCGATATGTGCCAACAGGCGGTATTTCATGCCCTTCCATCTACTAGGACATGGTGGCAGAATAAGCATGGCAAGTGCAATGAGCCATGAGAGGGGACGTGGTGCACTTTTTTAGTGTCCATGTCGAATGTGTCGACATAAGGGATAAAAAAAGTGAAAAACCCCATGTTGACCTTTTGACTGTCAACCTAGC
Organism: Crinia signifera; assembly: GCF_055691185.1. Classification (NCBI taxonomy): domain Eukaryota; kingdom Metazoa; phylum Chordata; class Amphibia; order Anura; family Myobatrachidae; genus Crinia; species Crinia signifera. The sequence continues at coordinate 114,078,739 of NC_139218.1, read as the reverse complement.
CCATGTTAACCTAATGCTTGAGTAAACCTAATGAGCCTGTCGACTTAAACTAATGTCGGCCTTCATACATGTTGACCTTGATGCATGTGGACCTTTAGTGGTCGACCCAATGCATGTCAACCTTCCTCTTGTCGACACTATGACCCATACCATCTTGAGTCTGCACAGTTTTTTTTCCAGCCATGGGAATCACTATGTTATTACCAAACTTTGCCAGTTACTGACTTTTGATATTTATTTTACAAGTTAAGATCTTAGGGGGTTATTTTGGTTTACAGAGAGAATTATATTTGGGCGGGGTTTTACATCAAAGTGAGATCTATATTGCAGTGTAAAAATAAAGTAATCAGTATTTTCCCTGCACAGAAACAAAATAACTCACCCAAATCGAATTATTTCTGTACATTTTACATCTGCCCCCCTGCAGTGCACATGGTTTTGTCCATCTAAGAAGGAATTTGCCAGGAGTGAACCAAAATAACCCCCTATGTTTTACCTTAGATGTTTTTACTTTAATCAAAAAAGTAACATCTACTGCAAAAATAAAATAATAACAAATGAATAAATGGTTTTCCAGTGTATGAAAAAACAAAGATCTGTAAGAATATGAGCCATACTCACCTGTCTTTGTTGAAGTTAGCACAATCTTATTTTTCCAAGAGTGACAAATGTACATAATGTCAGCTTTTTATATTATAGAGCTGAGAGTTATTCAACCTTTGGTTATTTGAGATAAACATGGCGTACACATCACAAGCAGCTGGTGTGACACCAACATTGTAACATAAGCTTGTGACTTAACAGTTACATTGAGAACCTGAGCCCCATCCGGTTCTCACAGGATATTGGTGTATACTGTATCTACAGATGGAGCCTTCCTCATCTTTGCAGTTTCTGCAACTAAACAAAGGTTCATCTGTGCCTGAGTTGGTGCAAGGACATGAACATTGAGGTGTGTTGAGGCACAACATACACAGTATGCAGTTCACATCTTCACCACTGGGTGGCTAATGCTCCACTAATCCTGTACTGTAGAGCGAATAGTGGTAGATGGATCTACCATACAGTACAAGGGCCCTTATTCTGGTTGGTGCGGTCGAGCCGCATATGCGGCTGCGACCGCACCAGACGAATCCCCGCCCACCCTACGGATCGCCACGGCCGTCCGTACACGGACGGCTGGCGATCCGCATAAAAATGGTGGAGGCTACGCCTCCACCATGGTGGGAGCTGCCCCCTGCATTCGATGGTCGTCGACCATCGAAGGCAGGTCCGCACGCCGCGGCAGCTCCCGCAAGCTGAGACCACACGGACAATCGTCCGTGTGGTAGCTTGTATGGGGGCTGAAAGCTGACATCCGGCGACGTCAGCTTTCCGCCCCCATGAGTTGCGTCATGGCCTCATTACCATGCGTACGCCCCGCGTTTGCATGGGAACGCCCATGAAACGCGGGGCGTACACATAGGGAAATGAGGGCATGATGCCTCTCACGCCCCTATACGCCCCCTTTGCGGCGGACGAAATACGTCTGCGGCGAAGGGGGCTGCACATGCGCAGATTGACCTCTGCGCATGTGCAGTGTAAAAACATCGGCGGTACGGCCGCACGCGGGCCGTACCGCACGAACAAGAATAAGGGCCCAAGGTCTGACAAATGACCAGTAACAACTGTAATGTTACTGTATACTGTACACTACCACCAATGGTCAGATGGAGAGAGTCAATAAAAAAAAATAAACTAATATTTCAATAAATAAAAAAATAGCTTATACGAATGTGTTAAAGCAATGGTCTTTTGACGTTTGGTTTATGTGAGCAACCAAGTCCCATAATATAACCAAAACCATTGTAAAGGGATAACTACTTACATCTACACCTAGGGGTATATTCAATTACTTTTGCGAGCTGTGACAGTGAACGTCGATGGGTTCTTGCAGTGTCGTGGAAACGGCGTGTGCACCTGCTAAAACAGTGAGGCTCATGGCTAAATGCAACGGCCTCCCTGCATTAGCCGCAAGCCTCGCTGTTAGGGGGAATCCTCGCCGTCATTTGACAGCAAAGGGTGAATGCGGAGGTTAAACGGCAAGGGTCACTTGTTTTCGGCGATCCCATCCATTTAACCCCCTCACCAGCCGCATTGAATATGGGCCTTAAGCTTGTGTATCTATAACCATGTGTTGTGACCAAGTCGTGAAGTGTGCCATGCTCAATGCTTGGAGTACCCTGTATTGTTACCTATTCACATTACACAACCCCATTGTGCTCCATATTCACATTGTGCCACCATATTTTCCACCTTATCCACATTGCGCTACCCCATAGTCATCCGTATTAACATTGTGCAACACTGTTGTACTGCCTATTTTCATTGTGCAACCCCATTGTGCTCCTTATTCACAGGGATCTCCTGCGGTGCTCCTTATTCACATTGTGCCACCCTGAAGTTCTCTATATTCACAATGTGCCACCCAATATTACTCCACAGAGCCGGCCCTAGGCATAGGCATTCTAGGCAATTGCCTAAGGCAGCAGCCTATGCCTAGGGGGGACAGCCAGTGGCAGTCTGGGCTGGGCAGCAGGGTGCCATGTGCCCCCCCGGCAAGTAAGGGCATTATCACCCGCACCTGTCATCCGGTGCTGCCACTTAAAAAAATGATTAGGACAGCGGAGTGTAGCGCCGCATGCTTCCTTCTCCACCCTTCTGTTGGCTGTCGGCCAGTTCAAATACGGCGTGGCTCCTAAAACAATCAGAGCTCGCGCACTGGCAGCCACGGTGATTGGCTGCCTGGCCACGAGCACCGATTGGCTTACGAGTCGGCACCATATTTGAAATGGTCTCTTTCTCCTTTTGTTACACACGGCTGCTGCTCTGAACTAGGCTAGCGCCAAGATTCTGCAGTGCTGTGCGGGCACTGCCTACCTGACATTGCAGGAAGCTTCACCTTGATAATGCTGGGGTCAGTGCTGTGATGTCTTTCTGCCTGTCCCACCCACCCCCTGTCCATACCCAGCCTCTCATCTCCTCCTGCCCATACCCAGCCAGCCATCTCCTCCTGCTCATACCCTGCCTGCAATATCCTCCTGGCCATACCCAGCCTGCAATATCCTCCTGCCCATACCCAGCCTGCCATCTCCTCCTGCCCATACTCTGCCTGCAATCTCCTCCTGTCCATACCCAGCCTCCCATCTCCTCCTGCTCATACTCAGCATCCCATCTCATCCTGCTTATACCCAGCTGCCCATCTCCTCCTACCCTGCCCCTTCCCAACCCCCTACCCATCTCATCCTGCTCATACCAAGCTACCCATTTCCTCCTACCCTGCCCCTTCCCAACCCCCCTACCCATCTCATCCTGCTCATACCCAGCTGCCAAGGAGGAGAACCAGCGGCACCTGGCTGGCTAGACGGTGAGCAGCAGAACCCGGCTGTGTAGAAGAGCAGCAGCAGTGCCCATCTGGGGAGATGGAAGAGCAGCAGTGGCACCCAGACAGGGAAAGGGGGAGAAGTGGCACTCAGCCAGGAGATGGAGGCCCGTCGATGCTGGTAAATGGTACCTCCTCTCCCCCTTCAACTCACTCCATCACCTCATCCTCTGTCACCCCTGTCACTACACCCCCTTTTGCTCCTCCATTACATTATCACCTCTCGCCGCCCCTCACCCCCTTTCACACTTTCATCTCCTCTTTTCTGCCATCACCTCTCCCCCAACACTTTGCCCCTGTCACCACACCAAGACTAGCCCTCATCACCACACCAACATCATCAATTCATCAAGTCAACTCATCTCGTCATTTCATCAAATCACCTCACCCTCATCACCTCACACCCTTGTCACCTCCCCCTACTCAGTCTCTTTCCTTTTTTTTGCTCTCTCTCTCAATCCTCTTTTCTCTCTCTCCGCTGCTCTCTCTGTCACCCTCTCTCTCCTGCTGATCCTCCTCTCTCTTTCCCTTTGCCCCCTCTCCTATCTTTCTCTCCCCCATCCTCTCTCCCCCTCTCTTAATCTCTCTCTGCCCCTAGTCTCTCTATCTCCCCTCCTTTCTCCATGCTTTCTTTTTCTCTCTATCTCTTTCCTCCTTCACCCTCTCTGACAGTCTCTCTCTCACCACCCCCTCTCTTTCTCTACCTGGCGCTGTCTCTATCGCTCTCTGACACCCACTACGCGCTGAAATTAATGTCTGCAGCACTAATCACTAAAAGTTACTCCCTCAGTAACAATAGGCTTATAGGAAAACAAAGTATAAGTGATTTTGTTCACTGACACCTTTCCAGAAAAGTGTGAGGAAATAAATTCAGTGACAGAAGGAATAAAATATAGTAAAAAAGGACTGTACTCTCCTTAGCCACGATTTCTTTGCCTGGGATGCAGTTAAAATCCCGGCGGTCAGGATCCCGGCGTTCAGAATCCCGATGCCGGAATCCCGACCGCTGAAATCCCGACACTTTCTCCCTCCGTGGGTGTCCACGACACCCCTGGAGGGAGAATAAATTAGCGTGGCGAGCGCAGCGAGCCCGCAAGGGGGGGAGATCCACGTCCCCCCTTGGCGGGATTTCGGCGGTCGGGATTCCGGCGTCTGGATTTTGAACGCTGGGATCCCGACCGCCGGGATTTCATACTGAATCCCTTCGCCTAACTAGAGGCTCTCCATTAATTTGTATGATGGAGGTATATGAAAGATAAAATTTTCATAATAGTGTGATATTGTCAAGATAACACATTTATTTATAAACACTCGGTAAAAACACAATATCACACACACACAAATAGTATACAATAAAGTTGCTACTTATATTGACTAAGATGGAGGTTTACCAGATTCTGGTGTTTAAAGCGCCTGTAGAAAAGGTCTAGTGACTTTGAGATGCTAATGCTGCAGCAAGTAATGTGATAAATTTATAGGGTATATAAACCTCTAGATTATTCTTACTGCCGCTAGCGTATTAGTATACAACACAACAAATGAGTTTCAGACGGGTGGATAAGATATTCAGTGTAGTAGCGGTGCCTGCTATAATTAAGCGTGGCCGCTATTACATTACACTGAATAAGCCAAACTTTTAAGGAATATTGTACAATTATAAATCAAGTTACAGCCCTGACTAGGGCTAGATTTAGTGAAACGCTATTAAAGTACATATAATCTGCCTAGACAGAAATAATATCAACAATACAGTGAAATTACAGCCCTTAAAAGGGCTAGATGTGTGAGCCGCTATGCTGTATGTGTCTGGCTGGGAGAGACAGAACACACAATAGTACACCCGCACTGCCGTACTACGGCGCGCGTTTCGCTCCCCGCTTTATCAAGGTCTTATGGATTATGGTTATCAAGGAAAAGATTTTTTTTTTCCGGTGAGTATGCCTTTGCCTCTGCCTTCTTGTAGAAGAGCTCAAATGTATGTATATTATACAAAACAACATACAAGACATCATAATTCCAATTTACTTATGTACTTCAATGTACTTTATTAACTGGCTAAACCAGCTGTATATTATTATATGATTGGAAGTATATCTTATGTTATTAATACAGCCACAAAATGAAATACAGTAGGTGACAATGAGAATAAATTTAGAAATTACTTATGTAAATTTAAAACCTGCCAAATTTGGGTTTGGTTGACAAAACATGCCTACACGCAGTGGGGTTTATTTACTAAGATGGGGGTTCTATTGAAGATTGCCCATAGCAATCAATCAAAAACTATTTCCTTTCTTTTCAGCACCTTGTAGAAGATAATAGCTAGAATCAGATTGGTTGCCCATAGCAACATCCCATATTAAATAGAACACCCAGCTTAGTAAATAAACGCCACTGAGCGCAGGATTATGGGGATTATTCTGGTTTACTCCTTCTGGCAAATTCCTTCTTAGATGGACAAAACCATGTGCACTGCGGGGGGGGGGGGGGGAGCAGATGTAAAATGTGCAGAGAGAATTAGATTTGGGTGAGTTATTATTATTATCGCTTATTTAATGGCATGCGCAAACGGAATTCGCCTTTTTGAGGTGTCTAAAAATCACACTTTTTTCAGACTAGGTTCTGATGGGCGAATTTGTCAGAGACATGCACAGATCATTGCGATCTGTGCATGGTTCTGGTGTAAAAAAGTGTTAAAACAAAAATAAAATAAAAAACGTCCCACCTCCTGAGCATAACCAGCCCCGGACTCAAAGAGCCAGTCCTGGTTTCATAAAATCACAGGGGCAAAACAAATAGGGGTCCCCAGGATTTTAGAAAACCAGCACAAGGCTCAAGGGACGGTCCTGGTTCCCCGTATTTCAAGAACCAGCACCGGACCCAGCCAGCAGGGTAATGCCACAGCCGGGGGGAGACTTTTTATACAAGCATTCAAAGCATTCATCCCTCTGACCGGTCATCATGGGCAGGGGTCCTGGGGAAGTGGGGACCCCCCAAAGAAGGGGGTCCCCCGCTCCAGAACTTACCTGCACATGCTGAAGCCCGGGGCTGTCCTCAATGCCCCTGGGTGGTGGGCATCGAGCTGATAATTGTGTAAAAAAATAGAAAAACTATTGTGTATTGCTGTGGAACTATGGGGGTTATTCTGGTTGAATCGGTTCTGTCCACGTTCGGACAATATGCAGGTTTTTTCTTCTGCGCATGCGTGCCATTCACAATGCGTATGTGCGACGACAGCACAATGCTCGCGAACGGGCCTCGCTGATCAAAAAGTCCTGTCCGCTCACAGATGGACAAAGTGGGCGTAATGTGGGCGTTTTTAGGGGATAGGCCAGAAAATAGGGCAAAACGGTGCGTATACCTGGGCGTACACGGGGTGTGTACTCAAACTGCACAGAGGTGCATCCACCTAGCTCGGAGAGTGGTCGGGACGTTTCTGGCCCAAAACAGTCGGACGCCAAAGAGTGCTCCATACCACTCTTAGACCATCCGCCTGAGTACGCCCGCAATCGGTCTGCTAATTAACGTGAAACACACCAAAATTACATACAGTACACCTGAACCCAATATTAACCAATTCTGCAGCCTATTTAGTGAAATACCTCATTTGAGTACCTGCAAGCCATACACAGCCCTGAAATACTTTGGAAGATTCACTTTCTACACTTGTCACCATTACAAGGTAGGATTATTTGTATTGTTTATAGTCCAAAGACACATGTTGGAATATGTGGAATTGGGTTTCTTTTAACCATCTACACCCATAATGCAAGTGTGCCTGTCATTTTAGGACAACAGGACACACAATTCACAGGAGTCGACATGTGTCAACTTTCTCATTGCAACACAAACATACACTTCACATTATTTATTATCACGTCTAACAGCAACAATGTTGTTTTTTAGACCTTTTTTACTTGCAATGTTTAATAAATTTTTCCTGCTCATGCACACATTCTGGAAAACAATCTTACCAATTGATAACTTGGACACTGATGTGTAAGCAGCCAATCTGCTCCTAACTGTATTTTTCACACTCTGTATGTAAGATGGCAGGTAAGACATGATTGACACCACCTATCTCTGATGAAGGATTCCTACATCTGCCCACCACTCTGTAACATGAAATTTTGAACCTTATTAGGTGACGGTTTCACACTATCCATTTTTACATGCTTGGTGGAAACACACATCTTGACTGCTATTTGGAAAGGGAAAGTATTACTGCTATTTGGAAAGGGACGACACATCTGTATTCCTCTCTTCAAAATGTCACATTAATCCCATAGTTGCCTACCTGACCCTCTCCATGAGGGAGAAGATGCATTGTGCCTGGACTTACCTGGTAATGTATGATTGCCATCACCTGCGGTGAAACACCTTTCTTCTCAATTAACTAGCTCGCCACAGGTGGTGGCAATCAAACATTACCCGGTAAGTCCAGGAACAGAGCATTTTCTCTGTCATGGAGAGGGTCAGAGGGTCACATGGAGTGGGTTAATCATGGTTGCCTCATGATTAACCCATCACTTCATCCACTTCAACAGCATACTCAATGATGTGTTACACATACACACAAATAACGAATTGATGTGGCACACCACACAAATCATTTCACATCAAACATGTTCATGTAAGTTTTTGTAAACTAATTTATTGCTGTTAAGCATCACAGCAAAATGATAAGTTTTTTATCTTTGCAATAATTATTTGTTAAAATAAAAAAAAAACAGACAGAACAAAATGTGCCATTAAATGAAACATGTAAGACCCAACAGATGCATGCTGAAATTAAAGGCCACACCTGCATCGGATCTGCATCTTCCTGGAATTATGCTAGCCAGGATCCACAACATCATCGATGACATCTAAGGCAGAATACTCCAGGGGGGTAAACTCCAGGTTGGATGGCATAGGGCCACTCCCGGTGGTCATGCTGTGGATATTCCTGTCACTCAGCTTCCTCTTCATGCCAGATTTGAAGTCATGCCACCTAAAAAAGCCACAGACAATAATGTATAATTACTACATACAGTATCTCATAGCCTCTGCTACCACACAGCATTAGTAGTGAAAATGTATCACTGTGGCTGGTATGGTATGAATCTTTATAAGTTTACAGCTCACACATTTATGTATCCATAATAAACCATCACACTATCACATATTTACCTCTATTGAAGGGTATGACATCAACATGTGTGAGCAAGTTTTAGTAAGAGGATTCATGTCACACATTTTTCATGTACTATATTGTGAAGCACGATTATGGTTGAACCATCACATACACCGCAGGATCTCAAATGCGGTCCTCACCTCACCCCAACGGTCCAGGTTTCAGTTACATACGTGGCTTAGCACAGATGGTGAAATCTGAATAAATTTGTTCCAAATAAATTCACTTCTGGCCAAGCACTCCCCTCTATAAATGTGCTCACATGTGTCAATGAAGTAAAAGCATTTCAACAAGCACACCTTTATAGTAAATGGTATATAATATGTGTACATATTTAGAGAAATAAGTACATATCAGGTGAAACAACACTTTTGCCTTTTTCGCACAGACTTCACATCCCTCTGCAGTGGTGCCACCTTATTGACTTCATCTGTAATTTGTCCCCAAATCTTATCATTCGCAGAGGGGGTCAGCTTCCTGGTGGATAACTCTATTCATTCCCGTGCTCTGGGTACGGAAATCTGTAATTCATTCTCCTGAAATGCAGGGTTCTTGTTTTTTTTGCTGGGATCATCATCTAGAACGCTTCCTAGATGATGCAGCCCATTTGCTGGGGTGACCAGTCACCTCAGCAAGCACCTGCTGGGTCTCAGATGTTCCAAGTAACGGCACATTTTGTTCTGCCTGGTTGCTTGGCCCTGCTTGAGCCACAGAACTTGGGCCTGGCTCTGACTGTGAGCCTGACCCTTGGTCTGCCTGGGTCATTTGCCTGTGGCTCTTTCTCCTCCTCCTCCTCCTCCTCCTCCTCCTCCACTCCTCTTCCTTCCTCTGTATGGCTTCTGTCATTTACTGAAGTTTTGCCAAAATGAGCATATTGTCTGAGGTAGATCCATTAGACCCAGAGCCAGACATGTTTGCAGGAAGTTTTCATTCTAGCTGGTGAGCTATATATAGCCAACACTGCTTACATTACGCGAGCTTACCGACAACACATTCAGCCTTTGTTTTATGTGAACTCCATGTCCCACTGTGTCCTAAATGGCAATGTAATGAAAGGTTTCGTATATGTGGTTTTGTGCATTACTGTGACACTGATATTTGTTTTGAGATTTCAAAGCATACTTTACCAAAATGGACACCAACACAGTCAACACACACTACATGGAAGGTGTGTAAGCATGTGTAAGCCCGTGTAGTATACATATATTAAAACGCACACATAATGTTAATACAGAATGTATTAATAAAGTTTATACCAAATAAGAGTGCTTTCAACCAATCAGAGAACAGCATAACTTATATATGGACCTGCAATTATTAGCTGCGCCATTGCCAATATGACTTCGACCAGGGCTGCACCCTTTACCATTAGGGAGCTGGTGGCACTGGTTCAAGTGATGGACCAGCGCCTCGGGCCCATGGGCCCTTATATTTCAAACTCAGACAAGCGCTGGGTGTACAATGCTGACCGGCGCAGAATTCGTCTCTGCACGGGCGTACGGCGATCAGTCGCCCAACTGGAACGGAAGTGGTCGGACCTCAAAAGGAGGCAGCCTGAATTGCTCGCGAGGATCCGCCATTCAGTCCGAAGATGTAAGTATTGTGCTAATGTTTGGACATTTATGGAAAATGTGTATGTATGTATATGTGTATATGTGTTTTTTTTATTTTTTTATTTAAGTATGCTAATTTTACACTTAATAATAACCTTGATTTTTTAGTTAATTCATAATTTAATAAATGTTTTATGTTTATATTTATATTTCCATAAAAATCTTCTATCAACATTCACATTGCAACACGTGCAAGGGCACACCAGAGAGCAAGAGAGGCCCAGCTGCAGCAGCAGGAGCCCCAGCAGGAGGAGAAGGAGGAGGAAGAAGAGGGCAAACAGGATGAGGAGGAGGAAGAGGACCAGCAGGATGAGGAGGAGGAGGAGGAGGAAGAGGGCCTAGGAGGAGGAGTAGGAAGAGGGCCAGCAGGAGGAGAAGGAGGAGGAAGAAGAGGCACAGTTGGAGGAGGAGGACCCAGAAGAGGCGGAAGCAGCAGCTGCTGATGCCAACACCATCTCCCCCTACACTACCAGCACCCACTCCTTTACCCATGTCCACTCCCCAGCCTCCGTCCAGTCCTCTTCCTCCACGCACTCCCCTGCCTTCACCCACTCCTTTGCCTCCACCCACTCCTCTCTTACATCCACCCTCCTGCCTCCATCCACTCCTCTCGCAACACCCACTCCTCTGCCTCCATCCACTCCCCACCACCCCACCCCATTTCCAACCACCATACTACTCTCCACCACCTACCCCCAGCCCCTACCAATCACCACCACCCGACAACCTTGGTCCCTACTCCCATACCTGCCTCATCCCGCATTGGACCCCCATCCCCAAACCACCAGGAGGATTTGGCCCACATAGTGGCCCAGCTCCAGTGGGCCTTAATATTTGTGGCCATGCTCCTTGGTCATCTGCATGGCCAGAATTAAATTTTATTATTTTAAATATTTTTTTTTTACGTTAAAAGTTTGTTTAAGTTAGAAGTTGTATGTGGTTTTTCTAGTGACATGTTAGAGTGTTTCTGAGTGCAGGTGAACATAGGTACATGTAAGATGTGTAATGTAAGTTATATATCTAATTTAAAGTGAAGGTTAAGGAATGAATGTTGTGTGCATGTGTGGGTTGTAGGGGTAAATAACACATAATGTAAATGCGTGAATGTTAGTTCTTGGTGCAATAAAACATCACACATATCATTAGGGTAGCAAGCCATGTAAATATATCGGAACATATTCAGTATTCACATTATTTACAGCATGCAAACAAACAACAAAAAGATTACAAAAATACACATTGGGGGACACATATATAGTCATAAAATTTCCACATTAGTACACATTAAATAGACATGTAATGAGGGTTTAATTGTAGACAAAGTAAGGGAGACAAATGAGGTAATCATAAACAAATCAAACATCACACTTAGGATAATTGGAAAATTGTTAGAAGGCAACTTCAAAGGAATACCCAATTTCCCAATTATACGAATAATTGCAGGTCCATACAAGTGACGCGTACGCTACCATGCTCGGCCATACGCTACCGCTTATGATCAGAGCAGCTCCACTGTCTCCGATCGCTAAGGTTAAGCGGCAGCGTACGCTCATATGCACACCACTCCCCATTGTCGATTTCTCTGACCGTCCGTGTGTGGATATTCTGTGGGCAGACTCACGCTCACCGAAAGAATGTGGGATGAGGTCGGACGGTCCGTACGTACGTACGGCCGTCCGACTGCACAACCAGAATAGGGGCCTATGTCACTTCCAATATCATCAATGAATATAATAAACAAGGTGGGTCCAATATTGAACCTTGCGGGACTCCACTTTGTACATTACCTCAGCAGGAAAGTATGCCATTTACCACCACTCTATGTCCCCAATTGTGCAACCAGTTTTTAATCCAATTACAAATTTTAATCACTAAAAAAATGACCAAGTTTTATTAATAACCTTTTATGAGGCACCGTGTCAAAAGATTTAGCGAAATAAATCAGTATTACATCAACATATTTCCCTAAATCCAGCCCCCTACTGACTTCCACATAGAAGCTAATTAAATTAGTCTAACATGATCTATTTTTGACGAACCCATGCTGAGCCTTACTTATCACCTTCTCCTGTTCGAAGAAATTTTAAATACTATTTCTCATTATTCTTCTAATGTTTTCCCCACAATGGATTTAAGGGTGATGGTCTATAACTATCAAGGTTAGTTTTTCTACCTTTCTTCAATATTTGTACCGTTATCTAGCTCCAGTCCCTTGGTACCCTCTCGTGTTTATTGATTCCTCGAATATCAGGTATTATGGTAGTGATATGACAGAACTCAGGAGATTTGTTACTATTTAGGTTCTGTAATCTATTTTTGACTATTTCCTCACTCAAACATACAGTTTGGGAGCAATCAAGAGCCAAGCATTAAATCTGTGAGAGTTCTTCTGAATATTCTTCCCTTATAAATACTTACACAAAAAATTAATTGTATAATTTCCTTCTATTACCAGCGTATTCTGCTTATTTTTTAGCGGACAAATATTTTCCTTCCTTAACCGCTTCCCATTTTTATAAATGTAGAATTGTTTGGAATTAGATTTGCGGCTATTTTACGTTCAGTCTCTAATTTAGCCATCCTGATTGTATTTTTACATTTCTTATTACATCCTTTATATGCGGCAAATGATTTGGGTGTCCCATCTTGTTTAAATGCTTGGAATGCCCTCCTTTTTTTAGCTTTTTTTTAGCTATTTACTCAGTGGCATAACAATAGCCCTGCAGACCCTGCGGCAGCAGGGAATCACTGAGTAAGTGTGGGCGCCGGGTGTCTGCTGGGCTATTGATGCATTATACTGCCTGCCTTAACCCGCTGGCACTGCTTGCCGTTGTTGCCACCGGGTGTGTGGCCAGGACCCACAGATCTACTTGTCTTTTTTGTGTGGCGCGGAAGCAACCACGATTTAGATCTCTTTTGCACTTTTTTAAACAGCAATGATAAGAACATTAATTTGTGTTTTGAAAAAAGTCAGGACACCATTAATTTCTTGGACATTACAGTATATATAAAACAGAATAAAATATATACAAAAAATTTCATGAAACCAACAGATTCCGGTTCTTATATACAGGCAACCAGCTGTCACCATAACAATTGGTTAAAGTCCATACCAAGCGGTCAGTTCAAACGACTAAAAAGGAATTGTGCCGAACCAGAGATTCTAGAAGTCCAAACTAGAGAAATGCAAGACAGATTTCAAGCTTGCGGGTATAATTCAAACCTTCTGGAAACTACAATCCAGCAAGTTAAAGATATTGACTGTAGCACCCTTATGACAGCAAAAACTAAACCACAAAGAACGGAAGAAAACAAATTTGAGTTTGCATTTGTGACAGGTTACAATCCCAGACACAAAGAGATTGAAAAATCAATCAGGAGACACTGGTCAGTGCTGCAAAAAGATCCTATCTTGAAAAGCATTATTCCGGATAAACCGGTATGCATTTATAGAAAAGCGCCTAATTTGAAAAATAAACTTACATCCAGCCAGTTGAAACCCCCAATTCGACCTGGGAGAATAAGATCAACTGGATTCTATAGATGTGGCCTATGTCTTCCTTGTAGACATATCAAAGGAGAAAAAAGTAAAACCACCGAGATTCTTATTAATGGGAAGGAGGCTAAAATTTGTGATTTTATTACATGTAATAGCTCCAATGTAATTTATGCTATCAGTTGTACATGCGACAAATTTTATATTGGCCGCACCTCACGTCCACTAAAAACGCGTGTTGCTGAACATTTGCGGAATATAAAAAAAGGAGTTGAGGTGCATGCATTGTCCGCGCACTTCAAAGCAGTACATAATTGCTCTCCTGCACATATCTCTGTTTTTTTTGGTTTAAAGACTGTTTCCACAGACCTAAAGAGACAAGGATGTGGCAAGCAAATTAGCCAAAGCAGAAATGGAATACATTTTTAAATTCAAAACTTTGTCACCAGGTGGTCACAATAGTGACTTTGAATTAAAATGGTTCCTATGACATGTGTTATCGTATGTATATTCTGAGGCACACTTTTTTCTTTCTTTCTCCTTTAGTGCACTTTATGGAATAACTGAAAAAACGAATTACATCATCAATTTTGTCACTATATGATATTTTTTACTGTATTTATATTTTTCACTGTATTCATAATTCTTCTTGCTGCTATTCAAACTGATCCCCTGTATTATCATTGCATTTTATCTGTATATTTATTGTTTTTACTGAATTTTTCTCTATGTGCCATTTAAACCCAATCCTGACCTCTTATTTTATCCCCTTTTTTGCGTTGTATACGCATATATAAGCACCTTGCACTTTATACAATTGAGCGCTGTTACACTCAGCCTTTTTTTGCCAGTATTCAGGCTATCAGGCTGCAGCGCTACATCTTTAGGTGGCTGGAACGCGGAAGTAGGAGCTGTGGAACGCACAGCACCGCGTCACATACTGAGCGCATCGTTATGACATGCCTCATTACATGTAGTCTGAGACGCGGAAGCGGGAGCTGTGGAATGCACAGCATCCCGCCCTTCCCCTCCATGAAGCGCTGCTATGCCCAGGAATGATGCGTCATTGCTCATCCTGTAGAGGCTAGCTGACACGCGGAAGTAAGTGCAATGGAACGCATTTCACTTCCGGTTACGCGTCCAGCGCTGTTTTAAAGTTTTAAACTTTATCTTCATCAATTTTTAATATTTTCTAAGCAGGAATGGGTTTATCTGTTAAGCGCTAAGGCGCCACTCAATGTATATTTTATGTCTCTGTATAATTGTGTATAGTGTAATTGACTGTACTGAATACAGGAACAGGAAGTCTTGTTCACTTCCTGTACCATGGGTATATAAACCCCATGTGAGCCATGCCTCTGTACACTTGAAAAAGATCCCAGAGTGGTTAGAAACGCGTTGTGTGACCAGAGGAAGGGGCTTGCTGTTGGACTGCTGCTATCCAGTTTGGGACCTTGGTTGAAGCTTCTACCTGGTGGACTATCCGGAAGACCCTCCAGGTTGTAGAATTCCTACTTCGCCATTGTTTTCCTCTAACTGGCAGTCACAGTGACCACCCTGTTTTTATTTTATTTTATTCATTTTTATG
Source organism: Crinia signifera (assembly GCF_055691185.1). Taxonomy (NCBI): domain Eukaryota; kingdom Metazoa; phylum Chordata; class Amphibia; order Anura; family Myobatrachidae; genus Crinia; species Crinia signifera. The sequence continues at coordinate 114,063,445 of NC_139218.1, read as the reverse complement.
TTATGTACTTCTGGATGTGGAAGACATTAAAAGCTTTTATGATCCATATACTGAGTGGTCCTAAAGATACCTTGATGTGAACGTCACAGCCTTTCATTCAGTGAGTTGGGGTACGCACCTCGGTGGCTATATCGTTTACTCACCTCAGTCAAAAGATACCTTTATGTGTGAATACTACATCCACTTAGTGTGAGTTGGGGTACGCATATAAAAGATACCTTGATGTGTTTAACCACCACATCTTTGATGTGAGTTTTGGTACGCTCATCTATACATCCCATTTATTGGTGGAGGAATAACAGCTGCACAGAATCCCATCAAAATCCACACGGGTGCACCAACCCATTTATTGTATGGACAGTTCATTAATCACATGATCCCTTTGTTTCCATTGTTTTACATGAAAAATCAACAATGAAAAATTGATCACCAGGATCGCCTGTTTCATCCAACTGTCCTAGAAGTTTAAAAAGGGAAGTACTGTGTATATTTTTTGTGTGTTCAGAGCGCTATAGGGTGTCCACTTGAAAACTTTGTGTAGTAAAGGAGGGTTCTGTTTAGGCTTCTGGAAGGATGGGTTACGGTAAAGGGTAGAATGATGATTAGGGTTAGTTTAGTGGCTGGTTTCTGTAAGGAATATGGAAGTTAGGTTGCCGGTGTTGGGACTCTGGCCACCAGCATCCTAACTGTCGGTATCCTGTACACAACTAATCTGTAGAAATCCTGGATGTGTGGTAACCCTACATTCTCTGGTTATCTAGAGGTCACACTGTGCTCATCTTACTACAAGAGAAAAATATTGATCTACTACAGATGGGTCAGGTCCCATCCTTGCAGGGGATGGCGCTGGCGTCGCCAGCCGCCATCCCCCGCCAGCGCCATGGCGATGGTGAGAAGGGGACGCGCGCGCACGAGCGGCGCGCGCGTCCCCTTCCGACGGCGCTTCGATCCGTTCCCCCGGGTCCCCGCCGGCTTGCCGGCGGTAACCCGGGGTCCCGGCAGCCTGCCCGCACCCCCCCCTAACCCCCCCTAACCCTGTCCGTCTCCCTGAGGCGGAGACGGACAGGGTTTCCGTCGCGCTAGCGACGGAGACTGAGACGCGCGTGCGCGTGAGACGCACACGCGTCTCAGTCTCCTCGCTGGCGAGGCTGCTGGCGGGTCGCCAGCGCGTACGTTCTGGCGACCCGCCAGCAAGGATGTATACAGTAACATACTGTAATTTGGGAGTTGTAGCAATTACATATCATCCTATACATTTTAAGGAATGTTTAGCAATTTCTAGTTCTGCAAAAAATATGCATCTCTTGGTACACGTCAGTATAATAAAACTAAGCAAAACTGACGATTTAAAGGAAAAAGTAAAATCCAAACTGTAAATCAAATACTAAATGAAATATAGTTTGTGCCCATCTTCATAGGTATAATATCCTGTGAGAACCGGATGGAGCTCAGTTTCTCACTATCACGTAATAAATTACAAGCTTGTGTACCATTGTTAGTGTCATGCCAGCTGCATGTGACTTGTATGTAGTGTTTGTCACAAATATACAGAGGCTAAACGACACTTATCTGTGCATTATTAAAAGCTGAAATCAGGCATACAGTATTTATCACTTAGAGAGAAAAGCTCGGTGTAACATTAACAAGGACAGGAGGTGAGTACTGTAAGTATGGCTCATATCATTACCAACCTTTGTATTTTACATACTGGAAAATAATTTTCTGTACAAAAATAGTTATAAAGTATGTTGTATTTTTAGTCTAATGTGTTAGACAGACCAGAGTAAAAATATGAAAGAATTGGCGCTGTGGTGATAAACGATGTTCCAAACGAAAAAAAATAATTTTATTTTATACACAATTTGACATTGTGAGGCAAAAGATAAAAACACAATATTTTACAATACTTAAAGGACATACAAACCCCACCCAAATCTAACTCTCTCTGCACGTTTCATCTGCCCCCCTGCAGTGCACATGATTTTGTCCATTAAAGAGAGAATTTGATTTTGCGAGTGAACCAGAATCAGAGCCATTGTAAGGTGTATGTACTGTAGTTCTTTACTTGCATTCAATTACAAATGTTTACCACATGGGTCTGGAGAGGGGGTGATGATGAGCTAATGGGAAACTGGCCTGTAACCTTTCAGGGAGGGATTAGGGCTCAAAAACATATTTGCGCCAAGCCCCAAGATTTGGGTAGCCATCACTGGGCACCTGGTTTGCAATGGTCTAGATTTAGTGCCAGACTGACTGCTGATTATAGCTGATACATGAGCTTCAATCCCGGATGCTGCCAGTATTGTAAGTCTCTCTCTATGGCTGCTTGCCATTGCACCAACTATAATCAGCTGGTGACCTGGCACCAATTCCATACCTGCTGATGTCACACAGGCGGAGGTGATAAACTGAAGGAGGATGGAAGGAGGGGAGATGCTGCAGAGGAGAGGATGTAATGTGGCATAATGTTTAAGGGAATTACCACGTGACATAATGTTGCTACTATTGTGTGGCACAATGTATGTTATATGGGGGCACTACTAGTACATAGCATAATTTGTAAAGGGCATTAGTGTATGGCATAATTTGCTAATAGCATTAGTGTGTGGTATAATGTGGTGTAAGTGCTTTAGTGTGTGATGTAAGGGGCATATGTGTGTGGCATAATGTGGTGTATAAAGGGCATTAGTGTGTGGAATAATGTGGTGTGAGGGGCATTAGTGTGTGGTATACTGTTTTATGTAACTGTAATATCGAGCTCCCAGCCTCCTATCATTGTAAATCTGGGATCGGTGTCAGAGTCCATAGCCCCTGCACATGAGTGCAGGTGTGACTGTGTTGCTGCCCAGGGATAGAAGGAGGATGAGTGCGGCTCCTTCCCACATCTTGCTGAGTACATTAATGTACAGATGGAGCCCCTATTTTCCTTGCCTGGCTCTGTGTACATTAAATGCCAGGGACTATTTGTATTCTCAGTTTGACCTTGGCTATGTCGGAACTCAAATCTGAACTAAACCAATATCACTGGTATATTCCATTTCTTATCATAAGAAAGCCAACACCCTCCTATTTCAGCTGCTTTGGTTTATTTGGCTGCACCTTTGGTGGATCACAGCTTTATTTTCTTTATGCAATAGCAGTGAGTATTTACCCTGCATGTAAAAACAATACATGTATTTGGATTCCTTGCAATACAACATGGGTCTTTTTCTTTACTCTTCACTCAGAAGCTGGCCCATCAAATATAGCCACAACACCACCACACATTGACATACTACTGATAAAGGTAAATGCTAGGTGGTGCATGTAAACAATGTGAGTTTGATTCAGAGTTGGGAGCCAAAAAAACAAAGGAGCATTTTCCATCTTTACAAAAACATGTTGCACTTCAGGTGGGACAGAATTAAAATGTGTTTTTTTGGTACTTGTTTCCTAGCACGGCCACAATCTTATGGATCGTGTACCTTTAAGTTAAGGTACACGATCCACACGATGGACCCAATTTCCTTTGAAATCAGGTCCATTTTGCCGGTTAGGACACAATATCGGGGGCATTGCGTCGGTCGGGACCATTAACATTGGTCCCGACGCGACCGACGCGATGCCCCCGATATTTCCATAGGCTTCAATGTTAAAAAATATTTTAACATTGAAATCGTGTCGGGAAAGGTAAAATATCGGGGGCATCGCGTCGGTCGGGACCATTAACATTGGTCCCGACGCGATGCCCCCGATTTTTCCATAGGCTTCAATGTTAAAATATTTTTTAACATTGAAATCGTGAGAAAATGTGAAAAATGTGAAATTGGCCAATATGACCCATTTCACATTATAGATGTCCCCGTCGTCACCCCACGATAGACGCCAACCCGAAGCATGGCGAGCGCAGCGAGCCCGGGAGGGGCGGCGGTGCGCGTCCTCCGACCTTTTCATTCCCCTACTATCCACGTCGGCGTGGAGTTGAGAATAGAATAGTGTGGCGAGCGCATCGAACCACCAAGCCCGAAGCGTGGCGAGCGCAGCGAGCCCTGCGAGGGGACGCGTATAACTTCACAGGTATGCGCGTCCCCTAGCGGGGCTCGCTGCGCTCGCCACGCTTCGGGCTCGGTGGCGCGCTGCTCTTGCCACACTATTCTATTCTCAACTCCACGCCGACGTGGATAGTAGGGGAATGAAAAGATCGGAGGACGCGCACTGCCGCCCCTCGCGGGCTCGCTGCGCTCGCCACGCTTCGGGTTGGCGTCTATCGTGGGGTGGGGTGTACGCCGTTAAATTTGGGGGGGTTGGGAATATTTTACATTGAATCCAATGTAAAATCGGGTCCCAGGGACCCGATTTACATTTCATTCAATCAAAAAAATCGGGTCGAAAATCGGTCGGTCGCGTCGATCGCATCGCATGACAAAAATCGCATGCGATGCGATCGACCCGGTTTTTCCGACACGACCACCCCGATGTAAATCGGGGTGGCCGTGCTAGGAAACAAGTACCGTTTTTTTATTTGGGTCAAATTCTTTGTAGGCCACAAAGTTGGATTTATTCTATATGTCATGATGTAATAACTAAATGATGTCTCATATGCAAAGTGATTGTACTATACTGTATGTTATTAATCATTTTTAGAATCCCAAAATGATGCCAAAATTTTTGATCCTGATGACAACTGTGGCCCTCATCTGCCTTGTGCAATCTGGGAAAGCAGAAAAGTAAGTAGTGAGGTTTATTCGCCATACTTTAACATTTGTTAATTCCACTTAAGTTTACTGTAATTTTTACACTCTGTAAATGTTGTTGAGGACACAGGGCCCATATTTGGATTTTTGCATACAGCAAAAATCAATGGTTTACATATAAATCCAATGGTAAGGGAACGGCGCATGACAGCCTAATTTGTTGGTCATCGATAAGATTTCCTGGAACCTGCAGAGCAGTTCTGACAATCAGTATGAGTAAAGCTGGGTGTGCACTATAATATATGCTTCATCATGAGCGATAGGTTTAGTGATATACCTAGAAACCCATCCCCCCCCCCCCGCCCCCACACACACACACACACACACACACACCTGAATGCTCCACTGCAGTTAACCAGGTATGCTGTAACAATTATCCCACAAATGTATCTACAGGTGATGGCAGCAGATATCTCCCATTTTCAACTGCAAATGTTGCCGCAATAGAAGCCTATGGAGGCTGCTTTCTGGTCAAATGTATCAAGATGCATGCCTGTTCAGCATCACATGCGCAGTAGGGTAGCAGACATTGATAAAGTAACTTAACTTTTACACATTTCCAGGATGGTTTCCTCAGATGTTAGAAGATACATGGAGGTAGTAGATCATTTCTTATCACAATCTCCACAAAGATACAGCTTTGAAGCCTTAAGCTAATACTGTATTGTGCCACACAAACCAACTACAGGTTGAATAGCCCTTAACAAATATCCGTTATACAATTTATTTTGAAAACCAAAGTCTCCCAAATTTACCTTTATTTTTTGCTAAAAATCTACTGTGGACATCTGTATCTGGCACTACAGAGGAAATAACATGTAACTGCCACTAAATATGTGCAAGAAAATGATTGCTTGGCATTTAAATTCAGTATCTGAGACTGTACACAAACTTTGGGGAGATAGGGGCTGAAATCGCTGGAAATATGGTCGCTGGCGACCATATTGCCAGTGATGGGAGTGTGCCCCGGCGATAAATTGCCGGGTGTGCACTCCCGTTTTCAGCCCCATTCTAATCACTGGACACAGGAGCTTGCTCCTGCGACCAGCTGATTACCTCTGAGGCTCCCCCGGCAGAGGTTCCTTTTCATCAGCGACCATCTCTGGTCGCTGATGAAAAGGAGACACTGAGCAATATATTGCTCAGCAATATATTGCTGAGCAATATATCTCCCCCCGTGTGTACGCACCTATAGAGAAAGATCTCCCTGGGCGGGGCCCTCGCCTTCTAATTAGTGTGGTTTAGCAGTTAAAGATAACTTTTATTAATACATTAATATTAGTCTGCAAAAGTCAGATGTAAAAAGACGAACAACATGAAGAAAAGAACAAAGATACAGCAATGATTTATGCCACTATATGTTGGTAATAGAAATAAGCAGTAATAGAAAGAACGAGAAAGCAGTGAAATATTTTTTACTTTCCAAGTATTTTGTACACCAGGATAAATAAGAATCAAAGGCTATGTTATACCACCTGTAATGCAATATCCTGGTCACCAATACATAATGTAATTAAAACACCATAGTATGCTGCCAATGTGCTGTATCCAAGTCAATTGGTTGCATCACATATAAATAAAGAAGTATATGGCAATATAGCCATGTGGAATAAATCGGCAGCTAGTTAGCACAATTTAAAAAATTGTGGCTTTTCGTTAGCTGAAAGCTGAATTTATCAATTATGTATTAAATTGCGGCTGGTTTGTGTAATTAGCTTATGAACATGGTTCGTTGGACCATATCCTGACAACCTCCTATGTCAGATGGCCAGAGACAGGGCACACTGCAAGGTCACCCGCTGGGGGATTCTCTCCCTTTGAGGACAGCTGTGCCACATTTTGTTTTGTTTCCCAGTGTTTACGGGTTAAAGTTAGTCTTCCTCATGTCTGCTCTGGAGGTGAAGGGTATCTTGTCTCCCTGCAAGTCCTGGTGACACCAAAGTTGGGGCGGACCTAATTTGCCCCTACTATAGGTTAAGTCTTAGTTCTGCAGGTGCCTATAACCTCTGGATCGATTAACAGGGTCAGGGTTGGGATGATTGTGGCCTGTCCTCACCTTTATGCTGATGTTTATAGTCAGTTACACTTGTCTGTCCTGTATCCTGTATTCAGTTTAGTTTATGCTGATGTTTATAGTCAGTTACACTTGTCTGTCCTGTATCCTGTATTCAGTTTAGTTTATGTCATCTGTTTATCCTGATCATCCAGCAACTGCTCCAGCTACCTTAATAGCTACAGTTCCCTGTTCTATCCCTATAGAACAGGGGTGAATCCTAACAATTTAATTCTAATTTGTCCTGGTGCACAGAAAATTTGGAAAGCAAAAATACTTCACCACTTTCTTGTACTTTCTATTACTGCTTAATTCTATTACCAGCATTATAGCGGTATAAATCATTGTTGCTTTGTTCTTTTCTTCATGTTCTTCATCTTTTTACATCTGACTCTTTCAGACCAATATTAATGTACTAATAATAATTATCTTTTAACTCCTAAGCCACACTAATTAGAAGGTGAGTGCCCCGCCCAGGGAGATCTTTCTCTATCGTCTCTTGGATAATTTTCTTTCACATTATTACCACACTCCCAGGGAGCACCTCCACAATGCTAATTGACACAGACACCCACATTTGTTAATTGGAGTACCCATTTTTTCCTCTTGCAGTCAAGCTTGCCCAGTGCCCTAGACCATTTTTTGCATCAGCTATCTATGTCCAATGGACACACAGGCTGATCAATGTAGAAATAAAAAAGAAGTTATACTCACATACTCCCAGGGAACAGTGGCTGGAGCTTCAGTGAGGGCTGCTGGTCTTCCTGCACTGCTGATGACCCCTAGTATAGTAAAGTGATGCTGTGAAGTGGCATCTCACTTTACAGCCCTGTGGGGTCTCGCAGCAGAATTGAATCCAACGTATGGAAGTGCTCCTGGAGCACATATTACTGGTCAGTTGAGCATAACAGTGTTGGGTACAGGTGGGTTGCACCTGAAGCATAATTCCTGATAACCAGCCTCATAGCTGTGATAACACATTGGTCCAGAAACTTCCCCTGGATCTCATGTGTTGTACCATGAAAACTGTCCATTTTTCTTCTTTAAAAAAATGGCTTTATTTGGATAGCCATATGATGACCTCAGTCAAAAAAAGCCTTTATTTCAGGAAAAATATCATACCTTCCAACTGAATGCGCGCCCCCGAAATTAGGCGGAGTTGCCTCATGGTCAAAGGGCATCACTCCTGTGAGCCCTCGTCCCATTTTTGCTTACTGTGGGGGCATGGTCAGTTCTGTGTGAGATGCTGGCAATGCCCCCAGCCCCGCTGTGTCCCTGAATACCCTGCCTCTTAGCACCACTGGCTGACGCCACCGCATTCTGTCTCTGAGCGGAGAGCACTCCTCTGCTACCCCTTACTGCCACTATATTTGAAATGGAGCTGGCCATGTATATAAGACATAAGAGAAATAACTACAGTAATCAGTGTATCTGGTGTATTTGAAGTAACATACAGTACGCATTACCTTATTTCTACTAAACAATTATCAATTATTGTTTACCAAAGATTATGTTACATGTAGAAATTTTAAATGTATTCATTCATAAGTTGCCAATTCACTTTCATCAAACATGATTTGTCATTTTCACTGATCAAATGTTAAATAAACATACATGCTAGATCAATAATTAGACTAAGTACGATGTCCATCGAATCCGATCGCATATTTGGGTTCAGAACTTAAGCATCCGATGTTGCATGCCATCTTCCAATGGCACATCGGGTGCTGGAAAAGGGCGGGCAGGGGGCGGCGGAGTAGTGTAGCACTAGCAGTAAGCGGTGGTGGCAGATTTGTTTAAAACACTGGGCTGCCCTGTGATTGACTGAGCTCTCAACCAATCACAGGGCACCCAGTGTTTTAAACAATTCTCCCACCACCACTGACCCCCGTCGCCCGCTGATCCAGGACGGGACTGAGGATACCAGCAGGTATGCCACCAGCAGTCCCTTTGCCCCTTCTCCCCAAACCCCACGCTGTTGAATGTGTCCCCTCCGCCCCCCACCCATGGATTGTATTTGAGTGATCGCATGTGGTTAAAAACCACATGCGATTGCTCCTACAATTCCATAGATAATATGAGCAGCACATAAGATCTATTGACGCGACATTCAACGTGTGCCCAAGCATTGCGTCAAAATGTTCCTTAAAGATGCATACAGTCATTCGATTTATCATCCAGATGTGGTTGAAATCAAATGACTGTATACAATATCTCACAAGTGTATGGGCAGCATAAAACATCCCTTTATTAGATAGCAATGTCTGGTTGTGGCTGACAATGTTAATTTGCTACAAATGTATTGGCTGACAATCTGTTTTTTTTCCTTTAGGGAAGATGAAAGTCACCATGGGATTGAAAAGAGGGAGGCACATCAGGATCTCGCTGACAATGGTGCAATAAGAAATGAGAGAGAACTAGTTGGGCAACTGCTTGGAAAAGTTTTAGGCATGTTAGGTCTATAAATTTAGTAGAGAAATATATAAAATTCTAAACCAATATGAAAGTATCTTCATGATGATCCATAAAATATAACAACATTATTAACCTGGAACTGTGTGTTATTTATTATGTGAGTTTGTATTTCATTGGATGTATCTTTTATTTATATTTAAGATATATATATATTTGGGATAGGTCACTGTGACGAAAAATCAGCAAAGACAACCAAGGATCACTACTGTAGGTTCCACTGCTTTACACTACACTGGTTAAACAAAGAATTACGCTACAGTATGAATGACATACAGTATGAGCAGGCCAGACTTGTGCACCGAGCGGGTTAAAATAATGGCTACCAAGCGTGAACCAGGGCTTTGTGGAATCTCACATCACACAGGGGCTGCTAACAAAGGTACAGATGCTGCAATGATCAACTCACAGCTCCGGTCCCCTACCTGCAACCCTGTCCCGGTTTGGGCGTACCTGCTGTGCAAAAGGGAGCTGAGCACCTGGCCTGAACTGACCCAGCTGAGTGCAGGATTGCCCACTGTCATCTCCCTACATTCCAGCGTTGGCACCCTGGCTGCAGAGGACGACAGAAACCCCTGCAAGCTGGGCAGACAATTGGATGGGACCCCACCCTTCGATGCTTGCTGCTTCCCTTAGCGGCGTCACATAAACTAGTAGTTATTCTTCCCTGAAAGCCAAGTGTCTGCTCTTTCATATGGTACCAGTCTAAAACCAGAGATGTTAGGGTGCAAATGGGACACATTTTTCCTATAGACTATAATGGTCTCATGAATTCAGACCCAACATGAATAGTACTTTGTGTACTACAGTAAGTAGGACAAACAGCTTTTATTGTACTGTACTCAGAGCCGGATTAAGCCTTCAGGGGGCCCGGGGCACTTTAGAAAGGGGGCCCTCTCCTACTTGTCATTACTGGACATTACAAGTTATACGGGAGAATATTACACTGTCAAAACACAGAGTAAAAGCAGTATAAACTTGGTCAATGGTCAACTGCAGGGGGGGGGGGGGATTAATATAAATATATAATACCACATGAAAAGCCTTTGTTTGTTCCTATGTACCCTGACAGGCTCGTAGTTGCAAAAAAAGGGTGCGGGGGAGGGGGGTGTCTTGCGGTAAGATGCAAAAAAAAGACTGATTAAGTCTTACCTGGGGCACACTTTAAATTTGATGTGTTTTGTAATAATGTATCAGTTTAAAACATAACTTTTATTGCTTAAATTCTTAAAAGGAAGGGTGACACTTGTCATTTGTTGGGATTAGAGATGTGCGGCGGCCACTTTTTTAGTTTTTGGTTTTGGATCTGGATCTCCCTTCGTGTTTTGGATCTGGATTGGTTTTGGCAAAACCACCCTTGCGGGATTTGGTTTTGGATCTGGATTTTTATGAACAAAATGCTAAAAATGGCTAAAATAACAGAATTTGGGCCTGTTTGTGCCCCTAAAGTATTATTAACCTCAATAACATTAGTTTCCACTCATTTCTAGTCAATTTTGATCACTTCACAGCTCACAAAATTGTTTTCATTTACTGTAGTTGGGCCAAAAGGTTATACCGAGGTAGCTGGATGACTAAGCTAAGCGACAGCAGTGGGCATCACATACATATGGACCTTACACTTCCAAATTGGCACATCTTGGAAGCAGAGTGGCACTGCAGGGGCAGACAGGGTGGCAGTTTAATAAACTACCCCAAAAAAAGAGAAATGCTCCAAAGAGCAAAAAAATCAAGGAGGTGCAAGATGAAATTGTCCTTGGGCCCTACCATCCACCCTTATGTTGTATACAGGACATGCACAGTTTAACAAACCAATCATTTCAGCGACAGGGACTTCAGTGGCAGGGACTGTTACATGTGGCTGAAAATATTGGTTTGTTTGGGCCCCCACAAAACAAGCTGGCAATGGGCAGTGCACAAACTGGCTTTACAAGACGTCATCCTAAAAAAAAAAAAATGCTCCAAAGAGTAAAAAATACAGAGGAACAAGATGAAATTGTCCTTAGGCCCTCCCACCTACCCTTATGTTGTATACAGGACATGCACAGTTTAACAAACCAATCGTGGCAGGGACTGTCACATGTGGCTGAAACGATTGGTTTATTTGGGCCTCCACAAAACAAGCTGGCAATGGGCATTGCAAAAACTGGTTTTACAAGATGTCATCCTCAGCATCCGATTCCTCACCCTCATCCTCTTCGTCACACACAATTAATTTGTCATCGCTGGAATCAACGAATACAGGAGGACTGTGTGTATTAGGACGTAAGTGCTGGTGAAGGAGGTCCAGTTGGTGGAATTTTAAATTCATTTTTATGAACATCATCTTCTCCACGTTTTGTGGAAGTAACTTCCTACGCCGATCGCTAACAAGGTTCCCAGCTGCGCTGAAGACTCTCTCAGAATATACACTGAAGGGTGGGCAACTTAAATAAAGCAAAGCCAGTTTGTGCAAGGCCGCCACATTGCCTTGTTTTCTTGCCAATAATAGAATGGACAGTCTGACATACCTATATCAATGCTATCGGCAAAGTAATCATCCACCATTCTTTCAATTGTGATAGCATCATAAGCAGTAGCAGTAGACATGTCCATTATGGTAGGAAGCTCCTTCAGTCCAGACCAGATGTCAAATATATTTCCGGACTGAATAGCAGTGGGTCTCTTAGGAAAAGTTTTTTCCTCACAACCCCAGTGGGAGAAACTGAAGGAGGAGTTGTGTGCCTGCCACGTTCCGCTTCAGCGGACAATTTTTGGACCAAGAGGTCTTTGCACCTCTGCAGATTTGTGCCCATTGGTAAAAAAGACACAATGTAAGACTTTAACCTATAGATGGAGCGTCTCTCAATATTGCTCGCCATGGCAGAGGTTCTGGCATTCCGATTTTCTTCTTGCGCTGGCGTCCGCCAAGGGGCGTGGGCGCACGCCATGCAATACAATCCACCACCACTGGATGGCTAATGCTCCATCAAGCTAGCGTCGGAGTGATATACTGTAATGTGCCAATGGAATCCTGCCATTCGCCGTACAGAGCGCGCTTACAGTATGAGACGCTCGTGCGTGATGAGACGCTTGTGCAAAATGAGATGCGCGTGAACAACAGAGAGAGCAAAAGGGCTGTGTAGTGTAATGATCCTATACAAATATTTACCTTCACCTTCACGTAGCCGATGCTGAATATTTTGAACTGTTGGTACTGTGCATAATGTGTATGCATCTGAAGTCAACCGCCTCCTCCCCTTCCAGGGACTTGACCTGAAATACAGTACATTACATTACAGCGCTAAACCATGAAAGGACCGTATCAGATGTTGCCGCGACTCGGGTTTCTCCAATAGGGCTACGGATGCCATTGATTATATCAGCACTCTATAGACCTTACACATCACTGTGTTGCATAGTGTAGTGGAAAGCTGCGTGGCTCTACATGCTGGAGACCCGTGTTCAATTACGGTGTCAAGTTTTTTTTCTTTTCTTCAAATATTTTGTAGAGTGCAATTAAACAAACTAGACCATTAAATGTAACAGTTTTAACAAAACTAGACAAATAAAACAGTTAATGTTTTACAGGTCTCCTCACAGAATCATACTGTAAGTGAAGTAATTAGCTCCACCTGTGGATCATTTATAATGTGTCAGTCAGTAACGAGTACACCTTTGCCCCAGCTACTGTAGGTGTTCTAGAAAACATGAAGTGTTGGTACTGTACAATAAGAGGACTTGATTTGGCTACAGTACCACTGCATTATTGTCTCTTCCAGGGAGTAATGTGTATGCAGCTGAAGTCAACCGCCTCCTCCCATTCCCCCCCAGGGGTGGAGGGGGTCGACTTGACCTCAATACAAGTACATTACTGTACAATATCTCCAGCAGCGCTAATCCACAAAGTGACCGTCTCAGACGCTGCCGCGACTTGGGTTTCGCCAATAGGGCTACGGGTGCCACTGATTATTCAGCACTCTACAGACTGTACACATCACTGTGTTGCGTAGTGTAGTGGATAACTGTGCGGCTCTACATGCTGGAGACCTGTGTTCGATTATGGTGTCAAATTTATTTATTTATTTTCTTTCATTCGAATATTTTGGAAAGTGATATTTTAATAAAACCGACATACTGTACAGTACAGTACATAAAATAACTTTTTAGAGCCGCACTTTTTGCACATGGTGACCCAGATGAACTGCATTGCAATACTGTCTCTTCCAGGGAGTAATGTGTATTGAGCTGAAGTCAACCGCTGCCTCCCCTCCCCCAAGAGACAATAGTTTCAGGCACTCAAGCGACTCATGTCTCAGACGCTCAAGCGACTCATGTCTCAGACGCTCAAGTGACTCACGTCTCAGATGCTCATGCGACTCACGCCTCAGATGCTCATGCGACTCACGCCCCTGATGCTCATGCGACTCACGCCCCAGACGCTCATGCGACTCACGCCCCAGACGCTCATGCGACTCACACCCCAGACGCTCATGCGACTCACGCCCCAGACGCTCATGCGATTCACGCCCCAGACGCTCATGAGACTCACGCCCCAGACGCTCATGGGACTCACGTGTGCTATGGTACAGTAGATACAGTATTAATATTTTTTTATTATTATGGAATATAAAGGATAGGGATAAAAGCTTTATTTATAAAAGTTGCATGTCATACTGTAGGATTGTACACACAAACTAACAGCTTACATACTGTAACTACAACAGTTTTCATAGCGATTCAGTATCTTAAAACTCTTTCAAATAAAGTTTTGGGATGCATGATGAAAGTCATGTGTCGCACACAGCATGTGACTAGGACGCATGCTCCGCCATTTTGAGACTACTGTACTGTATGCTGTACAATGGCGCAGCCCAGAGAAGGCACGTACAGCAACCGGAAGCTTAGGCACCTGATGCGCTGTCGATTCATGGCTTTCTCCAGCAATAAGGAGAAGCTGCGGGCATACAGAAAGGCCCGAGATGCCATTCTGGCAGACACTGGCTGTGAGCGACCTGGTCAGAAGCGATCCTGACAGACTTCAGGCCATCAGGCGCTGTAAGTACTGTAATGTGAGGATACAGTGTACCAGAATAAAATGTTAGTAAAGTGGTGACTGCAGTACAAGTGTACAGTATACAGTAGTAACGCCAAGTGTACCCTTTAATTCCTGTGTTTACTCAAAGTTTACTGTATTACAGTACTGTATACAGTACCTGGGTGCCCGCCATGTGTATCCTATAATAATACAGTACTTGGGGTCCCCCATGTGTATCCTATAATAATACAGTACTTAGGGTCCACAGAATACCAGTGTGGGCCCCCATTGTGTATCATATAATAATACAGTACTTGGGGTCCCACATAATACCAGTGTGGCCCTCCATGTGTATCCTTTAATAATAATACAGTACTTATGCTAATAGTACAACTTATGCTCTAAGTAATATTGTTATACATCAATATCTCACCAATGTTACGTGGGAAGAATCTCTGATGTTTGTATATATATATTGATATTTTGTGCATAACAGTATCCTTGATTTCCATCAGTTGCTTTAAGAAAAACGGAGTTCCAACTTAATAAAATTACTCTTTTATTTTTCCCCCGTGAGTTATTGTGGTGAGCTGTTGATAATTGCTGTTGCAAGATAACCTGTAAGGATAAAGATACTTATCTGTGAGGGTATCACATTTGGCGTCGCACGAACAGGATAAGAACAAAGGGAAGAAATGTCAGCTGAAGAGTCAACATCGGGAATCTATTCTGCACAACCAGCTATGGCTGGCGTCAACCCCATTACATTGCCTTACTACCCTGGAGCCCCATGGCTGCCAACTTATTCTGGGAAAGCATGTACTCCAGGTAACAGTATATTTAAGGACTTCAAGTCAAAACTGCTGTCACTATTTTGCATAGGTCCCCTTAATGAGCCACAGAAGGTGGAAATATTGATCGGACAGTTAAGAGGCCTAGCCCTTCGGGAAGTAAACTCTTGGTCTACTGAACAGAAGAAGAACGTAGAACACATATTTAAAAAATTGTCCACTATTTTTGATTTGCGAACTTTATCTGAACTTAAAATTAACTTCTATGCCAGAAAGCAACAGCCCCATGAATCCTTAAGAGAATTTGCTCTCAGTTTGCAGGAATCACTCAAAGAACTACAGAACTTTGACCCCCGTGAAAAACAACAAGAGGATGAAACATTGATCAGTCAATTTATAGAAGGAGCTCCCGGGGATGCAGTACGTACTACATTATGCATGGTGAGATCACAGAATCCAACTTGCCCTTTCCCTGAATTTAAGGAGACTGTTATCAAAATTCTGGAAAAATTCCATCTGAAATTCTTCTGAATCTACCTCCTCCTTATCAGTGGAAAATTCTGAGGCCAGAAGTCCCTCTAAAATCAGCTATAATGAAAGAAAAAAAACCCATGGCACCCAAAGAGGCAGTCATACAGCATGCTCAGTTATCCTCCTGCCCTGACCAAAGTGAAGTATTAAAAAGCAAGATTGAAGAATCTATCCAGGGTTTTACAGAACTGTGCAGGGAGGTGGAAAACCCAACGAAAGAGCAATTGCTTCCTCAAGAACAACAGAAAAAAAGTTATATCGAAAAGAGAGCCAGGAATTCGAGAATAAAACGGACCTACCAGTTTGACGCACAGGGATTGCCAGTATGTCAATGCCGTAGACAAAAGGAACATGTTCAGTTCAACTGCAGGCGACATGAGAATTTAAACTCATACCCTGAGGCAGAGGATCAGTGCTCAGGAAGCACAGCAAGAATTGATCAACCTGTGGATGACAGACAAGATATAGGTCCAGAAACAGTATTGCAAAACCAGGCTAAAAATGTTGGTGTACTTAATGCAGGCAGTGTTCTGCCAGCCAGCACAAGGAACATTTTGGGTCGAGTATTATGGTTTAATGTCCAACGGGGTTATGGCTTTATAAACCGTATTGACACCAAGGAAGATGTATTTGTGCACTATACTGCCATTAAGAAGAACAACCCCAGGAACTTCTTCTGCAGTTTGGAAGAAGGAGAGTTGGTGGAGTTCAATGTGGTGATTGGAGAGAAGGGCACCAAAGCGACTAATGTAACTGGTCCTAATGGTTTTTCAGTGCAAGGCAGCAAATATACAGCAGGTCGCAGTCCATATGCCAATGTCCCAGTGCAGAGAAAATCAGTTGGGAGGACAGTTGAACAAAATGTAGAGCAACAGAGTGAAGTGGTGCAGCAGAACCTACAGGATACTAACAAACCACAATCTCTTCCAGAGCCAGAATACCAGATTAAACCTAGAATGGATGACACACATGCCGGTAAAGTTCACTAAAACCAGCCAGATTTAAAAACTGTTGAATATAAGGAAGACATTGAAAGAGTTGCCCACTCAACCACAGCAGAGAGGTTGGGTTAACATGAACTTAATTGCCTTGGTTCTTTTATGCTAAAGTCTGAATCTATTTTATGTGAAGAACTATATATTTCAGTTAAAGAGCCCTTAACTTCTGTTCCATCAGAGTACAAACTTCCAAATAGTAAATATATTGATATAAGTTCCAGTGAAACAGCATTAATTATGCACCAGATTTTGAGAAAATTTGGAATGAGAAACAGAAGTGCCCCATTTATACAGTATAGGCATTAGATTGAACATAAATGTCAGAATAAGTACTGCTTTTGTCAATATTAATTGTAAAAAGTGGGTTTTTTTTGAGTGCGTGTGTGTGTGTCCACAAATATTAGACTGTTTTTTATTGGATGTTGTCTGTTGTGTGAGGACACACAACGTTCCAGCGGGGAAGTAATGAAACACCCCAATAAGGGTTAATGTTTATACATAAATTAAAATGTTATATGGTTGTGATACAGTAAATGTAGCAGATATCAAAAGTAATATTAGTAGTTAATTAATTATTTAGGAAAAGTATTAATGTGTTAATACCCCTTATTAATAGAATATTGTGGACTGAACATTGTTTACCCCTTTCCTGAACTGACAATGGACTTGTCCTCCTAGCCCATTAGGGTGGACTATACCATATACTCTGCTTTAAAGGGGAGAACTGTGAGGAATATTCCAGAAAGGAAAATATACTCTGACAGTTGGCAGAGCCCCTGCTCATCAGGAAACCCCAGAGCAGGGACTATAGAGGTGCTCAGGGGAAAGAGCGGTAGGTGTTTTGTGGATAGGGGTTGAGGAAAGCTGAAGTGCAGCAGAAAAGACACTGTGTAGCAGTTGTGGAGAGAAAGTTAAGGCAGCAGAGCTGCGCAGCTGGAAAGTGTGTGATGCGTTGCTGTAATTAGGAGAATACTTACCAAAAGGGCTCTGGTGATTTCCCGAGGTCCCCTTGAGCAGCGGTGACAGAGGCGGTGACTGATCCAAGCTGTGATCGATAAAGAAGAGGGTGTGGTGAGTGATTGTCCAGCCCCAAGGCAGCACAGTACAGCCTCCTGCATATCCCACAGATCAGCCCAGAGATCAGTGGCGGAACTCCCGGAGGCAATGGAGTCATCTGCCGCCGGGCGCCAGCCTTAAAGGGGGCACTGGCTCCATTGCCTTCCGATGTTCCGCTCATTAGGCCTGTGAAGTGGTTGGCCCGGCGATAGTACTGGGCAGCAGACGGCAGTGGCCGTCCGAGACCCCCTCCCCCCTGCCTCTCCTCCGGTAGTACTGTCCAGCCGCAGAAGCACAAGCACTTTCTTATATGCGGTGCGCTGCGGAGGTCAGAAGGAGGAAGTGGGGCTGCGATGGGCGCCAGCAGCAGCACTCTGCGCCAGGAGGAATCAGGACATGTCAGAAGGAGGAAGAGGGACTGTGGAGGAAGTGTGGCTGCGGACAGGGGTGTCGGAATGGGTGTTGTAACTGCTGCAGCCTGTCATACTGTATGACACTGCAGGCAGCAGCAGCGCTGGCAGCACTATCTCCTGTGAGTGTGTAAGGAGGCTCCCCATTCAGTTCCCTCTCCTCCGCGCTGCCTAGCATATTACAGACAGGCAGATATTACAGACAGGCACTAGGCAGCGTCTCCGTTCCGTGGTCCCTCCTCCTCCCTCCCATCAGTGTAACAGAATGCCACCTGACCTCTCCGGCTCCTGAACAGGAAGTCACATGGTCAGGTGTGCAATGGAGGAGCCCAGCAGACTCACTCAGAGCAACAGCCACAGCACAGGAGCACACCACAGACTCGATCAACAGGGGCTCAGGCAAGTCGTGCTGAAGATGGAGAGGGGGGCAGTAATGTTTGCTGGGCGGGGTGTGTGTGTGTGTCATTAATGTTTTGCTGGAGGTGGCAGCAGGGGGGGGGGTGTCAGTAATGTTTAATGGGAGGGGGAGTTTTAGTAAATGATGTTTGGTGGGGGGTTGTCATTAATGTTTTGCTAGGGGTGTCAGTAATTTTTGCTGGGAGGGGGGGTGTCAGTAATGTTTACTGGTTGTCTGTGTTTTGCTGTGTGTGTGTTTAAATATGGGTCACTAGCGTTGTGTAATGTAAACATGGGACACTACATGCTGTGTAATATTAATATGGGTCACTATGTGCTGTATAATGTGACTATGGGTCACTATGCTCTGCATAATGCGAGTATGGGTAACTACGCGCTGTGTAATGTGACTTTGGGTCACTATGGGCTATGTCATGTGATTGGGATACTATGTGCTGTATCATGTGACTGGGACACTGCGCTGTGTAATGCGAGTATGGGTAACTATGCACTGCGTAATGTGAATATAGGTCAATACAGGCTTTGTGATATGACTGGGCCACTACGTGCTATGTAATGTGAATATTGGGCAGCACGGATGGTGTAATGGTTAGCATTACTGCCGCACAGCGCTGAGGTCATGGGTTCATTTCCCACCATGGCCCTAACTGTGCATAGTTTGTATATTCTCCCAGTACTTGCGTGGGTTTCCACCGGGTACTCCGGTTTTCTCCCACAGTCCAAAAATATACTGGTAGGTTAATTGGCTCCCAACAAAATGAACCCTAGAATGTCTGTGTGTGCGTGTACATGTGGTAGGGAATATAGATTGTAAGCTCCGCTGGGGCAGGAACTGATGTGACTGTTCAAATATTCTCTGTAAAGTGCTGCGGAATATGTGTGCGCTAATTAATAATCAATTAAATATGGGTCACAGCGTGTAGTAACCCATAATTATATTACACAGCATGTAGTGGCCTTTATTTACATTAAACAGCACATAGGGACCCATATTCATATTACCCATATTCATATTTCATGCTCCTGGAATTCCTGTCTCCAGGATAATGGTGCCCACACTGTTTGAGGACACCTCTATTGCGCATGCATGAATCACCAGAAAGTTGCCACAGCGGACATTTTCCCGGTGATCTTGACCGCTGTGATGCTGCACCGAGGGAGAGGTGAGTAGAATGAAATAGGTACACAGTGTAAAGTTTGTGGGGCCTACCCCCACCAGGCAGAATGGTGCTTTGAGCGTGGCCAGTGGAGAGATTATGGGACTGGACTTCGAGTATTTGGCGCCAAGCAAGCAGGTAACTGCTGCCCCCTGCCCCATGAAAGCCCACCTTACGAATCTGTTTGCAGGGGCTGTGAATGAATGTGTACAGCTACACATCCATTCGCATTTGGCCATCTAGAGGAAAAATCATTTGATTTTTCACTCTCCTTCGGATGATTTTTTTCCTCTGGTCCCTGGTCATCGCAGCCGCCATGTAGCCCAGGACTTACTCAGCGGCTGCGAGCAAAATAGCCGCTTCTGGTCGGGCACCAACGCCATTCGCCCACCGCTAGCATTCAGAAAGAAACTCTCCTGAATTTTCCTGGACACTCCCAGCATTTTGTTGGGCACTCCCTTCATTTTTGTGGGTACATCAATGAAATGTCTGGGATCCAACCTCAAACACCCAATCCCTATCACGCTGCGAGCAGCTTGCAAATAGAAATATTTGCCTATGATGTTCACAGCCGGGCCAATGCACATGTGAATTCAGACCTAGTCGAATGGGCCCTATGTGTCTGCACTGACTGTGTCTCAGTACTTAGTGAGTTATATTTCCAATACGGTATCTGTTCAGCAGACAAAACCTATGCTCCAGGGGGATAGAAGGTGTGGGTAATGGGCAGGAGCAGGGCTCAACATGCTGCAGACTTTGGCCACTGAGCTGGAGGCAGTGAAGAGCAGTGAAAAGGAATCTAAAAAGATCTCTTTACCGCACTAGTATATATATAAAATGTGGGTGTGTATGTGTATATATATGTGGGTGTGTGTGTGTGTGTGTGTATATATATATATATATATATATATATATACACGCAGTACATAGTGGCGTAACTACTGGAGCCAACAGAAGCATTGGCCACCAGGTGTTAGCCCTTAGGGGCATAATAGAGGAGTGGACACTTGGCCACAGAAGATGCATTGCTGAATTAGGAGGCACATTAGTGACCGGCTCCTGGGACACTTCTGTAACCACTGCAGCAGCGGCAGAAGTTACACAATCCATCTATAAGCGCTATTTAACTTCTGTAGTGAGCGGTAGTGCACCTGCTGCTGCTGCAGTTGTCCCGGAAGAGTTCCAGAAGCCAGTCACTTGTGAGTCTACTAATAACTGCAGCTTCGCTTGTCCTGTCTCTGCCGGGTATCCACTTGTGCTGGGCCCGGCTCTCAGTGCCAATGCTGGATCCCCGCCAGGCATCTATGTGTGGTATACATTATGCCTAGCTCTTCTTCTTCTGCCGCTGTGGGATCTCAGCTGGGCAACCACATGGGGTGTCTTGGCATTTCTCCCTGCCAAGGCTGGATCCCCGCCACACACCACACACACCACCACTTGAACCCTGCGCCCATTAAAGTAAGTACTGTAGCCTATCAATTACGTGCTGTCATTGTCACCGTCCATGTCCATGCTGTCTCTCTCCCCCGCCCGCACCCCTGCTGTCACTCTCCCCATCCATGTCCCAGTTGTCACTCTCCAGGCTTACATCCCTGCTGTCACTCTTTCTGTACATGTCCCTCCTTTCAATTTCCCTGTCCCTCCTTCTGTCCCTCTTCCTGTCCCTCAGTCAGTATTACACACACACATGCTATATGTAGTATCTGGGAGCCACCAGGGCTGTCTGCATTACCTGGGGGTCACCAATGCTCAGTGTGTGTGTGTGTGTGTGTGGGGGGGGGGGGGGCACTACCACCTATGTCGCCTCCGGGCACCTGGAATGAACTTACGCCACTGCCAGAGATAGTCCAGCCGGAGACAGCCTACAGGATGGCCCACAGATAGCTGTAACGCCCCTGCAATAACCTCATAGCCAGCCTAACACCTCTCCCGGCTAAAGAAAGCATTGTGTGTAACATTCACCTCATCCAGGCAGCAATAAGCAGTACCTACACTGGCATTTGGGGAGAGACTCTAGTAGTTAATACTGCACACAATACCCAAGTCGTCCTTAACTACAAGTTAGGAGGAAGGGAGTAGTGGCTGCTGAATCAGCCCCAAAGCTGCATATTACAGAAGTGGACTGACACTTATAGAGACACTTGTGGCAATTATACTGCTAAGGAAAATTGCTTATATCATTCTACTCAGGATATTCCAAAAAGATTGCTAGCTTCTGTCATCTATGATCAGATTATTTGACGTTCAAGTTAAAAGTCAGCAGCAATATTACGCAAGACTTACCTTATGTATTCTCTTGACTTTGGATTACAAATACACAGAGAGTTGACCTTGCAGCGTGGGACCTATAAAAGAAAGAATATTTGTTATAAATAAGCGCTTAAAGAACAGGTGACTGCAGTCATAATAGGGTTAACCCAAGACTATTGTAGACATAAACAATTATTGCGCAATGATAATCTAGTACTGGTAAAATGCTATAATATAACCTGTTTTGATATTGTAACGGTTTGTTATACATTGCAGGTGAATGGATAGTTGCTTATTTGTTTGTTGCAGAATAGTACAACTTATGCTCTAAGTAATATTGTTATACATCAATATCTCACCAATGTTACGTGGGAAGAATCTCTGATGTTTGTATATATATATTGATATTTTGTGCATAATAGTATCCTTGATTTCCATCAGTTCCTTTAAGAAAAACGGAGTTCCAACTTAATAAAATTACTCTTTTATTTTTCCCCCGTGAGTTATTGTGGTGAGCTGTTGATAATTGCTGTTGCAAGATAACCTGTAAGGATAAAGATACTTATCTGTGAGGGTATCACACGTGTGTGGGCACCTTTAGCCCTTTGTATCCCTCTCCTTGTTTGTAAGACGTGACAAATAATAAGACTTAAGGCCCCCATACACTGTGCGATTTTTGGCCGATTTCATCCGATTTCGGCACTTTGGGCCGATAAATCGGGTGAAATCGGCCCCAAATCGCATGTTTGTGACATCTGATCCAATCTGATGCGCGTTCCCGTGCTCATCAGATTGGATCAGGTGGTCGGACCTGCAGAACATAAGATATATCGGAATCTGAGCCATCATGGGCACATCGTGGGTGCTTTTTAGCACGCACGATGTTTCAGATCCGATGTATCTATATGTTAAACTCCGGGTACCTCCTGTGCGCGGCCATCCTCCAACCCCCAGTCAGAAGCAGCAGCAGCCGGAGCACGTCACAGGAGCGACAGGAGAGGATTGCAGAGGGCAGAGGGCGGCAGTGACACTCTTCTCTGCTTCAATCTGGATGACAGATTCTCTCCCCTGCTGCTGAATGTAGAGCCCGGACCCCCCCTCCCCTGCTGCTGAATGTCAGTACGGGCTGAGTAGAGCCCGGACCCCCCCTCCCCTGCTGCTGAATGTCAGTACGGGCTGTGTAGAGCCCGGACCCCCCCCCCCCCCCGCTGCTGAATGTCAGTACGGGCTGTGTAGAGCCCGGACCCCCCTCCCCTGCTGCTAAATGTCAGTACGGACTGTGTAGAGCCCGGACCCCCCCCCCTGCTGCTGAATGTCAGTATGGGCTGTGTAGAGCCCGGACCCCCCCCTCCCCTGCTGCTGAATGTCAGTACAGGCTGTGTAGAGCCCGGACCCCCCCTCCCCTGCTGCTGAATGTCAGAACGGGCTTTGTAGAGCCCGGACCCCCCCTCCCCTGCTGCTGAATGTCAGTACGGGCTGTGTAGAGCCCGAACCCCCCCCCCCCCCTCCCCTGCTGCTGAATGTCAGTACGGGCTGTGTTGAGCCCGGACCCCCCCCTCCCCTGCTGCTGAATGTCAGTACGGGCTGTGTAGAGCCCGGACCCCCCCTCCCCTGCTGCTGAATGTCAGTACGGGCTGTGTAGAGCCCGGACCCCCCCTCTCCTGCTGCTGAATGTCAGTACGTTCAGTAGAGCCCATACCCCCACCTCCCCCTCTCCCCAGCTGCTGAATTCAGACAGTGACCGTAAAGATCATGTAACGGGGTTATGGCTTCTTAGCAGCAATGTACAAACACCATTTATTTTCTAAATTGCATTTACTGGTAAGATAACTGAATGTGTGTGTCCTTCCTTGTCTGTCCACCTCCACACTTGTTATAAAATGCGCTGACATCAAGCTATTATATCAGCATAAATGCAAACAGCTAATTACTGTCATTGGTGGTGACTCAATAGTGATGAAAATGTATAAATGATGGAAGACTGGACTAACATTTGAACTGATTAAACCCTTCACTGATGGGTTAGATGAGTCCCAGTGCTCCCCTCCCCTCTGGTGACCCCCCCAGCCCCTCCGCTCCAGCGGTCTTCAGCGGAGCTCCCCTGCCGCTGCCAATCATAGCAGCACACTGACCGGTAGCAGGCGGCAGGCTCGGGGATGTTCGGTGAGGCTCGGGAGGAATCGGACCCTAAACACCCGAGCGATCCCGAGTCCCCCGAGCTATGCCGAACATCCCCGAGCCTGCCGCCATCTCTCCCGAAGTAATGGCGGCGGCAGGTGAGGGAGGGCACAACAGTGGAGATGGGGAGGGAGCGGCCTAGTGGGGGTCGCTGCTGAGGTGATGCGCTAGTGGTGCACACCTGCAGGCACCACTGGCGCACAACTGTAGATTTGCGGCATGCCTGGAAATTTTCCGGGACTGCACGCTGCGGCACTGCAGCTTGGCCCGGAAAATTTCCGGGACTGCCACTGAAGGGGTTAAAATGCAGAAACTTTTCATTGAATCTTCAAGAAATAAAATATATTAAAAACCCAATGCGAGAAAATAAAACATTGTGTCACCCTGAAGTGTAATGTGGCACAGCAAAACTTTGAGGTCCATTTACTTAGGTGCTCCTGCATGCTGCGATAATTGCATGTGTTTTGGACTACATTGCATCGTATCACATACTATTTGCGATGCAATGTGATCCGAAGCACATGTGCAGCACATACATTTGAACTGTGCTTTATATAGTGTGTGTGTGTATATATATATATATATATATATATATATATATATATATATATAGACAAAGAAGAAATCCGGCACTCCACAGGTGTATAAAAGCAATACTTGCTCCGGTGCCTTCCCAGGTCGCAGACCAATCGTAGTGTAAATGGCAAAGAGGCGTCACTCGGAGACTGGATACCAATTCAAAACTTTATTGTGTGGTGACCGACACCAGTGTTTCGAGCAAACTGCTCGTCCTCAGGGTACAACTCACAGAATACAAATTACAGCGTTATATACCCTACAAAAATGATAAAGATTTGCATGGTTTAAATAAATTGCAGATCATGCCATCATATAAGCGGGGCAAAAATCTGAGCGATCTTGTAGTTAAATTGGATGTGAGCGGACTCACCAAAAAATCTGCACCCACACATTTTTTGACCCGACCGGCGGGCTGCTATAAATGTCTGGGATGCACTACTTGTGGTTCTTTATTGGCAGGTAAATTTATCAACCATCCACACACGGGCCGCAGTATCCCCATCAAATTTGCGGTCACGTGCTCCACTAAATTCGTGGTCTACGTTCTGTCTTGTCCATGTGGGCTTTACTACGTGGGCAAGACAGAATGCCAGTTTAAGACCAGGATGGCTAATCACCGTCATGCTATTAGGCAAGCTCTCGCATCTGGTAATAGTGATCAACCATTTGCTCGGCACTGTGTGCAATTGGGCCACAGTGTAGCGAGTGTGAGGTCAAAAATAATCGATCACATTCCTATTCATTATAGAGGTGGCAACAGAGGAAAAAAACTCCTCCAGGCTGAAGCCCGATGGATCCATGTGTTGGATACCATCGCGCCTAGGGGTTAAATGAACAACATGGGTTACAGAGCTTTTTGTAAGGGTGTTCTATGTTTTTCTTAGCGGCCATGTTACTAGCACAACCCGGTCTGTATACCTGTAATCCATGTTGTATATTATTTAATGTCTGCAATCTATTTTGCTTCATCTATTAAAGGTGCATAGTGTTACTGCTCCCATAGAGGACTAGGCAGTTGTTAAAGCGTAGGTCAGTTTGATGAATTAACAATATAATTAGTATACTATTTATGGTATTTCCCTTTTATGGGATCATGTTATTACAAATTTGTCCATAAATCACTATAAATGACTCAGACCTACTATGGGTTACTTTTTTAATATGTCCGTCTTGTGTGTCTTTTTGTGATATTTTTGTTTTTTGTATATTAATATTGTAAACATTGCAAATCTTACACTGTTATATTCATGCCATTTTGTGAAGGCATCTTTAACACATTTTTTGCACATTTTTATTGTGCTCTTAAGGTTATACCTGGACGGGAGAGCTCCTGCGTGTCACAGACGCGGAAGCCGGGTGTACTCCTGTTGCCGACGTGCGTTCCAGGAGAGGTGACGCGTGCAGATGATGTCACCGGGAAGCACGCAGCGGCTAAGGAGGGATCCGTCCACACGCCTCACACGCTGAGGGCACACCTGATCCAGGTAAGTATAATCATGCATCGGTGGGCGCGGGAATTTTTGTAGGGTATATAACGCTGTAATTTGTATTCTGTGAGTTGTACCCTGAGGACGAGCAGTTTAGCTCGAAACACTGGAGTCGGTCACCACACAATAAAGTTTTGAATTGGTATCCAGTCTCCGAGTGACGCCTCTTTGCCATTTACACTATATATATATATATATATATATATATATATATATATATATACAGTCAGGGGGTCATAGCAAATGACCGGGCCGGCACTCAGGAGGTTAACAACCAGTAAAGAACGACACTACACCATTGCAGATGTGGTCAACGTTTCTGAGGCGATTTATTGCCTCTTTCGTCAGGACATACAGTGTATACAAAAGAAATCACACATTTTATAGCTTACCCGATACCCAGTCACCTCCCATGTGCGTCCACGCCGCTCACGGCGGTTGTCCCGCTGACGTCATAACAGTGCTGCACGCTTCAGTCAGTCAGCAGACTGCCCCGGGGGCGTGACGACGCCTACAACAGTTGCTATAGTAACCACCTAATGAAAAGAACGGATATATACATAAGAAAAAGAACATGAGAACAGCTACATTAAATCAGCAAACAGTAGCAATCAATTAAATAGGCAGCTGATTAGCGGTGAAGCAGCATGTATACAAAAAAAGGTTATGCATAGACATACATATATTAGAAGGCTCGTAACTTTATAAAAAGCATTTGAGAGACAGAAGCTCATTCATTCCCCCCGGGTAGACAGTTTGGAGCCTATCTATCCACTGTGCTTCCCGTTGTAACAAAATTTTATTGCGATCACCTCCCCGTATGGAGGGGGGTATCCAATCTATTATTTTACACCTCAGGGAAGCGATAGAATGGTTAAACTCTCTGCAGTGCCTAGCCACAGGTTGGTCACTAGAGGAGCCTTCCAGGGCTTTTCTAATGTTGGATCTGTGGAGGGCAAATCTTTCTTTAAAGGGGCGGATAGTTTTCCCCACATACAGTTTGCCACATGGGCATTTTAAATAATATACAACGAAGGAAGTGGTACAGGTCATGGGGTACCGGATCATATATTTTTTGCCAGAGTGGGGGTGTGTAAACGTGTCTCCTACCTCCAACGCATGACAGGTGGTACAGCCTAGACAACGAAAGTTGCCTGGCTTACGAGAGAGGAAGTGGGCAGGAGTTTTGGTGGTTTTGAAATTGGAAATATCATTATGTACCAACCATTGTTTTAAATTTTTACCCCTGCGATATGCAGGCATAATTCTTTTATCTTTAAAGATTTTTAAAGTAGAATCTTCACTGACTAAAGGCCAGATAGATTTGGCTTTTTTAACCAATTCATCCGAGTTAGTAGTAAAATTAACGGGGAAAATGATTTTATTTTCCTGTCTGTTAGGGCCACAGTTGGTGCTAGTGCTTGTAAGGGACAAGCAGTGTATTTTATCTCGAGCCTGTAAGAGACTTTCTTTGCTATAGCCTCTTTGCAAGAATTTTACCATCAGGGAATCCATTTCAATCTCTGCTACTTCGGGGTCAGTGCAAATACGCCAGATTCTCAAAAACTGAGAATAGGGCAATCCCTTTTTAAGTGCAGGAGGATGGTGACTACCTGCTTGTAATAAGGTATTTCTCTCTACTTGTTTGTGATACAGAGCAGTTTTAATGGATAAATTATCAACACTAATGAGTACATCTAAAAAGTGCACTTGAGTGTCGCTGAGTTCAAAGGTGAATTTCGTATCCATGTCCTTTTGATTCAAAGTGGAAAGGAAGCTTTCTAGTGATTCCCGGTCTCCAGACCATACTATACAAATATCGTCGATGTAACGACAAAACAGCTTAAGATGTTTAACGATGTTGGGGTCAGAGAAAAACACGGTTTTTTCAACACTGAACATGTAAGCATTTGCGTAGCTCGGAGCTACACATGAACCCATCGCACACCCCCGCTTCTGTGTGTAAATCTCCCCATTGAAGAGGAAATAGTTGCGGGTGAGCGTGAGTTCCAACAGGGACATGTATAACTTAATATCTGGTCCTTTGTACTCAGGGTTGTTAGGGGTAGATTTATTAAGCTCGGTGAAGTGATAAACTGACTGGTTTTTATCACTGGCCAATCAGCTCCTACCTGTGAAACTACTGGCTTGGTTTGAAAAATGACAGGTAAGAGCTGATTTGCCGGTGATAAAAACCAGACAGTTTATCACTTCACCGAGCTTAATAAATCTACCCCTTAGAGAGAAGTTCGAATGTGGCAGCCAGGCCTCTCTGATGGGGTATGGTCGTATATAAGCTAACCACATCTATAGTGGCTAGCATGATGGTACCTTCAAACGGGGAGATCGCTTTCAATTTCTCCAACAGGGAGCCCGTATCTTTTAGGAAGGTCGGTTGAATTTGTATCACTGGCTGCAGATAAAAGTCCAAGAACTGTGACACAACATAGTAGAGAGAGTCATTTGCGGCGATGATAGGTCGCCCTGGTGGGTTAAGGGGATCTTTGTGCAGCTTCGGGATTAAATAAAACACAGGTAACCTCGGGAAGGCAGATGTCAACGCGTCATGGGTTTTCTTAGAGATGAGATTCTCATTGCTGGCTTTGGTCAAAATCTCATCTAATTCGGATTTGAAGCGTGGAGTGGGGTCTTTGCTCAGTTTTTCATATACCAGAGGGTCCTCCAATTGCTTGTAGGCTTCCTCGGTGTAGTCCTTCAGATTTTGGACTACTATGCCCCCACCCTTGTCGGCAGGGCGGATAGTAATACTTTGATCTTTGCTTAGATCTTTAAGAGCTTTATACTCCAACCGAGACAGATTCAAATGGCCTGTGTATTTATTGTCCATGACAGAAATGTGCCGATCCATTACTTTCGCAAAGTGTTTGATAGAGGGATTCGATGATGTGGGGTCAAACATCGATTTAGCCCGGATAGGGCAATCATCGGCTAAGGTGGTACTGTTGGCAAAATGTTCTTTTATTCTTAGTTGTCGACAGAACTTATAAATGTCGACTTTGTCATTGAAGGAATTGTTGACATTGGTAGGTACAAACGTAAGACCTCTATTCAAGACAGATAGCTCATGTACAGAGAGCTGTCTATCTGAGAGGTTAAATACCAGATTTACTGGGTTGTCTTGTTTCTTCCTCTGCCTTTCGTTTTGGCCCGCACGTCTGGTGCAGGGACGGGGATGCCGACTTTCTGGGCTCTGGTGGCTACCCCAGCGGGGGGTTTTTTGGAAGGACCTGGTCTCATTTCACCTCTATAATCATTATCGCTAGCACTAGAGGCTGCTCCGCTAGAGGTATCTGTTTCAAAATAGTTTTTTCTGAATTTACGGGCTCTCTGTTGCCGTGCCATATGTACATTTTTGTTGTTAACCCAGCTATATACTCTCTGCTCAGCATAGTCCTTAGTTACCGTTTCTAGTTTGGATCTTTTAAATTTGACCAATTCAGTCTTGTAGCGATCCATTTGGTCTTTAATTTTCTCCAACCAATTTGTACTAGAATCGGTCTGCAACGTGGGGACATGTACACTCTCAAATGCCGTTATTTGCTGTGTAAGTAGATCCTTTTCTCTCCTGGATTCTGCCACTACCAGGAGAAGTAAATCAAAGGAGCACTTATTGAGCACACCTGCCCACTTACGGCAGAACTCAGGGTTATACCGCCCAATAGTGGGGATGTTTCGAACCCTGAAACCCCTTGGTATCATCTTGCTCCGATAATAATCTGACAGGGTCACGGCATGTAGGTGAAAGTCCAATTCTCGTTTCTTGAGTTTTAATAGCTGGTTAAACAGGTGATCTGGTAATTCACTTCCCGCAGCAGTTGCCAAATTTTCTTTGCAGAGGATATCATCTGCCTCCGCCTCTGAGATATTCACAATCTCTCCTCTTTGGAGAGAGATGTTGCTGAAGCCCAAAACTTCTGATGTAATAGAATCCGGTGCGGGCTCCATCCTTGGAAGACCCGATGTAGAGAGGGTTAACCCACACCCACAGGATAGTGAAGTGAACAAAGAAAGTGGGAGAAATTCCGTGTCCAATACACAGACACTGAACGACGGTGGATGCCAAACTTGCTATAGTATATTTGATCCGGTGCCTTGACAAATATAGAAATGTATTTGTGCTGTGTGCCCGGCACTCTGGGATAGACGACAGCAACTCCCGGTGTCCTTGCCTCAGTGAAATAAATGCAGTCAGGGGGTCATAGCAAATGACCGGGCCGGCACTCAGGAGGTTAACAACCAGTAAAGAACGACACTACACCATTGCAGATGTGGTCAACGTTTCTGAGGCGATTTATTGCCTCTTTCGTCAGGACATACAGTGTATACAAAAGAAATCACACATTTTATAGCTTACCCGATACCCAGTCACCTCCCATGTGCGTCCACGCCGCTCACGGCGGTTGTCCCGCTGACGTCATAACAGTGCTGCACGCTTCAGTCAGTCAGCAGACTGCCCCGGGGGCGTGACGACGCCTACAACAGTTGCTATAGTAACCACCTAATGAAAAGAACGGATATATACATAAGAAAAAGTACATGAGAACAGCTACATTAAATCAGCAAACAGTAGCAATCAATTAAATAGGCAGCTGATTAGCGGTGAAGCAGCATGTATACAAAAAAAGGTTATGCATAGACATACATATATTAGAAGGCTCGTAACTTTATAAAAAGCATTTGAGAGACAGAAGCTCATTCATTCCCCCCGGGTAGACAGTTTGGAGCCTATCTATCCACTGTGCTTCCCGTTGTAACAAAATTTTATTGCGATCACCTCCCCGTATGGAGGGGGGTATCCAATCTATTATTTTACACCTCAGGGAAGCGATAGAATGGTTAAACTCTCTGCAGTGCCTAGCCACAGGTTGGTCACTAGAGGAGCCTTCCAGGGCTTTTCTAATGTTGGATCTGTGGAGGGCAAATCTTTCTTTAAAGGGGCGGATAGTTTTCCCCACATACAGTTTGCCACATGGGCATTTTAAATAATATACAACGAAGGAAGTGGTACAGGTCATGGGGTACCGGATCATATATTTTTTGCCAGAGTGGGGGTGTGTAAACGTGTCTCCTACCTCCAACGCATGACAGGTGGTACAGCCTAGACAACGAAAGTTGCCTGGCTTACGAGAGAGGAAGTGGGCAGGAGTTTTGGTGGTTTTGAAATTGGAAATATCATTATGTACCAACCATTGTTTTAAATTTTTACCCCTGCGATATGCAGGCATAATTCTTTTATCTTTAAAGATTTTTAAAGTAGAATCTTCACTGACTAAAGGCCAGATAGATTTGGCTTTTTTAACCAATTCATCCGAGTTAGTAGTAAAATTAACGGGGAAAATGATTTTATTTTCCTGTCTGTTAGGGCCACAGTTGGTGCTAGTGCTTGTAAGGGACAAGCAGTGTATTTTATCTCGAGCCTGTAAGAGACTTTCTTTGCTATAGCCTCTTTGCAAGAATTTTACCATCAGGGAATCCATTTCAATCTCTGCTACTTCGGGGTCAGTGCAAATACGCCAGATTCTCAAAAACTGAGAATAGGGCAATCCCTTTTTAAGTGCAGGAGGATGGTGACTACCTGCTTGTAATAAGGTATTTCTCTCTACTTGTTTGTGATACAGAGCAGTTTTAATGGATAAATTATCAACACTAATGAGTACATCTAAAAAGTGCACTTGAGTGTCGCTGAGTTCAAAGGTGAATTTCGTATCCATGTCCTTTTGATTCAAAGTGGAAAGGAAGCTTTCTAGTGATTCCCGGTCTCCAGACCATACTATACAAATATCGTCGATGTAACGACAAAACAGCTTAAGATGTTTAACGATGTTGGGGTCAGAGAAAAACACGGTTTTTTCAACACTGAACATGTAAGCATTTGCGTAGCTCGGAGCTACACATGAACCCATCGCACACCCCCGCTTCTGTGTGTAAATCTCCCCATTGAAGAGGAAATAGTTGCGGGTGAGCGTGAGTTCCAACAGGGACATGTATAACTTAATATCTGGTCCTTTGTACTCAGGGTTGTTAGAGAGAAGTTCGAATGTGGCAGCCAGGCCTCTCTGATGGGGTATGGTCGTATATAAGCTAACCACATCTATAGTGGCTAGCATGATGGTACCTTCAAACGGGGAGATCGCTTTCAATTTCTCCAACAGGGAGCCCGTATCTTTTAGGAAGGTCGGTTGAATTTGTATCACTGGCTGCAGATAAAAGTCCAAGAACTGTGACACAACATAGTAGAGAGAGTCATTTGCGGCGATGATAGGTCGCCCTGGTGGGTTAAGGGGATCTTTGTGCAGCTTCGGGATTAAATAAAACACAGGTAACCTCGGGAAGGCAGATGTCAACGCGTCATGGGTTTTCTTAGAGATGAGATTCTCATTGCTGGCTTTGGTCAAAATCTCATCTAATTCGGATTTGAAGCGTGGAGTGGGGTCTTTGCTCAGTTTTTCATATACCAGAGGGTCCTCCAATTGCTTGTAGGCTTCCTCGGTGTAGTCCTTCAGATTTTGGACTACTATGCCCCCACCCTTGTCGGCAGGGCGGATAGTAATACTTTGATCTTTGCTTAGATCTTTAAGAGCTTTATACTCCAACCGAGACAGATTCAAATGGCCTGTGTATTTATTGTCCATGACAGAAATGTGCCGATCCATTACTTTCGCAAAGTGTTTGATAGAGGGATTCGATGATGTGGGGTCAAACATCGATTTAGCCCGGATAGGGCAATCATCGGCTAAGGTGGTACTGTTGGCAAAATGTTCTTTTATTCTTAGTTGTCGACAGAACTTATAAATGTCGACTTTGTCATTGAAGGAATTGTTGACATTGGTAGGTACAAACGTAAGACCTCTATTCAAGACAGATAGCTCATGTACAGAGAGCTATACCAAGGGGTTTCAGGGTTCGAAACATCCCCACTATTGGGCGGTATAACCCTGAGTTCTGCCGTAAGTGGGCAGGTGTGCTCAATAAGTGCTCCTTTGATTTACTTCTCCTGGTAGTGGCAGAATCCAGGAGAGAAAAGGATCTACTTACACAGCAAATAACGGCATTTGAGAGTGTACATGTCCCCACGTTGCAGACCGATTCTAGTACAAATTGGTTGGAGAAAATTAAAGACCAAATGGATCGCTACAAGACTGAATTGGTCAAATTTAAAAGATCCAAACTAGAAACGGTAACTAAGGACTATGCTGAGCAGAGAGTATATAGCTGGGTTAACAACAAAAATGTACATATGGCACGGCAACAGAGAGCCCGTAAATTCAGAAAAAACTATTTTGAAACAGATACCTCTAGCGGAGCAGCCTCTAGTGCTAGCGATAATGATTATAGAGGTGAAATGAGACCAGGTCCTTCCAAAAAACCCCCCGCTGGGGTAGCCACCAGAGCCCAGAAAGTCGGCATCCCCGTCCCTGCACCAGACGTGCGGGCCAAAACGAAAGGCAGAGGAAGAAACAAGACAACCCAGTAAATCTGGTATTTAACCTCGCAGATAGACAGCTCTCTGTACATGAGCTATCTGTCTTGAATAGAGGTCTTACGTTTGTACCTACCAATGTCAACAATTCCTTCAATGACAAAGTCGACATTTATAAGTTCTGTCGACAACTAAGAATAAAAGAACATTTTGCCAACAGTACCACCTTAGCCGATGATTGCCCTATCCGGGCTAAATCGATGTTTGACCCCACATCATCGAATCCCTCTATCAAACACTTTGCGAAAGTAATGGATCGGCACATTTCTGTCATGGACAATAAATACACAGGCCATTTGAATCTGTCTCGGTTGGAGTATAAAGCTCTTAAAGATCTAAGCAAAGATCAAAGTATTACTATCCGCCCTGCCGACAAGGGTGGGGGCATAGTAGTCCAAAATCTGAAGGACTACACCGAGGAAGCCTACAAGCAATTGGAGGACCCTCTGGTATATGAAAAACTGAGCAAAGACCCCACTCCACGCTTCAAATCCGAATTAGATGAGATTTTGACCAAAGCCAGCAATGAGAATCTCATCTCTAAGAAAACCCATGACGCGTTGACATCTGCCTTCCCGAGGTTACCTGTGTTTTATTTAATCCCGAAGCTGCACAAAGATCCCCTTAACCCACCAGGGCGACCTATCATCGCCGCAAATGACTCTCTCTACTATGTTGTGTCACAGTTCTTGGACTTTTATCTGCAGCCAGTGATACAAATTCAACCGACCTTCCTAAAAGATACGGGCTCCCTGTTGGAGAAATTGAAAGCGATCTCCCCGTTTGAAGGTACCATCATGCTAGCCACTATAGATGTGGTTAGCTTATATACGACCATACCCCATCAGAGAGGCCTGGCTGCCACATTCGAACTTCTCTCTAACAACCCTGAGTACAAAGGACCAGATATTAAGTTATACATGTCCCTGTTGGAACTCACGCTCACCCGCAACTATTTCCTCTTCAATGGGGAGATTTACACACAGAAGCGGGGGTGTGCGATGGGTTCATGTGTAGCTCCGAGCTACGCAAATGCTTACATGTTCAGTGTTGAAAAAACCGTGTTTTTCTCTGACCCCAACATCGTTAAACATCTTAAGCTGTTTTGTCGTTACATCGACGATATTTGTATAGTATGGTCTGGAGACCGGGAATCACTAGAAAGCTTCCTTTCCACTTTGAATCAAAAGGACATGGATACGAAATTCACCTTTGAACTCAGCGACACTCAAGTGCACTTTTTAGATGTACTCATTAGTGTTGATAATTTATCCATTAAAACTGCTCTGTATCACAAACAAGTAGAGAGAAATACCTTATTACAAGCAGGTAGTCACCATCCTCCTGCACTTAAAAAGGGATTGCCCTATTCTCAGTTTTTGAGAATCTGGCGTATTTGCACTGACCCCGAAGTAGCAGAGATTGAAATGGATTCCCTGATGGTAAAATTCTTGCAAAGAGGCTATAGCAAAGAAAGTCTCTTACAGGCTCGAGATAAAATACACTGCTTGTCCCTTACAAGCACTAGCACCAACTGTGGCCCTAACAGACAGGAAAATAAAATCATTTTCCCCGTTAATTTTACTACTAACTCGGATGAATTGGTTAAAAAAGCCAAATCTATCTGGCCTTTAGTCAGTGAAGATTCTACTTTAAAAATCTTTAAAGATAAAAGAATTATGCCTGCATATCGCAGGGGTAAAAATTTAAAACAATGGTTGGTACATAATGATATTTCCAATTTCAAAACCACCAAAACTCCTGCCCACTTCCTCTCTCGTAAGCCAGGCAACTTTCGTTGTCTAGGCTGTACCACCTGTCATGCGTTGGAGGTAGGAGACACGTTTACACACCCCCACTCTGGCAAAAAATATATGATCCGGTACCCCATGACCTGTACCACTTCCTTCGTTGTATATTATTTAAAATGCCCATGTGGCAAACTGTATGTGGGGAAAACTATCCGCCCCTTTAAAGAAAGATTTGCCCTCCACAGATCCAACATTAGAAAAGCCCTGGAAGGCTCCTCTAGTGACCAACCTGTGGCTAGGCACTGCAGAGAGTTTAACCATTCTATCGCTTCCCTGAGGTGTAAAATAATAGATTGGATACCCCCCTCCATACGGGGAGGTGATCGCAATAAAATTTTGTTACAACGGGAAGCACAGTGGATAGATAGGCTCCAAACTGTCTACCCGGGGGGAATGAATGAGCTTCTGTCTCTCAAATGCTTTTTATAAAGTTACGAGCCTTCTAATATATGTATGTCTATGCATAACCTTTTTTTGTATACATGCTGCTTCACCGCTAATCAGCTGCCTATTTAATTGATTGCTACTGTTTGCTGATTTAATGTAGCTGTTCTCATGTACTTTTTCTTATGTATATATCCGTTCTTTTCATTAGGTGGTTACTATAGCAACTGTTGTAGGCGTCGTCACGCCCCCGGGGCAGTCTGCTGACTGACTGAAGCGTGCAGCACTGTTATGACGTCAGCGGGACAACCGCCGTGAGCGGCGTGGACGCACATGGGAGGTGACTGGGTATCGGGTAAGCTATAAAATGTGTGATTTCTTTTGTATACACTGTATGTCCTGACGAAAGAGGCAATAAATCGCCTCAGAAACGTTGACCACATCTGCAATGGTGTAGTGTCGTTCTTTACTGGTTGTTAACCTCCTGAGTGCCGGCCCGGTCATTTGCTATGACCCCCTGACTGCATTTATTTCACTGAGGCAAGGACACCGGGAGTTGCTGTCGTCTATCCCAGAGTGCCGGGCACACAGCACAAATATATATATATATATATATATATATATATATTGATCTAT
Source organism: Crinia signifera (assembly GCF_055691185.1). Classification (NCBI taxonomy): domain Eukaryota; kingdom Metazoa; phylum Chordata; class Amphibia; order Anura; family Myobatrachidae; genus Crinia; species Crinia signifera. The sequence continues at coordinate 114,026,984 of NC_139218.1, read as the reverse complement.
ATTTGGTCTACTCGTGCTTCTGTGCAAGAGCCGTTAGTGCCGCACCTTCACCCGCTATATATATATATATATATATATATATATATATATATATAAACACAATATGGACCTCGTATTGCGCTAACAAATATCAATATCCGCTGCTACTCCGATAAGACTCCCCTGTTAGTGGGAGTCAAGCGAGAAGTACACAAAAAGAATTTATCGGAGAGCGCTGAATTATGTACCACCTAGTCACTTCAGTACAGTATAAAACACTGGTAAAATATATGACAACAATTGATTATTGTCCCTTTCCCGAATAAATCGTGGAATCTTGTTCAAGGTAAAAAGTTCTTTATTGAAACCCAACGCGTTTCGTCAGAACGACTTCTTCAGGGGTAAGACAGAATGACTTTAAGTGTATGGTTTGAACAACGTTAGAATTCATACAGGATAATGGTAAAATCCGTGGAAGGTAAGTGAAAGCCAAACTGGCTAGGTGATTAGATGTCGATGCAAATCCGTGAATATCGGAGTTTATATGCGGTCCCCAATCGAATGATTCAGGGGGAAGCTGTCTTTTAGTTTAGTAGGTACCCGGTCCTTACACACTATGGCACAATAGGAAGATGATTAAATCGGAAGGATCCGTTTAGCTGGGTGCAAATGGGCGTGGTCCTAAGTTGTAGGGTTCACCATACCAATAAGGTGGACAAGATAGGTATAGGCTACACCGGCCTTGAGAATTATAGAGAAACAACGATCATCGGGAGCAGGACTCACAGAATCGTAAAAGTAGGTAAAAAATTTCTCCAATACCACAGTGTAGCAATATTCAGTAGCTCCTTCACTGGCTGACAGTGAAGGAGCTACTGAATATTGCTACACTGTGGTGACTTATTTATGAAGTGACATCGAGTCACTTTTTCGATTTTCCATTGGTATTGGAGAAATTTTTTACCTACTTTTATGATTCTGTGAGTCCTGCTCCCGATGATCATTGTTTCTCTATAATTCTCAAGGCCGGTGTAGCCTATACCTATCTTGTCCACCTTATTGGTATGGTGAACTCTACAACTTAGGACCACGCCCATTTGCACCCAGCTAAACGGATCCTTCCGATTTAATCATCTTCCTATTGTGCCATAGTGTGTAAGGACCGGGTACCTACTAAACTAAAAGACAGCTTCCCCCTGAATCATTCGATTGGGGACCTCATATAAACTCCGATATTCACGGATTTGCATCGACATCTAATCACCTAGCCAGTTTGGCTTTCACTTACCTTCCACGGATTTTACCATTATCCTGTATGAATTCTAACGTTGTTCAAACCATACACTTAAAGTCATTCTGTCTTACCCCTGAAGAAGTCGTTCTGACGAAACGCGTTGGGTTTCAATAAAGAACTTTTTACCTTGAACAAGATTCCACGATTTATTCGGGAAAGGGACAATAATCAATTGTTGTCATATATTTTACCAGTGTTTTATACTGTACTGAAGTGACTAGGTGGTACATAATTCAGCGCTCTCCGATAAATTCTTTATATATATATATATATATATAGATTGTGGACAGTGGCGTAGCTTTGTTTGGGGCGCGCCCCCGCCGTTAATGGGGGGCGCCCCCCCTCTCCCCCCCCCCACGGCTGCCCGTGCCCCCCATGCCCCCTCCCCCCAATGCCGCAGGCTTACCTGTCCGTCGCGCGTCCCGGCTCCCTTCCTGGCTTCAATTAATTCTATGCAGACGGACCACGATAAAATGGCCGCCCCCATACCGCAGACAGTTTCAGAGAACAGTCTGCTTTATGGGGCGGCCATTTTATCGTGGTCAGTCTCCATAGCATTGATTGAAGCCAGGAGGGGAGCCGGGACGCGCGGACACTGGACAGGTAAGCCTGCGGGGGATGGGGGGGCGGGGGGATTACTATAGCACCACAGCCCCCCCCCCCCCGGCGCCCCCATATGCACAGCGCCCCCCGCGACCGCGGGGGCTGCGGTGCTATAGCTACGCCACTGATTGGGGATGCGGCCTGGCACTCTCCTCTTCTGAGCAGCTGCCCCGGTGCCCTCAGTGGTGATGAGTACAAGGAAAAGAACAACGGCACTCAGAGGTCTTTTTTTCAAATTCGTATTCAGTGATACAAGCTGCTGACGTTTCGGAGCTCTCGTTCCTTTTTCAAAGCATGTACAGTTATGGCCAGGTACATCGTGGTTTACAACGCGCTTTTGAGGGCTCTGACTCGCGAGTTGCAGATCGCGTTATGTCCTGCGTTATGTACCACGCCATGCAATACATAGTTTAACCACTGGGTGACTAATGCTCCACGTTAAGACTTTACGCTACGGATTTTTGCTAACCAGCCACTTTTCACTAGGGATTTTGTCCTTACTTTACGGACAGAGTATTTTGTATTTATTCGCAGACGCAGCTACGTACGGTCATTTATGTAATTGGTACAGAAGCCATGCTAACCTTTGCTATTGCTAGATGACTACTTAAAACATTATTGGAGGACCTACAGTATCATACTGTACTTTACACTACGGATTTTGTCCTTACTTTACGGACAGAGTTATTTTATTTTATTCGCAGCCGCAGTGACGTACTGGATGGTCATGAACTGTATTTGATTGGTGCAGAAGCCATGCTAACCATCTGCCATCACTATATTCAGAGGCAACAGTGGCCTAGCGGGTAGAGGCACGGCTTCACCATGTCAGTATCAGTAGTTCGATCCTCAGTTGGTTACAATATATTTTTATTTTTTAAACGTTCTTTTTTTTTTTTTTTTTAACTAATACAGGTACTGTAGTTACAGTAGTTGGTGCTTATCAAATTCTTTCTAACTTTTCCACAAACAAAAATTCACAATGGCAGGCCTCCATGTACACGATAGTTAATACCCATACTGTACATACTGCGCTACAGAGAACGGTTTTTTTTCGCAAAATAGATTTAGTTTTTCCAGGTAAAACTCCTTGCCTTGAGGACCATGTTTCGGGATAAAATTCGCTAACCTTTGCTAACCAGCCACTTTTCACTACGGATCTTGTCCTTAGTTTACGGACAGTTTGTACAGTATTTATTCGCAGAAGCAGCTACGTACGGTCATTTATGTAATTGGTACAGAAGCCATGCTAACCTTTGCTATTGCTGGATGACTACTTAAAACATTATTTGAGGACCTACAGTATCATACTTTACACTACGGATTTTGTCCTTACTTTACGGACAGAGTTATTTTCTTTTATTCGCAGCCGCAGTGACGTACTGGATGGTCATGAACTGTATTTGATTGGTGCAGAAGCCATGCTAACCATCTGCCAGCAGTAAAATCACAGGCAATAGTGGCCTAGCGGGTAGAGGCACAGCTTCACTATCTCAGTATCAGTAGTTCGATCCTCAGTTGGTTACATTATATTTTTATTTTTGAAACGTTCTTTTTTTTTTTTTTAAACCAATACAGGTACTGTACTGTAATTACAGTAGTTGGTGCTTATCAAATTCTTTCGGACTTTTCCACAAACAAAAATTCACAATGGCAGGCCTCCATGTACACGATAGTTAATACCCATACTGTACATACTGCGCTACAGAGAACGGTTTTTTTCGCAAAATAGATTTAGCTTTTCAGGTAAAACTCCTTGCCTTGAGGACCGAGTTTCGGGATAAAATTCGCTAACCTTTACTAACCAGCCACTTTTCACTACGGATCTTGTCCTTACTTTACGGACAGAGTACAGTACAGTATTTGTACATTACAGTATTTATTCGCAGAAGCAGCTACGTACGGTCATTTATGTAATTGGTACAGAAGCCATGCTAACCTTTGCTATTGCTGGATGACTACTTAAAACATTTTTTAAGGACCTACAGTATCATACTTTACACTACGGATTTTGTCCTTACTTTACGGACAGAGTTATTTTCTTTTATTCGCAGCCGCAGTGACGTACTGTATGGTCATGAACTGTATGTGATTGGTGCAGAAGCCATACTAACCATCTGCTATCACTATATTCAGAGGCAACAGTGGCCTAACGGGTAGAGGCACGGCTTCACTATCTCAGTATCAGTAGTTCGATCCTCAGTTGGTTACATTATATTTTTATTTTTGAAACGTTCTTTTTTTTTTTTTAAACCAATACAGGTACTGTACTGTAGTTACAGTAGTTGGTGCTTACAGGTATCAAATTATTTCGGACTTTTCCACAAACAAAAATTCACAATGGCAGGCATCCATGTACACGATAGTTAATACCCATACTGTACTGCGCTACAGAGAACGTTTTTTTTTCGCAACAATAGATTTCTCCAAACTCAGACACAGACCGACACCTCAGACAATAAGATGTTGATTGCAGTCATATGTTAATTGCAGTCTGCCTTTTTGTTTCGCTGGTAATTGTACATAATTCAAATGCACCTATCAGCTTCATGAAGGATTTCCTTTGTCTCTGCCAGCATAAATTCAGCTACAGATATTAAAATTGTCAAACAATCCAGTTTGTTTTTCTGCATCTAAACCGTGTAGAATTGCTACGGATCGTCTCTTCATCTCTTGCCTGTATACAAGCACGAGATTGTACCTGTACACCTGGACTATTCATTCTGCTGAATCCAAAGTCAAGTTGTTGCTGCGTTCCTGTTCTACCAAGCGTTACCATCATACTGCCTTCCTTCCGCAAGAAGAGTACAGTACTGTATCTTCTCGCTGGAGCAGTAAGTACACTATACAGTAGTACAGTCATTTGTACATTTCACTGATTGCTGCATTACAGTATACAGTAAGCAGCACTACAAAACGGTCCCTGCGCGGAAGCGCTCGGTTCCCACCCTTCCCTGAATGTAGCTGTTTCCCTTCTTTTCCTACTGTTCAAATGCACCCGGTGCAGAATACTGTATACAATCGCCTGCTGTGTACAGTATACTGTATTCAGATACTGCAGGCTGCCGCTATGAGTATTGGGGCAGATGTATTAAGCCTTAACAAGAGATTCAATCCAAGGGTGATAAGGAGAGATAAACGTCCAGCCAATCATCTCCTTTCTGACTTTTTTCAAACACAGCCTGTAACATGGCAGTTAGGAGGTGATTGGCTGGATGTTTATCTCTCCTTATCACCCTTGGATTTACCTCTTGTTAAAGCTTAATACTGTACATCTGCCCCACTGTCCGTAAATACTAGAGTCTGTTTCGCAGACTTACTGTATACAGTATCGAGTAGTGATATCGTGATTTTTGATGCCTTACACGTTCAGTGCAGTGCAGTAGAGATAGCGCCATGTGGAATATTGTACAATGTGTTAAAATTGCCTGGTGTGTATGGGCCGCAGATCCCCGACTAGCGATGACAGTACTCTATTAGGGTGGGCTACTTTAGGCTGCTAAATACTAGTTCTCTCCGTAATACCATTGGTGTAATACCGTAAATAACGTATTTTTCCCTCAAACGAGGGGACCGGTGTTTTTCTCATGTTTACGGACTGTTTCGCAGGCTCAGTCAGTAATAGGAGCACATGTGATACTGTATCGTGATTTTCAGCCATGTTGGGAATCGACATTGCTGCACAGTGCAGTAGAGATAGCGCCATGTGGAATATTGTACAATGTGTTAAAATTGCCTGGTGTGTATGGGCCGCAGATCCCCGACTAGCGATGACAGTACTCTATTAGGGTGGGCTACTTTAGGCTGCTAAATACAGTACTAGTTCTCTCCGTAATACCATTGGTGTAATACCGTAAATAACGTATTTTTCCCTCAAACGAGGGGACCGGTGTTTTTCTCATGTTTACGGACTGTTTCGCAGGCTCAGTCAGTAATAGGAGCACATGTGATACTGTATCGTGATTTTCAGCCATGTTGGGAATCGACATTGCTGCACAGTGCAGTAGAGATAGCGCCATGTGGAATATTGTACAATGTGTTAAAATTGCCTGGTGTGTATGGGCCGCAGATCCCCGACTAGCGATGACAGTACTCTATTAGGGTGGGCTACTTTAGGCTGCTAAATAATAGTTCTCTCCGTAATACAATTGGTGTAATACCGTAAATAACGTATTTTTTCCTCAAACGAGGGGACCGGTGTTTTTCTCATGTTTACGGACTGTTTCGCAGGCTCAGTCAGTAATAGGAGCACATGTGATATCGTGATTTTCAGCCATGTTGGGAATCGACATGGCTGCACAGTGCAGTAGAGATACTGTAGCGCCATTGAGAATATGCTATTTAGAATAGAATAGAATAGAATTGTATGCTATTGTATTGCATACGATGCGATTTGATGCGATTTTAATACTGTACAGTATGTACAGATGTACCCAGATGCCTGTTTCATACTGTATGTGAAATGGCCCCCAAGACCCCATTTTTAATTGTATTCCCACCCTGATGGCTAAATGCCCCCATTGTTAACGCCACCCCACTATCAACGCCAACCCGAAGCGTGGCGAGCGGCGGCGTTACGCGTCCTCCGACCTTTTCATACCCCCACAATCCACGTCGGCGTGGAGTTGATTTTACAGTATATACTGTAGTGTGGCAAGCACAACGAGCCACCGAGCCCGAAGCGTGGCGAGCGGACGTGGATACCTTCACAGCTATACGCGTCCCCTCGCGGGCTTCACAGGTATCCGGGTCCCCTCGCGGGGCTCGCCACGCTTCGGCCTCGGTGGCTCGCTGCGCTCGATATAGGGATAGGAGCACATGTGATACTGTATCGTGATTTTCAGCCATGTTGGGAATTGACATGCACAGTGCAGTAGAGATACAGGTACTGTAGCGCCATTGAGAATATTGTACAATGTGTTAAAATTGCCTGGTGTGTATGGGCCGCAGATCCCCGACTAGCGATGACAATACTCTATTAGGGTGGGCTACTGTAGGCTGCTAAATACTAGTTCTCTCCGTAATACAATTGGTGTAATACTGTAAATAACGTATTTTTTCGCTATTTTGCACTCAGTCATACTGTATTTGTGTGAAAAAAATCCCCTAGCTGTGTACAAAATCCCCTAGCTGTGGGTGTTCGTATTGTAAGTACGAGGGGCGGCAATACGCATCCTCTGACCTTTTTTATACCCACACTATCCACGTCGGCGTGAAGTTGATCTTACTGTACAGTATACCGTATACTGTAGCGTGGCGTGCGCAGCGAGCCCTGCGAGGGCACGCGCATTACTTCACAAGTATTACGCGTCCCCTCACGGGTCTTGCTGCGCTCGTCACGCTTCAGGTTCGGTGGCTCGCTGCGCTCTATACAGTATACTGTACTGTACTGTAAAATCAACTCCAAACTCCACGCCGACGTGTGTAGTGGGGGCTGCCTGCGCTCGCCACGCTTCGGGTTGGTGTTGATAATGGGGTCTCGTTAACAATGGTGGTGCATTTAAAATAGTCATTACCCATCAGGGTACTCATCTGGTTGCCTGTACAATTAAAAATCATTCCTATCGCTTCATATCACATGCGATGCGATTTTTGGTTGTACAATGCCCTGCGATGGAAATCGGGGGCGCCTTGATAATACACAAGTAACCCATTTTTTTTTAATCATGCTACTTTTTGCCAATTTTCCGATCTACAGTAAATCTCCAAGCGTGTATAGTGTAGGCCACCAATGGGAGACACAACACTAGCAAAGTCTCCCGTCTGCTGATTTGACCAGCATGCCAGCGATGATGGATAATTTTTCATCCATCATCGCTGTGTGTGTGTGTGTACACCGCGCGTGCTTTCAACTTGCGGACCGCCTCTGCGCCTCCCCTTCTCCTGCCCCTGCTCCTTCCCCCTGCTCTGTGTTATGAGCAGGGAGAAGCCACACATTACCGGCCGCTAGGGTTGCCACCTCATCCCTTTAATCCTGGAGACTGTACTGTATTTGATACTTTACTGTATAACAGAAAAAATGGGAAAGGTCACTTATCGGGCGCTTGAAGGAGTTTGTTCTGCGCTGTAATCTCCAAAGTCAAATCTTATGGGAACTGAGTTCTCACCAGTCCCATATGCGTTTAAAGATGTAGTCTCTCCAGGGCACATCAGCTGGGCTTTAGTACTGCCAAAGGTCCTGGTCCAACGATTCCTTTCTCTGTCCCATACACAGTCCACCAACGCGTTTCTTCCTCCGCAGAGGACTTTTTCAAGGTGTCCTGCATTACTGCGTATGAGCCCTTTATACAGTATACAGTACCTGGTCTATTCCCGCTTCCTGGCCGGACTCTAATTAATTGTGTAGAACTACTGTACGTGTCCCATAGTCCTTTGCGAGGAACAGTGGGACTTCCTGTTTGCCGCTGCCGGCTTACAGGGTAGTCTTGGCAACCCTGACGCTCAGACGCAGCAGAGCGCAGGGTGCGTGTTCACGTCACTCCCGATCCGGCACTCTTATACTGTAGATCCTTTATATCGTGGGCTGTTTGTAGACGTTTGTGTAATGTCGTAACGTCACTTCCGGTTTCGTCTGAAGTGACTACAGCTCACAGGATTCCTCTCACAAAAGTGCCGTGATTCCGGGCAGTGTATTTGGTACAGTACTTGTCTATTATCACGGCGCCCATCGCATCGCATACCACTAATTAAGGGAAGGCAACCCTACCGGCTGCACGTCCGGCCCCAACTTCACTCCTGCCTGCCCGGCTGCCAGCCAGTCGACTTGTTGCCGAAGTACCAAAATTTCCATTACTGGTCAGTATTTACGGTACATTACTGTATCTTGTCTCCACAGTTCCTGAGATTAAACATGCCGCCAAAAATCACCAAAGAAATGAGCCAGATCATCGTCAAGATGAAGCAAGATAACAAGACAACACGAGAGATCCAGGCTTGGCTGAAAGAAAGTGGTACTGAAGTTCATTTACAGACTGTGCGCAATCATGCTTCTATGAGGATGCGCCCCAGATACAGAACTCCTTCTCACTGCACATTGTAAGTACAGTACTCTATACAGTATTAGCAGATTCTATAATTACTGTACTGTACTGTACATTACTACTGTATACTGTACTGTACCAGGCGGCTTCAAGCTGTGGCCCTCCAGCCGTTGTGAAACTACTGTACAATTGCCATCATGCTGTGCCATCGATTTGCTATTAGAGAAAGATACTGTAAAGTACAATTACAGTGTGGCAAGGCATGCCTGGATGTGTAGTTTCACAACAGCTGGAGGTCCACAGTTTGGACATGCCTGCTGTACTGTACAGTATGCTGTACAATCATTTTTGTCTGTGTTATACTGTACTATAGGAAAGTCCAAAAGATTGTAGAAGAATTAACTTGTGGTGATGATGAGCGTACTGCTGGAAAAATAAAAAACATTCTTCATTCGGACTATGATATGGACGTTTCAGTTTCCAGTGTGAAAAGGATGCGAAGAACAATGGGATGGAGATATTGTCGCACAAGGTAATGTAAAATACTGTACTGTACAGTACATCAACCTTAATTTTACAATACTGTATACTGCAAGTCATAAGCATTTAATGTCTCAATGGTCCTAATTTTTTTTTACTTACTGTACCTGTAGGCTGCATCCCATGATAAGAGATGTCAATAAAGAAAAGAGAGTGATACAAGCTCAACAGTGGATTGACAGTGCCGAAAAATTTAATGATGTACTTTTCACAGATGAAATTTCTGTTTCTATGGAGAGGTTCTCAAGAATGTCCTTCCGCAAACCTACCTTTATCTCATTGAAACCACGAGCAAAGTTTCCATTAAAAGTCCACGTATGGGGAGGTATATCTCGCAGGGGTGCTGGACCTATGTTAGTTTTTGAAGGTACTGTACTGTACATTTCTACTGTACTGTAGTTTTAAACAACTCAGAACCCTGAAATGTGTACATGTTAATGGCATCTTACTGTATCTCTGTAGGGACTATGGATAAGATCTTCTTCCAAGAACAAATAGTCGATCGTGTTTTGGTGCCATTTATCAGAAAATACTATCCATCTGGACACAGAGTATTCCAAGATAATGACCCAAAACATTCTGCTTCTGCAAAATACATGGAAGAGAGAGGAATAATTTGGCAACGCACACCACCAGAGTGAGTATTATTCGAACAGCATTTACTGAACTACAGTACACTACTTATTGTACAGTCGTGATTTTAATACTACTGTACTGTACAGTATGTTAATACAGTAGTACGTACTTAACTTTTGTATGTACTGTACTACGTATACTTTAGGTCACCGGACATGAACCCAATTGAAATGGTCTGGGCACAAATGAAGAAGTTCATCAGGAATGAAGTGAAACCGAAAAATAAACAAGAACTTTTGGATGGGATCAGGACTTTTTTGGAAAAAAAACTGACACGTGTCCAGTGTATTAAGTACATAAACCATCTGGACACCGTCTTGCCTGTCGTCATTGAGCGAAATGGGCATGCAACTGCTATGTAGATTCTCCAGTACTGTATAATACAGTATAAAGTACTGTACCTGTAAAACTGAACCCCTCGCAGCAGTCTCTTACAGTACAGTATACTGTACTGTACAGTACAGTACCTCTCCTTTTACTCACTGTCCACCTCACAACTTACTGTATTTCCCTCCCTTCAATGTTTACTTGACATGTACTACACATTGCAGTTTGCTTGGGTCAGAGAACAAGGAAGAACCACTGGCCTGAAAAAAGTAAGTTTATGATCTTACTGTACAACACTCTTACAGATTGTCATGTGTACTGTAACTCTCCCTCGCTATTATTTTTTCTACTCTACCATGAGCAAAATCAAGCGTGTTTGGGCCAGAGAACAAAGGAAAGGCAATGAAATGGAAAAAAGTACGTTTATGATCTTACTGTACATTATCTCTCTCCCTCTCTCCCATCCCCTTCCCCTGCCAACATGTCTCCCCCCCCCCCCGAAACCCTTGTGACCATTCAGTACTAATGCTATTCTTTTTTCTTCTCCCCTTATCCACCACATGCCACTCTACAATGAGCAAAATCAAGCGAGTTTGGGACCGAGAACAAAGGACTGGCAATGAAATGGAAAAAAAGTACGTTTATGATCTTACTGTACATTACTGTATCTCTCTCCCATCCCCTTCCCCTGCCAACATGTGTCTCCCCCCCCCCCCCGAAACCCTTGTGACCATTCAGTACTAACGTTATTCTTTATTCTTCTCTCCCATTATCCACCATGACACTCTACCATGAGCAAAATCAAGCGTGTTTGGGACAGAGAGCAAAGGACAGGCAATGAAATGGAAAAAAGTAAGTTTATGGGGCGAGATTTATTGTGTTTACCGTTTTTCCGAAAATGCGATTTTTGCTCAAATCGCCCTTTATCGGCGTTTTTTAAAATCGCTTTTTTTTCCAGAACTAGAATATTTAATGAGGTGTGTATTCCGGCATGAAAAGTGCGAGAAAGTGCGATGTACAGTAGGGCGATTTTCGGGATGAGAATTGCGATTTTTTAGTCATGAAAAGTTGCAATTTTTTTGAAATGTGCGATTTTGTGATTGAAAAAAAAAAAAATTGGCGTGAGGTCCCCCCTCCTGTACATAACCAGCCCCGGGCTCATTGAGCCGGACCTGGTTCCAAAAATACGGGGGACAAAAAGCGTAGGGGTCCCCCATATTTCTGAAACCAGCCCGGGACTCTTGGACCGGTCCTGGTTCCAAAAATACGAGGGACAAAAAATCTGGGGGTCCCCCGTATTTTGAAACCAGCACCGGGCTCCAACAGCCCGCAGTGTCATGCCACAGCCGGGGGACACTTTTTACACAAGGTCCCCCGGCCGCACCATGAGCACCGTGGCTGGTCAGCCTTGGACGGGGTACCTGGAGGAGTGGGGACCCCCCCCAATAAAGGGGTCCCCCCCCCCAGCCTTCACCCGTCCAGGGCTGAAGCCCGGGGCTGTCACCGGTGTCCCTGGCCATTGGACGCCGGCCTGATAGGGTTAAATTGTCATTCCTAGCATTGCTTAATACAGGAGAACTGCAAGTGCCAGCAGACCTCCCCCGCAGGCTGGGACTTGGGGAACCACAAGTCCCAGCATGCGGGGCATTAATGGGCCCGCTGGGACTAGTAGCCCACCTGTAAAAAGAATGTTAAAATAAAGCACACGAATGCGAATTCCGGAGTTAAAAATAATCGCACTTTTAGAAAAGTGCGATTTACAGTATGCCGCAAATCGCCACCCATTAAAAAAATGGATTTGGGAAAACAATGAAAAAACGGCCGTTTTTGCATAAAAATCGCCAAAAACCCACCATCGATCTCTAATACTGTAAATGTCACCCATGATCTTACTGTACATTACTGTATCTCTCTCCCTCTATCCCCTCCTCTTCCCCTGCCAACATGTGTCTCCCCCCCCCCCCTGAAATCCTTGTGACCATTCAGTACTAACGCTATTCTTTTTTTCTTCTCTCCCCATACCACTCTACCATGAGCAAAATCAAGCGTGTTTGGGACAAAAGAGAGACCCACTGCCTTGGAAAAAGCTTTCTTGTCACCTACTGTAAAATACTGTACTTTACTTAAAATACTGTGTTAGGACTGATTGAATTACTGTACTTTTTTATTATTATACAGTATTCTACGTTAAGTCCCCAGACAAACTGCAAACCATCTGTACAGGGTCTTGCCTGACGTCATTGAATGAAATGTAATGTAATGTACAGTACATGCATACTGTAAATAACACTTCTCCTGCACTGTATTGTACTGTACTGTATGTTTTAAGAAAAATGAAGTGCTGTAATGTACTGTACAATATTTTTGGTCAATGCTGTGTTTTGTCAATAAAGTACCGGTAGTCCTTGCAGGTGCTGAATTACTGTAGCAGGCAGCGGCGGAGAGTTGAGTGCAGTGGTGGGTGTCAGGGTAGCGGCACTGCGGAGGTAGTAGGCGGCTTTGCGGCTGTGAGGGGAGTTGTAGCTTGGAGGTCGCGGCTGGAGAGGGTAGCAGGCATTGTGCGCACTCTGCAGAAGTGTGTCAGTGAGTAATGAGTACACCTGTGTGTCTGTGCTGTGACCTGTGAAGTGTGTCAGGGGGTGCGGGTGCATATACTGTAGTACAGTATTTGGCTTTTGTGTGTGTGTAATGCTGGGGGGGGGGGGGCGGGGTTCATTGGGGAGAGAGTGTGAGAGAGAGAGCAGGGGATATAGAGAGACAGTGGGAGAGAGAGCAGGGGATAGATGCACAAATATTAAGTACTGTAGCACTGAAATGTACAGTATTAAGGTGGACCGCAGCAGGAATCTCCGATCCCTGCTGCGATCCCCCCCTGCAGCACCGCCGGCCGCATCCCCCATAGGTTTCTATGGGGGATGCGAAGCTGCCCGCTGTATCAGCCCCCCTTTCGGAGCCCTGTCCCTGCGCACAGCAGGTGATACAGTACATCCCGGTGATACTGTATGATCGCATTTTACAATGCGATCCTGGAGGTACTGTAATATTCCGCCCAGATCGCATTGTAAATGCAATCAATGATAAATGGGGGCCATAGAGAGACAGTGGGAGAGAGAGCAGGGGATAGGGAGACAGTGGGAGAGAGAACAGGGGATACTGTAGGTGTACAGTGTGACAGAGAGCAGGGGATAGATGCACAGTGTGAGAGAGAGCAGGGTATACTGTAGATGCACAGTGTGAGAGAGAGCAGGGGAGTGGGAGTACCTGTGTCTGTTGTGTTCCGCAGTTACTGTAGCTGCTACAGTAGGTATAGAGCCAGCCTTCTTCTTTGTGCTGCCAATGGAACCCGGGAGGAAGAAGATGACCACGGGAGAGGTGAAGGGGGAGGGTGCTTCCAGTGGAGCGTGAGCTTCAGCAGCCGGGGGGAGAGAGCAGCGTTGCCGCTGCTGCAGGTCGGCAGAGCCCATGCTCTGGGATGTGTGGCTGCGTGGAAGACCGGCGGGGATTAGTGCAGAGGCTGTCCGGCAGCGTGAAGGAGACCAGGGGAGATTATTGTGTTGGCTGTCCGGCTCCTGCTCACCTTGTAATTCACCGCAGTAATTCCATTAAGGGGGGGTGGGGGGGTGGGTAGAATGGGACTTGTTTTATAACTTCCCTGTCTCCAAATCTCTGCTGCTTTGCATGACCCCCACTGTGCCAGTGCCAGGGAGATGGCAAGTGACATGCTGCGCGCTGGGGTCGGCCGGCTGGCGGGCCAGGGATTGCCCTGGTGGCTCCGTTTCCATGGGCGGGGTGATCAACCCCCCCAAAAAAAGTAGTCTACTACTAAGATGGATAGTAACACAAATAAATAGCACTGCACATTTAAAACAAAATTAATTATTTATATATTTTTAACAATATAATCAAACAGTTGATTTTCTGCCCCAATGAGTCTCCCGATTTCACTTCGTATGGCATCTGTGAAAATAAAAAAAAAATGAACAGTTTTAGAACAATAATACAAGTTGAGTACTTTACAGTAAACATTATTACAGTGTTTATAAGCTCCTGCATTCAGCAAGGCACAAAAAGGCCAAGAGGAATCATGACTGGCAGATGGCCTGACGTCATGATGTTGCCAAGCAGAGGCTAAAGGCCCCCATACACTATGAGATTTATCTTACCTGTAAAATTGCATCTGATTTCCCTTGAATTTCCCCGGCTGCTTCCCAGGAGGCCTACATACTGTACAATTTGACACTAGATGTGCCATTCTTTACATCCAATTTGCGTCAGATACTGTAAATCACATTTGATTTATCTGATGTAAATTTGGATGTGCCACTGAGACAATGCAGGTTAGCACCTAGCACACTGGCTAAAGCGTCTATGGGACATTGCAGGCTGGCACCAAGCACACTGGCTAAAGGCCCCCATACTGTACATTAGACCGACTTGTCCTAAGGACAATTCGGACCCAATTCTCCTGCGAGCTTCCCGGCAGCTCCCCGGGAGGCTCACAAACAATTTGGCCCTTGATGTGCAATTACAAAACCGGGGAGCTGCAGGGCGGTGAGGAGCAGTGGGGCGGGCAGCAGCGGTGCCGGTGAGGAGCAGGCATGGGGCAGCAGCGGTTCCTGTGAGGAGCAGTGGGGGCGGGCTGCGGCGGATCTCAAATGATCATCAGTGTGCACCGCCGCAGCGGCGGCTATTACAACTTTAAAATAATGTGTCGAATGACTGTCCAGCTTTTGATTGGCTGAGATAGAGCACTCTTAGCCAATCAGCGGCCTCCCTCTGGCGGCAGCTTATTGGCTGAGAGTGCTCTATCTCAGCCAATCAGAAGACGGACAGTCAATGGACACATTACTGTATTTTAAAGTTGTAATTGCCGCTGCTGCCTGCCCCCTGCACACAGCACACTGATGATCACCGCCGTGGCCGCACTGCTTCCCCACCGGCACACACACACCCCCCCCCCCTTAAAGCGTCCCTGGGACAATGCAGACTGGCACCTAGCACACTGGGTACAGAGGGGCAGATGTACTGTATTAAAGATCGATATGAGGGAGAAGGGGTATCAGCGCACGTTATGTGCACTGATACCACATCTCCCCAATGTATTAAGGAGCCAGCATGCAGTAAATGACAGGGGCACTATGCGCCTCTGTCCATATCGGCGCTGCTATCTAAATGATAGCAGGCCAAATGTATGAACGGTCAGCACTGCTGACCATTCAGCCCGCTGCTGGTTTTGCGCCAGCAGCAGGCTGGCGTAGCCCTATCTCAACAGCAGGGACAGCGCTGTCCCTACTGTTGGCTCTATGCTACAGTATGCTGGGGATCTTGCAATTAAAAAAAAAGGTTTAAAAATACCTGTACTGTAAGTTACAGTATTAAGAAGTACAAAACTGTACTGTACCTTGTTGGTCTTCGTCCTCAGATGGTGCAGGAGTTGCTGTAAAAAAAAAAAAGCACTGTCAGTTTACTACTAGTTTAAAACTAAACTTCTAATCTTCCATCCCCCGAACATACAGTACCCTTTTTCCCACTATCTCCATCAGCATTGGTGAAACCGAGATCTCCTCCACCGACCAAACGCGCGGCCTTGGTGTCATCATTGACTCCTCCCTCTCTTTCACCCCCCACATTCGTGCTCTCTCCAAGTCTTGCCGTTTTAACCTACGCAACATCTCACGCATCAGACCATTCCTCTCCACTGACACGACCAAAATTCTCATTCACTCTCTTGTCATCTCCCGCCTTGACTACTGCAACATCCTTCTCTCTGGGTTACCTCGAACACGCCTTGCACCACTCCAATCCATTATTAACGCTGCTGCTAGGCTCATCTTCCTCTCCCGCCACTCTACCTCTGCCTCCTGGAACAACCTCCCGCCACCTACTGTATCAGGCTTTCTGATTCCCTTACCTCCTTCAAGCGCTCCCTCAAAACCCACTTTTTTCGACTAGCCTATCCCTCCTCCTAACCTCTTTTGATCCTCCTATCATGCCTCCGTTCCCATATGTTCCTACAGTACTTACAGTACAGTATCCTATTGTTTTTCGTTCGTCCTCCTTTTACTGTAGTCTGTTAACTCTTATGAGTAGGGCCCTCCTTCCTCACGTACTCACCCTACCTCTTTACCTCATCTGTGCTCCTCTCCTGTTGTTCCCTTCATCTACTGTACTGTACTGTACTTCATTTAAACACCTACAGTACTTCTGAACTGATGCTGATTTTAGTTCTACCAGCTACAGTATACTGTACCCCTATTTACAGTATGCTGTAATTTTCAACACACCCTGTACAGTACGTTACCTTGTAATTTGTTTTTTTGTTTGCTACAGTACTGTATGTACGGCGCTGTGGACACTTTGTGGCGCCCAGGGGCGCTGGAACGTTTTTAGGTTGGGGGGGCAAGATATAATCTCATTTTGGCGCACCCTAAATTGCTATATGTTACCCCCGGGCACTATACACACTGGCAGCGGCATATACACGTGGGCATTATACACAGGGCAGCGGCATATATGCATGGGCATTATACACAGGGCAGCGGCATATATGCGTGGGCATTATACACTAGGCAGCGGCATTTACGCATGGGCATTATACACAGGGCAGCGGCATATACACGTGGGCATTATACACCGGGCAGCGGCATATACATGTGGCCAGAGACACCAGGACTGACATTAATCCAGGGGTTGTCATTTACTCGTAAAAAGTGGAAAAAGTGGCACTGTCACCCCCAAACAGATTTATGTGATTATGTCTGATTATGATAATCAGACATAATTACATAAACCTGTTTGGGTGTGAATCCAGGGGTAAATGACAACCCCTGGATCCAGGAGTCACTGGGGAAGGGAGGGTGAGAGGAGCAGCATTTACCTTTAAGTTTTAGTTGTGGCAGCACAGCGTGATGGCTGCTGCTGCGGCTGTTGTAGGATGCTCCCGTGGCTCCCGCCCATGCACTGATCCACGCGACCAGTCTCCCTCCCTACGGCCCGCATCACGCCCGCCAATCACTGTGGACGCATCACATCCACAGCCACTGTGATTGGCAGGCGCTGGTTCTCAACATCTCCCCGCAGAAGTCATCCATGTGGGCGGACGGCTGCGAATAGGAATCGGATTCTTGCTGAGGCGCTAAAGCAGCTGTGCGGGCGGGCGGCTGCGATTAATCAGTAATATAGGCGGACGGGCGGGAGGCTGGATCAAGCTTAATCAGCCCACCGCCCGCCCGCCTATATTACTGATTAATCAGCCGCCCGCTCAGCTGCTTTAGCGCCTCAGTAATTTTGGGGGGGGCAAGCTGCCCCCTCGCCCCCCCCCTTCCGGCGCCACTGGTGGCGCCTAATAAATAAACGTACTGCTACTACTACTACTTACATGGTTGGGGAGGAGTTTGTTCGTACTGCCAAGGTAGCCAAGGGGAATGCACTGTGGAAAAAGAAATGTTTGATCATTTTCTGTAACAATAGTAATACAGTACAGCATATTGTACAGTACATACGGTACAGTACTGTACAGTACAGTACAAATACTTTACTGTACAGTACTGAACAATAGTGTCTCATACTGCAGCACATACAGTACTGTACACTAGTGTACTGTACAGTACTGTATGAACACCAATAAAGTCATAAGAATTGTCATAGTGGAGCACAACTTTCTGTGTACAGTAATGTACAGATGGAGCAGCTCCCATTTCAGCTGCTCCTGGAGACAGAATCTCAGGACAGCTATCCATACTGTAGGCCAGTATTCAATGCAGCAGAAGCAGTTGCAGCAGTGAGTGTTGATGAATGAAGGCATTACACAAGTCAGGGGGCATTGTGCATTAGGTGATGGGGGGGGGGTTGAATGCATACTGTAATTACTGTAGGCACTAAAGGGGGGCATTCTTCATACAGTATGGGTCATTCTGTACAGTATACAGAATGGCAATATTGAGGGAATTTTGTAGTGCACAGGTACAGTACAGTACTGTATATGGCTTTACAGGTGGACTCCACAACTCCCTCAATGCTCCACACCATTACTCCCACCTTCCCTCCCTGCTCCACACTACTACTCCTACCCTCCCTCCCTCCCTGCTCCGCACTATTACTCCCACCCTCCCTCCTGCTCTGCATTATTACTCCCTCCCTCCCTCCCTACTCCACACTATTACTCCCCCCCTGCTCCACACCACTACTATGCTTGATGGGGAAGGGGCCCCAGAGAGATCAATTTATGGGGCCCCAGGATTGCTGTTGCTGGCCATGAGTACAGTACTTACACCCTGGGGGAGTTCTGCTGGATGCAGGAGGAAGCGCTGCTGCCACCTCGCTTTCTTCCTCCGAGCGGCAGGAACAGTAGCTCCAATTTTCCTGGGGCTCCGGGGATGAACAGCTCCAGGTGTCCATACTGCAGGTGTCCATCATGTCCTCTTCGTTTGGCACCTCTGGGTATTGCAGGTCTGTAAAAAAAATTGCACCAAAATTTGAGCTTGCTGATACAGTATACTGTAATACAATAGGTAACAATAAAGTCTTGAGCATAGAGGATACTGTATGCTGTACAGTAGAGAGGGGTGAAGAGAGACAGAGTGCCTAATTCAGAGATGAGCACAAGCAGACACACTTGTACAGTATTTCTGCGCATGTGTAAGAGGGCATGGAAGGGAGGTGGGGTATATTAGCAGCACTTGCCTCCATAATATACTGTACTGTACTGTACTGGTAGAGATACAGTACCAGTGTTGCAAGTAAGGGGGTACGGCGTGGTACGGAGTACCTGTAAGAAATATGTTGCAGGTACGCAGTACCACTTATTCCCTGACCCACTGTCAATTCTATTTTTATTGTAAGTCTAAATATAATGCATCCGCAGCCCGCCCACCCAGTGTTATGATTGGTGCTGTATGCAGCTACTGGCTACTGCTGATTTAGCCTGTCACACGGTGCCGACAGCATGAAGAGCAGGCTCCACAATTGTAAGTACAAGCTGCCCGGCTCTCCCCAAGCAAGAGCCAACCCACCCCCAGTCATTCCCTGTTTCTCATTCCCTGTCTCCCAATGCCATGCTACTATTGTCATTAATACCCCTTTTACACCAAGTGAGAAACCCAGGTTGGACACAGGTCAGTGTTGGTGTAAAAGGGGCCACCCTGGTCCAGTAACACTGGTTTCCTACCCAGGTCCTGACCGAAGTTAAACACTGGTTGGACCTGGGTCGTGGGTGGTGTAAATGGTCCCAACCCAGGTTCCACAGGGGAGCTCACATGGTTGATGCTGTATTTTTATACCGCTATGTGTCCTTGAGCACTGAATAAAACTTTTTGAAAAAATATTTAACAAAATAAACAAACCGACATTTTTCAATGCTAACTTTTCATGTCTTTTTTATTTTATTTTTTTAATCAATGACGGAAGGTTGACTGGAAGTTTATCAGTCCTAAAATGGACATTTTTTAATGTCATCCAAAGGGAAAAGCAGGGCTGACCCAGGTTCAGTATAAATGGCGCAGACCTGGGTCCGACCTGGGACATAGTGCTGTGTAAATGGGGTATAAAGCTGGGTTCAACCCTGGAAACTCCTGTGTACAAAGATCAGGTCCAACCAAGGATTTTGGTTTAAAAGGGGTATAAGTCACTCCCCTAGCTTTGTGTGACCATGCCCCCTCATGACACATGGCCACGCCCATTTTTGGTGGAAGCTATCAGTACCACCAAGAAAAAAATTCTACTTGCACCACTGTACAGTACTGTAACATCTGATGCAGCCCCATAGAGAGAAAAACTAACAAATACTGTAAACAAAAACATGTACTGTACTTACTAGGTGGAGGGCTGATACGGCCTCTCCAGAGCTGTCTGGGAGCTCCCACTTGTTGAGGGGGTTGCTGGGCTGTTGGAAGACATCTCACCACAATTAGCAAACGGCCAACGGCACGCCAAGAAAAGATACAGTACAAGTTTGAAAGAAAAAAAAAAAACACAAATACTGTACAGTACAATAAAGAAAGGACAGGACTTACTCTCAGAAGGAGCGGCGTCGCTTGAGGTGGGGGTTGAGGCGGCAGTAGCGGCCATCAAGGGCAGGGTGCCCTGGTCTTCAAGCGGAGGCACTGTGTGAAAATGAGAAAAATGAGAAAGTGTGCTGTTTAAATAAAGTTACTGTACTCATTACTGGGTTTACAAAAAGGCGTGGACTGGATTTTATAAAGTGCTGCGGCCGCTATAGTGTACTTTATAAAATCAACTCCGCTCCAAAGTGGATAGGACCGCTGCGCTTGCGAAAAACCCAGGTCAGCGTTGGTGTAAATGGGACCAACCCAGGTCCATTGACACTGGTCTCCTACCCAGGTCCTGACCAGGGTTGAACACTGGTCGGACCTGGGTCGTGAGCGGTGTAAATGGTCCCAAACCCAGGTCGGGACATCTGGTTAGTACTGAAAGGATACCAGAAGCATGGGACGCCTTTCCGTAAGTTAGTACCATGCGTTCCACAGTGCATTGCCATACCTCCCAACTGTCACGATTACAGCGGGACAGTCACGATTTTCGGGTCCTGTCCCGCTGTCCCACCCACGCCAGGCATTGTCCCGCTGCGGGGGGTGGCAGTTGGGAGACCCCCCAATCTAATAGAATAGACGCTGTGGGCATGCGCACAGCGTCAATTCTCGTATGAAAATGAGGTTGCGGCTAATTAGCATAAGCTGCGCCCTCATTTGCATACGCCCCGTCCCCTTTTCGGGCACTCGCGCGAGTGTCCCTATTTCCCCAACACAGAAGTTGGGAGGTATGCATTGCAGAAGACAGCAACCCGTGCGGACAGTGCACACAGGCTGCTACCTGGCACTCCACAGGTGGACCTGCCACAACCCTATCTGGCACTAGGATGCAGCGCTGTCAGGCAGTAGTGGGACCAAGAGCTTAAAGGAGGAGGGTGCATGATGTGCCTCCCACTCCAGTGACTCCATTTTTTAAGGGATACTGTATATACAGTACAGTACTCTACCTACAGAAATCATTTACAGTATGTATGTTTTGGGGGGGGGGGGCTGGGGGGAGGGGTATGGATTGTATGGTCGACCTAAAGATTGTCGACAGTCATAAGGTCGACATACTGCAAGGTCGACAGGTGTCTAGGTCGACATGGGATAAGATCGACAGGTCATCAGGTCGACACAAGCATTAGGTCGACATGGTCTAGGTCGACAGTCAAAAGGTCAACATGGGGTTTTTCACTGTTTTTTTTTATCCGAATGTCGACATACTGTAGTTTTAAGTGTCCATGCACTCGGCACACTATTTTATTCTCCCACAATGCCCCAGTGCAGTGATGGCTAACCTTAACACTCCAGCTGTTGTTGAACTACACATCCCAGCATGCCCTGCATCAGTTTTAGCATGGCCAAATAGTAAAACTGTAGCAGGGCATGCTGGGATGTGTAGTTCATTAACAGCTGGAGTGTCAAGGTTAGCCATCACTGCCCTAGTGGATATTAGGGCATGAAATACCGCCTGTCGGCTCTTTAAACAGTGAAAAATCCTATGCCGACCTAATGACTTGTTGACCTTGTCCCATGTGGACCTTGCAGTATGTCGACCTAGTGGTGAGGCCCTAATGACTGTCGACCATCTTTAGGTCGACCAACTGAATGCTGCTGCAGGGGCAGAGGACTGGGGGGAGCACATGGGTGATGCTGCACTTTTATACCGCTACAGTATGTGCGCTTCATCACTGAATACTGTATAACTTTTTGACAAAATATTTTGCTAAATAAACCAACCAACATTTTTCAATGCTAACATTTCATGTCTTTTAATTTTTATTTAAATCATCGAGGGAAGGTTGGCTTCAGTTTCTCACAAATACAGTATCCTACAGTATAAACGACAATACATTAGTGGGGGTTGGTGGTGGAGCTTTACCAGATAGAAATGCTAATGAGTTAGTGTACTTGGAGTGGGGAGGCTAATAGTGTGATTTTTCCTTTCACAGATACAAGATTCAAATGTAAATGTCCTATTTAGACAATGCAGTCCAGGTTTATAGCGACCCTTAATCAAATTATCTGTCTGCACTTAACACTACAGAAAGGAGGGTGAACTGGCATCTCTAGTATGCAGCTTTGAAAAGGGGAATCCAGTCATCACATTTGAAGAAAACTTTCAGATTTTCACAAATACAGTACAATACAGGTTGAGTATCCCCTATCCGAAATGCTCGGGACCGCGAGCATTTCGGATAGGGGAATTTTCCGGTTTTTGGAATATTTTTTTTGCAGCCATACTTACCTGTCCCCTGATGGTCCCCGGGCGTCCCTCGGCGTCCGCGCAGTCCCCGGGCGGCCACAGCAGGCCTCCGACATCTTCTCCTGGTCTCCAGCGGTCCCAGGAATGCATTGCGCGAGTGTGCGCGCGCAATGCATTCCTGATAGTGGTTGTTTCAAAAGGAGGCATTTGCCAGTGCAGTACCGGATGTACACTAGTACTGCCAGTGGCAATTGCCTCCTTTTGTGCATCAGAGGCATTGGCGCAACGCTCCACCCCCACCCCCCTGACATGGACACAACGCTGACTACGCAGGGCTGCGCTAGGCTGTCATTGGCCGACGCTGCCTGCGTCGGCCAATGGCACGCCAAAAAAAGACACAA
Source organism: Crinia signifera (assembly GCF_055691185.1). Classification (NCBI taxonomy): domain Eukaryota; kingdom Metazoa; phylum Chordata; class Amphibia; order Anura; family Myobatrachidae; genus Crinia; species Crinia signifera. The sequence goes on along the minus strand of NC_139218.1, from coordinate 114,003,990 downwards.
TTAGGAAAGAAAGAAAAAAAAAACACAAACTCAATAAAGAAATGACAGGACTTACTCTCAGACGGAGCGGCTGAGGCGGTGGGGGCTGTAACGGCCCGCAAGGGCAGGGTGCCCTGGTCTTCCTCTAGGCTTGGCACTGTGGGGAAATGATAAAATGTGCTGTTAAAATACTGTAAAGTTATTATTCTTACTCTAAATGGGGAGGAGGGGGTGTTAAAAAAAAAAAGCCGTGGACTGTTTTCAATAAAGTGCTGTGCCCACCACACTTGATAAAATAGACTCCACGTCAACGTGGATACTGGGGGTACTGTATGAACAGGTCGGGAGGACACTTACTGGCTGCCAAAGTTTGAGGGGACCTTCTGGGGAGTACCCTTTCCATCCTCCTCTAAAGTCCTGTGTAAAAATAATTACAGTACATTACAGTATACTGTACTGTAGTGTCCTTTGAAACATTAGTTCACACACACTACTGTGATCACTGAGGTTATGGTAAATAATGTCTAGGTCAAAACGTCGTGCATCAGACGTACCGCACGCCTCCACTCCCACCCCCTTTGTGCACGAGACGCAGAGCTACAGTACCTGACGGGGACATTACGGTAATTGTGCAGGGCTCCCGCGGGGACACTACGCTGACTGTGCTAGGCTGCCGTTGGCCGATGCTGACAGCGTCGCCCAACGGCACGGCAAAAAACTACACAAGTTCAAACACACAAACACAAAACACAATATAGAAATGACAGGACTTACTCTCAGACGGAGCGGCTGAGGTGGTGGGGGGGCCTGTAGCATGCCCGCAGGGCAGGGTGCCCTGTTCTTCAATCGGAGTCACTGTGGGAAAATGTCAAAAATGAGAACAAGTGCTGTTTACTGTTAATAAACTTACCGTACTCTTATTACTGTAAATGGGGCTGGGGTGGCTTTACAAAAAGGCGTGGACTGAATTTTATAAAGTGCTGCGCCCGCCATACTGTACTTTAGAAAATCCACTCTGCTCCACAGTGGATAGGACACATACCGCTGCGCATTCCCTGCTTACGGCTGCCCTGGATAGTGGTTGTTTCAAAAGGAGGCATTTGCCAGTGCAGTACCGGATGTACACTAGTACTGCCAGTGGCAATTGCCTCCTTTTGTGCATCAGAGGCATTGGCGCAACGCTCCACCCCCACCCCCCTGACATGGACACAACACTGACTACGCAGGGCTTTGAGAAACATTGAAGAAATACATTGAAGAAATACAGTATTTCAGTTTCTCACAAATACAGTATCCTATAAACGACAATACATTAGTGGGGGTTGGTGGTGGACAGCTTTACCAGATAGAAATGCTAATGAGTTAGTGTACTTGGAGTGGGGAGGCTAATACTGTAGTGTTATTTTTCCTTTCACAGATACAAGATTCAAATGTAAATGTCCTTTTTAGACAATGCAGTCCAGGTGTATAGTGACCCTTAATCAAATTACTGTATCTGTCTGCACTTAACACTACAGAAAGGAGGGTGAACTGGCATCTCTAGTATGCAGCTTTGAAAAGGGGAATCCAGTCATCACATTTGAAGAAAACTTTCAGATTTTCACAAATACAGTATACTGTACTGTAGTAGCAAACAAAGATGGGTCATAGGAAAGACAGACATTAGGTCTACAAGCATTAGGTCGACCACTGAAGGTTGACATGCATGAAGGTCAACATGACTGAAGGTCAACATGGGTTAGGGAGACATGGTCATTAGGAAAACTAAATTATTAGGTCGACATGGGTATGGTCAACATTCAAAAAGTTCACCATCGAGTTTTTCACTATTGTTGCCTGAATGTCGACACAGTCAACATGGACACTAGAAAAGTGCATTGCGTCCCCTCAGCCTCGGCCAACGGCACGCCAAGAAAAGACACAAGTTGGAAAGGAAGAAAAAATACACAAACTCAATAAACAAATGACAGGACTTACTCTCAGATGGAGCGGCGCCGCTTGTTGAGGCGGTGGGGGCTGTATCGGCCTGCATTTCCCTCCTCCTCCTCCTCTGAAGTCCTGTGTAAAAATAACATTTACAGTATACTGTAGTGTCCTTTCAAACATTAGTGCATTGGGTCAACACCACTAGGTCGACAGAAAGCAAGGTCGACATGGGTTTAGGTCGACTTTGGTCAAGGTCGACATTTCATTTGGTCAACACACCTATTACAGCATTCCCGCTAGACAATGGGCCTTATTCTGATCGGTGCAGATTTCTCCGCATGCGGTCGTCCCGCCGATGGTTATCGTCTGCACATGTGCAGAGGTCACTCTGCGCATGTGCAGGCGATTTCGCCGCACGTATTCTTTACACGCCGCACAGGGGGCGTAGAGGGGCGTGAGGGGCTACTTAGCCTCATTACCCTATGCATACGCCCCGCGTTTCATGTGCGTTCCCATGCAAACGCGGGGCGTATGCATGGTAATGAAGCCGTGACGCGTGTGTAGGGGGCGGGCATCTGACATCGCCGGATGTCAGCTGCCCGCCCCCATACATGATTTCACACGGACAAGTGTCCGTGTGGTCTTGGGTGGCGGGACCTGGTGGAGCGTGCGGCCCTGCATTCGATGTTCGGCGACCATCGAATGCAGGGGCTGCTCCCAAGACGGAGGAGGCGTATCCCCGTCCACTTTCATGCGGATCGCCACATATCCGCGTACGGACGGAGGTGGCGATCCGTATGGAAGGCGGGGATTCGCCTGCACGGTCGTGGCCGCATATTCTGATCGGGCCGCACCGATCAGAATAAGGCCCAATGTTTGTACCGTCATGTGATCAGGGACGTCATCACAGCTACTGTACATACTGTACTGTATACAGTAAGTCTGGCCACGCGTGAGAGCGCTACGCCGCTACGACGGTGGCACGGGGAGCTGGAGGGCTTGCACCAATACTAACCCTAATACAATGAGCCGTGGGACGTGCAATCGCAGCTTGGCTCCGACATCTCCGCATCGCCATCTCCTGACGCTGCGACATACTGTACTGTACAGTACTTGCGACAGTGTCCTACATGCGCCAAATACTGTATACTGTACAGCCAAATACAGTATACTGTACAGTACCTGTATACTGTAGTATTTTTTAAAAAATATACTGTATATACTGTACTGTGTGCTGCATTACCTAATACAGTACATTATTTGCTGATATGTCCTTAAAAATTGTGTTTCGGGGTAATTATTATCTGCAAATATTGGGGAAGATGTAGAACCGGCCCTATGAGGGTGAACAAACTGCTGATGCGGCCCCGGATTAATTTGAGTTTGACACCCCTGCCCTAGTGGATGATAGGGCATGAAATACAGTTTCGCCTGTCAGCACATGGCGGATTCCAAAAACACTGGAATATACCATGTTGACCTTTTGAATGTTGACATACTGTAATGCTTGTGTCAATCTAATCACATGTCCACCTTGGCCCATGTCGACCTTCCTGCCAGTCGACCTAGTGGGGTCGACCTAATGACTGTAGACCTACAGTAAGTTCATTCTGACCGATGTCCCGATTACCTTTTTTCATAGTAAACCACCCCCACTATCAACGCCGACCCGAAGCGTGGCGAGCGCAGCGAGCCCACGAGGGGCGGCGTTACGTGTCCAACGACCTTTTCATAACCCCACTATCGCCGTGGAGTTCAGAACAGAAAGTGTGGCGAGCGCAGCGAGCCACCGAGCCCAGCAAGCACCGCGAGGGGACACGGATATGTACCTGTACAGATAAACGCTTACCCACGCGGGCTTCACAGGTGTCCGCGTCCCCTTGCGTTTGTGTCTATCCAATTATCCATACCCGCTATAATAACAGTAAATACTGTACTACAGTACTAATGTACTTTAATTTTGTTAATGTCATGTACTGTACAGTACCTCTGCTCAGCTTGGCCCTCAATTTGGTCAGTTTATCTGGCTGTCTCCGAAGCAGGTCACTCCACCTCTTCTGCAGCGAGAGGATACTCCTATCCCTGTGCAGGACTTCCTCTATCTCCTCCTTTGCGCTCCTGTATGCGCTGTGCTTCTCGGCATTACTGGCCAAGGATTTGTCCACATGCCGCAGCAAAATCAGGAGCTCCGCATCACAGAAGTTCCTGTTTCTGTGCGCCATGTTGTCTACAGTATACTGTAATGGTGGCCGCCTTCCACGCATCACATGTCGACACAGGTCACATGTCAAACACAGCAAGTCCCATCATTCCAGTTTTTGTCCCTACATTAGTGTACTATTTACGGAAGCCCTCCACTAAAAACGGAAAAATTCGCAGAACAAATTTGCCCCGTGTAAACCTGACCACCTTACAGCCTTCACTGATTACGGAAACCCTCCACTAAAAACGGAAAAATTCGCAGAACAAATTTGCGCCGTATAAACCTGACCGCCATACAGCCTTTACTGCTTACGGAAACCCTCCACTAATTCCGGTTATTTTTGCAGGACAAAATACAAAATAAAGTACAGTATGCTGTAGTATCGTATATTGAGTACTAAATCCGGTATACTACAATACTAATCGCAGGAATAATACTGTAGCAGCTGCAACGCACAGTTTATTAAATTAAATTAATTAATACAGTATGAGGCCTCCCATATACTGTACTGTACGGTATGAAGACACAATTTTATTAAAGTTAAGAAACTCATTCACTGTATAGTACTGTATGTCTCCTGGATTGATTACTTTAGCCTACTGACTACCATGTGTACTGCGTTTTGTGTCATGCGCTAGGGAGTGTTCACTTCCAAAATGGATTCTGCTCGGAGGCTGCGTTACAGCTACAGTGAGCTGATCATTTTAGTTAGCTGCCGGGACAAGCCTCTGAGCAGTAACCGGGAGAAGCGCAATGCTTATAAGGATGCGCGCAGGATAATAATGCGCAAGTACTGCCGGCTGCGCAGGATTAGGTCGCTTCAAAGAAAATGGAGCGACCTAGTCACAAGGCAGCCTTTGAAGCTGGAGGCCCTGCGCCGTTCTGTCGCCAGTAAGTACTGTACACTACTCCTGTTACACCCAACGTTAGCAGAACTGGCCAGGAGCTGCATGGCTTATTGAGTCAAGATATATGAGGAAACATCTGTATCCAAGCAGAGGCAGAGGTCACAGTGTTAGTGGCTGTGCGAGTGCTGTCTGTGGGTGGGTTGGTTGTGCAATAGTGTTCGGCATATGTGTAAGGGGCATTATGTGTGTCATGTATAAATGCATTAATACAGTAATGTGCGACATATGTGTAACAGGCATTATGTGTGTCATGTGTATACGGGCATTAATAATGTGCAACATACTGTATGTGTAATGGGCATTGTGTGTGTCAATATGTGTATGAAGGGCATTAATAAAGGTTGGCATAATGCGTAAGGGGCATTATGGTTATAAGGACATTAATAACATGTGTCATGTGTAAGGGGCATTACTGTGTGGTATTATCAGGGGTGCCGAGAGAAAGGGGTAGGGGGTACAAATTACCCAGGCCAAAGTCTGATGGATGATGTCCCTGATCACATGACGGTACAAACATTGGCTGGCGGGAATGCTGTAATACTGTAGGTGAAGGCTGCGTGGGCCACATGTCGAGGTCTTGCGGGCCAGATTTGGCCCATGGGCCTTGTGTTTGACACCCGTGCACTAGAGCGTGGTGGGATAATAAAATACAGTACTTGTACTTTACTGTACTAATGTTTGAAAGGACACTACAGTATACTGTAAATGTTATTTTTACACAGGACGTCAGAGGAGGAGGAGGGAAAGGGCACGTCCACTGTTGTCATCAAGTGGAAGCGTGGCAAGCGGTATGTGTCCTATCCACTTTGGTGGGGAGTGGATTTTATAACGTACAGTATGGCATCCGCAGCACTTTATAAAATCCAGTCCACGCCTTTTTGTAAACCCACCCCTTCCCCATTTACAGTAATAAGAGTAGAGTAACTTTATGAAAACAGCACATTTTCTAATTTTTCTAATTTTCCCACAGTGCCTCCGCTTGAAAGTTTGCAGGCCGCTACAGCCGCCCCACCCGGCTCAACAGGCGCAGCCGCTGCCCAGTTTGAGAGTAAGTCCTGCCATTTCTTAATTGTGTTTACAGTACAGGTACTGTACAGTACTGTATGTGTGTGTTTTTCTTCTTTAGAACTTGTGTCTTTTCTAGCCGTGCCGTTGGCCGAGGCTGAGGGGACGCAATGCACTTTTCTAGTGTCCATGTTGACTGTGTCGACATTCAGTCAACAATAATGAAAAACTCGATGGTGAACTTTTTGAATGTTGACCATACCCATGTCGACCTAATAATTTAGTTTTCCTAATGACCATGTCTCCCTAACCCATGTTGACCTTCAGTCATGTCGACCTTCATGCATGTCAACCTTCAGTGGTCGAACTAATGCTTGTAGACCTAATGTCTGTCTTTCCTATGACCCATCTTTGTTTGCTACTGCAGTACAGTATACAGGTTGAGTATCCGGTATCCGGACATCCCTTATCCGAATGATTCCAAAAACCGTGGTTTTTGGAATCATTTGAATTTTTTTTTATTTTTTAACCCCTAACCCTCTTTTCATACTTACCAAGTCCCCGGGCGTCCACAGCAGGCCTCCGTCATCTTCTCCAGGGTCTCCAGCGGATTGTGTCTTTTCTTGGCGTGCCATTGGCCCACGCTGGTAGCGTCGGCCAATGGCAGCCTAGCGCAGCCCTGCGTAGTCAGCGTTGTGTCCATGTCAGGGGGGGTGGGGGTGGAGCGTTGCACCAATGCCTCTGATGCACAAAAGGAGGCAATTGCCACTGGCAGTACTAGTTTACATCCGGTACTGCACTGGCAAATGCAACCACTTGAAACAACCTAGTGGATTTTCTAAAGTACAGTATGGCGGGCGCAGCACTTTATAAAATCCAGTCCACGCCTTTTTGTAAAGCCACCCCCGCCCCATTTACAGTAATAAGAGTACGGTAAGTTTATTAACAGTAAACAGCACTTGTTCTCATTTTTGACATTTTCCCACAGTGACTCCGATTGAAGAACAGGGCACCCTGCCCTGCGGGCATGCTACAGGCCCCCCCACCACCTCAGCCGCTCCGTCTGAAAGTAAGTCATGTCATTTCTTTATTGAGTTTGTGTTTTTTTTTTCTTTCTCTCCTACTGTACAGTAATTGTGTCTTTTCTTAGCGTGCCATTGGCCCACGCTGGTAGCGTGGGCCAATGGCAGCCTAGCGCAGCCCTGCGTAGTCAGTGTTGTGTCCATGTCAGGGGGGTGGGGGTGGAGCGTTGCGCCAATGCCTCTGATGCACAAAAGGAGGCAATTGCCACTGGCAGTACTAGTGTACATCCGGTACTGCACTGGCAAATGCCTCCTTTTGAAACAACCACTATCCAGGGCAGCCGTAAGCAGGGAATGCGCAGCGGTATGTGTCCTATCCACTTTGGAGCAGAGTGGATTTTCTAAAGTACAGTATGGCGGGCGCAGCACTTTATAAAATCCAGTTCACGCCTTTTTGTAAACCCAGTAATGAGTACAGTAACTTTATTTAAACAGCACACTTTCTCATTTTTCTCATCTTCACACAGTGCCTCCGCTTGAAGACGAGGACACCCTGCCCTTGCGGGCCGTTACAGCCCCCACCGCCTCAGCCGCTCCGTCTGAGAGTAAGTCCTGTCATTTGTTTATTGAGTTTGTGTTTTTTTTTTTTCTTTCTCTCCTACAGTAATTGTGTCTTTTCTTGGCGTGCCATTGGCCCACGCTGGCAGCGTCGGCCAATGGCAGCCTAGCGCAGCCCTGCGTAGTCAGCGTTGTGTCCATGTCAGGGGGGTGGGGGTGGAGCATTGCGCCAATGCCTCTGATGCACAAAAGGAGGCAATTGCCACTGGCAGTACTAGTGTACATCCGGTACTGCACTGGCAAATGCCTCCTTTTGAAACAACCACTATCCAGGGCAGCCGTAAGCAGGGAATGCGCAGCGGTATGTGTCCTATCCACTTTGGAGCAGAGTGGATTTTCTAAAGTACAGTATGGCGGGCGCAGCACTTTATAAAATTCAGTCCACGCCTTTTTGTAAAGCCACCCCAGCCCCATTTACAGTAATAAGAGTACGGTAAGTTTATTAACAGTAAACAGCACTTGTTCTCATTTTTGACATTTTCCCACAGTGACTCCGATTGAAGAACAGGGCACCCTGCCCTGCGGGCATGCTACAGGCCCCCCCACCACCTCAGCCGCTCCGTCTGAGAGTAAGTCCTGTCATTTCTTTATTGAGTTTGTGTTTTTTTTTTCTTTCTCTCCTACTGTACAGTAATTGTGTCTTTTCTTAGCGTGCCATTGGCCCACGCTGGTAGCGTGGGCCAATGGCAGCCTAGCGCAGCCCTGCGTAGTCAGTGTTGTGTCCATGTCAGGGGGGTGGGGGTGGATCGTTGCGCCAATGCCTCTGATGCACAAAAGGAGGCAATTGCCACTGGCAGTACTAGTGTACATCCGGTACTGCACTGGCAAATGCCTCCTTTTGAAACAACCACTATCCAGGGCAGCCGTAAGCAGGGAATGCGCAGCGGTATGTGTCCTATCCACTTTGGAGCAGAGTGGATTTTCTAAAGTACAGTATGGCGGGCGCAGCACTTTATAAAATCCAGTCCACGCCTTTTTGTAAACCCAGTAATGAGTACAGTAACTTTATTTAAACAGCACACTTTCTCATTTTTCTCATCTTCACACAGTGCCTCCGCTTGAAGACGAGGACACCCTGCCCTTGCGGGCCGTTACAGCCCCCACCGCCTCAGCCGCTCCGTCTGAGAGTAAGTCCTGTCATTTGTTTATTGAGTTTGTGTTTTTTTTTTCTTTCTCTCCTACTGTACAGTAATTGTGTCTTTTCTTGGCGTGCCATTGGCCCACGCTGGCAGCGTCGGCCAATGGCAGCCTAGCGCAGCCCTGCGTAGTCAGCGTTGTGTCCATGTCAGGGGGGTGGGGGTGGAGCGTTGCGCCAATGCCTCTGATGCACAAAAGGAGGCAATTGCCACTGGCAGTACTAGTGTACATCCGGTACTGCACTGGCAAATGCCTCCTTTTGAAACAACCACTATCCAGGGCAGCCGTAAGCAGGGAATGCGCAGCGGTATGTGTCCTATCCACTTTGGAGCAGAGTGGATTTTCTAAAGTACAGTATGGCGGGCGCAGCACTTTATAAAATTCAGTCCACGCCTTTTTGTAAAGCCACCCCAGCCCCATTTACAGTAATAAGAGTACGGTAAGTTTATTAACAGTAAACAGCACTTGTTCTCATTTTTGACATTTTCCCACAGTGACTCCGATTAAAGAACAGGGCACCCTGCCCTGCGGGCATGCTACAGGCCCCCCCACCACCTCAGCCGCTCCGTCTGAGAGTAAGTCCTGTCATTTCTTTATTGAGTTTGTGTTTTTTTTTTCTTTCTCTCCTACTGTACAGTAATTGTGTCTTTTCTTAGCGTGCCATTGGCCCACGCTGGTAGCGTGGGCCAATGGCAGCCTAGCGCAGCCCTGCGTAGTCAGTGTTGTGTCCATGTCAGGGGGGTGGGGGTGGAGCGTTGCGCCAATGCCTCTGATGCACAAAAGGAGGCAATTGCCACTGGCAGTACTAGTGTACATCCGGTACTGCACTGGCAAATGCCTCCTTTTGAAACAACCACTATCCAGGGCAGCCGTAAGCAGGGAATGCGCAGCGGTATGTGTCCTATCCACTTTGGAGCAGAGTGGATTTTCTAAAGTACAGTATGGCGGGCGCAGCACTTTATAAAATCCAGTCCACGCCTTTTTGTAAACCCAGTAATGAGTACAGTAACTTTATTTAAACAGCACACTTTCTCATTTTTCTCATCTTCACACAGTGCCTCCGCTTGAAGACGAGGACACCCTGCCCTTGCGGGCCGTTACAGCCCCCACCGCCTCAGCCGCTCCGTCTGAGAGTAAGTCCTGTCATTTGTTTATTGAGTTTGTGTTTTTTTTTTTTTTTCTCTCCTACTGTACAGTAATTGTGTCTTTTCTTGGCGTGCCATTGGCCCACGCTGGCAGCGTCGGCCAATGGCAGCGTAGCGCAGCCCTGCGTAGTCAGCGTTGTGTCCATGTCAGGGGGGTGGGGGTGGAGCGTTGCGCCAATGCCTCTGATGCACAAAAGGAGGCAATTGCCACTGGCAGTACTAGTGTACATCCGGTACTGCACTGGCAAATGCCTCCTTTTGAAACAACCACTATCCAGGGCAGCCGTAAGCAGGGAATGCGCAGCGGTATGTGTCCTATCCACTTTGGAGCAGAGTGGATTTTCTAAAGTACAGTATGGCGGGCGCAGCACTTTATAAAATCCAGTCCACGCCTTTTTGTAAACCCAGTAATGAGTACAGTAACTTTATTTAAACAGCACACTTTCTCATTTTTCTCATCTTCACACAGTGCCTCCGCTTGAAGACGAGGACACCCTGCCCTTGCGGGCCGTTACAGCCCCCACCGCCTCAGCCGCTCCGTCTGAGAGTAAGTCCTGTCATTTGTTTATTGAGTTTGTGTTTTTTTTTTCTTTCTCTCCTACAGTAATTGTGTCTTTTCTTGGCGTGCCATTGGCCCACGCTGGCAGCGTCGGCCAATGGCAGCCTAGCGCAGCCCTGCGTAGTCAGCGTTGTGTCCATGTCAGGGGGGTGGGGGTGGAGCGTTGCGCCAATGCCTCTGATGCACAAAAGGAGGCAATTGCCACTGGCAGTACTAGTGTACATCCGGTACTGCACTGGCAAATGCCTCCTTTTGAAACAACCACTATCCAGGGCAGCCGTAAGCAGGGAATGCGCAGCGGTATGTGTCCTATCCACTTTGGAGCAGAGTGGATTTTCTAAAGTACAGTATGGCGGGCGCAGCACTTTATAAAATTCAGTCCACGCCTTTTTGTAAAGCCACCCCAGCCCCATTTACAGTAATAAGAGTACGGTAAGTTTATTAACAGTAAACAGCACTTCTTCTCATTTTTGACATTTTCCCACAGTGACTCCGATTGAAGAACAGGGCACCCTGCCCTGCGGGCATGCTACAGGCCCCCCCACCACCTCAGCCGCTCCGTCTGAGAGTAAGTCCTGTCATTTCTTTATTGAGTTTGTGTTTTTTTTTTCTTTCTCTCCTACTGTACAGTAATTGTGTCTTTTCTTAGCGTGCCATTGGCCCACGCTGGTAGCATGGGCCAATGGCAGCCTAGCGCAGCCCTGCGTAGTCAGTGTTGTGTCCATGTCAGGGGGGTGGGGGTGGAGCGTTGCGCCAATGCCTCTGATGCACAAAAGGAGGCAATTGCCACTGGCAGTACTAGTGTACATTCGGTACTGCACTGGCAAATGCCTCCTTTTGAAACAACCACTATCCAGGGCAGCCGTAAGCAGGGAATGCGCAGCGGTATGTGTCCTATCCACTTTGGAGCAGAGTGGATTTTCTAAAGTACAGTATGGCGGGCGCAGCACTTTATAAAATCCAGTCCACGCCTTTTTGTAAACCCAGTAATGAGTACAGTAACTTTATTTAAACAGCACACTTTCTCATTTTTCTCATCTTCACACAGTGCCTCCGCTTGAAGACGAGGACACCCTGCCCTTGTGGGCCGTTACAGCCCCCACCGCCTCAGCCGCTCCGTCTGAGAGTAAGTCCTGTCATTTGTTTATTGAGTTTGTGTTTTTTTTTTCTTTCTCTCCTACTGTACAGTAATTGTGTCTTTTCTTGGCGTGCCATTGGCCCACGCTGGCAGCGTCGGCCAATGGCAGCCTAGCGCAGCCCTGCGTAGTCAGCGTTGTGTCCATGTCAGGGGGGTGGGGGTGGAGCGTTGCGCCAATGCCTCTGATGCACAAAAGGAGGCAATTGCCACTGGCAGTACTAGTGTACATCCGGTACTGCACTGGCAAATGCCTCCTTTTGAAACAACCACTATCCAGGGCAGCCGTAAGCAGGGAATGCGCAGCGGTATGTGTCCTATCCACTTTGGAGCAGAGTGGATTTTCTAAAGTACAGTATGGCGGGCGCAGCACTTTATAAAATCCAGTCCACGCCTTTTTGTAAACCCAGTAATGAGTACAGTAACTTTATTTAAACAGCACACTTTCTCATTTTTCTCATTTTCACACAGTGCCTCCGCTTGAAGACCAGGGCACCCTGTCCTTGATGTGGCTGGACACCCCTCCTCGTCCTCTTTACCCCTTCCAATATAACAGTCCCTGTGCTTCCATCCGCCATGAAGAAGGTAAGCATTGCTGCGCATACTGTACAGTATATAGTAGGTGTGCGTAGCCCATTTTATTAGGGGGTGCACCATTCAAGGGGCATGTCAATCACTGGACATGTCCATCACCGCCTATTATTACACAAAATGCCACACACTTTAATGCCCATTAGAGATATTGTAATTACACACACAGTAATGCCAATTTCACATACTGTAATGCCATGCACAGTAATGTCCATTCCACATAATGCCACACACAGTAATGCCCATTCCACATAATGCCACCCAACATACAGTACAGTAATGCCAATTACACATAATGCCACACACCATAATGGCCAACACTCATACTGTAATGCTACACACAGTAATGACCATTTTATATAATGCTACACACCATACTGCCCATGACACATTATGCCAGGGCTTGACCAATGTTTGTAAAACAGGGATACAGTAATAGAAAATGTGCGTTCCAATGGTGCACGTCAAAAATTTACACCGTAATGCCGATTACATGTCACACAGCCAATACATACTGTAGTATACCACATGCCATAATGCCCATTACACGTTATGCCACACACCGTAATGCCCATTGCATTGCAAACTGTGATGCCCTCACTGTGATGCCCATTACATGGTACACCTCACACTTCGTAATGCCTATTACATGTCACACAGACATTACACATTATGCCTCAGACCGTGATGCCCATACAACATTAAGCCTCACACCGTGATGCCCATTACACATTATGCCACACACCATGATGCCCATCACACATAATGGTACACACAGTAATGGCCATTACACTGAATGCTATACACTATAATGGCCATTACACATTAGGCCACATACTGTATTGCCCATTACACATTATTTGACACACATTATGCAACACACCGTAATGCCCATTACATACTGTACTGTACAGTATTATGCCACACAACTGCGGCTTACCTACAGTGCATTCTCATTGCTAGATGTTACATGCTTGATGCCAGGGATTTATTGCTCGATGCCAGGGATTACATCTTATTGCCCTGGCAGCAGCCTCCTTCCCTTTTGAGCTGCTGCCATATGCTGCACGTCATATCGCACACTTACTGTACTTTACAGTAATAACCATACAGTAACTAGTGTATTACAAGTAATAATAATAATACTACAGTAAAAAAAACTTTATTTTTAAAGTATATTTTCTCATTTTTCCACAGTGCCAAGGGTACAAGAGGACGAGGCAGCCTCCACCCCTCATCCAAATCCACCCATGGATAGAGGTAAAGTACAGTACAGTATACTGTAGTAATAGTAATGCTTACTGTACTGTAAAGTACAGTATTCAACATGTACAGTATTTCTGTTCTAAAACTGTACATTGTTTGTTTGTTTATTTTCACAGAAGAATTAAGAAGAGTGGTGCAAATGCTGCAGGGGATAATAAATCAGATTTTCAATTTATTATTACGATTAATATAATTTTTTTTTTTTTTTTTTAATAAAAAATTTATAACAATCATTACTGTCAGTACGTTTCATTAAAGATGGTTTGCAGTTTGTAATTATTACGGTACAGTCTACTGGGCAGGTGTCAGTACAGTACATCTTTCCAAAACTTCTTTACACAGTACCATACAATTTGAATCATGTGTGGGGACTTCAAATACAGTATAATAAAAAATTAAATAAAAAAAACACAGCACATTAATTTAAACAGGACAAAGTCATACAGTATTTTAGGTACAATAATTTAAAGTATTGTTGGTCACAACAAAGCTTTTTGCAAGGCGTGGCTGTCCTTTGTTCTCTATCCAAAACACGCTTGATTTTGCTCATTGTAGAGTGGCATGTGGTGGATAAGGGGAGAAGAAAAAAGAATAGCGTTAGTACTGAATGGTCACAAGGGTTTCGGGGGGGGGGGACATGTTGGCAGGGGAAGGGGATGGGAGAGAGGGAGAGAGATAATGTACAGTAAGATCATAAACGTACTTTTTTCCATTTCATTGCCAGTCCTTTGTTCTCGTAATGGGAGAGAAGAATAAAGAATAACGTTAGTACTGAATGGTCACAAGGGTTTCGGGGGGGGGGGGGGGAGACACATGTTGGCAGGGGAAGGGGATGGGAGAGAGATACAGTAATGTACAGTAAGATCATAAACGTACTTTTTTTCCATTTCATTGCCAGTCCTTTGTTCTCGGTCCCAAACTCGCTTGATTTTGCTCATTGTAGAGTGGCATGTGGTGGATAAGGGGAGAAGAAAAAAGAATACAGTAGCATTAGTACTGAATGGTCACAAGGGTTTCGGGGGGGGGGGGGACATGTTGGCAGGGGAAGGGGATGGGAGAGAGGGAGAGAGATAATGTACAGTAAGATCATAAACGTACTTTTTTTCCATTTCATTGCCAGTCCTTTGTTCTCGGTCCCAAACACGCTTGATTTTGCTCATGGTAGAGTGTCATGGTGGATAATGGGAGAGAAGAATAAAGAATAACGTTAGTACTGAATGGTCACAAGGGTTTCGGGGGGGGGGGAGACACATGTTGGCAGGGGAAGGGGATGGGAGAGAGGGAGAGAGATACAGTAATGTACAGTAAGATCATAAACGTACTTTTTTTCCATTTCATTGCCAGTCCTTTGTTCTCGATCCCAAACTCGCTTGATTTTGCTCATTGTAGAGTGGCATGTGGTGGATAAGGGGAGAAGAAAAAAGAATAGCATTAGTACTGAATGGTCACAAGGGTTTCGGGGGGGGGGGGGAGACATGTTGGCAGGGGAAGGGGATGGGAGAGAGGGAGAGAGATAATGTACAGTAAGATCATAAACTTACTTTTTTTCCATTTCATTGCCTGTCCTTTGTTCTCTGTCCCAAACACGCTTGATTTTGCTCATGGTAGAGTGTCATGGTGGATAATGGGAGAGAAGAATAAAGAATAACGTTAGTACTGAATGGTCACAAGGGTTTCGGGGGGGGGGGGGAAACATGTTGGCAGGGGAAGGGGATGGGAGAGAGGGAGAGAGATACAGTAATGTACAGTAAGATCATAAACGTACTTTTTTTCCATTTCATTGCCTGTCCTTTGTTCTGTGAGTACTGTAGATGCCAGTTTGAAGAGACGCTTCCAGTTGCTGTGCTACAGTAAGCACGTCCAGCGTGTAACTCTGGGCATCCGTAGCAATCCATTTAAAGTGTCCTTTATCTTTGTACAATCAGCCTTTGTCAGCTCAAATTTCCCCATGAGCCGTGTCACTATATCGAGGCGCAGATTTTCTGGGATTGCAAATTTATTACGTTGCCCATCATAATTGACCCGATTGCACCAATTCTTATACAGGTCAAAAGAAACATGCTCTTGGAAAATCTGTTGTGCATAACGGTGCATTTCCATCTTCGCTGCTTCAAAGAGAGTGTTGACACCCTCAGCTGTGATGACTTTGAGTGGCATGTCAGGCAAGGAAATCCCCACAGCGCACAATTCTTTGGGTATGCTTCTAGGTGTTCTTTCATGTAGAGGTGATGTTCTTTGATGTTGAGGTAAGGTTGCGACGATCATATTTCCAGGGGACAATTGGGATGATGCAACCATTGCAGTGTCCATGTTGTTAGAGGCTTGGGATGGTGCATTGTGTCTGTCAGCCAACCAGTGAGATGTCAGTGGGGTACTTGTTAAGTTGGTCTGACGTTGTTGTGTATCTGAAGCATTATGTGTGGCAGGCAACCAGTGAGATGACACTGGTGTTGTGTCCATGTTCACCAATTCATTTGGTAAAACAGTTTCTGTGTCCACGCTAGGGCTGGCCAATCGGTTGGATGAAGCTGGTGTCATCTCCAAATCAGAAAAGTGGAAAGATGTGGTTGGTTGGGTCATTTCCAAGTCAAAATCCTCTGTTTCAAATGCATCAGGGCAGTCAAATTGTGATTGTACTGGATTAGATGTTGTGGGTGTAATGGGTGGCCCTGTAGCAGCTTGCCATTGTTTTGCTTGAGCAAGCATGTCATTCAGACCTCCTGACAGCACTTTAATTTGTCCTGTCAGTACATGAATTTCCGCTTTCAGTTCAGCCACATGTACAGACAGTCCATTGTTTTGGGTTTCCAGGCGGGTCATCTTGCCCAAAATGTCTCTCAACAGCCCTGTGCAGCTACATTGTGGTGGGTTGTGATCCAGAAAGTTAAGTTTCCTACGGGACGGTGATTGAGATTTTTGTTCAAGAGGTGTAATGTGAAGCTCCAAAGGGTGCAAGTCATTATCTATGGGAACTGACACATCTGTCACTGTGTTAATGTCTTGCTGTGCATCAGTGTTAATGTCTTGCACCAGACAGTCATCGTGAGATTCTCCTGTAGTCGCGAACAAAGACTTGTTCTTGGCCTTGGCATTTTTCCGTAGTTTGACAACAGGAATAATTTCTTTTCCTGCTTTCTTCTTAACGATATTATTTTTAATGTTTGGCACTAATGCAGCCATTCTCTTGGGACATGCAAGTGTAGGTTCTCCAGAATAGATTTTTTTTGTTTTCACCATCTTCAGTAGGCAGTGCACTCTACAATACACAACAATAAGATTCAAGTTAATACAGTACATACAGTACAGTACAGTACATTAGTTACAGTACAATACAGTAGCATACAGTATTGTATTATGGTATTACAGTAGTGAAAATTAGGTACTTGTGACTTATTTGGGCGCCCGATTTTCTTCATCGCACCTAAAAATCGCGTCAAATTGCATCGCATACAATCATACAATTGACCCCATTTTTTATTGTATTCCCACCCTGATGGCTAAATGCCCCCATTGTTAACGCCACCCCACTTGCGCTCGCCACACTATATAAAATCAACTCCACGCCGACGTGGATTGTGGGGGTATGAAAAGGTCGGAGGACGCGTAACGCCGCCGCTCGCCACGCTTCGGGTTGGCGTTGATAGTGGGGTGGCGTTAACAATGGGGGCATTTAGCCATCAGGGTGGGAATACAATTAAAAATGGGGTCTGGGGGGCCATTTCACATATGAAACAGGCATCTGGGTACATCTGTACATACAGTATTAAAATCACATCAAATCGCATCGCATGCAATACAATAGCATACAATGCAACAGCAATTTTCTCTTCAAAGGAATTTCAAGGGAAATCGCATCAAATCGCATGCTTAGGGTACTGGCATACAATTTCAACATTGGCTGCCCAGATACTGTAAGTCACAAGTACCGAAAATTATGTGACCGTACTGCATAGACATGAGCTTTTTTTTTCAATAAAAGGGATGAAGCGATAAACAAAAGTACAGTACGTTAACAGATGGGGCTTAGACAGACAGACTAGGAGGGGTGGAGGCAGGGGCGGGCTGGGCCGGGGGGCAGGGTGCCATCTGCCCCCCAGGCCGCTCTGGCAGGTGTGCTGCGGGCCGCGCCGCCGCGCCCGTTTCTGAGGCCGCATTGCCTTTTGTTTTTTTTTTCACTGCCGGCGGCCATGTTCCTGTGGTTTTTTAAATGATGTCTGAGGCCACAGCAACATGGCCGCCGGCCTCCACGGCTACGTGGAGGAGGGCTCCGGCCGGCAGCCTGTTCCCTCTTATCCCCAGTGGCAGTCGGCAGACGCTGGGTGCGGTGTGGACGTCATGACGTTGACGCCTCCCACCCACGCGTCTGCACTCAGAGACTGGAGGAAGGCTGGGGCCGCCCGCAGAGCAACTCGTGGGGGACGCTTCAGGAGGCCGCAGAGAGGGGAACAGAAATTTGTGGAGCAGCAGCAGGACAGGAGGAGCCTGGTCGAGGATAAAACACAGGATAGTAGTAAGTTAACATGATCTAAAACGACATACAGTACAGTATCTGCTGTGCTGTTTCATGTATATTAATAATAATGCAATGACACCACAGGCTGCTCCACCTGTATAATAATTTGTGTCATGGCATTACTATTAATAATAGTAATGCCATGACACAAATTATTATACAGGGGGAGCAGCCTGTGGTCATGGCATTACTTTTATATTATACAGGTGGAGCACCCTGTGGTGTCATTATTATTGTACAGGGGGAGCAGCCTGTGGTGTCATGGCATTATGCCATGACACCACAGGCTGCTCCCTCTGCATAATAATAATGCCATGACACCACAGGCTGCTACCCCTGTATACTGTAATATAAAAGTAATGCCATGACACCACAGACTGCTCCCTCTGTATAATAATAATGCAATGACACCACAGGCTGCTCCCCCTGTATAATAATTTGTGTCATGGAATTACTATTGTTACAGTATATTATACAGCGGGAGTAGCCTGTGGTGTCATTGCATTATTATTATTATACAGCAGGAACAGCATGTGGTGTCATTGCATTATTATTATTATACAGAGGGAGCAGCCAGTGGTGTCATGGCATTACTTTTACTGTATATTATACAGGGGGAGCCACCTGTGGTGTCATACAGTAATTATTATTGTACAGGGGGAGCAGACTGTGGTGTCATGGCATTATGCCATGACACCACAGGCTGCTCCCTCTGTATAATAATAATGCCATGACACCACAGGCTGCTCCCCCTGTATAATATAAAAGTAATGCCATGACACCACAGGCTGCTCCCTCTGTATAATAATAATAATGCAATGACACCACATGCTGCTCCCCCTGTATAATAATTTGTGTCATGGTATTACTATTGTTACAGTATATTATACAGCGGGAGTAGCCTGTGGTGTCATTGCATTATTATTATACAGCAGGAACAGCATGTGGTGTCATTGCATTATTATTATTACATATACAGAGGGAGCAGCCAGTGGTGTCATGGCATTACTTTTACTGTATATTATACAGGGGGAGCCACCTGTGGTGTCATAATTATTATTGTACAGGGGGAGCAGACTGTGGTGTCATGGCATTATGCCATGACACCACAGGCTGCTCCCTCTGTATAATAATAATGCCATGACACCACAGGCTGCTCCCCCTGTATAATATAAAAGTAATGCCATGACACCACAGGCTGCTCCCTCTGTATAATAATAACAATGCAATGACACCACATGCTGTTCCTGCTGTATAATAATAATGCAATGAATTAATAAAAAATTTTATTAAAAAAAATCAAAAAATAAACTGGTACAGTATTCTGGTTCTCCGGATACCTGTAATCTAGTATTACTGTAATTACTGTACAGTACTTACAATACACCCACAGCTAGGGGATTTTGTACACAGCTAGGGGATTTTTTTTACACAAATACAGTATGACTGAGTCTGCGAAATAGTCTATTAATATGCGCAAAAATCCCCCCACCTGCGAAAAAATACGTTACTGTATTTACAGTATTACACCAACAGTATTTACAGTTGCACAGATTATACGAGAATACCCATAGTAGCAGCCTGCCAGTAGTAGCCCACCCTAATAGAGTATTGTCATCGCTAGTCGGGGATCTGCGGCCTATACACACCAGGCAATTTTAACACGTACAATATTCTAAATGGCGCTATCTCTACTGCACTGCACTGTACTGTATGTGGCATCCATGTTGATCCCTAAAATGGCGGAAAATCACGATACCACGTGATCCTATTGCTGTGACTACTTCAATTACAAGTACAGTATGCGGGAAAAAATGCGAAATGATCCGTTATTTACGGTATTACAACAATATTACTGACAATACCCCAATCCAGGATTTATTACACATTATACGGACAATACCCATAGCGGCAGCCTGCAGTAGCCTAATAAAGTATTCTCATCGCTAGTCGGGGAACTCTGGACCATACACACCAGGCAATTTTCAGATGAAAAAATCACGATACTGTATCACATGTGCTCCTACTACTGACTGAGCCTGCGAAACAGTCTGTAAACATGAGAAAAACACCGGTCCCCTCGTTTGAGGAAAAAATACGTGTTTTACGGTATTACACCAATGGTATTACGGAGAGAACTAGTATTTAGCAGCCTACAGTAGCCCACCCTAATAGAGTACTGTCATCGCTAGTCGGGGATTTGCGGCCCATACACACCAGGCAATTTTAACACATTGTACAATATTCTCAATGGCGCTATCTCTACTGCACTGCACTGAACATCAAAAATCACGATATCACTACTCGCTACTGTATACAGTAAGTCTGCGAAACAGACTCTAGTATTTACGGACAATACCCATAGCGGCAGCCTACAGTATCTGAATACAGTATACACAGCAGGCGATTGTATACAGTATTCTGCACCGGGTGCATTTGAACAGTAGGGAAAAAAGGGAAACATCTTCATTCAGGGAAGGGTGGGAACCGAGCGCTTCCGCGCAGGGACCGTTTTGTAGTGCTGCTTACTGTATACTGTAATGCAGCAATCAGTGAAATGTACAAATGACTGTACTACTGTATAGTGTACTTACTGCTCCAGCGAGATGATACTGTACATTACTGTTCTTGCGAAAGGAAGGCAGTATGATGGTAAAACTTGGTAGAAACACGAACGCAGCAACAACTTGACTTTGGATTCAGCAGAATGAATAGTCCAGGTGTACAGGTACAATCTCGTGCTTGTATACAGGCAAGAGATGAAGAGACGATCCGTAGCAATTCTACACGGTTTAGATGCAGAAAAACAAACTGGATTGTTTGACAATTTTAATATCTGTAGCTGAATTTATGCTGGCAGAGACAAAGGAAATCCTTCATGAAGCTGATAGGTGCATTTGAATTATGTACAATTACCAGCGAAACAAAAAGGCAGACTGCAATTAACATATGACTGCAATCAACATCTTATTGTCTGAGGTGTCGGTCTGTGTCTGAGTTTGGAGAAATCTATTGTTGCGAAAAAAAAACGTTCTCTGTAGCGCAGTACAGTATGGGTATTAACTATCGTGTACATGGATGCCTGCCATTGTAAATTTTTGTTTGTGGAAAAGTCCGAAATAATTTGATACCTGTAAGCACCAACTACTGTAACTACAGTACAGTACCTGTATTGGTTTTAAAAAAAAAAAAAAGAACGTTTCAAAAATAAAAATATAATGTAACCAACTGAGGATCGAACTACTGATACTGAGATAGTGAAGCCGTGCCTCTACCCGTTAGGCCACTGTTGCCTCTGAATATAGTGATAGCAGATGGTTAGTATGGCTTCTGCACCAATCACATACAGTTCATGACCATACAGTACGTCACTGCGGCTGCGAATAAAAGAAAATAACTCTGTCCGTAAAGTAACGACAAAATCCGTAGTGTAAAGTATGATACTGTAGGTCCTCAAATAATGTTTTAAGTAGTCATCCAGCAATAGCAAAGGTTAGCATGGCTTCTGTACCAATTACATAAATGACCGTACGTAGCTGCTTCTGCGAATAAATACTGTAATGTACAAATACTGTACTGTACTCTGTCCGTAAAGTAAGGACAAGATCCGTAGTGAAAAGTGGCTGGTTAGTAAAGGTTAGCGAATTTTATCCCGAAACTCGGTCCTCAAGGCAAGGAGTTTTACCTGAAAAGCTAAATCTATTTTGCGAAAAAACCGTTCTCTGTAGTGCAGTATGTACAGTATGGGTATTAACTATCGTGTACATGGAGGCCTGCCATTGTGAATTTTTGTTTGTGGAAAAGTCCGAAAGAATTTGATAAGCACCAACTACTGTAACTACAGTACAGTACCTGTATTGGTTTTTAAAAAAAAAAAAAAGAACGTTTCAAAAAAATATAATGTAACCAACTGAGGATCGAACTACTGATACTGAGATAGTGAAGCTGTGCCTCTACCCGCTAGGCCACTATTGCCTGTGATTTTACTGCTGGCAGATGGTTAGTATGGCTTCTGCACCAATCACATACAGTTCATGACCATACAGTACGTCACTGCGGCTGCGAATAAAAGAAAATAACTCTGTCCGTAAAGTAAGGACAAAATCCGTAGTGTAAAGTATGATACTGTAGGTCCTCAAATAATGTTTTAAGTAGTCATCCAGCAATAGCAAAGGTTAGCATGGCTTCTGTACCAATTACATAAATGACCGTACGTAGCTGCTTCTGCGAATAAATACTGTAATGTACAAATACTGTACTCTGTCCGTAAAGTAAGGACAAGATCCGTAGTGAAAAGTGGCCGGTTAGTAAAGGTTAGCGAATTTTATCCCGAAACTCGGTCCTCAAGGCAAGGAGTTTTACCTGAAAAGCTAAATCTATTTTGCGAAAAAAAACGTTCTCTGTAGCGCAGTATGTACAGTATGGGTATTAACTATCGTGTACATGGAGGCCTGCCATTGTGAATTTTTGTTTGTGGAAAAGTCCGAAAGAATTTGATAAGCACCAACTACTGTAACTACAGTACAGTACCTGTATTGGTTTTTTTAAAAAAAAAAGAACGTTTCAAAAATAAAAATATAATGTAACCAACTGAGGATCGAACTACTGATACTGAGATAGTGAAGCTGTGCCTCTACCCACTAGGCCACTATTGCCTGTGATTTTACTGCTGGCAGATGGTTAGCATGGCTTCTGCACCAATCACATACAGTTCATGACCATACAGTACGTCACTGCGGCTGCGAATAAAAGAAAATAACTCTGTCCGTAAAGTAAGGACAAAATCCGTAGTGTAAAGTATGATACTGTAGGTCCTCAAATAATGTTTTAAGTAGTCATCCAGCAATAGCAAAGGTTAGCATGGCTTCTGTACCAATTACATAAATGACCGTACGTAGCTGCTTCTGCGAATAAATACTGTAATGTACAAATACTGTACTCTGTCCGTAAAGTAAGGACAAGATCCGTAGTGAAAAGTGGCCGGTTAGTAAAGGTTAGCGAATTTTATCCCGACACTCGGTCCTCAAGGCAAGGAGTTTTACCTGAAAAGCTAAATCTATATTGCGAAAAAAAACGTTCTCTGTAGCGCAGTATGTACAGTATGGGTATTAACTATCGTGTACATGGAGGCCTGCCATTGTGAATTTTTGTTTGTGGAAAAGTCCGAAAGAATTTGATAAGCACCAACTACTGTAACTACAGTACAGTACCTGTATTGGTTTAAAAAAAAAAAAAAGAACGTTTCAAAAATAAAAATATAATGTAACCAACTGAGGATCGAACTACTGATACTGAGATAGTGAAGCTGTGCCTCTACCCGCTAGGCCACTATTGCCTGTGATTTTACTGCTGGCAGATGGTTAGCATGGCTTCTGCACCAATCACATACAGTTCATGACCATACAGTACGTCACTGCGGCTGCGAATAAAAGAAAATAACTCTGTCCGTAAAGTAAGGACAAAATCCGTAGTGTAAAGTATGATACTGTAGGTCCTCAAATAATGTTTTAAGTAGTCATCCAGCAATAGCAAAGGTTAGCATGGCTTCTGTACCAATTACATAAATGACCGTACGTAGCTGCTTCTGCGAGTAAATACAAACACTCTGTCCGTAAAGTAAGGACAAAATCCGTAGTGAAAAGTCGTGGCGGCCACTGTTTTGTAGAAGAGATTTTTACGCATGCGCTGTACTGTTTGGGAAAAGTGACATCTGGTGGTCAATGAGTGTAAGTGCAGGTTACATTTACAAGATTACGTTACGTTATAACGCGATCTATAACGGGACTATAGCGCAAGGAGCAGGCGCGATCCAGGCGCGATTTGCATGGCGCACTTTATGCGCAACGCAGCCACGATGTACTTGGGCATAACTGTAGGTGAGACATGCTTTGAAAAAGGAGCGAGAGCTCTGAAACGTCAGCAGCTTGTATCACTGAATACAAATTTGAAAAAAAGACCTCTGAGTGCCGTTGTTCTTTTCCTCGTATATATATATATATATATATATATATATATATATATATATATATATATTCATTCATTCCATGGTGCATCACTTCAATAATGGGAGCAAAATGTTAATAACAAACAAAACTGTTCCCTCCAGATGACAGCAGCACTGCGGCTATGTATAGTTTGAGGGGGGGTAGCGGCACTGTACAAAAAGGTGAGTTGAGTGAGTTGTTTGTGTCTCCCGCTGCGGCACCATGCCTGGTGTCTTTTTGTACGAGTGACGACACCCCCCCACCCCCCCCCACACACACACACACAAACTATTTATACATACAGTATACCACCATTCTCCTTTTCTAAGAACAGTAATACCTGCAAGGTATAGCACTGTTAAGGCCACTCCCTAGGGCCATCCCATCAGATAAATCTCATGGCACATCCAATTTGCGTCAGATAAATCACGTCATTTATCTGACACAAATTGGATGTAAACAATGTCACATCAAGAGTCAAATTGGGTACTCTTTACCTATAACGGCGCCCATCGCGGCCATCGCGGGCATTGAATGCACTAAAAAATCGTGTGCGATGCGACCGACGCGATGCCCGCGATTTCCCATAGGGAACAATGTTAAATGTCTCAATTGACCCGATTTTCCTGTTCAATGCCTCAATTGACCCGATTTCTCCATAGGAAACAATGTTAAATGGCCCACAGAGGCCAAATAGCCACCCTGAAGTGTGAAATGGCCCCCACAATTGTTAACGCCACCCCACGATCAACGTGAACCTGAAGCGTGGCGAGCGCAGCGAGCCCGCGAGGGGCGGCGGTACGCGTCCTACGACCTTTTCATACCCCCACTATCCACGTCGGCGTGGAGTTGAGAATAGAATAGTGTGGCGAGCGCAGCGAGCCACCGAGCCCGAAGCGTGGCGAGCGCAGCGAGGGACGCGGATACCTGTGAAGCCCGCGAAGGGACGCGTTTACCTTTGAAGGTATCCGCGTCCCCTCACGGGGCTCGCTGCGCTCGCCACGCTTCGGGCTCGGTGGCGTTGATCGTGGGGTGGCGTTAACAATTGTGGGGGCCATTTCACACTTCAGGGTGGCTATTTGGCCTCTGTGGGCCATTTCCATGGTGCATCACTTCAATAATGGGAGCAAAATGTTAATAACAAACAAAACTGTTCCCTCCAGATGACAGCAGCACTGCGGCTATGTATAGTTTGAGGGGGGGTAGCGGCACTGTACAAAAAGGTGAGTTGAGTGAGTTGTTTGTGTCTCCCGCTGCGGCACCATGCCTGGTGTCTTTTTGTACGAGTGACGACACCCCCCCACCCCCCCCCCCCACACACACACAAACTATTTATACATACAGTATACCACCATTCTCCTTTTCTAAGAACAGTAATACCTGCAAGGTATAGCACTGTTAAGGCCACTCCCTAGGGCCATCCCATCAGATAAATCTCATGGCACATCCAATTTGCGTCAGATAAATCACGTCATTTATCTGACACAAATTGGATGTAAACAATGTCACATCAAGAGTCAAATTGGGTACTCTTTACCTAGAACGGCGCCCATCGCGGCCATCGCGGGCATTGAATGCACTAAAAAATCGGGTGCGATGCGACCGACGCGATGCCCGCGATTTCCCATAGGGAACAATGTTAAATGTCTCAATTGACCCGATTTTCCTGTTCAATGCCTCAATTGACCCGATTTCTCCATAGGAAACAATGTTAAATGGCCCACAGAGGCCAAATAGCCACCCTGAAGTGTGAAATGGCCCCCACAATTGTTAACGCCACCCCACGATCAACGTGAACCTGAAGCGTGGCGAGCGCAGCGAGCCCGCGAGGGGCGGCGGTACGCGTCCTACGACCTTTTCATACCCCCACTATCCACATCGGCGTGGAGTTGAGAATAGAATAGTGTGGCGAGCGCAGCGAGCCACCGAGCCCGAAGCGTGGCGAGCGCAGCGAGCCCCGCGAGGGGACGCGGATACCTGTGAAGCCCGCGAAGGGACGCGTTTACCTGTGAAGGTATCCGCGTCCCCTCACGGGGCTCGCTGCGCTCGCCACGCTTCGGGCTCGGTGGCGTTGATCGTGGGGTGGCGTTAACAATTGTGGGGGCCATTTCACACTTCAGGGTGGCTATTTGGCCTCTGTGGGCCATTTAACATTGTTTCCTATGGAAAAATCGGGTCAATTGAGGCATCGAACAGGAAAATCGGGTCAATTGAGACATTTAACATTGTTCCCTATG
Source organism: Crinia signifera (assembly GCF_055691185.1). Classification (NCBI taxonomy): domain Eukaryota; kingdom Metazoa; phylum Chordata; class Amphibia; order Anura; family Myobatrachidae; genus Crinia; species Crinia signifera. The sequence continues at coordinate 113,977,762 of NC_139218.1, read as the reverse complement.
GGAAATCGCGGGCATCGCGTCGGGCGCATCGCACCCGATTTTTTTGTGCATTCAATGTCCGCGATGGCCGCGATTTTTTTACCTGCGATGCCCACGATCAAAATCGTGGGTGCCGTGCTAGGTAAAGAGTACCGTCAAATTGTATGTAGGTGTCCTGGGAAGCTGCTGGGGAAATTCAAGGGAAATTAGATGCAATTTTACAGGTCAGATAAATCTCATAGTGTATGGGGGCCTTTATCCAATCGCAAAATCTGGACGTCTATATTAATTGTCGGGTTTCTGCAGGTAAGATTGGGTGAGAGAATAGCAATTGTAGAGCAATAAGAACTGGGAAGTTATGAATATCCTACTGGAATGAAATACAGAAGGAGACAGCAAAAAGAGATCATGGGCTGTGATGTCTAGATCTTGTGACTGTTTTTGGATCGTTCATGTCCTATGATACCTGACGTCTGTGGGCATATTGCTGCCGATTCTTGTATGATGTATTGGAAATTGGTCTGTTGCAATGGCTCTATTGCACTAATTTAATATAGGGACATTTTTCTATCAAATGCTGATGACACATCCATACTGTGTAGTTGGGAGTAACCAGTGAGGGTTTAAATTAAAGTATAAGGAGTGAGTATTGAATTAGTCTTTCCCATGACACCCCCTAAAGAAGGAGTGCAGTTCAAACAATAACAAATAGCAGGATTAGGCTTAATATCAGCATTTTCTCATTTTCTCATTGCGTGATGTAACAAGCTTGCGGAACATACATACTACTCGGCAAAGATATCTAAGTCGGAACAGAGGCTTAATGACTGGAATTTAACTGTCACTGTAGCAAAAATATACAGGATAAATAAGCATATATCAATACCCTATTGTTAGAGATAATTGATTCATGGAACACAGGGATTTACCCGGGAATATGGTCCCAGGATCATGCAGGGACATTCCCAGGCTGACCCCTTATACACCAGCCTAGTCCCTGCATTTTTTGGTGAGAGGGGGAGAGACAACCACTCCCCTCTCCCTACCCCCTTTAACCAACCAGCTATATCTTCGGAACCAGCTGACCCATTTACATGACACCAGTATCATATTGAAGAATTTTGCGTAGACTTCGAATGATTTTGGTCCCGTGAAACTGGGCTGTTTGGTTCCAGAGAAATCTGCCTTTAAAGAACATAAACAGTCATGAAATTACATTTAAGAAATGAAAAAAAAAAATGGTTTAACCTCAATATCCCTAGAACCAATTAACCCATATGGATCCAGCCTGGTATCAGATTGAAGGCCCAGCGATTTGGGTTCGACTGAGATCAACCTCGAGCTTCAGTGATGCCGAAGGGGGAACTGGCAGCCGTTGAACTGGGTGGGGGTCGGAATTAGCGGGTCCCATGTTATCCTATAGGGAAAATGTTCCAGCTTTGCCTGGCAGTATCTCCGGTTCCCAGGGGGCTAGAGACACGGGGCTGGGCTCGTTGGAAAGCCCCCTCCCTCAGCTACAAAATGCACCATCGGACCACCCCCTAGATTCGCCTATGATGCAGGACGCTGAAACAGTTTCACTAGGGTCTCCCTATGCAGGAGAGATCTGTCTCCTGCCACATCACCTCCCCAAAGTCTCTCAAATCATAACTCCCAACATGACCCAGTCCAGGATGGACAGAGTGCTCTATTTCTGAACTTCCCTCTTTTTTTAAGATTACCATCATCTGTTTTGAACAGGGAAATTGTTAAGGAAGATATTGGAAAACCTCTGATGGTAATCTTAATTTAAGAGGGAAGTCCAGGAATAGAGTATTCTGTCCCTCCCGGGGAGCGTCATGTTGGGAGACATGCGCAAAGTACGCAAATAGGATGTACAGATAGCTACAGTCACATGATACATGACAGTACTTCAAACTTGGATGATAAACTTTCCTTGGTCCTAATGACCAGCATGTATGCATCAAACAAAAGGAAAACCACACATGATGCTGTGTTAGTTATGCTCATGTTTTATAGAGCAAATTATCAGAAGGAAAAACATTTCCAAATATGTTATAGAACAATCATATAGAAATATATGTATATCATTATTATTATTAAAAATGGCAGATTTTATTTAACCAAGTACTAGATTTTTTGCAATATCAAAAACTTTTTTAGCAGCGCTAACAAATCCCCTCTCCTCCCTTATTTCTCCATTGTCAGCGAGGTCCTGCTGTATCTCCCTTTCTTGATTCTCATGGTTGCTTTCATCCTTCCTACATCAAGGAGAAAAATGGTAATGTCAGCAAATACAATAATAGTAAATCAAACTGTAAACCATGATTAGTGATTTCAGCGTGAAACTAGTTTTTAGTGGTGACACTTTTGCATACTGTATAAGTGATATATGACAAAAATGGCCACAGATTGTCAAAAATGGATGTGTTTTCAAAAACCTAGCGGGCATTTTTAAAATGCAGATTTGATTTGACGTCTTAAAAACTAGAGACTGCATGGCTTCAATGCCGAGGAAAACAGCAGCATTGAATAGGTATTCAATATTTATGACTAACAGAAATATTGCTACACACTAAATACACACCCTTAGACATTTAAAGTTACAAATTTGATGATAAACAGTGAGTCACATTAACCAACCTACTAGCACAGCACTACAGTACTGTCACAGTCATATCCATCCTAAACAAAAAATAAGTTATTAGACTTACTTTATTCAATCTGAACTCACAATCAGGCCCATTGCCTCTCATTACATCCTATGTGAGTCTGAGGGCCATATTCTAATGGTGATTTATGTTCCAGGTGTAGACATCAACAATGTCTAGGTCAACAACATCTATGTCAATATGAAAAGTTCGACATGCACATTGTCGATACAGGAAAATAGTTAACACAAGAAACATGTTGACACAAGTTCAAGTTGACACCTGAAATATTGACCACTAATTAGTGTACAGCATCTCTTCTCATAGCTCACTTCAGCTGCCATCCTCCCAGACTGATGACTCACTACGCTGTTGCTGCTCTTGGCACTCTTTTCCGTAGCTAATCATAGTCCAGGTGGATGGTAAAGTGAAAGAAAGTTCAAAATGTCAGCCTTTTCATGTGTTAATCATTGTCATTTGACCATTTGTCCATGTTAACTTTTTGACCATATCCATATATACAGATGTAGCCATGCTCATCGTGGTTCCAATGCAGCCATGTTGATCCATTTGGTATGTCTAGTTGCAGCCATTACTCAGCACGCCAGGCTGCGGCAGACTGCAGCTAATGTAAGGCCATGGGTGTGACAAATATGTACGTGTATCACAGAATATGTGTAGCACATGTGCCATGTTGGGGCCCACGATCAGCATGGCTACATATGTATGTCAGCCATATGGTTTCAAAGTATTGACTGTTGACCTAGACCATGTCTGTCTGGCACCCTCTATCTTTTCCAGGCAATACATGAAATATTACCAAAAATGTTGTCTGAATGGTAATTACTGTATGCCTTTCTAGTAACATTTCATCCATATATTAAATGTATTTTATACTGTTAAAGTCCAATTATGAATGGAAGCTTGCAGATTGACTGATACTGAACAGGCCTGGATTTCCCATTAGGTGCCTGCCTAGAACCCAGTGGGTTCCAAGTGACACCTACAAAATCTGTCCCATCCATGATCCATCACAGAGACTTCTATGTAAATGTTTTACAAGGCTCAGTTATGTGGCTCAGACGAGTATTAATATCACATATACTGGCACTGAGTTCCATTACTGTCTGTGCCTCTGTAAAAGATCCCCAGAGAAGCGCTGTGTATTTGTGAGTGATGTCATGATGTCTTGTGGACCGACCATGCACTCCCAGAGTCCCACTGTAAACTTTGCATTAGATGTCAGACAGTCAGTGACAGTCCCAATCCCAGTTCAGCACATGGAACTGTGACATTTCCTGCTGGGTCGGCCTCTGAGCTCTGCACACTACACAGAAGCTACAGTAGATGTAATCAGGTAATTAACTTATAACTACCATTTGGAGAGTTTCCAGGATGTGTGCCCCTTATATATTGTCACCAAAATCTTGTCCCCATTTCTCTGTGAGGTCAGTCTTAGCCTTCCCTAGAATGAGCATGAGAGGATTTTACAAACTTCTCTCTATGGGGGTTATTCTGATTCACTCCTTCTGGCAAATTCAGTCTCAAATAGACAAAACCATGTGCACTGCAGGTGGGGCAGATGTTACTTGTGCAGAGAGAGTTAGATTTGGGTGGGGTTTTACTTCAAAGTGAGATCTATATTGCAGTGTAAAAATAAAGCAGTCAGTATTTACCCTGCACAGAAACAAAATAACTCCCCCAAATCTAATTCTCTCTGCACATTTTACTTCTGCCCCACCTGCAGTGCACATGGTTTTGTCCATCTAAGAAGGAAGTTGCAATAAATACGACCCTATCTCACACAAGACACTACCAAATCTCGTATCCATGCACTCATTATATCCCGCATTGATTATTGCAACAGTCTCCTAACTGGTCTTCCCAAGAACAGACTCTCACCACTGCAATTAATTTTAAATGCTGCCGCTAGGCTGATCTTCCTTGCAAGACGCTCATCGTCTGCTGATCCGCTCTGCCAGTCCCTCCATTGGTTGCCTGTATATTACCGTATTCAATATAAAACACTTCTACTTGCTTATAAAGCTATTAACCATACTGCACCAGCATATATCTCTCTACTTATCACAAAATATCTCCCATCTCGGCCACTCCACTCTGCACAAGATCTGCGTCTCTCTTCTGCACGGATCACTAGCTCTCATTCACTATTACAGGACTTTTATTGGGCTGCTCCCACTCTATGGAATGCCCTTCCACGCACATTAAGACTCTCCACCAGTCTCCAAACTTTCAAGCGTTCCCTGAAAACTCACCTCTTCAGGCAAGCCTATCATATTTAAGTTCTACATGCATAACCCTCCGAGGCACTTATGTATTATATAGCTTCCCTTCTGGACTTGTAACTGCTATGCTATTACTGGTGCCTGTCCTTATGTTTCCCCCCTATATCCCTATAGATTGTAAGCTTGCAGCAGGGCCCTCCTACCTCCAAGTCTGTCTGTTGTTACCCAGTTTGTCTTATCACTGTCTACTATTGTAAAGCGCAACGGAATCTGCTGCGCTATATAAGAAACTGTAAATAAATAAATAAGAAATAGTGAACCAGAATAACCCCCCATGTTTTGCTTTTCCACATTACTCCAGAAGCAGTACAAATGAATTACTCGTGTTACTGGGAATTATACTAATATAGTACACTGCAAGGTGTTGGTTATCTTTGTTAGAATCTTGTTATTAACACCAATATGAAATACCATAATTGGTAACCTTCTATGATTTTTAATTAAAAGCAGGTTGGTGTAAAAAAAATGGGCATCGTTGCTGCTATATTGCAAATGGCACCACTACAGGTATAATGTGAAGAGATACACGTTGAAAATAAAATGATGTGCTACATGGCAATATAACATTGCAATGTTCTGCCTGGCAGTGTAATGGGATGTGCACCTTCACTGGTGTTATATGTAGATTATCACAGCAGCTGGTTTAATACAGAGTGTTTTTTTTTCCCTATTGGCAGCCATTGGTTCTTATTTATTCCTCTGGGTGCCATTGTGTATCTGTTGTGGGTGTTTTTTTTTTTTTTTCCTATCAGGGCCGTTGTGTTGTTTTACCCTTTTGAGACCAAGGTGTTTTATTTATTTCTGTAATATAAGGCAGTTCTGTCCACTACCCACCTAACACGAAATATAAATCCTACAGCAGGGAATCTCAAAATGTGTGTCTATAGTTGTGTAATAAGTAGTAGCATAATGTCAACAAATCTAAGTTTCAATTAAAATTTATAAATTTTTTAGAAATAAATATGAAATGTTCAGTAATTTGATGACTTACTTTTCTGCTTTCCCAAGTTGTACAAGGCAGACAAGCGCCACAGCTGTCACCACTATTACCATTTTTGGCATCATCTTGAGAGTCTAAGAATCTGTTCAATAACATAAATGGCAGTTACTCTGTGTATGCAGACATACTTTACAGGTTATTTAATCATATATTTAATCAGATCAGAATCAGCTTTATTGACCAGGTATACTTGCGTTTACTAGGAATTGAATTTGGATTGCTGTGCAACAGCCGGTTAGGTACAGTTAAGCAGTGACAGTACAGAAATACATTACACATACAGGTATACGCTAGATGTACCCTGGGGAATTATAGGCGCAGGGAACATATATTTGCTGGGCAGCAAAGTGCCTAGGCAGCCATCAGCAGTGCCACTGGTCATTGTAGCAGCCAGGTAGGTAACAATGGGGGAGATTCTCTAAACTAAAAATGCGGTAAAAACCCTGTTACTGCATTTTGGGATGCTTTAAGCATCCCCCACCAGGTTATCGCGATGCCCCATAGAAGCCTTTATATAGTGTGGCGAGTGCAGCGAGCCACCGAGCCCAAAGCATGGTGAGCGCAGCGAGCCCCCCGTGGGGACGCGGAATACATGTAAAGTAATCCGTGTCCCCTCGGGGGGGCTCGCTGCGCTTTGGGCTCGGTGGCTTGCTGCTCTTGCTACACTATATAAAATCGAATCCACGCCGACGTGGATAGTGGAGGTATAAAAAGGTCGGGAGGACGCGTAACACTGCGCTCGCCACGCTGCACTCACCACTCTTCGGGGTGACGTGGATAGTGGTGGTGTTTTAGGAACACTTTCAGACCTGCCATATCATACATCTGACAGTAATGACGACATGTGTTAACAGCTAACTTGAATTTACTTAATAAATAATAATTAAATATCATATTAAATCACATAAATCACAATAAATAATTACAATACTAACAATAAATCAAGGAAAAGAAGATTTATAATAACAATTCATGAAGAAAAAAACTTAATAAAACAGTTACTCTGCCTTAGGAAGCAGTGAAAGTGCGTGAAGAATACGCTGAAATGTGTTATCAGCACCCAGAGTTTTCCGCCACATGAATTCCTGCAGGTAGGACTCTTAATGGTGGTGTGCCATTTGTTGCGCCATTTGCATGAGCCCCAAAGGCGCTCAATGTTCTGGGTGTGAACACCTGTGTCCGGGTCCACAAAGTTAAAACGATGATTAACCCAAGCATGTTGATAGCCGGCCTGTTCCAGCTACTCGGTACTATTGGCCTGCCAGCAATCCGAGTAATTTTTTGTGCCAGGCTCGATTAATTCATTTGAAAAGTAAGTTAAGAAAAACACCAGAAAAATAAAAAGTTGGTTATAAACAATGTTTACAGCTCCTCTGAGCTGATGTGGAAAGTCCGTGGAGTGTGCAATCTAACTTTCCCTACCTCTATTGCCGGGATGGAGCGTGGAGGGTTAGGAGGTCCGTGCGCTGCTGCCAGTGGATGGGCCGCAGTCCTTTCCCTTCTTCCGAGAGCTCCCGTGCCAGGACTGGGTGTGGAGAGTTGGGAGATGTGCGTGCTCAGGTGGATTGAAATGCCGCACGCCTCTTCTCAGCTCCCGTCAGCCCAAATGGTCACCTGGTTGTTGTTGCTTAAGCTCTGGTGTAAAGGAGCTTTTTTTCCTGAGGTGTGGAACACACTGGGGGATCCACGGGGTAGCCTCTTCTACGCGTTTCATGCCTTTGGGCACTTTTTCAAGAATGGCTTGTTTCTGATACTATTGCGTTTTTTATTTGAAAAAATTGTCAAAAAACTTTATTAGTAAAAATGGATGTGGACACTAAAATGGTGGGAACCTCATGTTGCTTATTTAAGCCAGAGGGTTTTGAGATAAAATTGGATAAAAAATGCTCAAAAAAGATACAAGGTGTTTATAAAAATAAGAAAAAAGAGAGAAAAAGAAAAAGAAAAGAATATTTAAGAAAAATATGCAGAAGTTAAACGGGGTATATTATTTATAAAATGCATTTAACTCAAAGTCGATGTTCATGCCTTGCGGTAGTAAAGTTTTTAGTTCATAAATCCATTTAGTTTCTGTTTGTTTGAGAGACTTAATGTAGTCTCCTCCTCTCCAATGTTGACTGACTTTCTTTATTGCCATGAACTGTAAGCCTGATGGGTCTTTATTGTGGGTTTGTGAAAAGTGATTGGACACACTGTGAGTTGTGAGACCTCTTTTGATATTGTAGATGTGTTCGGAGAGTCTGATTTTTAGTTGTCTTTTAGTCTGTCCGATATACTGTAAGCCACACGGGCAGCAGAGAAGATAAATAACTCCCTCGGTTTCGCATGAGATATGTTCTTTTATATTGTATTCTTTTTTTGTGATGTTTGATGAGAAATTAGTGATGGGTTTAGTTGAAGTCATATTTATGTTTTTGCATGCTTTGCAGTTTAGACAGTGGTGGAAACCATTTGTTTCTTTTTTGTGTGTGTTTGGTTTGATAAAGCTTGATACTAGTTCCTGACGTAGATTTCTTGCCTTTTTGTATATTATTCTCGGTTTTTCTGTTAGAATTGGTTTCAGGTCATCATCCAGTTGCAATATGTGCCAGTTCTTATTCAGTATGTTTTCGAATATTTGATGTTCACTGTTGAATTGAGTAATGAAATTGAGGTTGTTATCAGTCCTGGGGTTTTTTGTTTGATATTTTATTGTATCTTGGCGATTAAGGTTTTTCACAGTCTCTAATTGTTTTCGTAGTGTGGTTTCCTTATATCCTTTTTGTATGAATTTCTGTGTGAGTTATTCAGTTTGTTCAAGAAAGGTTCTTTCGTCTGTGCAGTTTCTGCGAAGTCTTCTGTACTGGCCCATTGGTATGTTCTTAATCCAGTCCCTGTGATGGTTGCTTTGAACTGGAAGGATGTTGTTTCCATCAACCGGTTTTGTGTATGTCTTTGTACTGATGTTGCCTTCTTTAATTGAAATCTCCAGATCTAAGAATACGATTTTTTCCTTACTTGTAACGGTGGTAAATTGAAGATTCAGTTGGTTTGAGTTCAAGTATTCGCAAAAGTCTTTTAGTTCTTCTTCACTTCCTCGCCACACAAAAATGATATTGTCTATAAATCTCTTCCATAATATGATGTTCTTTCGGTGGGTGGTGTTAGGCCATATGCAGTCCTCTTCCCATTTGGAAACAAATAAATTAGCATACGATGGGGCGAAGGGGGTCCCCATCGCAGTGCCGCAGGTTTGAATGTAGAAGGTTCCATCGTTCCAGAAATAATTATGTTGTAATATGAATTCTATCCCTTCCATTATGAAATTGATTTTATTGTTTGGTATTGTGGTTTTTGTAAGGTAGTGTAGAGTGTGTTCACAACCTTCTTTATGCCGGATGGATGTGTACAAAGAAGTAACATCACTCGTGCACAGGATGTATTCCTCTCTCCATTCAAGGTTGTCCAAAATTTGTAGGATATGTATAGTATCTTTGAGGTAGCTGGGTTTGGTTGAGACCCAACGGCATTTCAATCCACCTGAGCACACACATCTCCCAACTCTCCACACCCAGTACTGTCACCGGAGCTCTCGGAAGAAGGGAAAGGACTGCGGCGCATCCACCGGCAGTAGCGCACGGACCTCCTAACCCGCCATGCTCCATCCCGGCAATAGAGGTAGGGAAAGTTAGATTGCACACTCCACGGACTTTCCACATCAGCTCAGAGGAGCTGTAAACATTGTTTATAACCAACTTTTTATTTTGTTTTTCTTAACTTACTTTTCTTTCCTTTAGCTTATACATCTATTCTTTTAATTCTTTTAATTAGCGCTCATCCCCAAAAACTATATTTACCTGCTAGAATCTATTGAGCTGCTTTTCTACCCCACTCCAGAGCAGTGAAAAAACACCCCATTTTTATCGATTAATTCATTGATGGCGGCCATCAGAGTGTTGGCATCCCGTTTCTAAGTTGCAAAGCACTCACCACTTTCCCTTGAAATGCCTCCAAATATCCATTACTGAGGCAGCGTTCATCCAACATGGCTTTTTCTTTGGATGAACAGACTCTCATCCACTTCCACGATATTACCGGGACCGCCAATACGCCGCTGGGGCTGCGCCATAAGTTCCACGGTGCAGGCCTCCAGCATCCAATGGTTGTAGAGGACTGCAGTTTTATTTTATGGTTGTAGAGGACTGCAGTTGTCGCTCACAGTGAGCTCCTCTGCCCAGGAATAGATGAATCTGATAAGTGTCAGGAAACATAAACGGCACCCCGGAACCAATGCGCCGCTCTGAGGCTCACCTTCTTGGGACAGGATTTTATATGACACCGCCACATGCACTCTTTCACAGATAAGCCCATAGGGTGCCCGTTAATGCAATTCTGCATGACCAGCAGCAAATTGTGCTGCTGAAAGAAAAGAACAGCCTCCTCCTCTGTCTTCGGCAAGGTGAACATAGTTGGGACAGTTTCTGCAGCCATTTCTGTAACTTCTCCTGTAGCTATCAGTGATGCAGCCATTCCTGTCAGTAATTCACCTCAGACTGAATCTGACAGGGAGCGGGAACACTACTTCTGACTGTCTACGCAATTTACATTGCCTACGCTGATTCTGACAGCACAGTTCCGCTAATTGCATAATGGCCACCAATATACAAGTACCATAATAACTACTGAGATCGCATCGCACGGCACTAAAATGGGACATGCAATGCCATTTCAGTACGCTAGCGTACGTATGCTAATTGGGCGTCCTGATAATACACAAGTACCAAATAATGCATTTCTAAAACTGGATCATTCGCCATTCCTGTATTTATTTTAGGTACTCTTTACCTAGCACGGCGCCCACGATTTTGATCGTGGGCATCGCAGGTAAAAAAATCGTGGGCATCCCATAGGGAACAATGTTAAATGTCTCAATTGACCCGATTTTCATGTTCAATGCCTCAATTGACCCGATTTTTCCATAGGAAACAATGTTAAATGGCCCACAGAGGCCAAATAGCCACCCAGAAGTGTGAAATGGCCCCCACAATTGTTAACGCCACCCCACGGTCAACGTCAACCCGAAGCGTGGTGAGCGCAGCGGTACGCGTCCTACGACCTTTTCATACCCCCACTATCCACATCGGCGTGGAGTTGAGAATAGAAAGTGTGGCGAGCGCAGCGAGCCACCGAGCCCGAAGCGTGGCGAGCGGACGCGGATACCTTCACAGGTAAACGCGTCCCTTCGCGGGCTTCACAGGTATCCGTGTCCGCTCGCCACACTTCTATTCTCAACTCCACGCCGACGTGGATAGTGGGGGTATGAAAAGGTCGGAGGACGCGTACCGCCGCCCCTCGCGGGCTCGCTGCGCTCGCCACGCTTTGGGTTCACGTTGATCGTGGGGTGGCGTTAACAATTGTGGGGGCCATTTCACACTTCAGGGTGCCTATTTGGCCTCTGTGGGCCATTTAACATTGTTTCCTATGGAAAAATCGGGTCAATTGAGGCATTGAACAGGAAAATCGGGTCAATTGAGACATTTAACATTGTTCCCTATGGGAAATCGCGGGCATCGCGTCGGTCGCGTCGCACCCGATTTTTTAGTGCATTCAATGCCCGCGATGGGCGCCATGATAAGTAAAGAGTACCTTATTTTATATTTATGAAATATGTAAACAAAATAGCATTGTGAATTCTGTTTTTTTTATTGCAACAATACACTGTTTTGTAAAGAGATCTATTGTTAATGAGGGGTAGATTTATTATTAGGCGATCAGGGGAATATGCGCTATCCCCGTGCGTTATGGGAGGGGATAGCGCTTCCCCTGATCTAGGACACCCACCGAGCGGGTGTCTAGCATGCAGCGCTGTGGGGCAGGAGGCATAGTGCAGCTACGATATTTCGTAGCCTAATTCCGTAGCCTAATTTATGAACGGTCATCATCGCTGACCGTTCCGCCGCCTGCAGGTATCGACTTTGACAGCTGCAGGCGGTGATGCCCTATGCCCACAACAGGAAAAGCGCTGTCCCTGCTGCTGGCTCTGAGCTGTGCTGGGGATCTCATGAGAGTAGTGAGATCCCACGCATGCACAGTCAGCCAGCCGGGGGGAAGGAGGGACATCGCCGGAGGGGGGAGTTAGTGCTCCCCCGCTTCGGCTGGCAAGATGTTGATACATCTTGTTGGTGTCCCCTCCTGCTTCGCCTCGCTAATGAGGTGAAGCAGGAACTGTTTAGCGCATTTAGCGCCGCTATCATAAATCTACCCCTGAGTACTTTAAGTTCTGCAATATTGCTGCACTATAGCAACAACTTTTCTTGAGTGGGATACCGTCACTAGGTCGACAAGAAGAAGGTTGACATGCATTGGGTTGACCACTGAAGGTCAACATGCATGAAGGTTGACATGTCTGAAGGTCGACATGGGGTTAGGTTGACAGGGTCATTAGGTCAACACATGCATTAGGTCGACATTGTGCTAGGTCGACAGTCAAAAGGTCCACATGAGGTTTTTCACTTTTTGAGCCGATATGTGCCAACAGGCGGTATTTCATGCCCTTCCATCCACTAGGACATGGTGGCAGAATAAGCATGGCAAGTGCAATGAGCCATGAGAGGGGACGTGGTGCACTTTTTTAGTGTCCATGTCGAATGTGTCGACATAAGGGATAAAAAAAGTGAAAAACCCCATGTTGACCTTTTGACTGTCAACCTAGCCCATGTTAACCTAATGCTTGAGTAAACCTAATGAGCCTGTCGACTTAAACTAATGTCGGCCTTCATACATGTTGACCTTGATGCATGTGGACCTTTAGTGGTCGACCCAATGCATGTCAACCTTCCTCTTGTCGACACTATGACCCATACCATCTTGAGTCTGCACAGTTTTTTTTCCAGCCATGGGAATCACTATGTTATTACCAAACTTTGCCAGTTACTGACTTTTGATATTTATTTTACAAGTTAAGATCTTAGGGGGTTATTTTGGTTCACAGAGAGTATTATATTTGGGTGGGGTTTTACTTCAAAGTGAGATCTATATTGCAGTGCAAAAATAAAGTAATCATTATTTTCCCTGCACAGAAACAAAATAACTCACCCAAATCGAATTATTACTGTACATTTTACATCTGCCCCCCTGCAGTGCACATGGTTTTGTCCATCTAAGAAGGAATTTGCCAGGAGTGAACCAAAATAACCCCCTATGTTTTACCTTAGATGTTTTTACTTTAATCAAAAAAGTAACATCTACTGCAAAAATAAAATAATAACAAATGAATAAATGGTTTTCCAGTGTATGAAAAAACAAAGATCTGTAAGAATATGAGCCATACTCACTTGTCTTTGTTGAAGTTAGCACAATCTTATTTTTCCAAGAGTGACAAATGTACATAATGTCAGCTTTTTATATTATAGAGCTGAGAGTTATTCAACCTTTGGTTATTTGAGATAAACATGGCGTACACATCACAAGCAGCTGGTGTGACACCAACATTGTAACATAAGCTTGTGACTTAACAGTTACATTGAGAACCTGAGCCCCATCCGGTTCTCACAGGATATTGGTGTATACTGTATCTACAGATGGAGCCTTCCTCATCTTTGCAGTTTCTGCACCTAAACAAAGGTTCATCTGTGCCTGTGTTGGTGCAAGGACATGAACATTGAGGTGTGTTGAGGCACAACATACAGATGGGTCAGGGTCCATCTTTGCAGGGGATGGCGCTGGCGTCGCCAGCCGCCATCCCCCGCCAACGCCATGGCGATGGTGAGAAGGGGACGCGCGCGCACGAGAGGCGCGCGCGTTCCCTTCCGACGGCGCTTCGATCCGTTCCCCCGGGTCCCCGCCGGCTTGCTGGCGGTAACCCGGGGTCCCCGCCGCCTGCCCGCACCCCCCCTAACCCCCCCGAACCCTGTCCGTCTCCCTGAGGCGGAGACGGACAGGGTTTTCCGTCGCGCCAGCGACGGAGACTGAGACGCGCGTGCGCGTGAGACGCACGTGCGTCTCAGTCTCCTCGCTGGCGAGGCTGCTGGCGGGTCGCCAGCGCGTACGTTCTGGCGACCCGCCAGCAAGGATGTTAATAGTAACATACTGTACACAGTATGCAGTTCACATCTTCACCACTGGGTGGCTAATGCTCCACTAATCCTGTACTGTAGAGCGAATAGTGGTAGATGGATCTACCATACAGTACAAGATCTGACAAATGACCAGTAACAACTGTAATGTTACTGTATACTGTACACTACCACCAATGTTCAGATGGAGAGAGTCAATAAAAAAAAATAAACTAATATTTCAATAAATAAAAAAATAGCCTATACGAATGTGTTAAAGCAATGGTCTTTTGACGTTTGGTTTATGTGAGCAACCAAGTCCCATAATATAACCAAAACCATTGTAAAGGGATAACTACTTACATCTACACCTAGGGGTATATTCAATTACTTTTGCGAGCTGTGACAGTGAACGTCGATGGGTTCTTGCAGTGTCGTGGAAACGGCGTGTGCACCTGCTAAAACATTGAGGCTCATGGCTAAATGCAACGGTCTCCCTGCATTAGCCGCAAGCCTCACTGTTAGGGGGAATCCTCGCCGTCATTTGACAGCAAAGGGTGAATGCGGAGGTTAAACGGCAAGGGTCACTTGTTTTCGGCGATCCCATCCATTTAACCCCCTCACCAGCCGCATTGAATATGGGCCTTAAGCTTGTGTATCTATAACCATGTTGTCACGATCCGAGCTGTCAGACAGACTTTCTTACCGGCTAAGTGCCTCCGCAGGTTCAGCTTGCGGTCCAGACGTCATCCCTGCCGGCGTCCTGTCTGCCGTGCGCCATCACCGCTGCCATCCTCCAGTCCTCTCATACCTGCCCGGCCAATCCTGGCCACCCAGTGGGTATAAGTATGCAGGGAGCTCTCAGAACCATTGCTAGTGCTTCAGTTGTCTCCAGTGTATGGTCAGCTGTCCTTGTCTCCGTGCAAGTGTATTTCTCTGCTGGTGTTGTTTTCCATGCTGCAGTGTGTTCCAGGTTGTTCCATCTCCTGTGAAGTCCAGGTTATTCCACCGCCTGTGATCCTGCCTCTCAGCCCAGCGACCAAGCCTAGCTCCGGGACTCTGGTCCTTCCGATGCTCCAGCATCATCCACCATCGATGTTTCATCGCTAGTCCGATATTCCGGATCTCCTGCTTCCGTCCGTCATTCCGGACCCACAGTCAAGCTCCAGCTTTCCGTCCGTCACTCCGGACCCACAGCTTCCATATCCGATATCCGGATCCGATGTTCCACCATCGATACCATTCATCACATCTGTAAAGTATTGCAATCTGCATGAACTGTCATTACTCCTGCATACTTTACTGCCTGTACCGTTACAACCTTCTGCATAATAAATCTGGTTGTACTTTTACCTCTGACTGCTTATTGGCTCTGGGTGCACTGTCGCGCAGGTCATGCGCAAGGGTCCTCTCCAACCTCCCCGGTTCAGGTACCGGTCCAGGTCCCCACCAGAGGTCTCAGTCTTGTCGACTAAGCCCCCTGGTGTGACAGTAAGCCAAATGGATCCAGCCGCAAACCAAGCATCTCCACCCAGCCCTGTACAGCAACTGGCTGTTCGCTTGGATCAGCAAGAGGCTGCGCAGAGCCAAGTGATCCATTGTCTGCAAGATCTGTCTTCCCGGCTGGATAAGCTGGATAAGCTACAGACCACTCTCAGTGGCCCTGAGCCTGTCAGAGAACTTCCAAGTCCAGTTCATCCTCCTGTAATGGCTGCTGCACCGCGCCTTCATCTGTCTGTCCCCACCAAGTATGATGGGAACCCCAAGACCTGTCGAGGTTTTCTCAATCAGTGTGAGATTCACTTTGAGCTGCAACCCAGCAACTTCCCTACTGAAAGGGTCAAGATCGCCTACATCATCTCCCTCCTGTGTGGAGCAGCGTTAGAATGGGCGTCTCCCTTATGGGAAAGATCTGATGCCATCCTGTCCAATTACAAGGACTTCGTGTCAACATTCCGGCGTATCTTCGATGAGTCTGGGCGATCAGCATCTGCCTCCACTGAACTCCTCCGTCTCAGACAGGGATCCCGCTCCGTCGGGCAATATCTGGTCCAATTCAGATTCTGGCGTCTGAACTCTCCTGGTGTGATGGGTCCTTATACGCAGCTTTCTGGCATGGTCTATCCGATCGTATTAAGGATGAACTCGCTACCAGAGACTTACCCTCAGGTCTAAGTGACCTTATATCATTGTGTATCAAAGTAGACCTACGCTTCCGAGATAAACCGCTTCCGTTTGTCTCCTGGAGAACGTCGACGTCGTCGGTTGGCACAGCTCTGCCTGTATTGTGCCGATCCTGCACATCAAATTTCTGCATGCCCAAAGCGTCAGGAAAACTCCTCCTCCTAGCCCGTCAAGGAGAGGGTAGGCTAGGAGTAATTAAGTCCTCTCCATCAGCAACTGATTGTGTCCTTCCAGTTTCCCTACAAGTTGGTCAGCATTTCAAGACTGTCTCCGCACTTCTTGATTCCGGTGCCGCTGGCAACTTCGTTACTGCAGAACTGGTCCGCAAGTGGGGGTTACCCACTGAAAGTCTTTCCAAGACTGTCTTCCTTACTGCTGTGGATAGCAGTGGGATTCCTGATGCGACAGTCTCCCGCAGAACTTTGCCACTTACAGTCAAAGTGGGAGTCCTGCACACTGAACTTTTGTCCTTCCTGGTTTTACCCCGAGCCACTCATGCTCTGGTTCTGGGTTTACCCTGGCTCCGTCTTCACAATCCTCGTCTTGATTGGAAGACATCGGAAATCCTTTCCTGGGATCCTTCCTGCTCCGGTACCTGTCTCCAAAAGGTACTCCCAGCTCGTCATTCTTCAGCCGATGCAGCAGACCTTCCGCCTCTTCCCTACCAAGAGTACTCAGATGTATTCAGCAAGTCTGGCGCTGATGTCCTACCTCCTCACAGACCGTGGGATTGCCCTATCGAACTTATCCCAGGCAAAGAACCACCCAGAGGTAGAACCTATCCTCTCTCTCTTCCAGAGACTCAAGCCATGACCAATTACATCAAGGAAAATCTGGCAAAGGGATTCATCCGTCCTTCGACTTCTCCTGCTGGCGCAGGATTCTTCTTCGTCAAGAAGAAGGATGGAGGCCTACGTCCCTGCATTGATTATCGCGGCCTCAATGACATTACAGTAAAGAACCGATATCCGTTGCCCCTCATCACCGAGCTGTTTGACCGTGTCAGCGGTGCAACCATCTTTACGAAACTCGATCTGAGGGGTGCATACAATCTCATCCGCATACGAGAGGGCGACGAGTGGAAGACGGCGTTTAATACCAGAGACGGCCACTATGAGTACCTCGTCATGCCTTTTGGGCTCAGCAATGCCCCAGCCTTGTTCCAGCACTATGTCAATGAGATTTTTCGGGACATTCTGTATCGTCATGTAGTTGTATATCTCGATGACATTTTAATCTACGCCAATAACATCACAGAACATCGTTATTGGGTCAAAGAGGTTCTGTCCCGGCTGCGAGCTAATCATCTCTACTGTAAACTGGAGAAGTGTGTCTTCGAGGTGAAGTCTATACCCTTCCTAGGGTACATTGTCTCCGGTTCCGGTCTTCAAATGGATCCAGGAAAACTGCAGGCCATCCAAGATTGGCCAATTCCCTCTTCGCTGAAAGGTATTCAACGTTTCCTGGGTTTTGCCAATTATTACAGAAAATTCATTCGTAACTTCTCTTCTATTGTGGCTCCCATCACTGCCTTGACTAAAAAGGGGTCTAATCCAGCGAAGTGGCCGGCAGAAGCCATCGAAGCCTTCTATCTGTTGAAACAGAGGTTCACTTCCGCTCCTGTTTTAAGACAACCTGATACCACCTTGCCCTTTATTCTCGAGGTTGATGCCTCCTCCGTGGGTGTCGGGGCAGTCCTCTCGCAGAAAGCGCCCAATGGTCGTCTTCATCCCTGTGGGTTCTACTCCCGTAAGTTCCTGCCTGCAGAGCGTAACTATGCCATCGGCGATCAAGAGCTCCTCGCCATCAAGTTGGCATTAGAAGAATGGAGATATCTTCTAGAGGGCGCTGTTCATGAGATCACAATTATCACAGACCACAAGAATCTTCTGTATCTCAAGTCTGCTCAATGTTTAAATCCCCGTCAAGCCAGATGGACACTTTTCTTTTCCAGGTTCCGTTTCAAGCTGTCGTTCTGTCCAGGGACACAAAACCGAAAAGCTGATGCCCTTTCCCGCTCATGGGAGCAAGAAAGTGAGTCCAAGTCCACACATCAACACTTTATTATTGATCCAGTGGCATTCTCCGCAACGAGAGTTTCAAATCTCACGCCCCCTACAGGGAAAAGATATGTAAAGCCAGCTCTAAGAAAGAAGTTGCTCTGTTGGGCGCATTCTTCAAAATTCGCTGGCCATGCAGGCATTCAGAAAACTTACGAGTTTATCACCAGGTCCTACTGGTGGCCGTCCCTCAAACAGGATGTACAGGACTTTGTTTCCTCTTGTGCTAAATGTGCTCAGCACAAGACCAGTCGTCAGTCTCCTCCTGGGCAATTGATGCCACTGTCAGTGCCACATCGTCCTTGGACGCATATCTCTATGGACTTTGTAACTGATCTTCCAGAGTCTGACAAGTTCACCACCATCTGGGTGATTGTTGACCGGTTCACCAAGATGGCTCACTTCGTTCCCCTCACGGACGGTCTTCCGTCAGCTTCCAAGCTGTCCCAGCTCTTTATCAAAGAGATATTTAAGCTTCATGGGCTGCCTCTTGAAATCATCTCCGATAGAGGAGTCCAATTTGTAGCCAAATTCTGGCGAAGCCTGTGCTCCCTGCTTCAAATCAAACTAAAGTTTTCCACAGCCTACCACCCTCAAACCAATGGCCAAACGGAGAGGGTGAATCAGGACCTTGAAGCATTTCTCCGCACATATGTCTCTTCTTCCCAAGATGACTGGGCTCAACTCCTTCCATGGGCAGAGTTCTGCCATAATAACCAATATTATTCTTCATCAAATGTCACTCCATTCCTTGCCAATTATGGGTTTCATCCTCGAGTTCCTGACTTCACTCTGCAACCTGTGTCCTCTGTTCCAGCGGTCGACACGACCATCCGGCAATTCGTCAAATCCTGGAAGCTCATTCGTTGTTCACTTCTGAAGGCTTCAAGCAGGTACAAAAAATTTGCCGACAGGAAACGCAGAGCTGTGCCAGCCCTCCGTCCAGGAGATCGTGTCTGGTTGTCAACCAAGAATCTTCGATTGAGAGTGCCATCGATGAAGTTCGCTCCCCGATATATTGGTCCTTTCCCAGTTGAGCGAGTCGTCAATCCAGTAGCTTACAAGCTCAAGTTGCCGCCCTATTTGAAAGTGCCAGCTACATTCCACATTTCGCTGCTCAAGCCGCTGGTCCTGAATCGCTTTCATTCCAAGCTCCCCAAGGCTCCTAAGGTTTGCACCCAGCGTGGAACAGAATATGAGGTCAGTAAGATCTTGGACTCTCGCATCCGATATGGTCGTCTGCAATATTTGATCGATTGGAAGGGCTACGGCCCCGAAGAGCGATCATGGACCAGTGCTGTGCGGGCACTGCCTACCTGACATTGCAGGAAGCTTCACCTTGATAATGCTGGGGTCAGTGCTGTGATGTCTTTCTGCCTGTCCCACCCATGCCCTGTCCATACCCAGCCTCTCATCTCCTCCTGCCCATACCCAGCCAGCCATCTCCTCCTGCTCATACCCTGCCTGCAATATCCTCCTGCCCATACCCAGCCTGCAATATCCTTCTGCCCATACCCAGCCTGCCATCTCCTCCTGCCCATACTCTGCCTGCAATCTCCTCCTGTCCATACCCAGCCTCCCATCTCCTCCTGCTCATACTCAGCATCCCATCTCATCCAGCTTATACCCAGCTGCCCATCTCCTCCTACCCTGCCCCTTCCCAACCCCCCTACCCATCTCATCCTGCTCATACCAAGCTACCCATTTCCTCCTACCCTGCCCCTTCCCAACCCCCCTACCCATCTCATCCTGCTCATACCCAGCTGCCAAGGAGGAGAACCAGCGGCACCTGGCTGGCTAGAGGGTGAGCAGCAAAACCCGGCTGTGTAGAAGAGCAGCAGCAGTGCCCATCTGGGGAGATGGAGGAGCAGCAGTGGCACCCAGACAGGGAGAGGGGGAGAAGTGGCACTCAGCCAGGAAATGGAGGCCCGTCGATGCTGGTAAATGGTACCTCCTCTCCCTCTTCAACTCACTCCATCACCTCATCCTCTGTCACCCCCTGTCACTACACCCCCTTTTGCTCCTCCATTACATTATCACCTCTCGCCGCCCCTCACCCCCTTTCACACTTTCATCTCCTCTCTTCTGCCATCACCTCTCCCCCAACACTTTCCCCCTGTCACCACACCAAGACTAGCCCTCATCACCACACCAACATCATCAATTCATCAAGTCAACTCATCTCGTCATTTCATCACATCACCTCACCCTCATCACCTCACACCCTTGTCACCTCCCCCTACTCAGTCTCTTTCCTTTTTTTTGCTCTCTCTCTCAATCCTCTTTTCTCTCTCTCCGCTGCTCTCTCTGTCACCCTCTCTCTCCTGCTGATCCTCCTCTCTCTTTCCCTTTGCCCCCTCTCCTATCTTTCTCTCCCCCATCCTCTCTCCCCCCTCTCTTAATCTCTCTCTGCCCCTAGTCTCTCTATCTCCTCTGTGTCTTTCTGCCCATAGTATCTCTATCTCCCCTCCTTTCTCCATGCTTTCTTTCTCTCTCTATCTCTTTCCTCCTTCACCCTCTCTGACAGTCTCTCTCTCACCACCACCTCTCTTTCTCTACCTGGCGCTGTCTCTATCGCTCTCTGACACCCACTACGCGCTGAAATTAATGTCTGCAGCACTAATCACTAAAAGTTACTCCCTCAGTAACAATAGGCTTATAGGAAAACAAAGAATAAGTGATTTTGTTCACTGACACCTTTCCAGAAAAGTGTGAGGAAATAAATTCAGTGACAGAAGGAATAAAATATAGTAAAAAAGGACTGTACTCTCCTTAGCCACGATTTCTTCGCCTGGGATGCAGTTAAAATCCCGGCGGTCAGGATCCCGGCGTTCAGAGTCCCGATGCCGGAATCCCGACCGCTGAAATCCCGACACTTTCTCCCTCCGTGGGTGTCCACGACACCCCTGGAGGGAGAATAAATTAGCGTGGCGAGTGCAGCGAGCCCGCAAGGGGGGGAGATCCACGTCCCCCTTTGGCGGGATTTCGGCGGTCGGGATTCCGGCGTCGGGATTTTGAACGCCGGGATCCCGACCGCCGGAATTTCATACTGAATCCCTTCGCCTAACTAGAGGATCTCCATTAATTTGTATGATGGAGGTATATGAAAGATAAAATTTTCATAATAGTGTGATATTGTCAAGATAACACATTTATTTATAAACACTCGGTAAAAACACAATATCACACACACACAAATAGTATACAATAAAGTTGCTACTTAAATTGACTAAGATGGAGGTTTACCAGATTCTGGTGTTTAAAGCGCCTGTAGAAAATGTCTAGTGACTTTGAGATGCTAATGCTGCAGCAAGTAATGTGATAAATGTATAGGGTATATAAACCTCTAGATTATTCTTACTGCCGCTAGCGTATTAGTATACAACACAACAAATGAGTTTCAGACGGGTGGATAAGATATTCAGTGTAGTAGCGGTGCCTGCTATAATTAAGCGTGGCCGCTATTACATTACACTGAATAAGCCAAACTTAAGGAATATTGTACAATTATAAATCAAGTTACAGCCCTGACTAGGGCTAGATTTAGTGAAACGCTATTAAAGTACATATAATCTGCCTAGACAGAAATAATATCAACAATACAGTGAAATTACAGCCCTGAAAAGGGCTAGATGTGTGAGCCGCTATGCTGTATGTGTCTGGCTGAGAGAGACAGAACACACAATAGTACACCCGCACTGCCGTACTACGGCGCGCGTTTCGCTCCCCGCTTTATCAAGGTCTTATGGATTATGGTTATCAAGGAAAAGATTTTTTTTTCCGGTGAGTATGCCTTTACCTCTGCCTTCTTGTAGAAGAGCTCAAATGTATGTATATTATACAAAACAACATACAAGACATCATAATTCCAATTTACTTATGTACTTCAATGTACTTTATTAACTGGCTAAACCAGCTGTATATTATTATATGATTGGAAGTATATCTTATGTTATTAATACAGCCACAAAATAAATTACAGTAGGTGACAATGAGAATAAATTTAGAAATTACTTATGTAAATTTAAAACCTGCCAAATTTGGGTTTGGTTGACAAAACATGCCTACACGCAGTGGGGTTTATTTACTAAGATGGGGGTTCTATTGAAGATTGCCCATAGCAATCAATCAAAAACTATTTCCTTTCTTTTCAGCACCTTGTAGAAGATAATAGCTAGAATCAGATTGGTTGCCCATAGCAACATCCCATATTAAATAGAACACCCAACTTAGTAAATAAACGCCACTGAGCGCAGGATTATGGGGATTATTCTGGTTTACTCCTTCTGGCAAATTCCTTCTTAGATGGACAAAACCATGTGCACTGCGGGGGGGGGGGGAGCAGATGTAAAATTTGCAGAGAGAATTAGATTTGGGTGAGTTATTATTATTATCGCTTATTTAATGGCATGCGCAAACGGAATTCGCCTTTTTGAGGTGTCTAAAAATCACACTTTTTCAGACTAGGTTCTGATGGGCGAATTTGTCAGAGACATGCACAGATCATTGCGATCTGTGCATGGTTCTGGTGTAAAAAAGTGTTAAAACAAAAATAAAATAAAAAACGTCCCACCTCCTGAGCATAACCAGCCCCGGACTCAAAGAGCCAGTCCTGGTTTTATAAAATCACAGGGGCAAAACAAATAGGGGTCCCCAGGATTTTAGAAAACCAGCACCAGGCTCAAGGGACGGTCCTGGTTCCCCGTATTTCAAGAACCAGCACCGGACCCAGCCAGCAGGGTAATGCCACAGCCGGGGGGAGACATTTTATACAAGCATTCAAAGCATTCATCCCTCTGACCGGTCATCATGGGCAGGGGTCCTGGGGAAGTGGGGACCCCCCAAAGAAGGGGGTCCCCCGCTCCAGAACTTACCTGCACATGCTAAAGCCCGGGGCTATCCTCGATGCCCCTGGGTGGTGGGCATCGAGCTGATAATTGTGTAAAAAAATAGAAAAACTATTGTGTATTGCTGTGGAATGCTTTTACTTCATTGACACATGTGAGCACATTTATAGAGGGGAGTGCTTGGCCAGAGGTGAATTTATTTGGAACAAATTTATTCAGATTTCACCATCTGTGCTAAGCCACGTATGTAACTGAAACCTGGACCATTGGGGTGAGGTGAGGCCCGCATTTGAGATCCTGCGGTGTATGTGATGGTTCAACCATAATTGTGCTTCACAATATAGTGCATGAAAAATGTGTGACATGAATCCTCTTACTAAAACTTGCTCACACATGTTGATGTCATTACCCTTCAATAGAGGTAAATATGTGATAGTGTGATGGTTTATTATGGATACATAAATGTGTGAGCTGTAAACTTATAAAGATTCATACCATACCAGCCACAGTGATACATTTTCACTACTAATGCTGTGTGGTAGCAGAGGCTATGAGATACTGTATGTAGTAATTATACATTATTGTCTGTGGCTTTTTTAGGTGGCATGACTTCAAATCTGGCATGAAGAGGAAGCTGAGTGACAGGAATATCCACAGCATGACCACCGGGAGTGGCCCTATGCCATCCAACCTGGAGTTTACCCCCGGGAGTATTCTGCCTTAGATGTCATCGATGATGTTGTGGATCCTGTCTAGCATAATTCCAGGAAGATGCAGATCCGATGCAGGTGTGGCCTTTAATTTCAGCATGCATCTGTTGGGTCTTACATGTTTCATTTAATGGCACATTTTGTTCTGTCTGGTTTTTTTTTTGTTTTAACAAATAATTATTGCAAAGATAAAAAACTTATCATTTTGCTGTGATGCTTAACAGCAATAAATTAGATTACAAAAACTTACATGAACATGTTTGACGTGAAATGATGTGTGTGGTGTGCCACATCAATTCGTTATTTGTGTGTATGTGTAACACACATCATTGAGTATGCTGATGAAGTGGATGAAGTGATGGGTTAATCATGAGGCAACCATGATTAACCCACTCCATGTGACCCTCTGACCCTCTCCATGACAGAGAAAATGCTCTGTTCCTGGACTTCCCTGGTAATGTTTGATTGCCACCACCTGTGGTGAGCTAGTTAATTGAGAAGAAAGGTGTTTCACCACAGGTGATGGCAATCACCTCTCTCTTGGTGGCAATCACCTCACCTCTCTCTTTCTCTTTGCCCCCTCTCCTATCTTTCTCTCCCCCATCCTCTCTCCCCCCTCTCTTAATCTCTCTCTGCCCCTAGTCTCTCTATCTCCTCTGTGTCTTTCTGCCCATAGTATCTCTATCTCCCCTCCTTTCTCCATGCTTTCTTTCTCTCTCTATCTCTTTCCTCCTTCACCCTCTCTGACAGTCTCTCTCTCACCACCCCCTCTCTTTCTCTACCTGGCGCTGTCTCTATCGCTCTCTGACACCCACTACGCGCTGAAATTAATGTCTGCAGCACTAATCACTAAAAGTTACTCCATCAGTAACAATAGGCTTATAGGAAAACAAAGAATAAGTGATTTTGTTCACTGACACCTTTCCAGAAAAGTGTGAGGAAATAAATTCAGTGACAGAAGGAATAAAATATAGTAAAAAAGGACTGTACTCTCCTTAGCCACGATTTCTTCGCCTGGGATGCAGTTAAAATCCCGGCGGTCAGGATCCCGGCGTTCAGAATCCCGATGCCGGAATCCCGACCGCTGAAATCCCAACACTTTCTCCCTCCGTGGGTGTCCACGACACCCCTGGAGGGAGAATAAATTAGCGTGGCGAGCGCAGCGAGCCCGCAAGGGGGGGAGATCCACGTCCCCCCTTGGCGGGATTTCGGCGGTCGGGATTCCGGCGTCGGGATTTTGAACGCCGGGATCCCGACCGCCGGGATTTCATACTGAATCCCTTCGCCTAACTAGAGGCTCTCCATTAATTTGTATGATGGAGGTATATGAAAGATTACATTTTCATAATAGTGTGATATTGTCAAGATAACACATTTATTTATGAACACTCGGTAAAAACACAATATCACACACACACAAATAGTATACAATAAAGTTGCTACTTAAATTGACTAAGATGGAGGTTTACCAGATTCTGGTGTTTAAAGCGCCTGTAGAAAAGGTCTAGTGACTTTGAGATGCTAATGCTGCAGCAAGTAATGTGATAAATTTATAGGGTATATAAACCTCTAGATTATTCTTACTGCCGCTAGCGTATTAGTATACAACACAACAAATGAGTTTCAGACGGGTGGATAAGATATTCAGTGTAGTAGCGGTGCCTGCTATAATTAAGCGTGGCCGCTATTACATTACACTGAATAAGCCAAACTTTTAAGGAATATTGTACAATTATAAATCAAGTAACAGCCCTGACTAGGGCTAGATTTAGTGAAACGCTATTAAAGTACATATAATCTGCCTAGACAGAAATAATATCAACAATACAGTGAAATTACAGCCCTGAAAAGGGCTAGATGTGTGAGCCGCTATGCTGTATGTGTCTGGCTGGGAGAGACAGAACACACAATAGTACACCCGCACTGCCGTACTACGGCGCGCGTTTCGCTCCCCGCTTTATCAAGGTCTTATGGATTATGGTTATCAAGGAAAAGATTTTTTTTTTTCCGGTGAGTATGCCTTTACCTCTGCCTTCTTGTAGAAGAGCTCAAATGTATGTATATTATACAAAACAACATACAAGACATCATAATTCCAATTTACTTATGTACTTCAATGTACTTTATTAACTGGCTAAACCAGCTGTATATTATTATATGATTGGAAGTATATCTTATGTTATTAATACAGCCACAAAATGAAATACAGTAGGTGACAATGAGAATAAATTTAGAAATTACTTATGTAAATTTAAAACCTGCCAAATTTGGGTTTGGTTGACAAAACATGCCTACACGCAGTGGGGTTTATTTACTAAGATGGGGGTTCTATTGAAGATTGGGTACTTGTTTCCTATCTGGGCGCCCAGGTTTTCTACGTACGGCACCGTAATGAAATCGGATCTCATCGCATCGTACACATACACGATATTGAACGATGCGATGCGATGCGATCAGATTCGATTTCCCATAGGAAACAATGTGAAATGGCTCAATTTAGCCAAATTATCATAGGAACAATAGTAAATGGGCCAAAAACACCCCTGAACATTGAAATGTCCCCCCAAAAGTAGTTGACGCCACCCCGCCATCAACGTGAACCCGAAGCGTGTCGAGCGCAGCGAGCCCGCGAGGGGCGGCGGTACGCGTCCTCCGACCTTTTCATGCCCTACTATCCACTAGGGCGTGGAGTGAGAATACAATAGTGTGGCGAGCGCAGCGAGCCACCGAGCCCGAAGCGTGGCGAGCGCAGCGAGCCCCGCTAGGGGACGCGGATACCTTCACAGTTATACGCGTCCCCTCGCGGGCTTCCCAGGTGTCCATGGCGACGCGGACACCTGGGAAGCCCGCGAAGGGACGCGTTTACCTGTGAAGGTATCCGCGTCCCCTCGCGGGGCTCGCTGCGCTCGCCACGCTTCGGGCTCGGTGGCTCGCTGCGCTCACCACACTATTCTATTCTCACTCCACGCCCTAGTGGATAGTAGGGCATGAAAAGGTCGGAGGGCGCGTACCGCCGCCCCTCGTGGGCTCGCTGCGCTCGCCACGCTTCGGGTTCACGTTGATGGCGGGGTGGCGTCAACTACTTTTGGGGGGACATTTCAATGTTCAGGGGTGTTTTTGGCCCATTTACTATTGTTCCTATGATAATTTGGCTTAATTGAGCCATTTAACATTGTTTCCTATGGGAAATCGAATCGGATCGCATCGCATCGTTCAATATCGTGTATGCGTACGATGCGATGCGATCAGATTTCTCTACGGAGAATAGCATGGTGCGCAATTAACTTAGCGGGCGCCCAGATAGGAAACAAGTACCAAAGATTGCCCATAGCAATCAATCAAAAACTATTTCCTTTCTTTTCAGCACCTTGTAGAAGATAATAGCTAGAATCAGATTGGTTGCCCATAGCAACATCCCATATTAAATAGAACACCCAGCTTAGTAAATAAACGCCACTGAGCGCAGGATTATGGGGATTATTCTGGTTTACTCCTTCTGGCAAATTCCTTCTTAGATGGACAAAACCATGTGCACTGCGGGGGGGGGGGGGGAGAGCAGATGTAAAATGTGCAGAGAAAATTAGATTTGGGTGAGTTATTATTATTATCGCTTATTTAATGGCATGCGCAAACGGAATTCACCTTTTTGAGGTGTCTAAAAATCACACTTTTTCAGACTAGGTTCTGATGGGCGAATTTGTCAGAGACATGCACAGATCATTGCGATCTGTGCATGGTTCTGGTGTAAAAAAGTGTTAAAACAAAAATAAAATAAAAAACGTCCCACTTCCTGAGCATAACCAGCCCCGGACTCAAAGAGCCAGTCCTGGTTTCATAAAATCACAGGGGCAAAACAAATAGGGGTCCCCAGGATTTTAGAAAACCAGCACCAGGCTCAAGGGACGGTCCTGGTTCCCCGTATTTCAAGAACCAGCACCGGACCCAGCCAGCAGGGTAATGCCACAGCCGGGGGGAGACTTTTTATACAAGCATTCAAAGCATTCATCCCTCTGACCGGTCATCATGGGCAGGGGTCCTGGGGAAGTGGGGACCCCCCAAAGAAGGGGGTCCCCCGCTCCAGAACTTACCTGCACATGCTGAAGCCCGGGGCTGTCCTCAATGCCCCTGGGTGGTGGGCATCGAGCTGATAATTGTGTAAAAAAATAGAAAAACTATTGTGTATTGCTGTGGAACTATGGGGGTTATTCTGGTTGAATCGGTTCTGTCCACGTTCGGACAATATGCAGGTTTTTTCTTCTGCGCATGCGTGCCATTCACAATGCGTATGTGCGACGACAGCACAATGCTCGCGAACGGGCCTCGCTGATCAAAAAGTCCTGTCCGCTCACAGATGGACAAAATGGGCGTAATGTGGGCGTTTTTAGGGGATAGGCCAGAAAATAGGGCAAAACGGTGCGTATACCTGGGCGTACACGGGGTGTGTACTCAAACTGCACAGAGGTGTATCCACCTAGCTCGGAGAGTGGTCGGGACGTTTCTGGCCCAAAACAGTCGGACGCCAAAGAGTGCTCCATACCACTCTTAGACCATCCGCCTGAGTACGCCCGCAATCGGTCTGCTTATTAACGTGAAACACACCAAAATTACATACAGTACACCTGAACCCAATATTAACCAATTCTGCAGCCTATTTAGTGAAATACCTCATTTGAGTACCTGCAAGCCATACACAGCCCTGAAATACTTTAGAAGATTCACTTTCTACACTTATTTATTTATTTATTTATTTATTAACAGTTTCTTATATAGCGCAGCATATTCCGTTGCGCTTGTCACCATTACAAGGTAGGATTATTTGTATTGTTTATAGTCCAAAGACACATGTTGGAATATGTGGAATTGGGTTTCTTTTAACCATCTACACCATGGGTCTTCAAACTGCGGCCCTCCAGATGTTGTGAAACTACAAATCCCAGCATGCCTTGCCACAGTTTTGCTATAAGGGAGTGTTAAAACTGTGGCAGGGCATGCTGGGATTTGTAGTTTGACAACATCTGGAGGGCCACAGTTTGAAGACCCATGATCTACACCCATAATGCAAGTGTGCCTGTCATTTTAGGACAACAGGACACACAATTCACAGGAGTCGACATGTGTCAACTTTCTCATTGCAACACAAACATACACTTCACATTATTTATTATCACGTCTAACAGCAACAATGTTGTTTTTTAGACCTTTTTTACTTGCAATGTTTAATAAATTTTTCCTGCTCATGCACACATTCTGGAAAACAATCTTACCAATTGATAACTTGGACACTGATGTGTAAGCAGCCAATCTGCTCCTAACTGTATTTTTCACACTCTGTATGTAAGATGGCAGGTAAGACATGATTGACACCACCTATCTCTGATGAAGGATTCCTACATCTGCCCACCACTCTGTAACATGGAATTTTGAACCTTATTAGGTGACGGTTTCACACTATCCATTTTTACATGCTTGGTGGAAACACACATCTTGACTGCTATTTGGAAAGGGAAAGTATCACTGCTATTTGGAAAGGGACGACACATCTGTATTCCTCTCTTCAAAATGTCACATTAACCCCATAGTTGCCCACCTGACCCTCTCCATGAGGGAGAAAATGCTCTGTTCCTGAACTTACCTGGTAATGTATGATTGCCAGCACCTGTGTTGAAACACCTTTCTTCTCAATTAACTAGCTCCCCACAGGTGGTGGCAATCATACATTACCAGGGAAGTCCAGGAACAGAGCATTTTCTCTGTCATGGAGAGGGTCAGAGGGTCACATGGAGTGGGTTAATCATGGTTGCCTCATGATTAACCCATCACTTCATTCACTTCAACAGCATACTCAATGATGTGTGTTACGCATACACACAAATAACGTATTGATGTGGCACACCACACAAATCATCTCACATCAAACATGTTCATGTAAGTTTTTGTAAACTAATTTATTGCTGTTAAGCATCACAGCAAAATTAAAAGTTTTTATCTTTGCAATAATTATTTGTTAAAGTAAAAAAAAAGACAGAACAAAATGTGCCATTAAATGAAACATGTAAGACCCAACAGATGCATGCTGAAATTAAAGGCCACACCTGCATCGGATCTGCATCATCCAGGAATTATGCTAGACAGGATCCACAACATCATCGATGACATCTAAGGCAGAATACTCCAGGGGGGTAAACTCCAGGTTGGATGGCATAGGGCCACTCCCGGTGGTCATGCTGTGGATATTCCTGTCACTCAGCTTCCTCTTCATGCCAGATTTGAAGTCATGCCACCTAAAAAAGCCACAGACAATAATGTATAATTACTACATACAGTATCTCATAGCCTCTGCTACCACACAGCATTAGTAGTGAAAATGTATCACTGTGGCTGGTATGGTATGAATCTTTATAAGTTTACAGCTCACACATTTATGTATCCATAATAAACCATCACACTATCACATATTTACCTCTATTGAAGGGTAATGACATCAACATGTGTGAGCAAGTTTTAGTAAGAGGATTCATGTCACACATTTTTCATGTACTATATTGTGAAGCACAATTATGGTCGAACCATCACATACAACGCAGGATCTCAAATGCGGGCCTCACCTCACCCCAACGGTCCAGGTTTCAGTTACATACGTGGCTTAGCACAGATGGTGAAATCTGAATAAATTTGTTCCAAATAAATTCACCTCTGGCCAAGCACTCCCCTCTATAAATGTGCTCACATGTGTCAATGAAGTAAAAGCATTTCAACAAGCACACCTTTATAGTAAATGGTATATAATATTTGTACATATTTAGAGAAATAAGTACATATCAGGTGAAACAACACTTTTGCCTTTTTCGCACAGACTTCACATCCCTCTGCAGTGGTGCCACTTTATTGACTTCATCTGTAATTTGTCCCCAAATCTTATCCTTCGCAGAGGGGGTCAGCTTCCTGGTGGATAACTCTATCCATTCCCGTGCTCTGGGTACGGAAATCTGTAATTCATTCTCCTGAAATGCAGGGTTCTTGTTTTTTTTTGCTGGGATCATCATCTAGAACGCTTCCTAGATGATGCAGCCCATTTGCTGGGGTGACCAGTCACCTCAGCAAGCACCTGCTGGGTCTCAGATGTTCCAAGTAACGGCACATTTTGTTCTGCCTGGTTGCTTGGCCCTGCTTGAGCCACAGAACTTGGGCCTGGCTCTGACTGTGAGCCTGACCCTTGGTCTGCCTGGGTCATTTGCCTGTGGCTCTTTCTCCTCCTCCTCCTCCTCCTCCTCCTCCACTCCTCTTCCTTCCTCTGTATGGCTTCTGTCATTTACTGAAGTTTTGCCAAAATGAGCATATTGTCTGAGGTAGATCCATTAGACCCAGAGCCAGACATGTTTGCAGGAAGTTTTCATTCTAGCTGGTGAGCTATATATAGCCAACACTGCTTACATTACGCGAGCTTACCGACAACACATTCAGCCTTTGTTTTATGTGAACTCCATGTCCCACTGTGTCCTAAATGGCAATGTAATGAAAGGTTTCGTATATGTGGTTTTGTGCATTACTGTGACACTGATATTTGTTTTGAGATTTCAAAGCATACTTTACCAAAATGGACACCAACACAGTCAACACACACTACATGGAAGGTGTGTAAGCATGTGTAAGCCCGTGTAGTATACATATATTAAAACGCACACATAATGTTAATACAGAATGTATTAATAAAGTTTATACCAAATAAGAGTGCTTTCAACCAATCAGAGAACAGCATAACTTATATATGGACCTGCAATTATTAGCTGCGCCATTGCCAATATGACTTCGACCAGGGCTGCACCCTTTACCATTAGGGAGCTGGTGGCACTGGTTCAAGTGATGGACCAGCACCTCGGGCCCATGGGCCCTTATATTTCAAACTCAGACAAGCGCTGGGTGTACAATGCTGACCGGCGCAGAATTCGTATCTGCACGGGCGTACGGCGATCAGTCGCCCAACTGGAACGGAAGTGGTCGGACCTCAAAAGGAGGCAGCCTGAATTGCTCGCGAGGATCCGCCATTCAGTCCGAAGATGTAAGTATTGTGCTAATGTTTGGACATTTATGGAAAATGTGTATGTATGTATATGTGTATATGTGTTTTTTTTATTTTTTTATTTAAGTATGCTAATTTTACACTTAATAATAACCTTGATTTTTTAGTTAATTCATAATTTAATAAATGTTTTATGTTTATATTTATATTTCCATAAAAATCTTCTATCAACATTCACATTGCAACACGTGCAAGGGCACACCAGAGAGCAAGAGAGGCCCAGCTGCAGCAGCAGGAGCCCCAGCAGGAGGAGAAGGAGGAGGAAGAAGAGGGCAAACAGGATGAGGAGGAGGAAGAGGACCAGCAGGATGAGGAGGAGGAGGAGGAGGAAGAGGGCCTGAGAGGAGAAGAAGGAAGAGGGCCAGCAGGAGGAGAAGGAGGAGGAAGAAGAGGCACAGTTGGAGGAGGAGGACCCAGAAGAGGCGGAAGCAGCAGCTGCTGATGCCAACACCATCTCCCCCTACACTACCAGCACCCACTCCTTTACCCATGTCCACTCCCCAGCCTCCGTCCAGTCCTCTTCCTCCACGCACTCCCCTGCCTTCACCCACTCCTCTGCCTCCACCCACTCCTCTCTTACATCCACCCTCCTGCCTCCATCCACTCCTCTCGCAACACCCACTCCTCTGCCTCCATCCACTCCCCACCACCCCACCCCATTTCCAACCACCATACTACTCTCCACCACTTACCCCCAGCCCCTACCAATCACCACCACCCGACAACCTTGGTCCCTACTCCCATACCTGCCTCATCCCGCATTGGACCCCCATCCCCAAACCACCAGGAGGATTTGGCCCACATAGTGGCCCAGCTCCAGTGGGCCTTAATATTTGTGGCCATGCTCCTTGGCCATCTGCATGGCCATAATTAAATTTTATTATTTTAAATATTTTTTTTTTACGTTAAAAGTTTGTTTAAGTTAGAAGTTGTATGTGGTTTTTCTAGTGACATGTTAGAGTGTTTCTGAGTGCAGGTGAACATAGGTACATGTAAGATGTGTAATGTAAGTTATATATCTAATTTAAAGTGAAGGTTAAGGAATGAATGTTGTGTGCATGTGTGGGTTGTAGGGGTAAATAACACATAATGTAAATGCGTGAATGTTAGTTCTTGGTGCAATAAAACATCACACATATCATTAGGGTAGCAAGCCATGTAAATATATCAGAACATATTCAGTATTCACATTATTTACAGCATGCAAACAAACAACAAAAAGATTACAAAAATACACATTGGGGGACACATATATAGTCATAAAATTTCCACATTAGTACACATTAAATAGACATGTAATGAGGGTTCAATTGTAGACAAAGTAAGAGAGACAAATGAGGTAATCATAAACAAATCAAACATCACACTTAGGATAATTGGAAAATTGTTAGAAGGCAACTTCAAAGGAATACCCAATTTCCCAATTATACGAATAATTGCTGGTCCATACAAGTGACGCGTACGCTACCATGCTCGGCCATACGCTACCGCTTATGATCAGAGCAGCTCCACTGTCTCCGATCGCTAAGGTTAAGCGGCAGCGTACGCTCATATGCACACCACTCCCCATTGTCGATTTCTCTGACCGTCCGTGTGCGGATATTCTGTGGGCAGACTCACGCTCACCGAAAGAATGTGGGATGAGGTCGGACGGTCCGTACGTACGGCCGTCCGACTGCACAACCAGAATAGGGGCCTATGTCACTTCCAATATCATCAATGAATATAATAAACAAGGTGGGTCCAATATTGAACCTTGCGGGACTCCACTTTGTACATTACCTCAGCAGGAAAGTATGCCATTTACCACCACTCTATGTCCCCAATTGCGCAACCAGTTTTTAATCCAATTACAAATTTTAATCACTAAAAAAATGACCAAGTTTTATTAATAACCTTTTATGAGGCACCGTGTCAAAAGATTTAGCGAAATAAATCAGTATTACATCAACATATTTCCCTAAATCCAGCCCCCTACTGACTTCCACATAGAAGCTAATTAAATTAGTCTGACATGATCTATTTTTGACGAACCCATGCTGAGCCTTACTTATCACCTTCTCCTGTTCGAAGAAATTTTGAATACTATTTCTCATTATTCTTCTAATGTTTTCCCCACAATGGATTTAAGGGTGATGGTCTATAACTATCAAGGTTAGTTTTTCTACCTTTCTTCAATATTTGTACTGTTATCTAGCTCCAGTCCCTTGGTACCCTCTCGTGTTTATTGATTCCTCGAATATCAGGTATAATGGTAGTGATATGACAGAACTCAGGAGATTTGTTACTATTTAGGTTCTGTAATCTATTTTTGACTATTTCCTCACTCAAACATACAGTTTGGGAGCAATCAAGAGCCAAGCATTAAATCTGTGAGAGTTCTTCTGAATATTCTTCCCTTATAAATACTTACACAAAAAATTAATTGTATAATTTCCTTCTATTACCAGCGTATTCTGCTTATTTTTTAGCGGACAAATATTTTCCTTCCTTAACCGCTTCCCATTTTTATAAATGTAGAATTGTTTGGAATTAGATTTGCGGCTATTTTACGTTCAGTCTCTAATTTAGCCATCCTGATTGTATTTTTACATTTCTTATTACATCCTTTATATGCGGCAAATGATTTGGGTGTCCTATCTTGTTTAAATGCTTGGAATGCCCTCCTTTTTTTAGCTTTTTTTTAGCTATTTACTCAGTGGCATAACAATAGCCCTGCAGACCCTGCGGCAGCAGGGAATCACTAAGTAAGTGTGGGCGCCGGGTGTCTGCTGGGCTATTGATGCATTACACTGCCTGCCTTAACCCGCTGGCACTGCTTGCCGTTGTTGCCACCGGGTGTGTGGCCAGGACCCACAGATCTACTTGTCTGCGGTCCCAGCTTTCCTCCTGGCTGGTGTCTTATAATGGAATAAGCAGCTCTCTCAAAATGTCCACCCCCATACAGCAGGCACTTTTTGAGGATGCTAGAAGAGGTGGAGGGCACTACAGATATTTCTGGTGGTGGGGCGCTGTTTTTATAGTAACGCCACTGTATTTACTCCAGACCATTAAACACTAATTTGGCAGTCTGTCTCTATGTTTTTACTGCTCTTGGCTTGCTTTCCTCTGCTTGTGGGTTGCTTGAAGAATTAGAGGTCTGCCTCTCTTTGTAGCTCCTTCCCTCGCTCGCACAAGCATCAACACTGAAGTTCAGTTATCTCGAGAGCAACAGGGACTGTTAATAAACAATTGTTGCAGTGATCGCAGAACTGGCAGAGCAGCGGGAGCTACAATGCATTTACAATCATGAATATTTAGTCTTTAGGATGAAACAACCCTTGGACAAGATGTGCTGATACCAGTGCGGTCAGACAATAGCAGTGGAATCTTGACACCTGTCACAATGCAATGACCAAAAACCCACAGCCAGTTTTCGAAATAGGTAAAGGCTAGGCTGCATGGGGTGAATTAGATTGTGGGGGAAGGTAGGACTGCACTTAGTTTTACGCTGCGGGATGGGAGGGTAGGGGATAGGCTTAGGGAAAGGAGGGTTCTCTTTATGGGAGATTGGGAGTCCAACACCATCTGGGCAAACACACGCTGGGGGCCGAACCTTGTGTCCTACGTCCGATATATAGATGATATCTTTTTTGTGTGGCGCGGAAGCAACCACGATTTAGATCTCTTTTGCACTTTTTTAAACAGCAATGATAAGAACATTAATTTGTGTTTTGAAAAAAGGCAGGACACCATTAATTTCTTGGACATTACAGTATATATAAAACAGAATAAAATATATACAAAAAATTTCATGAAACCAACAGATTCCGGTTCTTATATACAGGCAACCAGCTGTCACCATAACAATTGGTTAAAGTCCATACCAAGCGGTCAGTTCAAACGACTAAAAAGGAATTGTGCCGAACCAGAGATTCTAGAAGTCCAAACTAGAGAAATGCAAGACAGATTTCAAGCTTGCGGGTATAATTCAAACCTTCTGGAAACTACAATCCAGCAAGTTAAAGATATTGACCGTAGCACCCTTATGACAGCAAAAACTAAACCACAAAGAACGGAAGAAAACAAATTTGAGTTTGCATTTGTGACAGGTTACAATCCCAGACACAAAGAGATTGAAAAATCAATCAGGAGACACTGGTCAGTGCTGCAAAAAGATCCTATCTTGAAAAGCATTATTCCGGATAAACCGGTATGCATTTATAGAAAAGCGCCTAATTTGAAAAATAAACTTACATCCAGCCAGTTGAAACCCCCAATTCGACCTGGGAGAATAAGATCAACTGGATTCTATAGATGTGGCCTATGTCTTCCTTGTAGACATATCAAAGGAGAAAAAAGTAAAACCACCGAGATTCTTATTAATGGGAAGGAGGCTAAAATGTGTGATTTTATTACATGTAATAGCTCCAATGTAATTTATGCTATCAGATGTACATGCGACAAATTTTATATTGGCCGCACCTCACGTCCACTAAAAACGCGTGTTGCTGAACATTTGCGGAATATAAAAAAAGGAGTTGAGGTGCATGCATTGTCCGCGCACTTCAAAGCAGTACATAATTGCTCTCCTGCACATATCTCTGTTTTTTTTGGTTTAAAGACTGTTTCCACAGACCTAAAGAGACAAGGATGTGGCAAGCAAATTAGCCAAAGCAGAAATGGAATACATTTTTAAATTCAAAACTTTGTCACCAGGTGGTCACAATAGTGACTTTGAATTAAAATGGTTCCTATGACATGTGTTATCGTATGTATATTCTGAGGCACACTTTTTTCTTTCTTTCTCCTTTAGTGCACTTTATGGAATAACTGAAAAAACGAATTACATCATCAATTTTGTCACTATATGATATTTTTTACTGTATTTATATTTTTCACTGTATTCATAATTCTTCTTGCTGCTATTCAAACTGATCCCCTGTATTATCATTGCATTTTATCTGTATATTTATTGTATTTACTGAATTTTTCTCTATGTGCCATTTAAACCCAATCCTGACCTCTTATTTTATCCCCTTTTTTGCGTTGTATACGCATATATAAGCACCTTGCACTTTATACAATTGAGCGCTGTTACACTCAGCCTTTTTTGCCAGTATTCAGGCTATCAGGCTGCAGCGCTACATCTTTAGGTGGCTGGAACGCGGAAGTAGAAGCTGTGGAACGCACAGCACCGCGTCACATACTGAGCGCATCGTTATGACATGCCTCATTACATGTAGTCTGAGACGCGGAAGCGGGAGCTGTGGAACGCACAGCATCCCGCCCTTCCCCTCCATGAAGCGCTGCTATGCCCAGGAATGATGCGTCATTGCTCATCCTGTAGAGGCTAGCTGAAACGCGGAAGTGAGTGCAATGGAACGCACTTCACTTCCGGTTACGCGTCCAGCGCTGTTTTAAAGTTTTAAACTTTATCTTCATCAATTTTTTATATTTTCTAAGCAGGAATGGGTTTATCTGTTAAGCGCTAAGGCGCCACTCAATGTATATTTTATGTCTCTGTATAATTATGTATAGTGTAATTGACTGTACTGAATACAGGAACAGGAAGTCTTGTTCACTTCCTGTACCATGGGTATATAAACCCCATGTGAGCCCTGCCTCTGTACACTTGAAAAAGATCCAAGAGTGGATCGAAACGCGTTGTGTGACCAGAGGAAGGGGCTTGCTGTTGGACTGCTGCTATCCAGTTTGGGACCTTGGTTGAAGCTTCTACCTGGTGGACTATCTGGAAGACCCTCCAGGTTGTAGAATTCCTACTTCGCCATTGTTTTCCTCTAACTGGCAGTCACAGTGACCACCCTGTTTTTATTTTATTTTATTTTATTCATTTTTATGTTATGTACTTCTGGATGTGGAAGACATTAAAAGCTT
Organism: Crinia signifera; assembly: GCF_055691185.1. NCBI lineage: Eukaryota > Metazoa > Chordata > Amphibia > Anura > Myobatrachidae > Crinia > Crinia signifera. Next base: position 113,940,038 of record NC_139218.1, on the reverse strand, counting down.
TTATGATCCATATACTGAGTGGTCCTAAAGATACCTTGATGTGAACGTCACAGCCTTTCATTCAGTGAGTTGGGGTACGCACCTCGGTGGCTATATCGTTTACTCACCTCAGTCAAAAGATACCTTTATGTGTGAATACTACATCCACTTAGTGTGAGTTGGGGTACGCATATAAAAGATACCTTGATGTGTTTAACCACCACATCTTTGATGTGAGTTTTGGTACGCTCATCTATACATCCCATTTATTGGTGGAGGAATAACAGCTGCACAGAATCCCATCAAAATCCACACGGGTGCACCAACCCATTTATTGTATGGACAGTTCATTAATCACATGATCCCTTTGTTTCCATTGTTTTACATGAAAAATCAACAATGAAAAATTGATCACCAGGATCGCCTGTTTCATTCAACTGTCCTAGAAGTTTAAAAAGGGAAGTACTGTGTATATTTTTTGTGTGTTCAGAGCGCTATAGGGTGTCCACTTGAAAACTTTGTGTAGTAAAGGAGGGTTCTGTTTAGGCTTCTGGAAGGATGGGTTACGGTAAAGGGTAGAATGATGATTAGGGTTAGTTTAGTGGCTGGTTTCTGTAAGGAATATGGAAGTTAGGTTGCCGGTGTTGGGACTCTGGCCACCAGCATCCTAACTGTCGGTATCCTGTACACAACTAATCTGTAGAAATCCTGGATGTGTGGTAACCCTACATTCTCTGGTTATCTAGAGGTCACACTGTGCTCATCTTACTACAAGAGAAAAATATTGATCTACTAATTTGGGAGTTGTAGCAATTACATATCATCCTATACATTTTAAGGAATGTTTAGCAATTTCTAGTTCTGCAAAAAATATGCATCTCTTGGTACACGTCAGTATAATAAAACTAAGCAAAACTGACGATTTAAAGGAAAAAGTAAAATCCAAACTGTAAATCAAATACTAAATGAAATATAGTTTGTGCCCATCTTCATAGGTATAATATCCTGTGAGAACCGGAGGGAGCTCAGGTTCTCACTATCACGTAATAAATTACAAGCTTGTGTACCATTGTTAGTGTCATGCCAGCTGCATGTGACTTGTATGTAGTGTTTGTCACAAATATACAGAGGCTAAACGACACTTATCTGTGCATTATAAAAAGCTGAAATCAGGCATACAGTATTTATCACTTAGAGAGAAAAGCTCGGTGTAACATTAACAAGGACAGGAGGTGAGTACTGTAAGTATGGCTCATATCATTACCGACCTTTGTATTTTACATACTGGAAAATAATTTTCTGTACAAAAATAGTTATAAAGTATGTTGTATTTTTAGTCTAATGTGTTAGACAGACCAGAGTAAAAATATGAAAGAATTGGCGCTGTGGTGATAAACGATGTTCCAAACGAAAAAAAATAATTTTATTTTATACACAATTTGACATTGTGAGGCAAAAGATAAAAACACAATATTTTACAATACTTAAAGGACATACAAACCCCACCCAAATCTAACTCTCTCTGCACGTTTCATCTGCCCCCCTGCAATGCACATGATTTTGTCCATTAAAGAGAGAATTTGATTTTGCGAGTGAACCAGAATCAGAGCCATTGTCAGGTGTATGTACTGTAGTTCTTTACTTGCATTCAATTACAAATGTTTACCACATGGGTCTGGAGAGGGGGTGATGATGAGCTAATGGGAAACTGGCCTGTAACCTTTCAGGGAGGGATTAGGGCTCAAAAACATATTTGCGCCAAGCCCCAAGATTTGGGTAGCCATCACTGGGCACCTGGTTTGCAATGGTCTAGATTTAGTGCCAGACTGACTGCTGATTATAGCTGATACATGAGCTTCAATCCCGGATGCTGCCAGTATTGTAAGTCTCTCTCTATGGCTGCTTGCCATTGCACCAACTATAATCAGCTGGTGACCTGGCACCAATTCCATACCTGCTGATGTCACACAGGCGGAGGTGATAAACTGAAGGAGGATGGAAGGAGGGGAGATGCTGCAGAGGAGAGGATGTAATGTGGCATAATGTTTAAGGGAATTACCACGTGACATAATGTTGCTACTATTGTGTGGCACAATGTATGTTATATGGGGGCACTACTAGTACATAGCATAATTTGTAAAGGGCATTAGTGTATGGCATAATTTGCTAATAGCATTAGTGTGTGGTATAATGTGGTGTAAGTGCTTTAGTGTGTGATGCAAGGGGCATATGTGTGTGGCATAATGTGGTGTATAAAGGGCATTAGTGTGTGGAATAATGTGGTGTAAGGGGCATAATTGTATGGTGCATTTGGTGTAACGAACATTTGGTTTGCGTAGTGCAGTATGGTGTAATTGCATTATTAATGTGTGGCATACTCTAGTGTAAGGAGCATTAGTGTGTGGTATACTGTTTTATGTAACTGTAATATCGAGCTCCAAGCCTCCTATCATTGTAAATCTGGGATCGGTGTCAGAGTCCATAGCCCCTGCACATGAGTGCAGGTGTGACTGTGTTGCTGCCCGGGGATAGAAGGAGGATGAGTGCGGCTCCTTCCCACATCTTTCTGAGTACATTAATGTACAGATGGAGCCCCTATTTTCCTTGCCTGGCTCTTGCCAGACCGTCCCCACTGGCAAGAGCCGGCAGAGAGGGACTCCATTAGAGTGGGATGCATGTGCATCTCATGCGCATGTGTGTCCCAGTCTCTCGGCGGCTGGTCGGCAGGACCCTGACCGTCTCCACTTCAGGGAGATGGTGGGGGGTGCGGGGAGGTGGGGGCAGGCATCAGAACGTGGTGGTGGGGACCCGGGAGAGCTCCTTCGGAAAATCGGCTGGCGGGGGCTGTCGGCTAGCAGTAGAAATGCCAGCCCCTGCAAAAGAGAAGACCAGCTCCATCTGTAGTTGTAACTGAGATTAATCCTGTATATTATTATTATTTTCTTCTGTATTTCTCCATTTCTTCTGTATTATAGAAGGAGTGGGTACCATGAGACCATGCCCTTCAAGAAAGGACAACTCCCTTTTCTATTGGGCAGATGCTGACTCAGAGGTCACCTGTGTACATTAAATGCCAGGGACTATTTGTATTCTCAGTTTGACCTTGGCTATGTCGGAACTCAAATCTGAACTAAACCAATATCACTGGTATATTCCATTTCTTATCATAAGAAAGCCAACACCCTCCTATTTCAGCTGCTTTGGTTTATTTGGCTGCACCTTTGGTGGATCACAGCTTTATTTTCTTTATGCAATAGCAGTGAGTATTTACCCTGCATGTAAAAACAATACATGTATTTGGATTCCTTGCAATACAACATGGGTCTTTTTCTTTACTCTTCACTCAGAAGCTGGCCCATCAAATATAGCCACAACACCACCACACATTGACATACTACTGATAAAGGTAAATGCTAGGTGGTGCATGTAAACAATGTGAGTTTGATTCAGAGTTGGGAGCCAAAAAAACAAAGGAGCATTTTCCATCTTTACAAAAACATGTTGCACTTCAGGTGGGACAGAATTAAAATGTGTTTTTTTGGTACTTGTTTCCTAGCACGGCCACAATCTTATGGATCGTGTACCTTTAAGTTAAGGTACACGATCCACACGATGGACCCAATTTCCTTTGAAATCAGGTCCATTTTGCCGGTTAGGACACAATATCGGGGGCATCGCGTCGGTCGGGACCATTAACATTGGTCCCGACGCGACCGACGCGATGCCCCCGATATTTCCATAGGCTTCAATGTTAAAAAATATTTTAACATTGAAATCGTGTCGGGAAAGGTAAAATATCGGGGGCATCGCGTCGGTCGGGACCATTAACATTGGTCCCGACGCGATGCCCCGGATTTTTCCATAGGCTTCAATGTTAAAATATTTTTTAACATTGAAATCGTGAGAAAATGTGAAAAATGTGAAATGGGCCAATATGACCCATTTCACATTATAGATGTCCCCGTCGTCACCCCACGATAGACGCCAACCCGAAGCGTGGCGAGCGCAGCGAGCCCGGGAGGGGCGGCGGTGCGCGTCCTCCGAACTTTTCATTCCCCTACTATCCACGTCGGCGTGGAGTTGAGAATAGAATAGTGTGGCGAGCGCAGCGAGCCACCGAGCCCGAAGCGTGGCGAGCGCAGCGAGCCCTGCGAGGGGACGCGTATAACTTCACAGGTATGCGCGTCCCCTCGCGGGGCTCGCTGCGCTCGCCACGCTTCGGGCTCGGTGGCTCGCTGCGCTCGCCACACTATTCTATTCTCAACTCCACGCCGACGTGGATAGTAGGGGAATGAAAAGGTCGGAGGACGCGCACCGCCGCCCCTCGCGGGCTCGCTGCGCTCGCCACGCTTCGGGTTGGCGTCTATCGTGGGGTGGGGTGTACGCCGTTAAATTTGGGGGGGTTGGGAATATTTTACATTGAATCCAATGTAAAATCGGGTCCCAGTGACCCGATTTACATTTCATTCAATCAAAAAAATCGGGTCGAAAATCGGTCGGTCGCGTCGATCGCATCGCATGCGACCAAATCACATGCGATGCGATTGACCCGGTTTTTCCGACACGACCACCCCGATGTAAATCGGGGTGGCCGTGCTAGGAAACAAGTACCGTTTTTTTATTTGGGTCAAATTCTTTGTAGGCCACAAAGTTGGATTTATTCTATATGTCATGATGTAATAACTAAATGATGTCTCATATGCAAAGTGATTGTACTATACTGTATGTTCTTAATCATTTTTAGAATCCCAAAATGATGCCAAAATTTTTGATCCTGATGACAACTGTGGCCCTCATCTGCCTTGTGCAATCTGGGAAAGCAGAAAAGTAAGTAGTGAGGTTTATTCGCCATACTTTAACATTTGTTAATTCCACTTAAGTTTACTGTAATTTTTACACTCTGTAAATGTTGTTGAGGACACAGGGCCCATATTTGGATTTTTGCATACAGCAAAAATCAATGGTTTACATATAAATCCAATGGTAAGGGAACGGCGCATGACAGCCTAATTTGTTGGTCATCGATAAGATTTCCTGGAACCTGCAGAGCAGTTCTGACAATCAGTATGAGTAAAGCTGGGTGTGCACTATAATATATGCTTCATCATGAGCGATAGGTTTAGTGATATACCTAGAAACCCATCCCCCCCCCCCCCCCCCCCCACACACACACACACACACACACCTGAATGCTCCACTGCAGTTAACCAGGTATGCTGTAACAATTATCCCACAAATGTATCTACAGGTGATGGCAGCAGATATCTCCCATTTTCAACTGCAAATGTTGCCGCAATAGAAGCCTATGGAGGCTGCTTTCTGGTCAAATGTATCAAGATGCATGCCTGTTCAGCATCACATGCGCAGTAGGGTAGCAGACATTGATAAAGTAACTTAACTTTTACACATTTCCAGGATGGTTTCCTCAGATGTTAGAAGATACATGGAGGTAGTAGTTCATTTATTATCACAATCTCCACAAAGATACAGCTTTGAAGCCTTAAGCTAATACTGTATTGTGCCACACAAACCAACTACAGGTTGAATAGCCCTTAACAAATATCCGTTATACAATTTATTTTGAAAACCAAAGTCTCCCAAATTTACCTTTATTTTTTGCTAAAAATCTACTGGGGACATCTGTCTCTGGCACTACAGAGGAAATAACATGTAACTGCCACTAAATATGTGCAATAAAATGATTGCTTGGCATTTAAATTCAGTATCTGAGACTGTACACAAACTTTGGGGAGATAGGGGCTGAAATCGCTGGAAATATGGTCGCTGGCGACCATATTGCCAGTGATGGGAGTGTGCCCCGGCGATAAATTGCCGGGTGTGCACTCCCGTTTTCAGCCCCATTCTAATCACTGGACACAGGAGCTTGCTCCTGCGACCAGCTGATTACCTCTGAGGCTCCCCCAGCAGAGGTTCCTTTTCATCAGCGACCATCTCTGGTCGCTGATGAAAAGGAGACACTGAGCAATATATTGCTCAGCAATATATTGCTGAGCAATATATCTCCCCCCGTGTGTACGCACCTATAGAGAAAGATCTCCCTGGGCGGGGCACTCGCCTTCTAATTAGTGTGGTTTAGCAGTTAAAGATAACTTTTATTAATACATTAATATTAGTCTGCAAAAGTCAGATGTAAAAAGACGAACAACATGAAGAAAAGAACAAAGATACAGCAATGATTTATGCCACTATATGTTGGTAATAGAAATAAGCAGTAATAGAAAAAACGAGAAAGCAGTGAAATATTTTTTACTTTCCAAGTATTTTGTACACCAGGATAAATAAGAATCAAAGGCTATGTTATACCACCTGTAATGCAATATCCTGGTCACCAATACATAATGTAATTAAAACACCATAGTATGCTGCCAATGTGCTGTATCCAAGTCAATTGGTTGCATCACATATAAATAAAGAAGTATATGGCAATATAGCCATGTGGAATAAATCGGCAGCTAGTTAGCACAATTTAAAAAATTGTGGCTTTTCGTTAGCTGAAAGCTGAATTTATCAATTATGTATTAAATTGCGGCTGGTTTGTGTAATTAGCTTATGAACATGGTTCGTTGGACCATATCCTGACAACCTCCTATGTCAGATGGCCAGAGACAGGGCACACTGCAAGGTCACCCGCTGGGGGATTTTCTCCCTTTGAGGACAGCTGTGCCACGTTTTGTTTTGTTTCCCAGTGTTTACGGGTTAAAGTTTGTCTTCCTCATGTCTGCTCTGGAGGTGAAGGGTATCTTGTCTCCCTGCAAGTCCTGGTGACACCAAAGTTGGGGCAGACCTAATTTGCCCCTACTATAGGTTAAGTCTTAGTTCTGCAGGTGCCTATAACCTCTGGATCGATTAACAGGGTCAGGGTTGGGATGATTGTGGCCTGTCCTCACCTTTATGCTGATGTTTATAGTCAGTTACACTTGTCTGTCCTGTATCCTGTATTCAGTTTAGTTTATGTCATCTGTTTATCCTGATCATCCAGCAACTGCTCCAGCTACCTTAATAGCTACAGTTCCCTGTTCTATCCCTATAGAACAGGGGTGAATCCTAACAATTTAATTCTAATTTGTCCTGGTGCACAGAAAATTTGGAAAGCAAAAATACTTCACCACTTTCTTGTACTTTCTATTACTGCTTAATTCTATTACCAGCATTATAGCGGTATAAATCATTGTTGCTTTGTTCTTTTCTTCATGTTCTTCATCTTTTTACATCTGACTCTTTCAGACCAATATTAATGTACTAATAATAATTATCTTTTAACTCCTAAGCCACACTAATTAGAAGGTGAGTGCCCCGCCCAGGGAGATCTTTCTCTATCGTCTCTTGGATAATTTTCTTTAACATTATTACCACACTCCCAGGGAGCACCTCCACAATGCTAATTGACACAGACACCCACATTTGTTGATTGGAGTACCCATTTTTTCCTCTTGCAGTCAAGCTTGCCCAGTGCCCTAGACCATTTTTTGCATCAGCTATCTGTGTCCAATGGACACACAGGCTGATCAATGTAGAAATAAAAAAGAAGTTATACTCACATACTCCCAGGGAACAGTGGCTGGAGCTTCAGTGAGGGCTGCTGGTCTTCCTGCACTGCTGATGACCCCTAGTATAGTAAAGTGATGCTGTGAAGTGGCATCTCACTTTACAGCCCTGTGGGGTCTCGCAGCAGAATTGAATCCAACGTATGGAAGTGCTCCTGGAGCACATATTACTGGTCAGTTGAGCATAACAGTGTTGGGTACAGGTGGGTTGCACCTGAAGCATAATTCCTGATAACCAGCCTCATAGCTGTGATAACACATGGGTCCAGAAACTTCCCCTGGATCTCATGTGTTGTACCATGAAAACTGTCCATTTTTCTTCTTTAAAAAAATGGCTTTATTTGGATAGCCATATGATGACCTCAGTCAAAAAAAGCCTTTATTTCAGGAAAAATATCATACCTTCCAACTGAATGCGCGCCCCCGAAATTAGGCGGAGTTGCCTCATGGTCAAAGGGCATCACTCCTGTGAGCCCTCGTCCCATTTTTGCTTACTGTGGGGGCATGGTCAGTTCTGTGTGAGATGCTGGCAATGCCCCCAGCCCCGCTGTGTCCCTGAATACCCTGCCTCTTAGCACCACTGGCTGACGCCACCGCATTCTGTCTCTGAGCGGAGAGCACTCCTCTGCTACCCCTTACTGCCACTATATTTGAAATGGAGCTGGCCATGTATATAAGACATAAGAGAAATAACTACAGTAATCAGTGTATCTGGTGTATGAGTCTTTGAAGTAACATACAGTACGCATTACCTTATTTCTACTAAACAATTATCAATTATTGTTTACCAAAGATTATGTTACATGTAGAAATTTTAAATGTATTCATTCATAAGTTGCCAATTCACTTTCATCAAACATGATTTGTCATTTTCACTGATCAAATGTTAAATAAACATACATGCTAGATCAATAATTAGACTAAGTACGATGTCCATCGAATCCGATCGCATATTTGGGTTCAGAACTTAAGCATCCGATGTTGCATGCCATCTTCCAATGGCACATCGGGTGCTGGAAAAGGGCGGGCAGGGGGCGGCGGAGTAGTGTAGCACTAGCAGTAAGCGGTGGTGGCAGATTTGTTTAAAACACTGGGCTGCCCTGTGATTGACTGAGCTCTCAACCAATCACAGGGCACCCAGTGTTTTAAACAATTCTCCCACCACCACTGACCCCCGTCGCCCGCTGATCCAGGACGGGACTGAGGATACCAGCAGGTATGCCACCAGCAGTCCCTTTGCCCCTTCTCCCCAAACCCCACGCTGTTGAATGTGTCCCCTCCGCCCCCCACCCATGGATTGTATTTGAGTGATCGCATGTGGTTAAAAACCACATGCGATTGCTCCTACAATTCCATAGATAATATGAGCAGCACATAAGATCTATTGACGCGACATTCAACGTGTGCCCAAGCATTGCGTCAAAATGTTCCTTAAAGATGCATACAGTCATTCGATTTATCATCCAGATGTGGTTGAAATCAAATGATTGTATACAATATCTCACAAGTGTATGGGCAGCATAAAACATCCCTTTATTAGATAGCAATGTCTGGTTGTGGCTGACAATGTTAATTTGCTACAAATGTATTGGCTGACAATCTGTTTTTTTTCCTTTAGGGAAGATGAAAGTCACCATGGGATTGAAAAGAGGGAGGCACATCAGGATCTCGCTGACAATGGTGCAATAAGAAATGAGAGAGAACTAGTTGGGCAACTGCTTGGAAAAGTTTTAGGCATGTTAGGTCTATAAATTTAGTAGAGAAATATATAAAATTCTAAACCAATATGAAAGTATCTTCATGATGATCCATAAAATATAACAACATTATTAACCTGGAACTGTGTGTTATTTATTATGTGAGTTTGTATTTCATTGGATGTATCTTTTATTTATATTTAAGATATATATATATTTGGGATAGGTCACTGTGACGAAAAATCAGCAAAGACAACCAAGGATCACTACTGTAGGTTCCACTGCTTTACACTACACTGGTTAAACAAAGAATTACGCTACAGTATGAATGACATACAGTATGAGCAGGCCAGACTTGTGCACCGAGCGGGTTAAAATAATGGCTACCAAGCGTGAACCAGGGCTTTGTGGAATCTCACATCACACAGGGGCTGCTAACAAAGGTACAGATGCTGCAATGATCAACTCACAGCTCCGGTCCCCTACCTGCAACCCTGTCCCGGTTTGGGCGTACCTGCTTTGCAAAAGGGAGCTGAGCACCTGGCCTGAACTGACCCAGCTGAGTGCAGGATTGCCCACTGTCATCTCCCTACATTCCAGCGTTGGCACCCTGGCTGCAGAGGACGACAGAAACCCCTGCAAGCTGGGCAGACAATTGGATGGGACCCCACCCTTCGATGCTTGCTGCTTCCCTTAGCGGCGTCACATAAACTAGTAGTTATTCTTCCCTGAAAGCCAAGTGTCTGCTCTTTCATATGGTACCAGTCTAAAACCAGAGATGTTAGGGTGCAAATGGGACACATTTTTCCTATAGACTATAATGGTCTCATGAATTCAGACCCAACATGAATAGTACTTTGTGTACTACAGTAAGTAGGACAAACAGCTTTTATTGTACTGTACTCAGAGCCGGATTAAGCCTTCAGGGGGCCCGGGGCACTTTAGAAAGGGGGCCCTCTCCTACTTGTCATTACTGGACATTACAAGTTATCCTCACGGGAGAATATTACACTGTCAAAACACAGAGTAAAAGCAGTATAAACTTGGTCAATGGTCAACTGCAGGGGGGGGGGGGGGATTAATATAAATATATAATACCACATGAAAAGCCTTTGTTTGTTCCTATGTACCCTGACAGGCTCGTAGGTGCAAAAAAAGGGTGCGGGGGAGGGGGGTGTCTTGCGGTAAGATGCAAAAAAAAGACTGATTAAGTCTTACCTGGGGCACACTTTAAATTTGATGTGTTTTGTAATAATGTATCAGTTTAAAACATAACTTTTATTGCTTAAATTCTTAAAAGGAAGGGTGACACTTGTCATTTGTTGGGATTAGAGATGTGCGGCGGCCACTTTTTCAGTTTTTGGTTTTGGATCTGGATCTCCCTTCGTGTTTTGGATCTGGATTGGTTTTGGCAAAACCACCCTTGCGGGATTTGGTTTTGGATCTGGATTTTTATGAACAAAATGCTAAAAATGGCTAAAATAACAGAATTTGGGCCTGTTTGTGCCCCTAAAGTATTATTAACCTCAATAACATTAGTTTCCACTCATTTCTAGTCAATTTTGATCACTTCACAGCTCACAAAATTGTTTTCATTTACTGTAGTTGGGCCAAAAGGTTATACCGAGGTAGCTGGATGACTAAGCTAAGCGACAGCAGTGGGCATCACATACATATGGACCTTACACTTCCAAATTGGCACATCTTGGAAGCAGAGTGGCACTGCAGGGGCAGACAGGGTGGCAGTTTAATAAACTACCCCAAAAAAAGAGAAATGCTCCAAAGAGCAAAAAAATCAAGGAGGTGCAAGATGAAATTGTCCTTGGGCCCTACCATCCACCCTTATGTTGTATACAGGACATGCACAGTTTAACAAACCAATCATTTCAGCGACAGGGACTTCAGTGGCAGGGACTGTTACATGTGGCTGAAAATATTGGTTTGTTTGGGCCCCCACAAAACAAGCTGGCAATGGGCAGTGCACAAACTGGCTTTACAAGACGTCATCCTAAAAAAAAAAAAAATGCTCCAAAGAGTAAAAAATACAGAGGAACAAGATGAAATTGTCCTTAGGCCCTCCCACCTACCCTTATGTTGTATACAGGACATGCACAGTTTAACAAACCAATCGTGGCAGGGACTGTCACATGTGGCTGAAACGATTGGTTTATTTGGGCCTCCACAAAACAAGCTGGCAATGGGCATTGCAAAAACTGGTTTTACAAGATGTCATCCTCAGCATCCGATTCCTCACCCTCATCCTCTTCGTCACACACAATTAATTTGTCATCGCTGGAATCAACGAATACAGGAGGACTGTGTGTATTAGGACGTAAGTGCTGGTGAAGGAGGTCCAGTTGGTGGAATTTTAAATTCATTTTTATGAACATCATCTTCTCCACGTTTTGTGGAAGTAACCTCCTACGCCGATCGCTAACAAGGTTCCCAGCTGTGCTGAAGACTCTCTCAGAATATACACTGAAGGGTGGGCAACTTAAATAAAGCAAAGCCAGTTTGTGCAAGGCCGCCACATTGCCTTGTTTTCTTGCCAATAATAGAATGGACAGTCTGACATACCTATATCAATGCTATCGGCAAAGTAATCATCCACCATTCTTTCAATTGTGATAGCATCATAAGCAGTAGCAGTAGACATGTCCATTATGGTAGGAAGCTCCTTCAGTCCAGACCAGATGTCAAATATATTTCCGGACTGAATAGCAGTGGGTCTCTTAGGAAAAGTTTTTTCCTCACAACCCCAGTGGGAGAAACTGAAGGAGGAGTTGTGTGCCTGCCACGTTCCGCTTCAGCGGACAATTTTTGGACCAAGAGGTCTTTGCACCTCTGCAGATTTGTGCCCATTGGTAAAAAAGACACAATGTAAGACTTTAACCTATAGATGGAGCGTCTCTCAATATTGCTCGCCATGGCAGAGGTTCTGGCGTTCCGATTTTCTTCTTGCGCTGGCGTCCGCCAAGGGGCGTGGGCGCACGCCATGCAATACAATCCACCACCACTGGATGGCTAATGCTCCATCAAGCTAGCGTCGGAGTGATATACTGTAATGTGCCAATGGAATCCTGCCATTCGCCGTACAGAGCGCGCTTACAGTATGAGACGCTCGTGCGTGATGAGACGCTTGTGCAAAATGAGATGCGCGTGAACAACAGAGAGAGCAAAAGGGCTGTGTAGTGTAATGATCCTATACAAATATTTACCTTCACCTTCACGTAGCCGATGCTGAATATTTTGAACTGTTGGTACTGTGCATAATGTGTATGCATCTGAAGTCAACCGCCTCCTCCCCTTCCAGGGACTTGACCTGAAATACAGTACATTACATTACAGCGCTAAACCATGAAAGGACCGTATCAGATGCTGCCGCGACTCGGGTTTCTCCAATAGGGCTACGGATGCCATTGATTATATCAGCACTCTATAGACCTTACACATCACTGTGTTGCATAGTGTAGTGGATAGCTGCGTGGCTCTACATGCTGGAGACCCGTGTTCAATTACGGTGTCAAGTTTTTTTTCTTTTCTTCAAATATTTTGTAGAGTGCAATTAAACAAACTAGACCATTAAATGTAACAGTTTTAACAAAACTAGACAAATAAAACAGTTAGGGTGAAATGTAATAGGATGAGAGATTCAGAAAGTGAGAGATTTGGTAAGAAATCTCCAGTTTTTTTAAAGTGGCAATCATTTACACAGCAAAACCAGTGTGATTTTGCTGTGTCAATGATTGCCACTTTAAAAAAACTGGAGATTTCTTACCAAATCTCTCACTTTCTGAATCTCTCATCCTATTAAATCTCACCCTTAATGTTTTACAGGTCTCCTCACAGAATCATACTGTAAGTGAAGTAATTAGCTCCACCTGTGGATCATTTATAATGTGTCAGTCAGTAACGAGTACACCTTTGCCCCAGCTACTGTAGGTGTTCTAGAAAACATGAAGTGTTGGTACTGTACAATAAGAGGACTTGATTTGGCTACAGTACCACTGCATTATTGTCTCTTCCAGGGAGTAATGTGTATGCAGCTGAAGTCAACCGCCTCCTCCCAATCCCCCCCAGGGGTGGAGGGGGTCGACTTGACCTCAATACAAGTACATTACTGTACAATATCTCCAGCAGCGCTAATCCACAAAGTGACCGTCTCAGACGCTGCCGCGACTTGGGTTTCGCCAATAGGGCTACGGGTGCCACTGATTATTCAGCACTCTACAGACTGTACACATCACTGTGTTGCGTAGTGTAGTGGATAACTGTGCGGCTCTACATGCTGGAGACCTGTGTTCGATTATGGTGTCAAATTTATTTATTTATTTTCTTTCATTCGAATATTTTGGAAAGTGATATTTTAATAAAACCGACATACTGTACAGTACAGTACATAAAATAACTTTTTAGAGCCGCACTTTTTGCACATGGTGACCCAGATGAACTGCATTGCAATACTGTCTCTTCCAGGGAGTAATGTGTATTGAGCTGAAGTCAACCGCCGCCTCCCCTCCCCCAAGAGACAATAGTTTCAGGCACTCAAGCGACTCATGTCTCAGACGCTCAAGCGACTCATGTCTCAGACGCTCAAGTGACTCACGTCTCAGATGCTCATGCGACTCACGCCCCTGATGCTCATGCGACTCACGCCCCAGACGCTCATGCGACTCACGCCCCAGACGCTCATGCGACTCACACCCCAGACGCTCATGCGACTCACGCCCCAGACGCTCATGCGATTCACGCCCCAGACGCTCATGAGACTCACGCCCCAGACGCTCATGGGACTCACGTGTGCTATGGTACAGTAGATACAGTATTAATATTTTTTTATTATTATGGAATATAAAGGTTAGGGATAAAAGCTTTATTTATAAAAGTTGCATGTCATACTGTAGGATTGTACACACAAACTAACAGCCTACATACTGTAACTACAACAGTTTTCATAGCGATTCAGTATCTTAAAACTCTTTCAAATAAAGTTTTGGGATGCATGATGAAAGTCATGTGTCGCACACAGCATGTGACTAGGACGCATGCTCCGCCATTTTGAGACTACTGTACTGTATGCTGTACAATGGCGCAGCCCAGAGAAGGCACGTACAGCAACCGGAAGCTTAGGCACCTGATGCGCTGTCGATTCATGGCTTTCTCCAGCAATAAGGAGAAGCTGCGGGCATACAGAAAGGCCCGAGATGCCATTCTGGCAGACACTGGCTGTGAGCGACCTGGTCAGAAGCGATCCTGACAGACTTCAGGCCATCAGGCGCTGTAAGTACTGTAATGTGAGGATACAGTGTACCAGAATAAAATGTTAGTAAAGTGGTGACTGCAGTACAAGTGTACAGTATACAGTAGTAACGCCAAGTGTACCCTTTAATTCCTGTGTTTACTCAAAGTTTACTGTATTACAGTACTGTATACAGTACCTGGGTGCCCGCCATGTGTATCCTATAATAATACAGTACTTGGGGTCCCCCATGTGTATCCTATAATAATACAGTACTTAGGGTCCACAGAATACCAGTGTGGGCCCCCATTGTGTATCATATAATAATACAGTACTTGGGGTCCCACATAATACCAGTGTGGCCCTCCATGTGTATCCTTTAATAATAATACAGTACTTGGGGTCCCACATAATACCAGTGTGGCCCTCCATGTGTATCCTTTAATAATACAGTACTTGGGGTCCCACATAATAACAGTGTGGCCCTCCATGTGTATCCTTTAATAATACAGTACTTGGGGTCCCACATAATACCAGTGTGGCCCACCATGTGTATCCTATAATAATACAATACTTGGGGTCCCACATAATACCAGTGTGGCCCTCCATGTGTATCGTATACTGTAGTAATACTTGGGGTCCCACATAGGGGGTTATTCTAGTTCATTCTTTCTGACAAAATCCTTCTTAGATGGAAAAAACCATGTGCACTGCGGGTGGGGCAGATGTAACTTGTGCAGAGAGAATAAGATTTGGGTGGGGTTTTTCTTCAAATTGAGATCTATATTGCAGTGTAAAATAAAGCAGTCAGTATTTTCCCTGCACAGAAACAAAATAACTCACCCAAATCTAATTCTATCTGCACATGTTACATCTGCCCCCCTGCAGTGCACATGGGCCCTTATTCTGATCGATGCGGATATTCCCGCTTGCGTACGGGCCGCCGATGTTTTTCTTCTGCGCATGTGCAGAGGTCACTCTGCGCATGTGCAGGCGATTTCGCCGCAAGGATTCTCTATACGCCGCACAGGGGGCGTAGAGGGGCGTGAGGGGCTACTTATCCTCATTACCCTATGCATACGCCCCGCGTTTCATGGGCGTTCCCATGCAAACGCGGGGCGTATGCATGGTAATGAGGCCGTGACGCGTGGGTACGGGGCGGGCATCTGACATCGCCGGATGTCAGCTGCCCGCCCCCATACAAGATTTCACACGGACAAGTGTCCGTGTGGTCTTGTGTTGCGGGACCTGGTGGAGCGTGCGGCCCTGCATTCGATGTTCGGCGACCATCGAATGCAGGGGCTGCTCCCACCATGGAGGAGGCGTATCCCCGTCCAATTTCATGCGGATCGCCACATATCCGCGTACGGACGGCAGGTGGCGATCCGTATGGTAGGCGGGGATTCGCCTGCACGGTCGTGGCCGCATATTCTGATCGGGCCGCACCGATCAGAATAAGGGCCATGGTTTTGTCCATCTAAGAAGGATTTTGTCAGAAAGAATTCAGCCTGCTGCTGTTGCTGCTGTTGGTGCTGCTGCTGAAGGCAAACTACCCAGTGGGCAGTCCTAGTCATGTAGTCTTTAGTTTGCCCTGTTCCGCTTGTCCATATATCCGTGGTTAAGTGGACAGTTGGTACAGCGGCATTTTGTAGGACACTAACATTGCTTTTTTTAATGTCCGTGTACAGTCTGGGTATTGCCTCCCTGGAGAAGTGGAACCTAGATGGAATTCGGTACCGGGGACACAGGACTTCAAGCAACTGGGTAAAACCCACAGAATTAATTGCGGATACTGGACGCGCCTCTAATACCAACATAGTTGTTATGGCGTCGGTAATACGCTGTGCAATGGGGTGGCTGCTGGCATACTTCATCCCCCTTGCAAAGGATTGTTTTACAGTCAGTTGCTTGGTTAACTGATCAGGACTACCATTCCTGGTCCCCTTCCTGGAAGCAGCAGCAGAAGAAGCAACAGGTGTAGCTCTTAAGGATGCTTCTGAGGAATCCAGGATAGGAGAGGATTCAGTCAGGATCATGACATTGGGTGCAGGACTACTTCCCAATCCGATAATCGCTGAAGATGTGGATGATGCAGGTGTTTGAGGAGATTGCAGGCCCTTGGATCTAACAGAGACAGGGGAGCAAGACGGTGACACTGGGCAGGCTGTTTGTTCACAGTTTCTTTTGACAAAAACTTCTGATGGATGCACTGCAAGTGACGTAACAGTGAGGAGGTTCCAAGGTGCTGCACGTCCCTACCTCTACTTACAATAGCTTTGCAAATGCTACACACAGCTTGACAGTTGTTGTCCGGATTTGGGTAGAAATAATTCCATACATACGACGTGGATTTTTTTGTCTTTTGCCCTGGCATGAGAATGGTCTTTTTAATATCCCGGACAACAACTGTCTCCGACGGTGCCTTGAAACAAACAACATCATTCTCAACATCGTCATCATCCACATCCTTTTGTGTGCCAGCTACACCAACAGAACCCACATCCTCATCCAATTCCTCAGAAGCAGCCTCAATAACCAGGTCAGCATCTTGACTGGAGATGCTCTTCCACACACTTGCAGAGGGCACGCAAATGGTGGAATGAACCTCCTCTTCATATACAGTATTTGAAAGGTCCAGCTCACATATGGCATCCGCGGACACACTACGACTCTCCTCTGGGATTTGTGACATTTGTGAACTCGCCTTGGTCTTCTTAACAAGTTTCCTTTGTTTGATTGTACTACCAAAAGGGCTACTATCATTCTGAGACGCTGTACCATCAGTCAGAAACACTGTAGACGCTGTACCATCAGTTAAGCCTTTACTTCACACTGCGTGTGGTGAATGGCATATTGCCAATTTTATGTTTCTCTGTAGGTAACTTTACCTGTTTGGATTTTTTTTGGACCTTTGTAAAATTACATTTCTGCTTTGATTTCACATGGTCTCTAGGCCTTTGATCATCGGCCTTGTCATGACTGGTGGTAGCATCTTCAGCACTTCTATCAGGTTGCTGATCTCCCACTATTTCCTCCTGCATCATCCTCCAAAAATGTGTTTCTATTTTATTTATTACTTTTATTTATTTTTCTTACTTTACACTAGACACAGCCTGTCACACTGGACACAGCCCCTGGACACTGGACACTGCCCCTGGACACAGCCAGTCACCCTGGACACAGCCCCTGTGTCACATTTCTGGAGGCACCGGCTGGAGTAAAACGAAGGCTAGGTGCTTTGATATATGGCTTTTGCATAGACGACAGAAGGGAGGACGGCAATTGTATAAAAGAAAAAACAGTTTTAATAATGATACGATGGTACAGAAGATGAGGAATGGCACAAGGATAATACTGTAGATAATGAGTAAACAAAGTCAATGATATGCAATACTTATTGTAGAGCTTGCAGGTGATTGGAATGAAGAGATGACGACTTGAAGGTTTGAAGAAATAAATGAAAACTTGAAGAATTGGAATATTGGATTGCCGAATTGGATGATTGAATGATTGAATGAAAGATTGGACGATTGGATGATTGGATGGTTGGATGATTGGATGGTTGGATGATTGGAAGAATGGATGATTGGATGATTGGAAGAATCTGGGAAGGGTGTGCTGACAACCCTAATAGCTGTAACCAGGAGGGATCGCTGAGTAATACCCGTCACCTTTTGCCTGGGAGAGTACAGCTCCTACACCGATGGCAGAGGCATCGACCTCTAATGTAAAGGGTAATGTGACGTCTGGTTGAGCCAGAACTGACGCTGTGATGAATTTTCTCTTGAGGATGGTAAAGGCTTTGGAAGCTTCAGGATCCCAGTTGGAGGGTTTTGCACCTTTACGAGTGAGCGCAATGATGGGGCAACAATTGTAGAAAATCCTCTGTATATTCACATAGTAATTCCTAATTCCTATAGTAATTAGCGAATCCGAGGAACCTTTGGACCCCTCGGAGAGTATGAGTTTGAGGCCATGACTGAATTGCCTCTACTTTGGCTGGATCCATTTCTAGACCGGAGCCTGATACAATATACCCTAGAAAGGGTATGGATGATTCCTCGAAAATACATTAGATGTGACAGTACCTCTCGAACAAGTTCCTGATGCTCCTGACGATTACTGGCAAATATGAGAATATCATCGAGGTAGACCATAACATGCTTATACAGAAGATCTCGGAAAAGTTCATTCATGTAGGACTGAAAAATTGCTGGGGCATTACTTAACCCAAAAGGCATAACAAGATACTCATAGTGTCCATCTCTGGTATTAAAAGCAGTTTTCCATTCATCTCCCTCATGAATGCGGATTAAGTTGTAGGCTACATGCAGATCTAATTTAGTGAAGATGGTCGCTCCCTTAATTAGATCGAAAAGTTCTGTAATGAGTGGTAGTGGATAACAATTTTTAATGGTGATTTCATTTAGGCCACGGTAGTCAATACAAGGTTGTAACCCTCCATCTTTCTTTTTAACAAAGAAAAACCCAGCTCCAGCAGGAGAAGATGAAGGACGAATAAACCCTTTGGCTAGGTTTTCCTTTATGTATTCAGACATTGCCTGTGTTTCTGGTAAGGACAAGGGATACGTATGGCCTCGTGGAGGATTCTTGCCTGGCAGTAATTCAATGAGACAATCCCATGGTCAATGAGGAGGTAACTTGTCAGTAGCTTTTTTGGAGAATACATCAGAAAAGTCTTGTTATGAGGTAGGTAACCCTTCCGGAATTTGAAGGGAGACTTGACGTGAGGGCATCACCGATTTGAGTCAGGACTTGGTGCAGGATGCACCCCACGCTAGGACCTGGGACGTAACCCAATTGATACTGGGATTATGGGCACGCAACCAAGGGAGGCCCAAAACAATTGGCTAGGAGGACTTGGGTATGACAAAGAACTGTATTTTCTCTACATGCAACAGGCCGACTTGCAGAGTTAAAGGTTGGGTTTGAAGGGAAACAGTCTCTCCTAATATATGACTCCCATTTACAGCAGTTAGATATACTGGACGCTGAAGGAGAACAGTAGGTAGTTGCCAACGTTTAACGACTTCAGCAGTTATAAAACTTTCTGCTGCTCCTGAATCGAGGAGTGCTGATAACTGTCGGAGCTGATGTTTGACTTGTAGTGACACTTGGAGAATACAGTCTTTAGTATTTGGAGAGGCATTAACAACCACTAACCTGCCCTCTCTCTTACAGGTTAGGATCTGGCGTTTCCCGGTCTCTTCGGACAAGAATCCACGGAATGCTGAGGATTAGCACAATAGAGACAGAGGTGTTCGTCATGCCAACATCTTTGTTCGGCTGAGGACAACTTGAAACGGTTGACTTGCATGGGTTCCTCCATTGGTAATGATGGAGGTTTGGATACGGGTAGACTTAGACTGGGAGATACTCGGTTCCTCTCTTGATGCCTCTCTCTGAGTCTTAGATCGATCTTAGTGCACAAGGAGATTAGATCTTCCAATTTGGAAGGCAAGTCTCTAGCCGCCAGTTCGTCTTTAATTTTATTGACGAGACCATTTAGGAAAGCCGCAAGGAAGGCCTCCTCGTTCCATGCTAGCTCAGCCGCCAGGATTTTAAATTGGATTAAGTATTGACCCACTGTCCTGGAACCTTGACGTAGGTGTAATATTTCAGTGGCAGCCGAACTAATTCGACCTGGCTCATCGAAGATGATTTTGAAGGTGCTAATGAACCGAGCATAGTCTGACAGCAGGAGATGCCCAATTGAGGGCAGAGCCGGTGTGTAGTGATATCACATAAGCAACTTTGGTGTGGTCTGTAGGGAAGTAAGAAGATTGAAGTTCGAAGTGAATTTCACACTGATTTATGAAGCCTCTACAGTTTTTTGAATTGCCATCAAATTTGGTTGGGGTAGGAAGCTGTAGATGAGCAGTGACTCCTGTCGTTGAAGCTACGGGTCTAGGCGGTGGCGCCTATGTAGGAGTTGACCCTTGATTCAAGGTGGTTTGGATATTGTCCAGTCTTTTTGACAGGTCTTGGAGGCATGGAAAACTTGCTCCTGTGTGGCTTCCTGTTGATCCAGGCGAGCCACTAGCTGTTGAACGGGAGCTCCTCGCTCCTGACCTGATGCTGGATCCATGGAGTCAGTACAAACTGTCACGTTTCCGGTAGCACCGGCTGGAGTGAAACGGAGGCTAGGTGCTTTTATATATGGTTTTTGCATAGACGACAGAAGGAAGGACGGCAATTGGATAACAGAAAAAACAGTTTTAATAAAGATACGATGGTACAGAAGATGAGGAATGGCACAAGGATAATACTGTAGATAATGAGTAAACAAAGTCAATGATATGCAATACTTATTGCAGACCTTGCAGGTGATGAAGGATGAAGAGATGACGACTTGAAGGTTTGAAGAAATAAATGAAAACTTGAAGAATTGGAAGATTGGATTGCCGAATTGGATGATTGAATGAAAGATTGGATGGTTGGATGATTGGATGATTGGAAGATTGGATGATTGGATGGTTGAATGATTGGATGGTTGGATGATTGGATGATTGGAAGAATGGATGATTGGATGATTGGAAGAATCCAGGAAGGGTGTGCTGACATCCCTAAAAGCTGTAACCAGGAGGGATCGCTGAGTAATAACCGTCAGGCTGGAGAGGGGGGCTAACCTTGTCCAGTCCGTTAAGGCGGCAGCAGGGGTCTGCGATGTGATGGTTGAAGATAGAAGGAGTAGCAGGATACCGGATAGAGTCTCTGGAACTAGAAGTAGCAGCGCTACCAGCAGCAAGGAGAGTCAGATGCCTAGCATAAGGATATCATTGTACTGACTGCTGGTTTGGCCCAGCAAGTCAGTATTTGAAGGGAGAGCTGCACCATGATTGGTTGAATGGAAATTGGGAGTGCAGCCTGATAGGAGAAACCAACAAGTGTGTGCAGCATGCACCAGCCAGTGTGTCCAGCCAGACCCAGACAGGACACAGAACACTATGGCAACTCAGGCCCCACGCTGTCCAGGCCCCGCATGTCAGCGGCACGCACGCTACCACTGTCACCATGAGATGACAGCGTGACATCACGCAACCCAGGAACAAGGGGACTGATAGCTGAGGTGATTGCCAGAGTCTGAATTACCCGGTTAGGAACCCCAGGGGCAGCCATGGCATGGGAGGCGTGAGTGGCAGACATGGTGGCCGTGACATGCCTGATTGCATCTTGCTACTATGTGGTCAACTAGCAGTGTAGCGTCCAATGCGGGCTGAGTCTGAGAGTGACAAAGTATGGAGTTTAAAGTTTGGAGGCAGGAGAACAGCTACAGTATGAAAACAGAGGAGCAGAGTCCTATGCAGACAGTAGAACGCACTCTGTGAGTAACTGACCAGGTGTTTTTTTCACCCGCCAATTTATGTGCACCAGTAAAGTGGAAGCAAAGCCTAAATACTGTATAGACAATACTTGTCTACAGCATAGACAATACTGCCAACTGTTTAACTTTCAGCAGTGCTCCTGGGGTTGGGGGCAGAGCATGGCGCCGTGCTACTTCCGGGTGTACGCTCGCCACGAAATATGTCAAAAAAGTAACTTAACTCCATGCCAACATTGATAGTTCATACTTCCACTATCCATGTTGGCATGGAGTTGATTTTAAATAGCGTGGCGAGCGTAGCGAGCCACCAAGCCCGCAGTGTGGGCGAGCGAAGCGAGTGAAACTACACAAGTACCGAGAATATAATGTGGAGTGCGCTAATCAACAGCTGCTGGCACAGGATTGTCAAGCCCTAATAAACAATATAAAAAAAGAAGAGGATGTGCCAGCGCTGGCTGTACCAATGATAAGTCAAGACGGTTCTCAAAAAATTATGCAAATTTAATCAAATTGAATACAATAATACACAATAAAATATCTAGTAAAAATAAAAGCTGAATCATGGAGCATGTGCACAATTAGAGATGATATCACAGGGATATTTTTACTTGATTATTAGCGTGATTTTTAATGGAAAGTTCCCATAAATAGGCTGACAAATGTTATATTACCATCCTGATTGGTGTTACGTCCAAGAACAGATGACTGTAGTCCTAGGTATGCCCTATGTTTTCAAGGGCTCAGGCTTCCCACTGGTATAATCTTCCTCTTTAGCTGGAGTGTTAGGAACAAAGCAGATATCCCATAGATGAGTCCAGGTATTGGAGGAGCGTGGGTAGGAGATGGACAGGTCACTGGTGGACTGGATGGTCGACTGAATTCGATGGTGTCAGCAGATAGAAATAAGGTAGCTCAACGCGTTTCCCCGGATGTGTCTCCGGCTTCCTCAGGAGCAAGTGTCCCTCTGTGAGCTCAGTGCTCATATTGATATTTCACTTTATACTGTGAAAATGCAATATACATCCTATTATCTGGAATACATATACCCGTATATATATCATCAAAAATTATTATCTTCTTAATTTTAATCCATTTCCTTATTCTATATATTATATATATATATATTTGATTGTACAGTATCTGTATATTTGATTAGTGCTATATAACCAAATGCTCTATAATCCATGTATTATCTATGCGTTTTACATATACTAATATGTCTCAAAATGATAAAATATATGTCTTTTCCTTTCTTATTCTTCCCTTTTTTTCCCCGCTATCTTTGGTCTCTATAATGGGGACCATATTGCCGGGCGTTGCCATAGCAGCACAGAGACGCTTCCCCCATTGCGTGTAGCTCCGGAGGTTGTCACATGACAGAGCGTGATACGCTCACCAGCCTCTGAATGGCACGCAAATTGGAGGGACACCTTCTCGGCTGCGTAGCTTACACGTGACCGAGCATCGTTTCCCAGCAACGCGGCAAAACACTTCCTGGTTTGCCGGAGGGGACTCCGCCATCTGCACTACCGATACCGGCAATCGGTGGCTAACGACGGGGCCCCTCGGTGCCCAGGATTATAGCGGGGGAGAACATGTGTGTTACATCTCCACAGGGTATGTAAAAATGTTCCGGGTCATGTGATCCCGGTTCATATAATCAGTATGTTTTTTCTTTAAATAAAACAAAAACATAATTTATTTTATTCAAAATACTATACTACTGCCTCCTATAGTATCTCAATACGGTTCTCATGTTTTAAGTTGTTAAAAGTGTTTTCTTGGCTAATTAATTCACAGCTGAATCGTTTGAGCAATCAAGATCTCTAGTATAAATATGAGCACTGAGCTCACAGAGGGACACTTGCTCCTGAGGAAGCCGGAGACACATCCGGGGAAACGCGTTGAGCTACCCTATTTCCATCTGCTGACCTCATCAAATTCAGTCGACCATCCAGTTCACCAGTGACCTGTCCATCTCCTACCCACGCTCCTCCAATACCTGGACTCATCTATGGGATATCTGCTTTGTTCCTAACACTCCAGCTAAAGATTGCTCAGGGAAAAGGGGAAGGGGATGAGGCCAAGGGCACAGGACTAATTTGCTATGGGGTTAGAAGGTTTTCTCCAATCAACGTATAAATTATAGTATATAATATTGTTGCGGAGGTGCTCCCAGGGAGTAAGGTAAGTACAATTGAAAAGGGTTGATACTCAAGAGAGAGCATCAAAAAAAGAAACTCCCGGGTGGGGCACAACCTTCTAAAGTCTGTGTAACAGTCTAAAATGTCAACTTTATTTATTACTAAAATTGATCCTTTAAGTGGATCAAATCACAAACATAAGACAAGAACATACAGATAACATGAATAATAGTACACAATATTGAGAAGATGAGTGAAAATATATTGTGGAAGTCTGAGAAGAGGACTATGTTGCCTCTATCTTAAGTATCACAAAAGTATCAATAAGTTTGTGCAAGAGATTCCTCTCAGACTAGGCACGTCTTCACTTGACCAAAACAATTGGTTAACACATCAAAGTATCAAAATAAATATCATATTTAATGGAGTAGAGGGCTCTCTGTCAAACAGCACACGTATATCAGGTGAATATGATTACACTTAAAATTAACTGTAGAGTCGTAATAAATGTAAAGATACAAACAGAAATGAAGTACCTGAGCTATGTGTACTCGCGGGGTGGCTGCTGTCTGTGCTTTCGGTGGCAATCAAATATTTGCACAGTTGAGCGGACTCAGCGAGTGTCACAGGTACGGAAGTGGAGCAAAAAAGGGGGTTTCTGCTGTCCCCAGAGGCGACCAACCTGGCCCTGTTATACAGAGACAGCGCAGAGTCAGGTAATGGGTCCCCCGGGGATGAGAGAACCCTGATAGAAGGGGGTCAGTAGAGAGAGCACCTTCACTATGTGTCCCTGGCATACGCTACTGTCCAGTGTGTGTGTCCATAGACACAGTGAACACTGGTTGAGCGCTATGTCTGGGTGGTGAATTGCAGAAAAAAGTATAGATTGCACTGTGGTAATGTCGTTTTAATTCGTGGATTCCTATTGTACCATGCAAAGGTGGTAAATCAAGGAGAGATATTATAGGATCAGGGGTCACCCTGGTTATGATAAACCTTTTGGCCCGGTGGCCTGTTTACATTAAGTTGCTGATCAATGGTCCTTGGTAGGGAGTAACGCTAAAATATCAATTATGAAAAATACTCCAGTTATCTCCTATACAGTGATTCTTAATTTATGATATAGTTCCACAAAAAAGACCAAGATGCGAGAAGAAGAATTCTTATGTAATTCAAGACACACAGTTTAAAGGATAAATCTAAGGATCAGTAAATAACCTGCTGCTGAGTCAACGTATAATGTAGCACTCTATCTTTGTATATTACAGAGTCACGATTTTTTAGATATATATGTAACATCTACTTTGATCAATTGACGTGCAACATAATATCCATATAGTCTTTTTGCAATAGGTACCAAACCACAAAATTAGAGTATGTATCACAATGGAGTGTAAATATTGATTAGTAATGGTAGAGGATATGTTTAAGTATAAACAAAGAATACTGCCCTGAGGGCTATTAGACTCACGGACACCCGGTCCCCGGTGTGTCGCTGGCCACTCTGGACATCAGGTAGCGAAATCCCCTCGTGTGTATACTCCAAAGAAGGTACTGCAATCATATTCACCTGATATACGTGTGCTGTTTGACAGAGAGCCCTCTTTTCCATTAAATATGATATTTATTTTGATACTTTGATGTGTTAACCAATTGTTTTGGTCAAGTGAAGACGTGCCTAGTCTGAGAGGAATCTCTTGCACAAACTTATTGATACTTTTGTGATACTTAAGATAGAGGCAACATAGTCCTCTTCTCAGACTTCCACAATATATTTTCACTCATCTTCTCAATATTGTGTACTATTATTCATGTTATCTGTATGTTCTTGTCTTATGTTTGTGATTTGATCCACTTAAAGGATCAATTTTAGTAATAAATAAAGTTGACATTTTAGACTGTTACACAGACTTTAAAAGGTTGTGCCCCACCCGGGAGTTTCTTTTTTTGATGCTCTCTCTTGAGTATCAACCCTTTTCAATTGTACTTACCTTACTCCCTGGGAGCACCTCCGCAACAATATTATATACTATAATTTATACGTTGATTGGAGAAAACCTTCTAACCCCATAGCAAATTAGTCCTGTGCCCTTGGCCTCATCCCCTTCCCCTTCCCCCTGAGCAACAGTTACTTCATACCGGTGTCTTTTTCCCGGTTTACCAGGCCACCCAAGGTTGCACGGAATAACCTAATTTGTTATCTGCACACTTGTGCCATTTATATTTTTTTCATATTTTTGATTTATCAAATATGGCTTTCAATCTAAAAGATGAACTATCATCTTTAAAAAGACCAGCAGATGACTTGAACAACATTTTTCCAACCTCCATTGAGGACTATACTCTACATACCTCATGGGAGGAAGACCTACGCAAACTCAACCTCACACTACAAAAACAGATACGTACTAACTGGGATTTGACAACCACAGAAAACTACTTAAAACAAAAACTGGTACCGAGAGGACTGCGTCCGAAAATATTTCCAACCTTTGAGTTTATTACATCCAACTTAAAAACCGAGTGGGAGGCCTGTCTGTTAAAGTGCTCTTCTGATCTAATGTCCATCCTTTCCAAACATAATCTTCTTATGTTGGAAGAATGTGACAAAGAAATCTCCAAATTAAGCAAAACCCTTGAGACCTGGGAAAAAGATGAAAATTTTCAAAAAATATTCACAAAAACAAAGGAAGATCTTCAAAACTATGAGAAAATGATTATTGAACGCAAACGTTCAAAATTTCTCAGAGACAAACGAGACTATGCCACAGGGCAGATTTTTAAATGGAGACGCACAGACAGAATCAGAGAGAAAACCTATAATTCTCAGTACAGCTCATCAGAGGCCGAAATGTCCGACATAGAGGATTCCCAAAATACATCCATTAGAAATGCGATGTCTTTTTTAGAAGTAGGCCCAGGAACATCCAGGGGCAGATATCGAAAACCAGCAAACGAACGCGGAGGGGGAAGAAGAAGAGGGCGAGACCCGCGTCAGTGGAGGACGGAGATGCCATCCCGTCAGTCACCACGATTTCAACGCCCATAGACTCGGTCGACGAAAACTTGAGAATTATCAACCTCTCGGACCACCAACTTGATGAAGCGCATATATCCTTACTTGCCAAAGGGCTATCATTTTCACCCATAAATTCTTTTAACAGATTTCAATGGGAAAAAGATCTTAAAATGTTCGGAAGAAAACTCTTCCTATACAAATTATACAATACTCCAACTGACATAAGCACCCCAGATTCGACAGAGATGACCCTGTCAACCGAAGAACAAGAAGCTATTGAGGCATTACAAGAACTGGCATCAGGGAGATCCACCACCTGTCCTCCGGAGACCAGACGAATGGACCTATGTAAACGCAAATCCAACTTCATGCCCCAGGACAACATAAGTCCTAATGTAAAAGTCTTCATGGACATGGTAGGCAGGGACATGGATAAATTAGAACAATCTAAAAATCTGCATTTACCAACCAAGGAGGACAACCTCACCAGCAATGAAAGGGCAGCCCTCAAGGAGATCAGAGGATGGAATGACGTCATCCTGAAGCCCTCGGACAAGGGTGGCAATATCGTCATCTGGCCTATAGAGATGTACCTTGCCGAGGTCAACAAACAATTACAGGACAAAACCTGCTATAAAAAACTGTTGGGGAACCCCACCACTGATTTTCTTGAAATATATAACTAAATGTTACGCCAATATAACCAACTGGGCACCATTACCAACAAAGAAACCTCCTTTCTGCAGATTCATCATCCTAAGGTACCTACCTTCTACCTTTTGCCTAAGGTACACAAGCACCTTACCAAACCTCCCGGGAGACCGATAGTCTCGGGCATTGGTGGTCTCCTGGAACCAGCCAGCAAATTCATAGATACATACCTTAGACACCATGTGTACAGTTTGCCGTCCTACCTCCAGGACACTGCCGATGTGCTTCGGAAAATTGATGGGGTTTTTCTGGCCGCAGGTGACTACATTGTCACCATGGACGTCGAGTCCCTATACACCTGTATTCGACACCAGGACGGATTACAGGCGGTACGGACCTTCCTGGAAACAGAAGGCCAGGACGACTTCCATACTTTTCTATTGGATCTTCTTGGTTTTGTTTTAGGTAAAAATTATTTTACCTTCAATGACTCTTTTTTCCTCCAGGTCCGGGGAACGGCGATGGGCGCGGCCGCGGCGCGCCAATCTGTTCCTCGGATCCTGGGAAAGGGAATATGTTTTCTGCGACACCAATGATATCTATACCGACCTCATTGTAGGTTGGTATAGATACATTGATGACATCCTTATGCTGTGGCATGGGAATCTGGAAGAATTGAGAGCATTTGTTGACATACTCAATACTAATGCATTAAACATCAAACTTACCTATGAGTATAGTCAACATCAAGCCACCTTCCTGGATCTCACCTTATATAAGGACGTGGATGGAGCACTTAAAACCGAACTGTTTAGAAAACAGACCTCCACGAACAGTTTGCTCCACCACGAGAGTTTTCACTTCCCTCCGACGGTAAAAAATCTGCCAAAGGGAGAATTCCTGCGCCTTCGCAGAAACTGTACTGACATCCAGTCTTTTGAAAGCAAAAGCCAAGGACTCTCCAATCGACTGATGAGCAGGGGGTATAGTAAGAGGTGCATTAAGAGTGCTAGACACCATGCCCGAACATGCGATAGACAAACCCTGATATTCCCACAGAATAAGGAAATAACATCATCACAATCAATACGCTTCATCAGTAACTTCTGTAATGAATGGAGGGAACTACGAAACATACTTTCCAGACATTGGCCAATCCTCCAAAGTGACAGCATCCTTAAAGGAGCACTGGGAGAACGACCAGATTGCAGTTGGCGCAGAGCTCCTAACCTTCGCGACACCCTAGTACAAAGCCATTTTTCTAAAAACAGAAAATCCATACAGGCAAAGGCGACAGGTACCTACCCCTGCGGCCACTGTAAGGCGTGTGCCTTTTTGGATAAGAGATCTTCCGTGATAGATAGGACCAACAAACCAATCAAGATTGTAGGGTATTTTAATTGCGAGACCAAGAGCCTAGTCTACTGCCTGGAATGCCAATGTAATTTGAGATACGTTGGCATGACCACACGCCCTCTAAAACAGAGAATACTCGAGCATGTAGGGAGTATTCGCAACGCAGCCTCTGATCTTAAAAAACTTAAGAAGTTAACTTCTGTGGCACGCCACTTCCACAGACATCATGGAGGATCTCCCAAAGGTCTGAAGGCGTTTGGTTTAGAGCAACTCCATTTAGGGATCCGTGGTGGTGATATTACCAGGGAGCTATTGAAGAAGGAAAGTTGTTGGACTTTCAGACTCAATTCAGTAACCCCAATGGGTCTGAATGAGTTCATTAACTATGGAGTCTTTCTGAACCCATAGAATTTATACCCAACTTTTATTCAGCTAAAATCCCCTTTTTTGTGACATAATAACTCAATATGCATAGTAATTCCCACATTATTGCATTTCTCATCATTTTTTCACCCCCTCACATTCATAACCTCCCATTTTCTTCCCCCCCCCCCCCCTTTCCCTCCTTCTCACCCCAAATATCACATATATTTAATCTGTACTAGTGTTCACTTTCACGTTTTCCATTCACACCAGTGTGTGTGATCTTACATTCATCATTCTTCCTACTCTTCCACCTCATCTCACTTGGTGTATCCTTATATTTATTATCTTTAATCTCTGTGTATACAGGGATGTGCACCTGCGGTTTTTCACACATATGTGCACATAGGTGCTCATGCATATGTCCCTTTATATCACACACTCTTGCACTATACCGAATATGCATCATTCATTCTGTAACATGTAACCTGCTCATTGATGGAGCAGGAAAATAAATTATATAGAACACAAAGATAGGAGGTCCATCAATGCACACGCTATATCTGCAAATTATTGGACCATCACATATCCATCTTAAACTCTATTAAAAGGTTATGATCCTTATGTGGAATCTCTCATACCTAATATAAATAATATCCCCCCTTTTTTAATTTTCCGGACCTTCAGGCCCCTGTCCCTTAAAAGAATATTCATAATTGTATATATCAGCGTTTATACAATATCATCCCACACCAATCCAAATTAGAATAATTAGGATTTCATTATGTTCTCTTTTTCCTCTTGACTCCTAACTAGGATCGCAATATCCTCTTCCCCCTCCCCCCAACCTCTTCATGGACTTGCTAATCTCATACTTGTCAATCCACTTTTCATCAGGCTGACTAACGTAGGTCTCCTCCCCCCCTCCCCTTCTTTTACCTGCCCCCACCTGGGATTGGCCAAACATCATTTAAATAATGGGCGCCAGAGCACACCTGCACACCGATTGAGAAAGCTTGCAAAAGTGAAACGTACGTCTTGGCTGTTCCAGGTCCCCGCTGTGCACGAGCGGGACCCTGCACGCTTCACATATCTGCACTTGGCTCTTATCACAGCAAACAGCACGACCCCCGGCTAGCTGAAGGCTCCTACTGCATACCGTCGCAGCCAAACGGAGAAATATACCGGCGGCTTTGTCCTCCTGCTGCCGACGGCACCAACACCTGGACGGAACATTCCCTTACCGCCGCTCCCCCACTAAGGCTCTGCCTGATTGACAGCGCAACCGCCAACGGAGAAATACACCGGCGGCTCTGTCCTTCTGCCGCCGACGGCACCTACACCTGGACGGGACATTCCCTCACCGCCGCTTCTCCACTAAAGTTCTGACTGTTTGACAGCGCAGTCGCCGGAGACATACAGCGGCAACTCTATTCCTGTGCCGCCGACGGAACCAATCCCTACCTGGGATATCTTATTACCGTCTGTCTCCCTTGCTTAAACTCAGCTGCCACATAGGATTAAATAGCTGAATTCACAGCCATACCTGAAAAACTTTAATATATGCTGGGGATTTTTTCTTAATAAACGCAGAGACTGTCAGCCTTATATACTTATCCGTATATACAGACTGTTTTTCTTTGGATCTACTTACTCTACATATCCAAGGCTATTTGATTGCAGTACCTTCTTTGGAGTATACACACGAGGGGATTTCGCTACCTGATGTCCAGAGTGGCCAGCGACACACCCGGGACCGGGTGTCCGTGAGTCTAATAGCCCTCAGGGCAGTATTCTTTGTTTATACTTAAACATATCCTCTACCATTACTAATCAATATTTACACTCCATTGTGATACATACTCTAATTTTGTGGTTTGGTACCTATTGCAAAAAGACTATATGGATATTATGTTGCACGTCAATTGATCAAAGTAGATGTTACATATATATCTAAAAAATCGTGACTCTGTAATATACAAAGATAGAGTGCTACATTATACGTTGACTCAGCAGCAGGTTATTTACTGATCCTTAGATTTATCCTTTAAACTGTGTGTCTTGAATTACATAAGAATTCTTCTTCTCGCATCTTGGTCTTTTTTGTGGAACTATATCATAAATTAAGAATCACTGTATAGGAGATAACTGGAGTATTTTTCATAATTGATATTTTAGCGTTACTCCCTACCAAGGACCATTGATCAGCAACTTAATGTAAACAGGCCACCGGGCCAAAAGGTTTATCATAGCCAGGGTGACCCCTGATCCTATAATATCTCTCCTTGATTTACCACCTTTGCATGGTACAATAGGAATCCACGAATTAAAACGACAGTACCACAGTGCAATCTATACTTTTTTCTGCAATTCACCACCCAGACATAGCGCTCAACCAGTGTTCACTGTGTCTATGGACACACACACTGGACAGTAGCGTATGCCAGGGACACATAGTGAAGGTGCTCTCTCTACTGACCCCCTTCTATCAGGGTTCTCTCATCCCCGGGGGACCCATTACCTGACTCTGCGCTGTCTCTGTATAACAGGGCCAGGTTGGTCGCCTCTGGGGACAGCAGAAACCCCCTTTTTTGCTCCACTTCCGTACCTGTGACACTCGCTGAGTCCGCTCAACTGTGCAAATATTTGATTGCCACCGAAAGCACAGACAGCAGCCACCCCGCGAGTACACATAGCTCAGGTACTTCATTTCTGTTTGTATCTTTACATTTATTACGACTCTGCAGTTAATTTTAAGTGTAATCATATTCACCTGATATACGTGTGCTGTTTGACAGAGAGCCCTCTACTCCATTAAATATGATATTTATTTTGATACTTTGATGTGTTAACCAATTGTTTTGGTCAAGTGAAGACGTGCCTAGTCTGAGAGGAATCTCTTGCACAAACTTATTGATACTTTTGTGATACTTAAGATAGAGGCAACATAGTCCTCTTCTCAGACTTCCACAATATATTTTCACTCATCTTCTCAATATTGTGTACTATTATTCATGTTATCTGTATGTTCTTGTCTTATGTTTGTGATTTGATCCACTTAAAGGATCAATTTTAGTAATAAATAAAGTTGACATTTTAGACTGTTACACAGACTTTAGAAGGTTGTGCCCCACCCGGGAGTTTCTTTTTTTGATGCTCTCTCTTGAGTATCAACCCTTTTCAATTGTACTTACCTTACTCCCTGGGAGCACCTCCGCAACAATATTATATACTATAATTTATACGTTGATTGGAGAAAACCTTCTAACCCCATAGCAAATTAGTCCTGTGCCCTTGGCCTCATCCCCTTCCCCTTTTCCCTGAGCAACAGTTACTTCATACCCGTGTCTTTTTCCCGGTTTTCCAGGCCACCCAAGGTTGCACGGAATAACCTAATTTGTTATCTGCACACTTGTGCCATTTATATTTTTTTCATATTTTTGATTTATCAAAAATGGCTTTCAATCTAAAAGATGAACTATCATCTTTAAAAAGACCAGCAGATGACTTGAACAACATTTTTCCAACCTCCATTGAGGACTATACTCTACATACCTCATGGGAGTAGGACCTACGCAAACTCAACCTCACACTACAAAAACAGATACGTACTAACTGGGATTTGACAACCACAGAAAACTACTTAAAACAAAAACTGGTACCGAGAGGACTGCGTCCGAAAATATTTCCAACCTTTGAGTTTATTACATCCAACTTAAAAACCGAGTGGGAGGCCTGTCTGTTAAAGTGCTCTTCTGATCTAATGTCCATCCTTTCCAAACATAATCTTCTTATGTTGGAAGAATGTGACAAAGAAATCTCCAAATTAAGCAAAACCCTTGAGACCTGGGAAAAAGATGAAAATTTTCAAAAAATATTCACAAAAACAAAGGAAGATCTTCAAAACTATGAGAAAATGATTATTGAATGCAAACGTTCAAAATTTCTCAGAGACAAACGAGACTATGCCACAGGGCAGATTTTTAAATGGAGACGCACAGACAGAATCAGAGAGAAAACCTATAATTCTCAGTACAGCTCATCAGAGGCCGAAATGTCCGACATAGAGGATTCCCAAAATACATCCATTAGAAATGCGATGTCTTTTTTAGAAGTAGGCCCAGGAACATCCAGGGGCAGATATCGAAAACCAGCAAACGAACGCGGAGGGGGAAGAAGAAGAGGGCGAGACCCGCGTCAGTGGAGGACGGAGATGCCATCCCGTCAGTCACCACGATTTCAACGCCCATAGACTCGGTCAACGAAAACTTGAGAATTATCAACCTCTCGGACCACCAACTTGATGAAGCGCATATATCCTTACTTGCCAAAGGGCTATCATTTTCACCCATAAATTCTTTTAACAGATTTCAATGGGAAAAAGATCTTAAAATGTTCGGAAGAAAACTCTTCCTATACAAATTATACAATACTCCAACTGACATAAGCACCCCAGATTCGACAGAGATGACCCTGTCAACCGAAGAACAAAAAGCTATTGAGGCATTACAAGAACTGGCATCAGGGAGATCCACCACCTGTCCTCCGGAGACCAGACGAATGGACCTATGTAAACGCAAATCCAACTTCATGCCCCAGGACAACATAAGTCCTAATGTAAAAGTCTTCATGGACATGGTAGGCAGGGACATGGATAAATTAGAACAATCTAAAAATCTGCATTTACCAACCAAGGAGGACAACCTCACCAGCAATGAAAGGGCAGCCCTCAAGGAGATCAGAGGATGGAATGACGTCATCCTGAAGCCCTCAGACAAGGGTGGCAATATCGTCATCTGGCCTATAGAGATGTACCTTGCCGAGGTCAACAAACAATTACAGGACAAAACCTGCTATAAAAAACTGTTGGGGAACCCCACCACTGATTTTCTTGAAATATATAACAAAATGTTACGCCAATATAACCAACTGGGCACCATTACCAACAAAGAAACCTCCTTTCTGCAGATTCATCATCCTAAGGTACCTACCTTCTACCTTTTGCCTAAGGTACACAAGCACCTTACCAAACCTCCCGGGAGACCGATAGTCTCGGGCATTGGTGGTCTCCTGGAACCAGCCAGCAAATTCATAGATACATACCTTAGACACCATGTGTACAGTTTGCCGTCCTACCTCCAGGACACTGCCGATGTGCTTCGGAAAATTGATGGGGTTTTTCTGGCCGCAGGTGACTACATTGTCACCATGGACGTCGAGTCCCTATACACCTGTATTCGACACCAGGACGGATTACAGGCGGTACGGACCTTCCTGGAAACAGAAGGCCAGGACGACTTCCATACTTTTCTATTGGATCTTCTTGGTTTTGTTTTAGGTAAAAATTATTTTACCTTCAATGACTCTTTTTTCCTCCAGGTCCGGGGAACGGCGATGGGCGCGGCATGTGCGCCAACCTACGCCAATCTGTTCCTCGGATCCTGGGAAAGGGAATATGTTTTCTGCGACACCAATGATATCTATACCGACCTCATTGTAGGTTGGTATAGATACATTGATGACATCCTTATGCTGTGGCATGGGAATCTGGAAGAATTGAGAGCATTTGTTGACATACTCAACACTAATGCATTAAACATCAAACTTACCTATGAGTATAGTCAACATCAAGCCACCTTCCTGGATCTCACCTTATATAAGGACGTGGATGGAGCACTTAAAACCGAACTGTTTAGAAAACAGACCTCCACGAACAGTTTGCTCCACCACGAGAGTTTTCACTTCCCTCCGACGGTAAAAAATCTGCCAAAGGGAGAATTCCTGCGCCTTCGCAGAAACTGTACCGACATCCAGTCTTTTGAAAGCAAAAGCCAAGAACTCTCCAATCGACTGATGAGCAGGGGGTATAGTAAGAGGTGCATTAAGAGTGCTAGACACCATGCCCGAACATGCGATAGACAAACCCTGATATTCCCACAGAATAAGGAAATAACATCATCACAACCAATACGCTTCATCAGTAACTTCTGTAATGAATGGAGGGAACTACGAAACATACTTTCCAGACATTGGCCAATCCTCCAAAGTGACAGCATCCTTAAAGGAGCACTGGGAGAACGACCAGATTGCAGTTGGTGCAGAGCTCCTAACCTTCGCAACACCCTAGTACAAAGCCATTTTTCTAAAAACAGAAAATCCATACAGGCAAAGGCGACAGGTACCTACCCCTGCGGCCACTGTAAGGCGTGTGCCTTTTTGGATAAGAGATCTTCCGTAATAGATAGGACCAACAAACCAATCAAGATTGTAGGGTATTTTAATTGCGAGACCAAGAGCCTAGTCTACTGCCTGGAATGCCAATGTAATTTGAGATACGTTGGCATGACCACACTACGCCCTCTAAAACAGAGAATACTCGAGCATGTAGGGAGTATTCGCAACGCAGCCTCTGATCTTAAAAAACTTAAGAAGTTAACTTCTGTGGCACGCCACTTCCACAGACATCATGGAGGATCTCCCAAAGGTCTGAAGGCGTTTGGTTTAGAGCAACTCCATTTAGGGATCCGTGGTGGTGATATTACCAGGGAGCTATTGAAGAAGGAAAGTAGTTGGACTTTCAGACTCAATTCAGTAACCCCAATGGGTCTGAATGAGTTCATTAACTATAGAGTCTTTCTGAACCCATAGAATTTATACCCAACTTTTATTCAGCTAAAATCCCCTTTTTTGTGACATAATAACTCAATATGCATAGTAATTCCCACATTATTGCATTTCTCATCATTTTTTCACCCCCTCACATTCATAACCTCCCATTTTCTTTCCCCCCCCCCCCTTTCCCTCCTTCTCACCCCAAATATCACATATATTTAATCTGTACTAGTGTTCACTTTCACGTTTTCCATTCACACCAGTGTGTGTGATCTTACATTCATCATTCTTCCTACTCTTCCACCTCATCTCACTTGGTGTATCCTTATATTTATTATCTTTAATCTCTGTGTATACAGGGATGTGCACCTGCGGTTTTTCACACATATGTGCACATAGGTGCTCATGCATATGTCCCTTTATATCACACACTCTTGCACTATACCGAATATGCATCATTCATTCTGTAACATGTAACCTGCTCATTGATGGAGCAGGAAAATAAATTATATAGAACACAAAGATAGGAGGTCCATCAATGCACACGCTATATCTGCAAATTATTGGACCATCACATATCCATCTTAAACTCTATTAAAAGGTTATGATCCTTATGTGGAATCTCTCATACCTAATATAAATAATATCCCCCCTTTTTTAATTTTCCGGACCTTCAGGCCCCTGTCCCTTAAAAGAATATTCATAATTGTATATATCAGCGTTTATACAATATCATCCCACACCAATCCAAATTAGAATAATTAGGATTTCATTATGTTCTCTTTTTCCTCTTGACTCCTAACTAGAATCGCAATATCCTCTTCCCCCTCCCCCCAACCTCTTCATGGACTTGCTAATCTCATACTTGTCAATCCACTTTTCATCAGGCTGACTAACGTAGGTCTCCTCCCCCCCTCCCCTTCTTTTACCTGCCCCCACCTGGGATTGGCCAAACATCATTTAAATAATGGGCGCCAGAGCACACCTGCACACCGATTGAGAAAGCTTGCAAAAGTGAAACGTACGTCTCGGCTGTTCCAGGTCCCCGCTGTGCACGAGCGGGACCCTGCACGCTTCACATATCTGCACTTGGCTCTTATCACAGCAAACAGCACGACCCCCGGCTAGCTGAAGGCTCCTACTGCATACCGTCGCAGCCAAACGGAGAAATATACCGGCAGCTTTGTCCTCCTGCCGCCGACGGCACCAACACCTGGACGGAACATTCCCTTACCGCCGCTCCCCCACTAAGGCTCTGCCTGATTGACAGCGCAACCGCCAACGGAGAAATACACCGGCGGCTCTGTCCTTCTGCCGCCGACGGCACCTACACCTGGACGGGACATTCCCTCACCGCCGCTTCTCCACTAAAGTTCTGACTGTTTGACAGCGCAGTCGCCGGAGACATACATCGGCAACTCTATTCCTGTGCCGCCGACGGAACCAATCCCTACCTGGGATATCTTATTACCGTCTGTCTCCCTTGCGTAAACTCAGCTGCCACATAGGATTAAATAGCTGAATTCACAGCCATACCTGAAAAACTTTAATATATGCTGGGGATTTTTTCTTAATAAACGCAGAGACTGTCATCCTTATATACTTATCCGTATATACAGACTGTTTTTCTTTGGATCTACTTACTCTACATATCCAAGGCTATTTGATTGCAGTACCTTCTTTGGAGTATACACACGAGGGGATTTCGCTACCTGATGTCCAGAGTGGCCAGCGACACACCCGGGACCGGGTGTCCGTGAGTCTAATAGCCCTCAGGGCAGTATTCTTTGTTTATACTTAAACATATCCTCTACCATTACTAATCAAAATTTACACTCCATTGTGATACATACTCTAATTTTGTGGTTTGGTACCTATTGCAAAAAGACTATATGGATATTATGTTGCACGTCAATTGATCAAAGTAGATGTTACATATATATCTAAAAAATCGTGACTCTGTAATATACAAAGATAGAGTGCTACATTATACGTTGACTCAGCAGCAGGTTATTTACTGATCCTTAGATTTATCCTTTAAACTGTGTGTCTTGAATTACATAAGAATTCTTCTTCTCGCATCTTGGTCTTTTTTGTGGAACTATATCATAAATTAAGAATCACTGTATAGGAGATAACTGGAGTATTTTTCATAATTGATATTTTAGCGTTACTCCCTACCAAGGACCATTGATCAGCAACTTAATGTAAACAGGCCACCGGGCCAAAAGGTTTATCATAACCAGGGTGACCCCTGATCCTATAATATCTCTCCTTGATTTACCACCTTTGCATGGTACAATAGGAATCCACGAATTAAAACGACAGTACCACAGTGCAATCTATACTTTTTTCTGCAATTCACCACCCAGACATACCGCTCAACCAGTGTTCACTGTGTCTATGGACACACACACTGGACAGTAGCGTATGCCAGGGACACATAGTGAAGGTGCTCTCTCTACTGACCCCCTTCTATCAGGGTTCTCTCATCCCCGGGGGACCCATTACCTGACTCTGCGCTGTCTCTGTATAACAGGGCCAGGTTGGTCGCCTCTGGGGACAGCAGAAACCCCCTTTTTTGCTCCACTTCCGTACCTGTGACACTCGCTGAGTCCGCTCAACTGTGCAAATATTTGATTGCCACCGAAAGCACAGACAGCAGCCACCCCGCGAGTACACATAGCTCAGGTACTTCATTTCTGTTTGTATCTTTACATTTATTACGACTCTGCAGTTAATTTTAAGTGTAATCATATTCACCTGATATACGTGTGCTGTTTGACAGAGAGCCCTCTACTCCATTAAATATGATATTTATTTTGATACTTTGATGTGTTAACCAATTGTTTTGGTCAAGTGAAGACGTGCCTAGTCTGAGAGGAATCTCTTGCACAAACTTATTGATACTTTTGTGATACTTAAGATAGAGGCAACATAGTCCTCTTCTCAGACTTCCACAATATATTTTCACTCATCTTCTCAATATTGTGTACTATTATTCATGTTATCTGTATGTTCTTGTCTTATGTTTGTGATTTGATCCACTTAAAGGATCAATTTTAGTAATAAATAAAGTTGACATTTTAGACTGTTACACAGACTTTAGAAGGTTGTGCCCCACCCGGGAGTTTCTTTTTTTGATGCTCTCTCTTGAGTATCAACCCTTTTCAACTCCAGCTAAAGAGGAAGATTATACCAGTGGGAAGCCTGAGCCCTTGAAAACATAGGGCATACCTAGGACTACAGAGTCATCTGTTCTTGGACGTAACACCAATCAGGATGGTAATATAACATTTGTCAGCCTATTTATGGGAACTTTCCATGAAAAATCACACTAAAAATCAAGTAAAAATATCCCTGTGATATCATCTCTAATTGTGCACATGCTCCGTGATTCAGCTTTTATCTTCTACTAGATATTTTGTTGTGTATTATTGTATTCAATTTTATTAAATTTGCATAATTTTTTGAGAACCGTCTTGACTTACAGTATCATTGGTACAGCCAGTGCTGGCACATCCTCTTCTTTTTTTTACATTGGCTGGGAAGGGGACCCTATTTTCAGGAGCCTCCCAACCTTTGCAGGAGGGTGGGCAAGTATGGTATAGACACATTGTAATGTATAAATATAAAACAACAAAACAGTGTAATAAAAAAAAAATCCTGACTGGTATCCAAACCCCAGGCACTCTACATGGCATGCTGTGGACTTAACAGCCAGGCCATCTTGGAGCTGGTTATCTCATTGACACCTAATGCAAATGAGCCACTGTGTAGACCAAAGCACTGCTTTGTACTGCATACATATTATGCATTCCGGCCATGGAAGTGGTAATTCTGACTGATGGATGGGGGGAGGTGCAGCGAGCTTTCAGGGTGTGGGGGGATTTAGTTAGCGACGCTAAGAGGGCGGGGCAATGATGCACTGGACTAAGCTCACTGTGTAAACGGCTTTGCTATATACTGTAGTAGCGTCTCTTCTGCTGAAATTACTGTAGGTTTTGTGACCACAGTCAGATGTCTGCTGCTGAGGGTGGCAGAACATACAGTTTAATGTTTTTTTTTTTTTTTATTTGTTTTTTTTTTATGCTACATAGATTCAATTTCAGCAGGAGGGACTTGTGTTGAAATGTTGGCCGAGCTTAGACCATGCTTACAAAGCTTAGCTCGGCATACCTTTAGGGATGGCAGTCGGTGCAGACGCCATAGATGGTTGCCATTGATGGCAAATCAGCACCCAGCCATCGATAGTGGCAAACTATTTGATGCATAACCATCGATAGTTTTAGCTATCGATGGTCATCCATTATATTTGACTGAATGGCCCGTGGTCCAATCAGAGCATGGGGGCGGGACTTATGGGTGTCGGGGGCGGAGCTATGCTCTGTGTCCCGGCACCTTGGGGGAAAAAAAGGAAACATCGCTTCTACTTGGCCATCAATGTAGGGAAACCATCTGTTACTCCCATATTGATGGCAAAAGTATTCAACATTGGCCACAAACCATCGATGATTTTAAATCATTGATGGTCGATGGCCATCCCTACATACCTTTCCCCACCTTGGGACTGAATGAATGACTGCGTATCATAATTAAGTAAAAAGTGAAAGCAAAGGCAGCAGGTGAATATCGATGGCAATACACATACTGTACAGTATCTATTGCCACACAGCTAAAAAGCAGTGCAACTACATGCACACATTTATTTACCAACTGCAGCACTGCATTTGATCGCCACATTAGTGTTGGCTGATTTAGGTTGTGAAAAAAAGATTATTAAGATTCCGCTTATAGCACCCTCCACCCCTACCACTGGAGGATCGGTAGGGACCCCAATACATTGCTATGCCCAGGGGTCTACACTGCTGTTGACGCCCCTGTATGTATGTATGTATGTATATATATATATATATATATATATATATATATATATATATATATATATATATATATATATATATATATATATATATATATATATATATAGATAGATATATATCTATATATATATATATAGATATATATCTATATATATCTATATATCTATCTATATATATCATGGGTCCTCAAACTGCGGCCCTCCAGATGCTGTGAAACTACAAATCCCAGCATGCCTTGCCACAATTTTAATACTCCCTTATAGCAAAACTGTGGCAAGGCATGCTGGGATTTGTAGTTTCACAACATCTGGAGGGCCGCAGTTTGAGGACCCATGATATATATAGATATATATATACAACCAGAAGAGAGAACCAGCACAACAGGACTTGTGTGTAGCCCAAAATAATAAGATGCCCAGGTGTTAACAATAGTGGCCTTGCAGCCCCTTGTAGATACAAAAATGAAGAAAGGGCACTCAGGGACTCGTTGAAGGTGAAAGGTGGACTGATTTGTTCAGTCAAATAACGCCTACGTTTCGGGGTCTCCCCCTTTGTCAGGACAAGTTATACCACTAACTTGTCCTGACGAAGGGGGAGACCCCGAAACGTAGGCGTTATTTGACTGAACAAATCAGTCCACCTTTCACCTTCAACGAGTCCCTGAGTGCCCTTTCTTCATTTTTGTATATATATATACATATTAAAAGATTCCTCTCAGATGTAGCAGTACACTCCCACACTTCTAGGTGCCACTTCCACAAGATTTTCACAATCTCTCCATATATGGAGCTAGACACGCTCTTTGGGAGGAGTATGAAACAACCCCTCAATGGGGCCCTGTGCAAAGTTCTATTACCAGCTATAATCTCCCTAAAACTTGTTTTCAAAGTAGGCAAGTATGACTATAATAGATTACTCTAATGATCTATATAGATATATTTATTTTTCATTTCCAGACATACTTCTACAAGCACATGGGAGAAAGCAGTGTATCTAGTAATCTACAGTGTTGTCTATAATCTCTCTCACAACCACTTTCTGGGTACACTCATCCACGACTGAGGGGATACCACTCTGCATGTGCAATAGCCAATCGGGGGGTCCCCCACTTTAACGTAGAAAGAAGATACCCTCTATTTTCATATCCTCATCTGCTACTGTCACACGGATTAACCCGCTCAATTGTGGGGATTGGTTAAACCAATCCAGATACAGCAATCAGTAGCAGTTACAGTGTATCAATCACCTTGCAGGCAGGGCCAGATTAACAATTGGCCTGATGGAGCTACAGCTCCAGGCCCACTCTCCAAATAGGCCCATTTTGTAGATGAGGGCCAGTGCTTTCCAACGAGCTCGGCCCCACGTCGCTAGCCACCTGGGAACGGGAGACACCGCCAGGCAAACCTGGAACGTTTTCCCCATAGGATAACATAGGACCCGCTAATTCCGACCTCCACCCGGTTCCAGCGGCTGCCAGTTCCCCCTCTGGCATCACAGAAGCTCGAGGTTGATCTCAGTCGAACCCAAATCGCTGGGCTTTCAATCTGATACCTGGTCCATATGGGTTCATTAGTTCTAGAGATATTGCGGATAAACCAATTTTTTTTTTCATTTCTGAAATGTAATTTCATAGCTGTTCATGTTGTTTGAGGACAGATATAGCTGGTTGTTTAAAGGGGGACCATATTCTCAGGTAATTCCCTGCATTTTCTGGTGTGAAAGGGGTATTATTTCAAATTGCCAGGACATGCAGTGCTCTGAATACAGCTGGGCAACCCCCTGCTCTCTGTTCGGCTGTCAATGGCTGTCATTTCTGCCCGGCGGCGGCTGTCCCCCAGTTACCGTGAGCATATATTCCCCCTTGGCAATGAGCATGTAATACCACATGGCAATGAGCATGGAACCCCTGGCAATGAGCATGGAACCCATGGCAATGAACATGGAACCCATGGCAATGAACATGTAGGCAAGCAACACTTATGAAGCATAAATTTGAATAGGTATTATGGTGTTTGGCATAATATATAATGGAGATTATGGTATGGCGCTTAACATGTAATGGGCATTATGGTGTAAATGCCCCTATGAAGCATATTGTGCATTATTGCTCAATCTGTGTCACGCTAGCAGTAGCACCAGCTGGAGTGTAACGGAGGCTAGGTGCATTGATGTAAGGTTTTTGCATAGACAACAGAAGGGAGGGATGCAATTGGATAAAAAAAAACCAGTTTTAATAAAGATACTGCGATAGAGAAGATGAACTGTGGCACAAAGGTAATACTGAAGATATAAAATAACCAGAGTCAATGATATATACAACTTATTGTAAAGTTCGTAGTGAATGGATAACGAGGTTGAAAACTGAAGATGATTTGAAGTGTAGATTTGAAGAATAAAGGTAAACTTGAATAGTTGATTTGAAGGATTTACTTGAAGAGATCATTTAATTGAAGATTGAATGATTGAATGAAAGATTGGATGATTGAATGGTTGAATGATTGGACGATTGGATGATTGGGTGATTGGATGATTGGGTGATTGGATGATTGGATGGTTGTATGGTTGGATGATTGGATGGTTGGATGATTGGACGGTTGGGTGATTGGATGATTGGAAGATTGGAAGATTGGATGGTTGATAGGATGAATCCGGGAAGTATTGCAGCAGGCCTGAGTAGCTGTGACCAGTAAGAGTTGCAGTGGAAGTAACCTTCAGGTGAGGAAAGGGTGATCCCCTTTGGGGGGCTAACCTTGTCCAGACCGTAGAGGCGGCAGCAGGGTTCTGCAGGTGGATGGTCTTCACAGCTAGCGAGCAGGAGTGGATTCAGTCTGGAGATAGCTCACAGGCAGCAGCGCTTTCAGCAGGAGTGGGAGTCAGATGCCTAGGGAAAGGACATCATTGTACTGACTGACTGTTTGGCCCAGCTGGTCAGTATTTAAAAGGAGAGCTGCACTGTAATTGGCTGAAGGGAATTGGTAGTGCAGCCTGGTTGGAGAAACCAACAAGATGGCCGCCGCCAGGGAAGGTGACAGGTTTCAGAACCAGGAAGTGTGTGCAGTACACTCCAGGCAGCGTGTCCAGCAAGGCCCAGGCAGAGTTCACAGCATCATGACGCCTCAGTGTGGGAGGCATGAGTGGCAGACATGGTGGTCATGACAGCACCCGCAACTTTACGAGTGGCACCAGGACACTCATTAGGCTTAGCTGGACATTTCCTGTGAAAATCTTTGATTAGTTTGGGTGCGTGTACCTCTGTGGCATTGGTCCAAGATCGCTCTTCTGGGCCATATCCTTTCCAGTCGATCAGGTACTGGAGTCTCTTGTACCTCATACAAGAGTCCAGGATGCGAGCCACTTCATATTCCATGCCCCTGTGAGTAAAGACTTTAGGAGATTTGGGGAGACTTGCATGATATTTGGAGACATGAAAAGAGTTGGGAACCCTTAAATAATGAGGTAATTTTAATTTGTAGGCAACCGGGTTGATGATCTGCATGATTGGAAAAGGACTGATGAACCGCGGTGCAAACTTCATTGAGGGGACCCGAAGGTGAAGATTCCGTGTGGACAGCCATACCTTATCACCTACTTTTACATTTGGAACTGCTCTTCTTCTTCTATCGGCAAATTTTTTGTACCTTTGAGAGGCGCTGACCAAGGATTTCCTGACCTTTCTCCAATGGTGACGCAGTTGCTGCATAGTCAAGGTTACCGCTGGCACAGATGTCGAAGGAAGCCGCTGGAAATCAGGAACCTTGGGATGGAAGCCATAGTTAATAAAGAAAGGAGTAGAAGAAGCAGACGAGTGATACTGATTATTATGGCCAAACTCGGCCCATGGCAATACCTCAACTCAATCATCTTGAGAGGAGGACACATGTAAACTTAAGAATGTTTCTACATCCTGATTGACTCTTTCCGTTTGGCCATTAGATTGTGGATGATAGGCTGTACTAAATTTGAGTTGAATCTTGAGGACTTTACACAATGCTCTCCAGAATTTGGCCACAAACTGAACCCCTCGATCGGACACAATCTCTTCGGGCAGACCGTGGACTCTGAAGATCTCTTTTATAAACAAATCATCAAGCTTGGGAGCTGAAG
Source organism: Crinia signifera (assembly GCF_055691185.1). Taxonomy (NCBI): domain Eukaryota; kingdom Metazoa; phylum Chordata; class Amphibia; order Anura; family Myobatrachidae; genus Crinia; species Crinia signifera. The sequence continues at coordinate 113,895,081 of NC_139218.1, read as the reverse complement.
GTAACCGTTCAGAGGTGTGAAATGCGCCATTTTCGAGAATCGATCGATAACCACCCATATGGTACTATAACCATCTGAGGATGGTAGATCTGTGATAAAGTAAATCGACAAATGAGTCCACGGTCCCCGTGGGATCGAGAGTGGCCTCAATGGACCTATTGGCGCTAGATTAGAAGTTGACCCTTGATTCAAAGTGGTCTGTATATTGTCCAGTCTTTTAGACAGGTCCTGGAGGGCATGAAAGACCTGCTCCTGGGCAGCTTCCTGGTGATCCAGGCGGGCCGCAAGTTGTTGAACAGGGGCAGTTCCTCGCTCCTGACCTGATGCTGGATCCATGCAGACAGTACAAACTGTCACGCTAGCAGTAGAACCAGCTGGAGTGTAACGGAGGCTAGGTGCCTTGATGTAAGGTTTTTGCATAGATGACAGAAGGGATGGGTGCAATTGGATAAAAGAAAACCAGTTTTAATAAAGATACTGCGATACAGAAGATGAACTGTGGCAAAAAGGTAATACTGAAGATATGAAATAACCAGAGTCAATGATATATAAAACTTATTGTAAAGTTCGTAGTGGATGGATAACGAGGTTAAAAACTGAAGATGACTTGAAGTGTAGATTTGAAGAATAAATGTAAACTTGAATAGTTGATTTATAGGATTTACTTGAAGAGATGATTGAATTGAAGATTGAATGATTGAATGAAGATTGGATGATTGAATGGTTGAACGATTTGGATGATTGGACGATTGGACGATTGGGTGATTGGATGATTGGATGGTTAAATGATTGGACGATTGGGTGATTGGATGATTGGATGGTTGAATGATTGGAAAATTGGAAGATTGGATGGTTGATAGGATGAGTCCGGGAAGTATTGCAGCAGGCCTGAGTAGCTGTGACCAGGGAGAGTTGCAGTGGAAGTAACCGTCAGGTGAGGAAAGGGTGATCCCCTTTGGGGGGGCTAACCTTGTCCGGACTGTAGAGGCGGAAGCAGGGTTCTGCAGGTGGATGGTCTTCACAGCAGGCGAGCAGGAGTGGATTCAGTCTGGAGATAGCTGACAGGCAGCAGCGCTTTCAGCAGGAGTGGGAGTCAGATGCCTAGGGAAAGGACATCATTGTACTATAAGAACAACAATCGGGCGCAATGACACTAATTATGCTCCGCTAATTAGTCTCTATACCAATTTGTGTTGGTTTCTATGTAAAGAATATTATGGCTGCTCCCAAAGGCAATTCTGGAGATTGCCACTTGAAAATGGAGAATTTAGTTTGGGAGTTTAACAATCAGTTAGCTTTATGTATAGGAATATACTATAATATTACTAACTCAAAAGAGAGCGCCACACATCTGAATTGTAATATCAAATACATATTAAAAAAAATTTATTATATAAAAGAGAAGAAAAACAATAAAATTACATAAAAAATCATAAAACACAATATCGCAATAAAATTAAGCCTCAATAGGATGCAATAAAGGCAAAAGCCAATAATAACTTTTGTTAGTATTCTGGTATAACCCAACTCTGGATGATATTTCTGCACAAATATATACTATTTGATATGTAAACAAAGTCAATTGGTATAGGCCCTTTTAACTCCAAAGGGTTAAATTGATTTAGGATGGTTTTTAGTTGAAGGATAAGTATCCAATACAATGGAGTATTCCTTATTTTGTGAAAAGGGCTTGTAGGAGATGTTCTGCACCAATGGAAATAATAATAGGAACAGTACCTCTTGTAATGTACACAGCAATTTGTGTGATCTCCGCCGCGGACCTCTGTGTGGGTTCGCTTCTACCCGCCCGGCTCCAGCTGATGACAGCGAGCCTTTGATGTTTGTAGTACGGCGGGGAGCAACCTCACTGACCTGTGTTGTTTATGCAGGTTTTCCGTGTCCAGCTTCTCAATTAAGCAGATTTCTACGGCCAGCTGTGTGCTGCTTGTAAAAAGGAGGTGCTTTCGTTCCTTTAGTTTGCAATCTCCCGGGGTATGAGGGAATCTCTGCAGATAGTAGTTGGGTTAATGAATGTCCAGATATCGGATCCTTGACGCGTTTCTCCGCAAATTACACACGGCGGTTTCTTCAGAAGGAGCATGGCAGGATCCGATATCTGGACATTCATTAACCCAACTACTATCTGCAGAGATTCCCTCATACCCCGGGAGATTGCAAACTAAAGGAACGAAAGCACCTCCTTTTTACAAGCAGCACACAGCTGGCCGTAGAAATCTGCTTAATTGAGAAGCTGGACACGGAAAACCTGCATAAACAACACAGGTCAGTGAGGTTGCTCCCCGCCGTACTACAAACATCAAAGGCTCGCTGTCATCAGCTGGAGCCGGGCGGGTAGAAGCGAACCCACACAGAGGTCCGCGGCGGAGATCACACAAATTGCTGTGTACATTACAAGAGGTACTGTTCCTATTATTATTTCCATTGGTGCAGAACATCTCCTACAAGCCCTTTTCACAAAATAAGGAATACTCCATTGTATTGGATACTTATCCTTCAACTAAAAACCATCCTAAATCAATTTAACCCTTTGGAGTTAAAAGGGCCTATACCAATTGACTTTGTTTACATATCAAATAGTATATATTTGTGCAGAAATATCATCCAGAGTTGGGTTATACCAGAATACTAACAAAAGTTATTATTGGCTTTTGCCTTTATTGCATCCTATTGAGGCTTAATTTTATTGCGATATTGTGTTTTATGATTTTTTATGTAATTTTATTGTTTTTCTTCTCTTTTATATAATAAATTTTTTTTTATATGTATTTGATATTACAATTCAGATGTGTGGCGCTCTCTTTTGAGTTAGTAATATTATAGTATATTCCTATACATAAAGCTAACTGATTGTTAAACTCCCAAACTAAATTCTACATCATTGTACTGACTGACTGTTTGGCCCAGCTGGTCAGTATTTAAAAGGGGAGCTGCACTGTAATAGGCTGAAGGTAATTGGTAGTGCAGCCTGGTTGGAGAAACCAACAAGATGGCCGCCGCCAGGGAAGGCGACAGGTTTCAGAACCAGGAAGTGTGTGCAGTACACTCCCAGCAGCGTGTCCAGCAAGGCCCAGGCAGAGTTCACAGCATCATGATGCCTCAGTGTGGGAGGCATGGGTGGCAGACATGGTGGTCATGACAATCTGTTTGGTATAGTGCAAGCATGTCCAAACTATAGCCCTCCAGCTGTTGTGAAACTACAAGTCCCATCATGCATTGCCACAGTTTTGCTACTAGGGAATGCTAAAACTATGTCAAGGCATGCTGGGACGTGTAGTTTCACAACAACTGGAGGGCCACTGTCTGGACATGCCTTGTATAGTGTGTATTTTGGCTCAATCCATGTGGCATAACGTGAATTTTGACTCAATCTGTGTGCCATAGTGTGAATTTTGGCTCAGTCAGTGTGAATTTTGGCTCATTCCATGTGGCATAATGTGTAAGAGGCAAGTACAGTATAAGGGGGTTACTATTGTGTTGCATGATTTGTAAAAGGGGTATATGGTGTGTTAAACTTAGGTGACCACATAAAAGGTGCTGAAATGTTGTCTACCAAGTTTCGGCTTTCAGTATTTTTTTTATGACTGGAGTGCCGCCTCATCCCGCAAGTATCTTAGGACATCGCATCCTGCGTGTGCACCTTTGGAGGGCACCCGGCAATATATCTCCCGGTATTTTTCCTATGCCAGTCCCCTGCCTTTTCCAGGCATATATAATTAGTTGAAAGTATTTACACAAATAGATACAAACCCATGAGCAGACCACCCAACTAGAACACTGGTCACGCACCCCACATTATTAGGTGCTGGCCACAACCGCTGTCGCATAATAGGCCCTTGATCATTTTCAGCTCCAGGCCCATTTAGACCTTAATCTGGCTATGCACAATGGTTTTTAATATTTACAGCTTACTGTTTGTTCCATGGGATCAAACATTTCTCCATCTCTCGCCAACATATTTATGTTTGAACAAGAAAATTAATAATTTTTCACAGATCAAATCATCAGTTCAAACATCATTTTGTACACTCGATTTATTGATGACTAGCTGCTATTATGGACTGGCACACTGGATCAGCTGGAGTCCATAATTAAGGACATTAATCAGTTGGATAGTCCCATTAAATTTACATACAATTTACATATGCAATCCATCAACTATCTCGATATTTCCATAACCATCAAAGAAGGTGTAATTTCAACCAAAGTGTACCATAAAGACACAGATACAAATACCCTGTTGGAACACAGGGCTTACGCAAGTCCCAAATGATAAGGGCAGCCCGTATCACCAGCGACAGGTCCAAATTGAAGTCAAGTTTAGACTTGATGATAGATACATTTAGAACACGAGGATATGACAACAAGCTACTTTTACAACAAAAACAACAAGTATTACAAATGCCCAGAAGTCAACTGTTGCAAGGTAAAGACAAAGCTGAAAAACTTTTTGAAAAGATTCCTTTCGTGACTACATACACTCCGGCAAGCCAGGTACTACCAAGAGAACTAAACGCGGTGTGGCCCATTGTCACCAGCGACAAACAATTACCCTGCTTTAAAAACAAAAAAATTATGCCGAGCTACCGGAGAGGAAGGAATCTAAGGGATCTACTGGTCAAGACCAACATAACCAAACAGCCTACCAACCTGCTGTTTGACATACAAAGGAAAAAAAACCTGGGTGCTATAAGTGCCCGTCATGCACCACATGTTCACATATGGAGCGGGACACTTTTTTACCATCACATGTCCTTGCAATAAAATGTACGTAGGCCAAACCATACGTACTTTTAGAGTACAGTTAGCCCTTCACAGATCAGCCATCACAGGGACCCTCAAGGGGAAAGATATCAATAAACCGGTAGCGAGACATTTTAAAGAACAAGGCCATATATTATCTGACTTACGTTGTATGATAATAGATCATGTTCCCCCCTGGCACGGGGAGATAACAGACAGAAACTCTTAAAGCAGCGAGAGTCTGAATGGATATACAGAGTCAAGACCCTTGCCCCTACTGGCTTGAATGAAAGAATTGCATGGAACACTTTCATATAAGAAACTGGACATTGAAACTCAACTTTTTAATTTGTTCTTATTTTTTGGTGTCTCAGTATATTCTTAAAGTTTTCCTGTCTATGTCCTGTAAATTTTGTATTTTCAGCTATAGTGGACATTTCACAACAGTTTAAGACCTACAGTATATGGTCATTGCAACAGACCAGGGCTATAGCCATTACGAACAGGTTACAGTACTTGTCATTACCATATTAGAGATACAGTTAGGTCATTTTTGACTCCACTAAGAGAATAGGCAATGAAAGCCCCACAAATTATACGTAGTAAATATACCCTTTTGATATAAATCCATTTATTAGCGCACTGTACTTTAAAATATAGCACAGCTAGCATTACACAGTTTTTTTGTATAGAGCACTTTAGCACATTATATCCAGATAGTTCATTAAGCTGGTCGTATTTTTGATTGCACACACAGGAGTTCCGGGGCTGTGGTGGAGCGCAAGCTTCCAGCGTTGCTTAGCAATGGCCGCATCAGCGATGGGGCGGAGCGGCAGCAGCCGGAAGCGGCTCTCACAGACGCCGGGACTCCGGAGTAACGATGCACATGACTTATGCTACTTAATGTAATAAATGTCACTTTGGCCCTTATTCTGATCGATGCGTACATTCCCGTATTCTTACGGAGCGGTCCGCATGCCACGCTGTGCGGACATCGTCCGTACAAACGCCCACCGAGCCTCCGCATTCGGACGGACTCACTCTTTAAGAACAGGGCGTGTTTACGGACAACATATAAACCTTGCGTGTGCGGTGGACATGCACAGATTCTGCACGGTCTTACAGCGTAAGCACGGTCTTACCGCGTTAGAACGGATGGGAACCTGGCCGTACGCACCGATGCGGTGTATTTACGCACAAATCACCACTCTTCTCAGAACACCCAAATCTGTAACATGACCCACTTATGCAATTAGGCAACCTCATTCAAAACGGATTGTTTTTAATAGTCATCTATTATTTATCTAATTGATCATTAAACACTTTACTACCACTTTACATTAACCCTTTCATCATGCTAAGTTCACAACATTCTTTGTATGCATATCATCAATTATTCTTCACCCGCAAACACACACATACAAATCAACACACTATGTACATCTTTACATTATCCTTCACTTGCAGCCACTTTTATGCACTAAACCCATCTATATATACTGTATCTCCCTTTTGCACCTTTCATAAATAAACACCACTATTTATACTTATATACTTATATGTATACTTATGCTGTAAAATTATACAATAACACACAGACCACTTATAACTTTAACTGGAAAAATTTATTTACAGAGTACAAAATTTAAACAAAAAAAAAGCTTCACACCAGGAGGTCGCAGACATGCTTCACCTCTTCGGCCATAAGCACAAGGTGCTGGTGAAGTCTGAGAAGGGCCCCTCGCAACCCCTCGCCTTCTATCCTCTGGTCATCTGTTAAAGGGGGATAAACATAAATTATGCTAATCATGTCGACCTTGTACTGTCAATCCTAAGTACCTACAGCATGCAAAATCATACATACAAACAATTACATAGCCAATACTGTTTGTAATGGTAAAAAAAAAAAATGGGCCCACACACACACACACACTGGCTTACACTACTGAATATGTGACTGATAAAAATCTCCTGCCTTACCAATAACCAATCTACTAGAAAGCTACATCCAATACTACATGCCACATTTTGCCATACATATTTACCTGCATGTCACTGCTTAATAGCTAAACTGCATGATAGATAGATAGATAGATAGATAGATAGATAGATAGATAGATAGATAGATAGATAGATAGATAGATAGATAGATAGATAGATAGATAGATACATAGATGGATACATAGATGGATGGATGGATGGATGGATGGTTACATGGATGGATGGATGGATGGTTACATGGATGGATGGATGGATGGATGGATGGATGGATGGTTACATGGATGGATGGATACATGGATGGATGGATGGATGGATGGATGGATGGATGGATGGATGGATGGATGGTTACATGGATGGATGGATACATGGATGGATGGATGGATGGATGGATGGATACCACATTTAAAGGCTAGCCTAGTCCCTCTACCCCTTACTTCCGGATTCATAGTCACATTGCCAGATAGGTGAAACTGCTGCACTAATCCGCTTCCTTACACCAAACAAATAGAAAGGCCCTCCATAAACAAAAATGCATCACCTACCTGAGGCTCCAGATTCCACGTTTGCAGCTTGGGCCTATAACCCCTAAGTGTGTCTGTTGTAACCCACTTTTGTTTATTTATTAATAATAGAGTAAAACACACTAGATTCACCAGTGGTACCTAACAAATAGTACTACCACCAATTATTAATGATGCCTTATGTTTACCTACCAATTCCTTCTTCCTCCAGCACCTCACATGCCTCCTCCTCTTCAACAACCTCCTCGGCCACCTCCTCGTGGCCCATAAACTCCTCGGCCACCTCCTCCTCGGCCACTTCGTCTGTGGCCTCCACCATGTGTTCTGTGGCCTCCTCCTCGGCCACTTCTGTGGCCTCCTCCTCGGCCACTTCTGTGGCCTCCTCCTCCGCCACTTCTGTGGCCTCCTCCTCCGCCACTTCTGTGGCCTCCTCCTCTGCCTCTTCTTCAGGGGGGCCTCCTCCTCCTGGCCCTGTTCACGGGCCCGTCTTGCACGGTCACGTGCTGTAAGGAAAATCAAAATGCAGAGTGTTAAATAAGTCACATGATTTGTTCATTCATCCTGCATCCCAAAAAATTACATATTACACACACATTACAGCATGTCAAACATGAGGTACCACACAGATAGAGTATGTCATGGTTAACTCATGATGAACCAGGTTACCTTATTGGAAAAAAAAAGGTCATGGAAGCATTAATGTACAATTGGCCATTTAATGTGTAAACACTTACATCGTGCAATGCTGGCCCTTATTTGCTGGAGCTTTTCGGGCTTCCGGCGCCTCGGATCAGACCTGGGTGCGCGCGAATATGCGCCTGCGGGCAGCGGCATACGCTTGGCGCTTCTGTCGGTTGGTAATGAAGGGCCCCGCATGCCCCAGCCTGGTCTCCATAACAGAGACCAGTGCCCTCAGCTCCGCGCCAGAGAAAGGTGCTGCTCTGCCATAGGCCGCTATCTTAGCAATGGCACAATTCAAGCAATCATGTCCTGTAATTGGTTGTTCAGAGTGATATTTGGTATTAACTTTATTGTTCATTTTGACATTAACAGCGTGTATGCGCCACAACAGACGGCTAACCCATTGCATCGCAAAACTGCACTTGCTGTACCTTTGCATAGTTGAGCAGACCATGCCATTGCTTAGGATCTCCTAAACAAACAGGGTGAAAGAAGATTGCAACCCAGTATATATAATCTATTATATTCACCAAACATGGGTGAAAACAACAGGTGAAATAGTCTGCATCACTGGCCAGTTACACCTAACTCTACAAGGTACTAAACAGCTTCATTATAGTGAAAGCTATACAGCAGAAACATAGCAAATAGTGCCAGACCTTTTCCCAATATTAGGCCATGGTGCCATGTGTACACTTACCTTCTACTGGCCCACACTAGAGATGTGGAATGCAATGTAGCTAGCATCAAGCCAGAATTTGGAGACCTTTCACATGTGATTTGGATGATAGCACTGATTACTATTGCCTAAGTGGTGGACTGGATTTACATATGGAATGGTTAGTGTCATTTGTACTACATACCAAACAAGTGCTCAGTACAGATGTACATTCACATATACATTTCATGGCTGAACACATTTTTAGTTGGTCATTGCAGTACCAATCTGCAATTAGCTACTAAATCAGACTTACTAACTTTGCCAGGTTTTTTTTTGTTTTTTTTTCCGCAGGTTGAGGCGTGGCCTATGCGCCGCACGGTCTACGCTGCCGTACGGAACGCAGCCGTACGGAACGCAGGGTGTCGCTGATGTACGCCAATTACAGAAATAGGATATAAAGGTGTGTTAGAAACCTGCAATGTTGTTGCAAACATGGCTGGATCTCTATCTGAGGAAGAGCAGGAGTGCCAGGACCTGTTTGCCCGCATGGACTCCAGCACCTCCTATGTCCCCCTCAACACAGACCAGCCAGTGGGAGAAGAGCAGCCAGATGGGCCATCCACATCAGGCCAATCGGCAGCTGGCCCATCTTCAGCCTCAGCAGAATCATTGGGAACACAACAGAGTAGCCAAGCCAGCACTTCAAGTACAGCGACAGGTGGCCGTGGCGGTGGCCGTGGCCGAAAAAGGGCAACAGAGGAACCAAGCAGCAGAAACATGGCATTCGAAGCGCAGGAGCTTGCCATCCTGGTGCCCCGCGCACGGGATTGGATCGAGTGTCCACAGGACAGGTTGACACACACAAGGAGATGGAAGATCTGAGAGGACATAACGGCGGAGATTAATGCGGTGGCTCCACAAGTTCGTGAGACGGAGTACGTTAAGAAGAGGCAAGTTCATGTGTGTTACATTTGAACAGTACAATACCACTAATGTTTTCATTAGATGTTAGATGGTGTTGGTCAATGGCCGGTCACGTTGCTTGGAGCCACAGACATGTTTGCCATGTCATTTAATCGATAGTTATTGTAGGGTGAGTGTGAATGTATCTTCTAAGGGTTGTTTTTATATTTGCAGTGAATGTAAGTTGTGTGTAATGAAGCACATGTTGTCATCTGTTGCAGATCACAATGTGTGCTACAGCAAACATGAGGAGTGACATGTAGTAATATGTACACTTTGATTGCAGGTGGCACGACTTCAAAACCAACCTCAAGAAGAAATTGACCCAGCGGTGGGAACACAGCCACACCTCTGGGGCTGGCCCCATGCCATCAAAGCTGAAGCTCACCCCCCTGGAGGAGATGGCACAGTGCTGCATTGCAGTAGAGGAGGTCCGGGGGGTGAGCAACGTCTACAGCGAGGCCCCAGCGGAAGTCATGGCTTCTTTGCTTGAAGGTAATTATTTGCCATGCCATAAGTAGCTGGTCCTAATTTTGCATGGAATGTGTTGTAATTGTAATGTTCTCTTTCACCAGCATCCCCACCGCTTGGGCCAGAATCTCTTGAGGTTGAGGAGTCTGTGCCACTTGCCACCAGTACCAGGCCCGTGCAGCAGCAGCAGCCACTGACCGAGGCTGAATTGGACAGGTGGGTGCAGGTGCTTTCCCATATTCAGCAGCAGGGAGAGTCGGCATCAGAGCGGGTGCGTAGGACCGAGGAGGTGTTGCAGGGTTTGGTCAGCAGCCAGCAGACTATCGCTGGGAGCCTGCAGGCTATGGCTGCCACCCAGCAATCAATTTCTGCTAGCCTGCAGGTGCTGGCTGATCAAGCCCTGCGGCAAAATGACCTCCTCCTCCACCATAATGAGCTTATGGTGGAGCTAGTTGCCAGCAATAGGGTCCTATTGTCATCCGTTTCTGGTGCATTACCACCAGCAGCACTCCCTGCTGGCAGAGGGGGAACACCATCCCCCCCCCCCCTCAGCAGCATCTGCTCCACCTGGGCCATCATCCGAACGTGGCCGTGGCCGAAGAGCTGCTGCACATGGCAAGGAGCCTGCCAAGGGCAAACGTGCCCGCAGATGAACTTGTGTCCGCATTAATCTCCACCCTTATGTCTTCCCAAATCTTTCATTGAGCTGTGTGTGTCAGCTTCCTGTGTCCAATTCCGTGCAGAGGGTCCCCACATTTGCCCTCGTTTCGAATGTCATGTTTGGTTCCCCTGTTGGCCTCTTTCGGCTACCATTACTGTCTGCTGTACTTGAAGTGTTGGTGCTATACTTTTGTTGTGAAGCCACCTGATGTGTTCCTAATGATTCTGCTGTGGCTATGTATGTCAAAAAATCATGTCTTTATTATATTTTTTATAATTTTATTCCTGGCATGGTACCTTTTAATTTGTTACGGTTTCCATTTTATTTGTTAAGTTCATGTAATAAATGTTTTTTTTTTCCCCAAATGTGTGGTTTAATTGATACATGTAGAAGTGAAATGTGTATTTGTATTATTAATATTAAGTTGTGTACATTATTTGCAGTGTAAAAGTGTGTGAAAAGTGCAGCATATATGTGTGTGTTTAGTAATGTTCCATTTAAGCTGCAATGGTTCCAATTGAAGCAGTGAGAAGCGTGTAATTAATGAGTAATGAGTAAAGGAGTGGATTGTATTGTGTTCAGCTGACATTGATTGTAGTGATTAGGCGTTCCGATTGCCTAGCGCATGAACGAGTGGTGTCCGCAAAGCAATACTCGCTTATGAACACCGCATATTTCTAGCCTTTTTGTTCGCGTGCATTCGGTGTGCTATCCGAATGCACGCCTACCAAAATAAGTGCACTCCCCCGTGTCCGCCCATGTTTCCGCCCAGTTTAGCCCACTTTGAAAGTACGCCCCTGTGTAGTTCCGAATGACGCCCATAATACGCCCATATTTCCCGAGTGTTTGCGGTGCACATTTCTGTACGGGATTATTGAGAACAAGGCCCTTATTCACATTGACACTTTCGCATGCGAATTCGCATGTATCAACCAACTACTCTCATTGTGCATGTGCAGTGTACGCAACGCGCATGTGCAAACTGCTAAATTCCTATTCGCAAGCAATCTTCCAAGCGGTTTCTGTTGTCCGAGCGAAGGATTCCCCAGTAGGCGTGATGTGGGCGTTTGCATGGGCGCGTCCAGTATAATGAGCAAAACTGGGCGTACACATGGGCGTACACCTGGGCGTTCACTTCGAGTGGTGGGTTTGGTTTCGCATGACTGCAACAGGGATTGTTCCCACACAAACTCCAAAACTTACGTAAGCTCAAAGCAGGTTTTCAGTTTCGCACACCATACTTCTTGTGAACTGCTCATTCGTACGCTTAAAACACAGTAGCGAAATGTGGAACTCATTAGCACCTGAACACCATTGTGACCAATTATTGGTTGATTGTTACAATCATTTAACTCTGCTCCACTTCAGGTTGCATCACAAAACCAAACAAGAGTTAGCAGACACATTTCAATTATTATGGTTTTGTGAATTGTGTGCCACAAATGCAAATGCACTTAACACATTTATTAATTGGCCTTATATAACAAACCTTTATGTTCACGCTTGCACTGTCAACATTAGTCGACATGTGTCAACTCACATATGCAACATATATATAATATATCACCGTAAAATCACAAGACAACGCATGGTAAATGTTAGTATATTTTTATTCGCATATACTACATAAATAAAGTTAAATAAAGTAAAAAAAAAACAAATTTGTTAGCACAAAAAGGCCAATGAAAATTTTTTATTTACACAGTCGCTTAGGGACTCCTCCTTTTGTGGGTCTAACACACCTGCGTGTACGCATAAGTGGGGGTGCATTCTGACCTTCCCCCTGTGAGGTCGAAGCTGCTGGTGTGGGGGCAGTGGAGGCTTGTTGTGTGGCCATATGTTCATTGAAGCGTCTGGCTTCATGGTGGAGGCCCTCTAGACTCTGTGCCATTTTCTGCACCACCTGCAGCATTTGATCCTGGCATTCCACAGTGGTGCGGCCCTGCTCACGTATGTCCTGCAGCACATGTGCAAGGGAAATGTCAGCTGGAGTTGTTGGTTGAGCACCATTGTTTTTAGTTGGTGGTGGAGGAGCAGAAGCGTCAGCCTCAGTGTTGTCATCTCTGAAGAAATAACAAACAAGAAAATATCATTTGCTGCACATACACCTGTAAATCTATACTGTGCCATTTCAATTTGACATTTACCTCCGGTATCTGCACCAAACTCATCTGGCCCCAATTCACTGTCCATGCTGGAGACACCTTTAATCTCCTCATGAGAAATACAGTCCTGGGCCAATTCCTCCAGTGACGTTAGCTGGAGGTGTTCTGGTAGATTTCCTCCACCTGTTTTCTGGCTGGCTTTCCATCTGTTTGACAGTTTTCTTTTAAGGCGTGATTTGAAATCTTGCCACCTGCACAAATATTTTAAAAATAATATTCAGAACTGATACATATATGTCTGCGTTTAACATGTCTATATATGTCCACTGGGTTACGATGCACATGGTTTAATGTCTGCCCATATAAATGTCATACCTTCTTACAAGCATTACACTACATTTGCATTTGAACAATTACACATTTACTTTATTTACACATGCACTACATGCCATTACACATAAGAAACACCTTGTCATCTTCACCCCTGAAAGTGTAACCATGATCACTATTTTTCAGACATTGGACATGTGCTTATACAACCTCTCTTTTCAGCTGCACATACATCAACATACCCATGCCTTCTACATTTGGTATAGTTTTAAAAACTGGCCTACACACTTAACAACACACACACACACACATACAGCATATCACACTTGCCTGCGCTTCACATGTTGCCAATCCCGGGTCTGAGGGGAGATGGCATTGATGTCCTCTGTGATTTGTTGCCACACCTTATCCTTGGCATTGGTACTCATTTTTTTGGGCCCAAATTCGATCAGGTCTCTGGCTTTAGGCACTAAAATGGCCAATTCGGCTTTGGTGAAAGGGGTGTTGCGGCTTCGGTTAGCCACATCTGTATTTGTTACATTACTTTGGCTTTCACCCCCAGCACTTTGGCCTGCCACTGCAGCACCCACGGACTGTTGTGCTGAGTTTGGTGGAATGGCTAGCTGTGAGGATGAGGATGAGCCTTCCCCTTCTTCTCCTCTCCTCCTTTCCATAAGGGCTTCAGTGATGGCAGTCAGTCTTTGAATGATAGCCTCGTGGTCTGAGGTTACGTCTCCCTCTGATTCTGAACTCATTGAGCTGCCAAATGTGTTATGCATTCATGTGTCCATTTGTAGGCAGGCTCGTGAGCTAATTGTTTTTTTCGCACGCGCGCTAATTTTCACAAGCGCGCTAGCACGCGTGCGTCAGCAGTGAAAACCTGGTTGTATGGTTATTTCGATTTGCTAACGTCCATCACTATCTTTTGGTGCGTTCTCACATGTCTAAGTTATTAAGCGCATGGCAAGAGTAATTTTGTATTAAATCTGCACTGTGGGTTCTGGAAATTGGATTGTGTCATTCTCAATCCATGCCAGTGTTTAGTGCGTGCTTGCTTGCGCATCATTTGTGTTGTTAACCGCCATCATGGTGTGTGCCTATAAAAATGGTGAATGTCGCGTTTGCTAGCGGCTGATATATATTTCGCCGTTATTCGCGTATGTTTCTGGAACACACTGTGTAAGTTGTTTGGCTATTTTTCTAGTGTACAAAATATTCGCATGTGTAATGGTGTCAATCTTTCTATTGATTGACACATTTTGACTTTAAGGTGTGCCATGCATACAGAACATTCCATATGTAATGTTACAATGCATCTCTGCACTGATGTTTTCTACTGCTGTGATTGTTATTGGGCCAGATTGTAATGCTATTTGTATTGTCTACTTTTACTTTAGGATTGGATTAGTGGTCAACTACTATGGACAATTATTGCTTTCCTCAGTATTGTATTAAGGTAAATCACACCTCATAGGACATTGGTGTGTGGTGTTTACAGTTGCAACTGTTTTTTTTATGTGTGGGAGTATGTTTTCGGTGTGTAGCCACACATCATAGTAAGGTGCTCTGTCATTTGTCATACAAAATGTCTAGTGCTTAAGTCATGCAATCATACCTAAGTTATGTGGATTGTTACTTAAGGAGATGGAAATGTTATGTGATGCATGTGTGGTAATGTTCATATTTGAATACATCCCCTTTTTTAGGACTAGGATTGGGTATGGATCTCTACAGGCATCCTCTGCCCGTATGTATTTGACGTGTTGTGGGTGGTGTGAGTGTGTGTGTGTGTTTTTGTTTTTTATTACAATATATTTTTTATTCCAGATGCAAATGGTGGCCATGGAGGTGGGTGTGCAGCAACAGGCAGAACGTGTGCCTCCACCTGTTCGAGGAAGGAGGCTGGGGCGTGCACAAATCTTCCGCACACGTGTGACCCTCTTTGGGATGCCGGATGATGAGGTACAAACAAGATACCGGTTACCACCGCATGTGATCGTAGACACTCTCTCATTAATAGAGAGTGATCTTGAAAGCAGTCACCGGCTCCCAACAGCAATTCCGCCTCTCACACAGTGGTTGGCGGTGTTGCATTTTTGCGCCTCAGGGTCATTCCAGCAAGTGGTGGCAGTGCTTGCAGGAGTTTCCCAACCTACTTTCAGTAGGATCCTGAGACGTATCATGTCGGCCATGTTTAGACGCAAGGGGCACTTCATGGCCATGCCATTAGACCAGGATAGCCTGGATAGGGTAAAGCTGCAATTTCAACACCTTGCAGATTTCCCTAATGTGATAGGTGCTGTGGATGGGACACATGTACCATTCGTGCCACCATCACGTACTGAGCACATCTTCCGTAATCGTAAGATGTTCCATTCCCTCAACGTGATGGTGGTGTGTGGCCCATCCATGCAGATCCTGGCCTTTAACTCCATCTTTCCTGGAAGTGCCCATGACTCCTATGTCATTAGGCAAACCAGGATCTGGCAAAGATTGAAAGAGTTGGAAGGACGTGATGCGTGGATTTTGGGTGACTCCGGTTACCCATGTACACCCTGGCTGCTAACTCCTTACAGCTCACCAACACCAGGCCCACAGGAGACATACAATGCGGCCCATGTCGCCACCAGGCAAGTCGTGGAGTGCACCATTGGCCTCTTGAAGGGCCGATTTCGTGTGCTCCATCGCACTGGTGGTGACCTCCAGTATGCGCCAGCCATGGTGGCAAAGATTGTGGGGTTGTGTTGTTTGTTACACAACATAGCTGTAACGAGGTCTGTACCCTTCCCCGAGGAGGAAGTCCATCCACCTGAGGCACACGACACTGCCCCCTGCCGCTACAGACACCCAGAAAATGTTCGTGGACACACCCTCCGAGACTCTGTGGTGGGCCGCTTTTTCAGGTAGGTGTAGTCTCATTCATTTACAACATATTGTCAACTACTAACCATCTTCCATTGCCAGATTGATGTGTCACCATATAAGATAGATTGAAATACATTATCACAACTTATGCGTATTTACTTGCACCAATATATATGTGATGCTTATCATTTAGTTTGCATTTGATGTTTATTTTCCAGTATGTATATCCAAATGCTTTGCCTTTTCCTATCCTTGTAGGTGAACTCATGAAGGTGTTGTGGTGAGAGCTGAATGGTCACCTAAGGGATGCTGCTTGGTGTGTGTACACATGTATGATGGCGACTGCACACTAATGGAGCTGCTGTGGCTTTTATGGAGCAATTACACATTTTAAAAAAATTGTGGTCAGCCAAATAAAACTTTACCATGTAACATACATTTGTGTGGCTCACTATATCTGTATTGACAATGGTTATGGGGGACTAAGCAACGTTACAGTTATGTGGTTGTGAACAGGTAAATGGCATATTTCTTAGAAATAACACAGACAACTTATAACATTATGCTAACTTTTTATTCTGAACAAAAACAAACATTCAGGAACGATGCAGTTGTTCCTGCAGTTGACCAAAAAGAGTGGCCAGGTAGAGGAGGGTGAGGTGTATGAGGGCCAAAAGAACTTGGGCATCTGGCTGTTTCTCTTCAGTTTCTGTCTAGAAGGAAAAATATGAATGTGTAAATGTACTATAATAAATGCATTTTTGCTGTATATTTGTAAAAACTAAGAAGTTGTGATTTAACTGTGAAGACCACACCAATTGCACAAATACATTGTACATGGCCCTACAGCTGTTTGAGTCATGCATGCCTCAGCATTGGCTAACACACTATTAAAAGAACAATATGAAAATGTATGTGGTTCATCATGCTGGTAACTACACTTATAGAACAGCTGTGCCCACAAGTCTCCAACACCACTACTGTAGGATATGTTATGAGCTGCCCCTATAGATTGTAAGCTTCTGAGCAGGGCCCTCCAGCCTTTTGACTGTCTGTAAGTACCATGTTTGTTGTATCACTGTCTCCTTTGTAAACTGCCACAGATTATGCTTTGCTATAGGAGACACTGATCTAAAATAAAGGAAACGATG
The DNA here is from genome assembly GCF_055691185.1 of Crinia signifera. Classification (NCBI taxonomy): domain Eukaryota; kingdom Metazoa; phylum Chordata; class Amphibia; order Anura; family Myobatrachidae; genus Crinia; species Crinia signifera. Next base: position 113,877,910 of record NC_139218.1, on the reverse strand, counting down.
AAATCAAAGTTTGGTCCTTGTAATTTCGGTCATGGTGAGGCATGGCCACACACCACTAAACAAAACCTACGGTGCTGTTTGAACCTGGAGGAGGACACCCCACAGGTTAGGCTAGCACTGCAGTGTATATGTGGTACTAAGAATGATGTGGGCGTCACATATGTGGGTGTTGTGTTTGGTAATGTGTAGAAATTTTGGTGTCAACATTATGCACATTCTTTACTTACGGGTGCCATTGTCATCCTGCTCTCTGGTGGTGGTTGGCCTGTAGCTGGGGGATGGAGGCAAAAGGAGGGATGCTGCAGGGATGGGTGTTATGTCCAAGGTGTTGGGGTGTGGTGGGGTTTGGGAGGGGTTTGGGGAGGGTGGTGGGGAGTAATAGGGTGGTTCAAAAGGGGGTAGTGGTGGGTTGAAGGGGGGAGGGGTGGTGGAGGGGGAAGTGGAGGTGGAGGAGGTGTGGGAGGTGCATGTGGATGGGGATATGGGGTGGTCACCAGGGGGTCCCAAGGTCCCTGAAATCACAGAGTGGGAGGGGGAAGTGGAGGTGGAGGAGGTATGGGAGTGGGAGGTGCATGTAGATGGGGATGTGGGGTGGTCACCAGGAGGTCCCAAGGTCCCTGAAATCACAGAGTGGGAGGGGGAAGTGGAGGTGGAGGAGATATGGGAGTGGGAGGTGCATGTGGATGGGGATATGGGGTGGTCACCAGGGGGTCCCAAGGTCCCTGAGATCACAGAGTGGGAGGGGGAAGTGGAGGTGGAGGAGGTATGGGAGTGGGAGGTGGATGGGGTTGTGGCAGGTGACGTGGGTCGTGCAGCTATGGCCTGGTCCATGGCCTCCCTCGCAGCCTCTGCCTGACGGGCCCTGATGCGTGCCCTGGCCTGAGCTGAAATGCCCATGATGGTTCAGGAGTCATGGAAGGTGGCAGAATATGAAAGGGAAAAGGAAAGGATAATTTAGTATAGATTACAACATACACACTGTATATATATGGTAAAGGTGTGATTTTTTAACATAAAACAATTTATATGAAAATACTGCACACTAATCTACATCCATATAGGGACATATACACACTACCCATATATACCACTACACAACCATATATGAACCTATCATCCCATATAGGCCCACATACCATAGACATAATACACCCATAGACTAATGCACATCTAAATATTAACTCAAACTGTGCTATAAAAACAGTAGCATATTTTGAAATAATAAAAAATTGAGAAAATACTCACATCGGCTATTGTACCGCCGAATAGCGCATAGCAGCTCCGGTTGTCTTCTCCGGAGGTCGGACCACCGGCGCTCAACCTGTCCTAGGGTCCTCCTGACGCCCGTCCGGACAAATATTCGGCGGCGGGCTGCATTATACGCCCGCCGCTTTTCAGCATTTGAGACATAGGGTCCCCTGGCCCCCAGCCGCTGGTCCATAATCTGAACCAGGGCCAGGAGCTCCCTCATTGAAAAGGATGGGGCCCTTCCAGAAGACATATTGGTAATGGCGCAGTTATTAATTGCAGGTACATATATAACTTTGGCTGGTGTCTGATTGGTCAAAAACATTTTAATGTAATAACTTTATTAGTCCATCTTCACAAAACAGTATGTTTGCGAAAATTAAGATACGCTGACCGTACACATATGCACGTCAATACATACAATATGCATTACATGGAGACGTCCTGTATATACAGTATGCGCGTGTATTGATGCAACGGCTCAGACAAGCTGAGGAGCTGTGGCAAAGGCAAGAGCAGCCTGCCCCACCACCAACACAAGCACAGGCAGGGAGCAGCACACAGGCTACTCCTGCCCCTAGTTTGCCTAATGGTGGGCAAACTATCAACCAGCCTTAACAAATATTGCCTAGTCCGGATGGAATAAAGAAGTGTGAAAATTAAAAAATAGCATATATGCGACATTCACTAGATTTCAGATACAGCAGAAAGGTGTATGAGTATGTGGCTGTACATTTTTTACGAATGACATGTGGAACAATATTGTTAGTGTGTGATATGCGTATCTAACATGTGTTTATATGGTGATTGCTACACATTCAACCATATTCTATATAAATGTAGTGAGAAAGCAACAGATCTAACATTATACACTTTATAAAGGTAGAAAAATGAGTTAATGGAAACCAATAACGAGTTTAAGGTGTTGTTTGCGTGAGTAATGAGGTTTGCAGATTGAATCTAGTTTACATCCATCCGACTTAATTGAGGAGCGTGAAATCATTAATTGATGTGTGAGTGCATGTGTCTTGCGTGCATTTAAGTATTTAGTACAAACACATTACGGACAAGAGCATGTTCGCACGCACAATGTGGTGCGTGTGCGTGTGAAAATGTGTTGGCGCGTGCGAGCAGTTTTAAGTGCACGCCATGAAAGGCTACACCCTTTTTTGTATGGGTGCGAACGAATGAGTTCGCAAGCCCTATAGGCGTGACTCTGCCAGATGCGTACGTGCTGTTATGAAGTGTAACACTGCGTGCGTGTGTGTATGCGAACGAATGAACCTGAATAAGGGCCAAGTACGTAGACCATGCGTGGCACATGCGCATAGCGTTCCCCACGCATGCGCAGACGGCTAAAAAACGCCATCCGTAAGAATTCGGAAATATACGCACCAACCAGAATAAGGCCCTTTATCTGATTTTCTGCACAGCACTTTATCTTTGTTGTACTGCACGCCCCGATGAAAAGACTGTGGTCTTGAAACGTAGGCATTCAGAGCAATGAAATAAATAGAAAACTTCTTTTCACCTTAACGTTGGAGTGCCGCCTGCCTTACTGCACCTCATCTCAGGGACACAGGGCTTCCAGCGATTATATATATAATATAACCTGGCATTCAATCAGAAGGCCTGAGAAACGGGTTTATAGTAGAGATGTGTCGTTCGCGAACGATCCGGTTCTTTTGAACGGATCCATCAAAAGAACGAGCGAGCCGCCGATCCCAAAATGGTGATCCGGATCGGTTTCGCTTAGCATTACATACAATACAATGCACATTGCATTGCTTGAGCTCAGCACTGCCCCCTTTGGCAGCTGAGATATTTTCTTCTAATTGGCTGCTTGTGCTGCTGCTGCTGTTGCTGTGTCACGTGCAGATCTAGATTCTTCTGAATCTGGAAGCCCTGAGGGAGGTCTGGTGACTTCAAGATTGCTTCACCTGAGTTCACCAGTAGTATCACAGAAAGGTGTGTAGTAGAAGTATGAACACACAGACACACAGACATAAATTAGGCAGTGCACATGTGTTTTTTTTTTTTTTACTAGATCTGTGTTTGCTGGGCTGTGTAGTACATTTAACTTTAATTTGGAGGGGGAGGGGGCCTTCTTTTAACTTTCATTTGGGGGGGGGGGGAGGGGGGGGGAGGGCAATGAGCAAATTTAGTCTGCCTTGGCAACGAGCAAATTAATACCCCTTTTACACCGCTGCAAAACCCCGGGTCTTCAGCGGGTCAGACCCCTGTCAGCGGCAGTGTAAATGGGACACGCCGTGTCCCTTTATACGGGACTTCTACCCAGGTCCTGGGAACTGGATTGTTCGTCAGACAAGCGTTGGTCAGACAGTCACTAGGTCGACATGCAGAAAGGTCGACATGGGAAAAGGTTGACATGGGAAAAGGTAGACATGGACGTTAGGATGACATGAGGAAGGTCATAAGGTCGACATGGGGTTTTCGCTGTTTTTTGACCCGAATGTCAACACAGTTGACATGGACACAGTTGGAAGTGAGAATCGGACCCTCGCATCGCTCGCAATGCTTTGGGCACAGTGTCTCACTTCGCTTGCCACACTATTATAATCTCACTCCATGCCCTAGTGGAAGGTAGGGCATGAAATACCGCCTGTCGGCACATGTCGGCTCAAAAAACAGTGAAAATCCCCATGTCGACCTTATGACCTGTCGACCTTCCTCATGTTGACCTATAACCATGTCGATCTTGTTCCACGTCGACCTTTCAGCATGTCGATCTAGTGTTGTTGACCTAATGTCGACCTAGATCAGTCGACCAAACGACCGTTTCCCCAGGTCCTGACCTGGGTAGAACATGACTATGACCTGGGTAGAGGGCAGTGTAAATGGGTACACTGGGTCATCCCTCTTAACGAATGATTGCTATTACCTGTTCTAAACAGGTAAATGGGCAAGAAAGGTGTTTCCACACAGGTAATAACAATCAAACATGAAGAGGGAAGTCCAGAAACAGAGCATTGTGTCCCTCCTGGAAAGGGTCATGTTGGGAGGTATGGTACACTAACTCAAACCATAAATAACTGTCTTTTTTACACAAATTGATCCGTAGAGCCGCCCAAAGGATCTAGATCTTTTCAGTGACCGACCCGGGTCGAGTCGGGTCGGCGAAAAGATCCGTTTTGCCCATCTCTAGTTTATAGAAGTACAGAATATACAGATGTACTGTAAGACCATATCCTAATATAGTAAAATATATACATTCTAAAGAGGTTTACTATTCACCCAAACCATCCAGACGACAATCGTATTGTAAGGAACAACAACCATATAGATGGCAAAAAGTGGCAATTAGGAGCCAGGATCCTAAAAAACACTGGGATAAACCAGTGTTTTCTTACACACAATCAAAACATTGGATACATAGGAACAGATTTGAGGCCCTACAACCTAAACAGGACAATCAGGTTTTTTTTAGATTCGCTCCAAACACAATTCCCCCCATTATTGGCATTAAACAGAACCCCCTTAAGACTAAAAAGATGGTTAGGGGATGCAGAGGAAAAGGAGGTTCCAAGAAGGGAGCCAAAACAGATATTTGTCCAATAGTACCGACTATTAGGGGTGTTTATGAGTATACTCCAGTTGAGGATCGCCTTAAAAATACTGGTATCTTTAATTTGTCAAAAAGGGCACTTAAAGATTTAGAAGTGTCAATATTACAAAAGGGTTTATCCTTTGCTCCGGCACAGGGACCAAATAAAGTAGATATACAGATAGATCTTAATTTATTTACATGTAAATTAACACTAAAACATGATTTTTTAAAGAAACCAGCACCTGATAAATCTTTAGAGGCTCCTGTAGGCTCTAACTTAAAATTAAAATCTACCTATTATCCACTTGAGTCCAGAGGTCCATACATCGATCTCTTCTCGGAACTGGTTAAAAAAGATTTTGCTAAAATTGATCCAACTATAAAAAATTTACCCAATCTGACCTATAAAGAGTCTCAAGCACTTAAAGAGTTAAAATCAGACACATCAATTGTGATAAAAAGCACTGAAAAGGGCAGTGGCATTGTAATTATGGATGAATGAAGCACATAAACTTTTACTGTATGAAAAATCATATGTTAAATTACCTTGTGATCCTACAAAAGAATATCTTTGAATTGAAGTCCTTCTTAAGAAGGGTTTGACTGATAAAGTTATTGGTATGGATGAGTACAGATATCTCTATAATACATCACCTAGTCTAGCAACTTTTTATCACCTGCCAAAGGTGCATAAAAGTATTACCACACCTCCAGGGCAGCCGATTGTAGCCGGCATCGGATCACTCACTTCTCGAGTGTCTGAGTATGTTGACACCTTTATAAAAAAGTATGTACCCAAAATTTAAACGTACATTAGGGATTCCACTCATTTACCACAAATACTGAATACAATTGAGTGGGAACCCGAGTTTTATTTTGCGTCGATTGATGCACAGGCGCTTTATACCTGTATTCAGGGGCGGATTGGCCCACCGGGAAACCGGACATTTTCCGGCCAAAAACTCATCAAAACCGGGCCGCCGCGCTCCCGACTGGGCTAGCTGGGCACTTTGTCCAAAACCAAAATGGCCGCGGGAGGGCTGCTTCGCATGCGTGACAGTGTGTAGCACCTCCCATGGGCCTTCTGCTGCTGCTGGGAACACACGGGGGTAGGCAGTGGGCTACATACAGCGCTGTCAGAGGATCCGGGAGAGCTGCTACTGCCCTTTGACTTTGAGCCAGCCGGCCAGCCAGCTCCTTCACTGCAGAGGAGAGGTTCCTGAGGCTCCCAGCACCCCTTCCACCTCCGCTCTTCATGTAGTCTGGAGCCAGCAGGTGAGCCCCCGTGCCTGCATTCCATACACCGCCGCCGACCCCCCCCCCCCCATTACATATTGCATACTGCCGCCGCCACCCCCCCTAGCCTGACCTTATATTTATATGGACGAATGGGAATCCAATATACTTGATGACAATATGAGGCATAATATCATCTTAATTAAGCGTTATGTAGACAATATGATAATTATTTGGAGAGGAGATCATGCGTCATTTGAGAAATTTGTTGAGAGCCTGAATATGAATACATACAATTTGAAGTTTACATCTAATTTCCATAAATCTAAAATAGAATTCCTTGATATAGTACTTAATATTGATGATTTTCCTGATAAACCTAAAATCCAGACGTCCACTTTTTTTAAACCCATGGATGGCAATAGTTATTTGGATTATTTTAGTTGTCACTTTAATGCGTGTAAGGACAATATCCCATTTTCCCAGTTCCTTCGACTTAAAAGGAATTGCTCTAACCCATTGGTATTTGAACAACAGACAGACATTTATGTGAAGAGGTTCAGGGATAGAGGTTATACTATGGGGATTATTCAAGGTCCCCTTAATAAAGCCAGAAATTTAGAAAGAGATCAACTACTCCAGACTAATCAGGATGTTACACCTCTATCTGTCCTTTCTAAGAAATTGTCATATATACTGTATACTGTATATATACACACACACAATAGCCTGAAGACAATAACTGCAGTAATCAAAACTCCCCTTTAATTTTTTTAACATTATGTTTAACCCACCCACCCCCATCCCCCTATTTAATGATAATTATGTCATTGCCATGAACCATTTTAACTTACTTTTTGCCCAGTTTGTGGCTGGGGCTTGATGGTCCAGGAAGTATAGTTTCATGGCTGGTAGCAGCGCTGTGCTCTACACGCTGCCAGTGGCGTAACTATAAATTTTGCTCCCCCCTGCCAAAAAGTTTGTGACGCCCCCCTCCAGGCTCTTTTCCAGCGTGTTTCCCCAGCGTGTGACGTGATGACGTCACACGCATAACGGAGAAGCTGAAGCAGGAGAGAGGAAGAGAGACCAGCATACACTGCTGCTTCCCCTGGTCCCAACGCATCCAAGGCCGTCCTAGCACGCCCATCTGCCCACCCATCCTGTACACAGTAGCCAATAGCCGGCTCTGTGTACAGTCAATAGAATTAGTGGGGGAATTTGCCATCTCTGCCATGGCCCCACCCACGCTGCAGCTGACTCACCTCCGGTGCACAGTCAGTGGGCAGCGGCAGGCAGCAGCATGTCAGTGCGTCGAGCAGGTACCCGTGCCCGCATAGACCCTGCTGCTGCTTGCTCCCCCAAGCGGCTGCTGGGGCTGCCTTACAGTAGTTACGCCACTGAAGCTGCACTCTCCATTCGTTGGGGCAGGAAATGACCAGGTCAGACAGCTTCAAGGTAGCCGAGTACAGCCGATGCGCTGCTGGTACCTTAACCAGTGGCGGCTCCCTGAAAGAGCCTGCAGATCCTGCCAGTCACCTGGCTGCAGTGTATGCCTGTAAAGGGAGGAGCCTGAAAATGGAATACTGTATCTGTCTGGAGGCGGAGATGTCACTCAGGGAGGGTCGGTGACAGGAGGGGTCAAGGGGGACAAATATGATGGACCCAAGCGATCTGAAGGGCCCCAGAGCTTCCATGCCCTGACATGGCCGCCACCTATATTAGCTAGCCTGACAGTGACCCTTGTGGCCCAGCCGTCTACTTTGCACCATCTGTGTGTGGCTGATTCTGAATGACTCACTGTGTGCCACTGCCATCTACTGTGTGTGCACCCTGACGCTCAGTGTTCAGAACAGCATACTCTGTGTGTGTGCACGGCCTGGGGCCTCAGGCACACAGCCATACCTGCCTCTGGCTCCTGTAGTTGTAATGCGCATGCGTGGGTCATCTGCTCTGCACTCTGCGAATGACCTGCCCTGCCTGCTGGTAGTGCTCTGCGTTCTTTTGTGAAAGTGACAGGCCAGCAGCAGCCAGGAGCCAGCAGGAAGTAGCAGCCAGGAGCCAGGCCAGCAGGACTGAGAACGAGAGAAGTATGCATGTGAAAACAGGATTTGGAGTAGCGAAAGGTTAAATGAGGCTCATTCAGAAGAGCGTTGTGTGGATTTGGGATTAGGTAGGGGGCCCCGGAGATATCATTGTACAGGGCCCAAAGTTTTCTGTTGCCGGCCCTGCACTCAGGGCCCAGAGACAATGCTTCTGTTCTGCTGCACTACCAGCTCAGTGGCCATAAAGCAGCAGGCTGATGGACAAATAAGTGCTTTGACCCCTGAAAGTCGCAGGCATATGGTGGGTGCCCAACACTAGGTATGCCTGTTCACAGGAGGTACCCCCACTATGCACACACCTATGGACTAATCACTCCCATACCCCCACCTACACGTATGTAATATTGTACGGAGCCCGCTCACCAGTGATTAAATATATAATATTTACAGTACATTAAAAACAGTGAGTTTTTGCAGGAGGGAGGCTCTTTCAGGCTGTAATTGAAATGACCTGGACCATTAGGATTGTGGGGCCCTTGGGCAACTGCCCATTAAGCCCATGCAAAAAAATGGCCCTGAGGCTTAGGCTTAGGCTTGAGAATTGGCTGTGGGAAAGTAGGGTTCTGTTTAGGCTGCTGGAAGAAAGGGTTACGGTAATGGGTAGAATGATAATTAGTAGAGATGTGCACCGGCCACTTTTCAGGTTTTGGGTTTTGGGTTCTGATTACCTTGAGGTTTTGGGTTCTAATGGGTTTTGGCAAGACACCTCCTAATTGTTATGTGTTTGGATTTTTTGGGTTTTGGGTTCTGATTTTTTGTTAAAAAAGCATAAAAACTGCTAAAATCGCAGAATTTTGGTTTTTATTTTTTGCTCCTACGCTATATTAACCTCAATAACATTTATTTCCACTCATTCCCAGTCTATTCTGAACAGCTCACACCTTACAATATTGTTTTTAGGGCAAAAGGTTGCACCGAGGTAGCTGGATAACCATGATAAGCCACACAAGTGTGCGGCACAAACACTAGACTGATATGGCACACTTAGCATCCCCTCTAGGCTGATACTGCACACCTAGAATTACCCCTGGACTGATATGGCACAGGTAGCATCACCCCTGGACTGATACGGCACATTTAGCATCACCCTTGGACTGATACGGCACACTTAATAGCACCCCTTGACTGATACGGCACACAGCATCACCCCAGGACTGATATGGCACACAGCATCACCCCTGGACTGATACGGCACATTTAGCATCACCCCTGGACTGATACGGCACACTTAATAGCACCCCTGGACTGAAACGGCACACAGCATCGCCCCTGGACTGATATGGCCCACAGCATTACCCGAGGACTGATATGGCACACAGCATCACCCCTGGACTAATACAGCACACTTGGCAGCACCCCATGAATTATACAGAAGACTTGGCAGCAACCCATGAATTATATGACACATTTGGCTTACCCCAGGAATTATGCGTCACACATGCGGGCACCCCTGACCTGATACAGCGCAGATGGCGGCACCCCTGGACTGATACGGCACACATGGCGGCAGGCATGGAATTATACGGCAGACATGGCGACACTCCTGCAGTAAAAAAAAGGAAAAACTTTTATTCTTTTAATTAAAAAAAAAGAGCAGCACACCTGGAATAATACGGCAGACTTTAGTAACACCACTTGAATTATACGGCACTCTTGGCTCACCCCTGGACTGATACAGCACATTTAACAGCCCTTGGAGTAAAAAAAAAAAACACCTTTTTTTTCTTTTCATAAAAAAGGGCAGCTCCCCTGGTCTGATACAGGACACATGCGGGCACCCCTGGACTGATACGGGACACTGGGCAGCACAGCTGGACTGATATGGCACACTTAACACCCCTTGCAGGTTAAGGGAAAAAAACACCTTTTTTTTATTGAAAAAAAAAAAAAAAAAAATTTCAGAGAGCCCCCCTTAAATGTCCCCCACAGTAGTCCCATATAACAGCCCCCCTTTAGTAGTAGCCTTAGTAATGCCCCCTTAGTAGCTGTAACCTGAATAGTTCCTGCACCATTAGTTCCCCCTTAGTAAATGTACCTTTAGATTCCCGACTTTTACAGTTGTCCCCCTGCGCAGCCCCACTCAGTTTATGCAGCCTCTATTTGATCCCCCATTAGTTGCACCTCCTTAGTATATCCCCCCACAGTGTTTTTTTTGGCTCCCATAGGTTTATATTCTGTGCAGACAGCACGGCAACATCCGTGCTGTCTGACTTCTACATGCAGAATGAAGATGGCGCCGGAGCCGGACCTTTTATAGAGATCAGAATCCGACGCAGGATGATGACGGGACCCAGCGAACTCCTCAGATCTGTCCTCGGATAGGGTAAGTCCGTGGGGGTTCGGATCTCTAGGATCCGAACCCACTCATCCCTAATAATTAGGGTTAGTTTAGTGGCTGGTTTCTGTTGGGACTATGGCAGTTACTCTAGGTTGCCGGTGTTGGGGCTTTGGACACCAGCATCCTACTAACTGCCGGTATCCCGTGCCCAACTTATCTGTAGAAATCCTGGATGGGTGGTAGCCCTACATTCTCCGCTTATCTTGAGGTCACACTGTCCTCATCTTCCTACAAGACTTTATTTTTCTACAATTTCGGGAGTGGTAGAGTTCACATATCATTCTATACAATTTAAGGAAAATTTAGCAAATTCTAGTTCTGCAGAAAGATCCATCTCTTGGTACACGTCAGTGTAATAAAACTAAGCTAAACTGACCAATGAAAAGAAAAAGAAAAATCTCAAACTGTAAATTAAATATTAAATGAAATATAGTGTGTTCCCAGCTTCATAGGTATAATATCCTGTGAGAACCGGATGGAATTTAGGATCTCACAATGACATGATAGATTACAAACATGATTGATAGTGTCATGCCAGCTGCATGTGACTTGTATGCCATGTTTGTCACAAATATACAGAGGCTAAATGACACTGATCTGTGCATTATAAAAAGCTGAAATCAGGCATACAGTACTTATCACTCTTAGAGAAAGAGCTGGGAATAACACCAACAAGGACAGGTGGTGAGTACTGTAAGTATGGTTCATATTGTAACCGATATTTGTATTTTACATACTGAAAAATAATTGTACAAAAACATTTAGTCAAAAAATGTATAATTTCAGCGATACTATTTTGTTATTGATAAGTCACACACTTCTCACATGAATATTTTTGTTTCTTAAATAAATATAAAATGTTGTTGTTGGAATTTTCGCAATATACTGCACCCCATCAATGGTAAATATAGTATATATGGTTATAGGACTAAAAGTTATAACATACATTTTTTTGCAGCTTTTACATATTGGGCCTGATTTTAGTTCACTAACAAAAGCAAATTCTCTCTCTAATGAACAAAACCATATGCACTGCAGGTGGGGCAGATGTAACGTGCAAAGAGAGTTAGATTTGGGTGAGTTATTTTGTTTCTGTGCAGGGTAAATACTGGTTGCTTTATTTTTACATTGCAATATAGATCGTTTTAAGCACAAACCCCACTCAAATCTAACTCTCTGCACATGTTAAAGCTGCCCCCCTGCAGTGACATGGTTTTGTCCATTACAGAAAGAATTTGCTTTTGCAAGTGAATCAGAAACAGGACCATTGTGTATGTCAGGTGTATGTACTATAGTTCTATTCCTGCATTCAATCACAAATGTTTTTCTCTTTCGTCCAGTCCGGTGACACAGCTCCATAATGGGATGTAGTAGGGTCCGCCAGGAGCCAGGCACCTATGCTTCAATTCTTTGGGAGGAGGCTCCTCCCTCTGCATCCCATAATGCTTCAGTTTCGTTTTAGGTGCCCACAGGAGTTGGTGCAATGCTGAGTGGCTGCGCTGCAGCCACACTTTTTTTCTTTGGATTTTTATTAGTTAGACTAGGTTTTTATTATTTTTTTAACATTAGACTTAGTGGCAGGTTTTGCCAGCGTGTGACTTCTGGCTGAAGTCAATACACGCTGAGAGTGCAGCAGGACACTGACAGAAGCGCGTCCTGTCAGTTTTCTGTGTGCAGAGGAGGGCATTCGCCGGAGGAATGCACACTCTGCACAGCGCTTACCTCCGCTCAAACGGAGGTTTGTCCTAGGCTCCGGGGGACCCCACCCAGCGCCTTGCCTAGAAGGGGATCTTGGGGACGGGTCTCTCAGCGATGGCGGCCGCCATCTTTAAGAGTTTGGAAACTGAAATCCTCCAGGGGAGTTGAGGTTTCTTACAGGACGCCCAGCGTTTCTGGGCAACTCCAAGTGGTCCCTAGAGGGGGAGTTACTGGAGAGGAGAGACATAGTGGGAGCGCCTGTATGTGAGGTTTGGCGCCAAAAGACGTCAGCTACCCTCACTGGAAGGGAGACTTGGTCTCTTCCATGATTTACTGGCGCCATTTCTGTGCTTGCTGCGGAGCTGAAAGACAGAGATCCTACTCAGAAGTCTCTCCTGACAAACGCTTCCCCCGCTGATCGCTGGCAACAGAACACACAGATAAGTACACTGGTGCATTACTCTGTGACTTTGCCTGAACGTTTAGCAGTGTTTTATTCTGATATTAACATGGCGGACGAGTGCAGTTCTGTTGCTGGGGAGGAAGCGAATGAGATGTTTTACCATTGCAAGAGATGTAATGTAAATTTATCATGTGAACAGTTGGACCAGGGGGGATTGTGCCCTTCCTGTGAAGCTGTGCCCTGTGGGTCACGGACCCAGAGTCCTGAAGGAGCTGAGCCAGCGTGGGCTGTGGCTTTGGGACGGTCGGTTAAAGCTTTAACAGAGGCTTTAAATAGGCAAAAGGGATCTTTGTTGGGATCTCCGGGACCTATTCCCTCATCTCAGGGATCTCTTACCCCTGCACAGGGAGACCCTATCTTGCTACAGGCTATGCAGGACACTGCACAGGTTGTGCATAAGATGTCTTCTCTTTTAGAGCAATTTACAAAGGTATCTGATGAGGTGATGTTTAGACAGGGGTCTTCTATGGTACCTCCATTAGCTGCTGACACAGATGGTGGTGGAGTAGATGAGGATGATTTGTGTTGGTCACAGGGAGAGGAAACAGATTCTTCAGCCTCTGGTATTGAAGATTTGATTCTGACTGTAAAGCAGGCTCTGGATTTGCCTGCTGAGGAAAAGGCTGCTGCGCAGTGTGTGTTTAAAAGGAGCCGTAAGGATCCAGTGTCCTTTCCCTCGGATAAAGGCATGGTTGCTTTATTAGGGGAGGCTGGCAAGTCTCCAGAAAAGAGACTGTTAATGTCAAAGCAATATGCAAACATGTATCCCATGCCTGAGGATCATATCAAGGTATGGGAGAAGGTTCCTCTGGTGGATTCTTCTGTGGCCAGATTATCCAAGGCTACTGCGCTGCCAGTGCAGGGTGGCGCGGCCTTTAAAGATCAAGTTGATAAGAAGGTTGAAGGCTGTCTGAAGGCAGTTTTTGAAGGTGTTGGTTTCACTATGCGCCCCATTATTGCTTTGGCCTGGGTGGCAAAAGCCATGATCAAGTGGGCAGAGACTTTGGGTAGTCATCTCCAGCAGGATGCGGAAGCTTTTTCTGTGGCAGAAAAGTTGAGGTGTGCTGCGGAATATATATGTGAAGCTAGCGAGGAGGGTGCCAAAATGGCGTCCAGAGTATCTGTCACTTCTGTTACTGCAAGAAGAGCTCTCTGGTTAAGGGCCTGGGAGGCGGATAGTGAATCTAAAAAGTCACTTGAAACTATCCCTTTTAAAGGTGAGCTTTTATTTGGGTCGGAATTGGATGAGATCATCAAACAGACTACTGGGGGTAAGAGTACTTTTCTTCCCACCACCTCTAAATCCTCTGGCTCTAAATTTGGAGCCTTTAAACCGTCCTTCCGTCCTTCCTTTCGAGGGGGAGCAGCTGGCAGAGGTCAGTCAGGGCGTGGAAGATTCCAAGCCGGCAGAGGTAGAGCGACCAAGTCAAAGTTTGGCGCCTTTACAAAGAAACATGCCGCCAAGGGGTAAGACAAGCCCTCTGCATGACAGGGCGGGGACTCCCTGTTCTGGGATCAGAGTAGGGGGTCACCTCCTGCAATTTCAGGACAGTTGGAGGGTAGCCACGGAAGATCCGTGGGTACTCTCCATTGTTTCAGAAGGATATCAAATAAATCTCAGGGGTCCACCCCTCGCAGATTTCTTCCCACTCCTTTACCAAGGAGCGCGTCTCTCAGATCTTCGCTTCTGGGAGCTGCCTTATCTCTCGTGAAGAAGGGGGTAGTTATACCGTTTCCTCGAGAGGAGATAGGAAAAGGTTTTTATTCGATCCTTTTCTTAGTTCCCAAACCAGACGGGTCATTCAAGCCCATTCTAAATGTAAAATCTTTGAAAGTTCATCTTTGGGTGGATCACTTCCGCATGGAATCCCTGAGGTCGGTGCTGTTGAGCATAGAGCAAGGGGAGTTCTTGGCATCAGTGGACATTCAAGATGCTTATCTCCATGTCCCGATCCACAGAGATTTCCAGTCTTTACTCCGGTTTGCAATCGGGGGAAGACATTGGCAGTTCCAAGCAATCCCGTTTGGGCTTGCCACGGCCCCGAGAGTGTTCACCAAGGTGATGTCCACCATGGCTGCAGCTCTCAGAATGCAGGGAATAATTGGGTACTCTTTACTTATCACGGCGCCCATCGCGGGCATTGAATGCACTAAAAAATCGGGTGCGACGCGACCGACGCGATGCCCGCGATTTCCCATAGGGAACAATGTTAAATGTCTCAATTGACCCGGTTTTCCTGTTCAATGCCTCAATTGACCCGATTTTTCCATAGGAAACAATGTTAAATGGCCCACAGAGGCCAAATAGGCACCCTGAAGTGTGAAATGGCAACCACAATTGTTAACGCTACCCCACGATCAATGTGAACCCGAAGCGTGGCGAGCGCAGCGAGCCCGCGAGGGGCGGCGGTACGCTTCCTACGACCTTTTCCTACCCCCACTATCCACGTCGGCGTGGAGTTGAGAATAGACTAGTGTGGCGAGCGCAGCGAGCCACCGAGCCCGAAGCGTGGCGAGCGCAGTGAGCCCCGCGAGGGGACGCGGATATCTGTGAAGCCCGCAAAGGGACGCGTTTACCTGTGAAGGTATCCGCGGCCGCTTGCCACGCTTCGGACTCTTGTGGGGGCCATTTGTGGGGGCCATTTCACACTTCAGGGTGCCTATTTGGCCTCTGTGGGCCATTTAACATTGTTTCCTATGGAAAAATCGGGTCAATTGAGGCATTGAACATGAAAATCGGGTCAATTGAGACATTTAACATTGTTCCCTATGGGAAATCGCGGGCATCGCGTCGGTCGCGTCGCACCCGATTTTTAGTGCATTCAATGCCCGCGATGCCCGCGATTTTTTTACCTGCGATGCCCACGATCAAAATCGTGGGCGCCGTGCTAGGTAAAGAGTACCAATAATTGTTATCCCTTACCTGGACGATCTGCTTTTCAAAGCAGTTGTTACAGGTTCACCTGGAGGTGGCAACACAGTTTTTTAAAAGTCAGGGCTGGATCTTGAATCAGCCCAAGTCCCATTTGACACCAACGCAGACTTTGAAATTTTGGGGGGTGATCATAGACACACACCTTCACAGGGTCTTTCTCCCAGAATCCAAAGCTGTGGAGATTCGGCTGATGGTGTTGAAGATCCTACAAGCACCGGCTCCGTCAGTGGGGCAGGGAGTAAGGTTGCTAGGGAAGATGTGGCAACTTTCAAAACTCTCCAGTTCGCCAGATTCCATTCCAGGATTTTCCAATGGAACATCCTATCCTGTTGGTCCGGATATGCCAAGACGATGAAACAGGAAGTTTTATCCCTGTCACTGGAGTCCAGGGAGTCTCTCCTATGGTGGACGGATGTGGAAAATTTGCAGCTGGGGTGATCTCTCAGGCCCTGGGATTGGTTGGTCTTAACGACCGATGCCAGTTTGAGAGGCTGGGGGGCAGTAGTTCTTCACCTGAGGCTTCAGGGCCTTTGGTCGAAGGAAGAGTCGAAACTGCCTATAAACATTTTGGAGCTGAAGGCAGTCTTGAACGCGTTAATTCAGGCGGAGGATTTTCTGAGGAGATCCCCGCTGAGAATACAATCGGACAATGCTACGACAGTGGCTTATTTGAACCATCAAGGCGGGACACGCAGTAAGATGGCGATGGCGGAAGTTTCCAAAATCTTCAGTTGGGCAGAAACCAACGTTCCAGCATTGTCGGCGATATTTATTCCAGGCGTCAGGAATGTGGAAGCAGACTTTCTCAGCAGGGAGTCGCTTCGGGAAGGAGAATGGACTCTCCATCAAGAGGTTTTTCAGGAGATTGTGAATCTATGGGGTCTGCCAGACATAGACCTGATGGCGACAAGAATGAACCGTCAGGTTCAGAGGTTCTGCTCGCGGGTGAGGGATCCTGCAGCGTGGGCAGTAGACGCCATGACAGTTCGGTGGGACTTCCAGATGGTGTACATTTTTCCTCCATTTCCCATGTATTAAAGAAAACAAAGAATCAGGGAGTACGGGCAATTCTAATTGCGCCAGACTGGCCCAGGAGGTCATGGTACTCCGATGTGCTGAGGTTGTCGAAGGATTCCTGGAGGCTTCCTCATCGTCAGGACCTGTTAGGCCAGGGGCCGTTTCTTCACAAGGACCCAGGTCGTCTCAATTTGATGGCGTGGCTTATGAAACCTCCTTATTGAAGAAAAAAGGGTTTTCTGATGAGCTTATCCAGACCATGCTGAGGGCCCGTAAGCCGGTGTCTGCGGCAAATTACCATCGGGTCTGGAAGATATACATTAGATGGTGTGAGAGGCAGAAGCTTCACACTTCCAGATTCAAATTGCCAAGACTTTTTAAATTTTTGCAGGATGGTTTTTCATCAGGCCTTAGTCTGCAATCCTTAAAGGTGCAGCTTTCGGCCTTATCTATATTCTTTCAAAAGAGAGTAGCTTTGCTACCTGAGGTTCAAACCTTTTTACAAGGGGTTGCTAGGCTTAAACCGCCTTACAGGC
The DNA here is from genome assembly GCF_055691185.1 of Crinia signifera. NCBI lineage: Eukaryota > Metazoa > Chordata > Amphibia > Anura > Myobatrachidae > Crinia > Crinia signifera. The sequence goes on along the minus strand of NC_139218.1, from coordinate 113,860,769 downwards.
AGCCGGTGGCACCTTGGGACTTATCTTTGGTCTTATCTATGTTACAGAATTCTCCTTTTGAGTCGCTAAGATCTGCGGAGCTAAAGTATGTGACGTGGAAGCTCACTTTTTTGTTGGCAATTGCATCAGCCAGATGAGTGTCTGAGTTGGGTGCCTTGTCTTGAAAGTCACCTTTTTTGATTTTTCACGATGACAGGGCTGTGATGCGAACAGTGCCAAAATTCCTACCTAAGGTAGTGTAATCTTTTCATTTAAACCAAGACATTGTACTTCCAGTGTTTTCTCCCTCCGGGGTTAAAAATAGGGACAAACTGAAGAGATTGGATGTGGTTCGCGCCTTTCGAATCTACATTGAGAGGATAAAGGACATTCAAAAATCGGATTTACTCTTGGTGCTATATGATGTGCATAAGGTTGGGTGGCCTGCCTCTAAGCAGACCATCGCTCGCTGGTTGAGATCTACTATTGCCTTTGCCTACTGTAAAGCAGGTAGACCGGTTCCGTCTCGGATAAATGCACATACCACCAGGTCGGTTGCTTCTTCCTGGGCGGTGCGCCATGGGGCTACGGCGGAGCAGTTGTGTAGGGCTGCCACCTGGTCCTCTGTTCATACCTTTACCAAATTTTACAGATTTCATGAGTTCGCGTCGGAGGACGCCTCATTCGGATAGGCAGTGATGAGAATTGTTGGTCTGAGCGTACCCTCCCAAAGGACCGGCTCGTGAACGTCCCATTGTGGAGCTGTGTCACCGGACTGGACGAAAGAGAAAAGGGGATTTTTGTAAGAACTTACTGTTCGAACCCCTTTCTCTGAGTCCAGTCCGGGGACACAGCGATCCCTCCCTTACGCTCAGTTAAGTGTACCGTTCATGTGTTGTCATGTTATGGTTCTGTTATGTTACATATAAAGTGTTCAGGCATTGTTCTGAGTTATGTATCCTAGTGTGCTCTTGAAGTTGAACTGAAGCATTATGGGATGCAGAGGGAGGAGCCTGCTCCCAAAGAATTGAAGCATAGGTGCCTGGCTCCTGGCGGACCCTTCTACATCCCATTGTGGAGCTGTGCCACCGGACTGGACTCAGAGAAAGGGGTTTGAACGGTAAGTTCTTACAAAAATCCCCTTATCACATATATGTACTGGGTCTGGAGAGGGATGATGAGCTAATGGGAAACTGGCCTGTAACCTTTCAGGGAGGGATTAGGGATCCAAAACATATTTGCACCAAGCCCCAAGATTTGGGTAGCCATCACTGGGCATCTGGTTTGCAACGGTCTGGATTTGGTGCCAGGCTGACTGCAGGGCCGTCTTAACATTGTCGAGGGCCCCTGGGCAGAATGTTAGCATGCCCCCCAGACAGGAAGTGCTGCTGATTTTGAAAAGACTGGTCAGACGCTGATTGGCTGACTTTCAGCCAATCAGTGTCCGGCCAGTCTTTTCAAAATCAGCAGAGCTTCCCACCGCCCAGCAAATAGCGCACTACTAGCTCCCCAGCCGCCGCCCAGACCCCGCAGCGGTGTGAGTGTACCGCCCCCCACTTCCTCTTCCCGGCTGCCGCCATCCTAGCTGCCTTTCCCGGACGGAGGTGTGGGCAGAACTGCAGGTAAGGGAGGCGCGGGCAGAACTCTATTGCCACAGCCAAGGGGGGGGGGGGGGCGAGCAGCACTCAATCCCCTCTGCCCAGATCCCTGCACCCCCGCTGCCCGGATCCCTGCTTCCAACTGCTTGCCAGTCTTTCCCCTCTAGGACCCATCTTGGGATGGGTCCTAGAATCGTTGGGCCCCTGGGCAGCTTCCCACTGTGCCCAATGGGAAAGACGGCCCTGGCTGACTGCTGATTATAACTGGTACAGGAGCTTTAATCCAGAATGCTTCCAGCATTGTAAGTATCTCTCTATGGCTGCACCAACCATAATCAGCTAGTAACCTGGCACCAATTTCACACCTGCTGATGTCTCACAGGTGGAGGTGATAAGCTGCTGGAGGAACATAGAAGGAGGTGAACTGCTGCGGAAGAGCAGGTGTAATGTGACATTATATATAAGGAGAATTACTGTGTGGCATAATGTGTAAGGTTGCTACTATTGTGCGGCATATGTGTTATATGGGGGAACTTCTAGTACATAGCATCAATTGTAAAGGGCAATACTGTGTGGTATAATTTGCTAATGGCATTAGCGTGTGGTACTGAATAATGTGGTGTAAGTGCTTTAGTGTGTGACGTAAGAAGCATATGTGTGTTTGGCATAATGTGGTGTATAAAGAGCATTCATGTGTGGCATAATGTGGTGTAAGGGGCATAATTGTATGGTATAATTTGGTGTAAATAACTTTTGTGTGTTGTGCAATATGGTGTAAGGGCATTAGTTTGTGGCGCAATGTGTTGTAAGGGAAATTAGTGTGTGGCATACTCTAGTGTAAAGGTATAAGTGTGTGGTGTAATGTGTAATATCACTGTAAGATTGGGCTCCAAGGCTGCTATTACTGTGTGAATCTTGGCTCGGTTCCATAATCCATAGCCTATCCACATGCAGGTGTGACTGTGTTATGTATGCTACCCAGGGACAGGAGGAGGAAGATGTGTGCGGCTCCTTCCCACATCTTGCTGCATGTACATGTTAGGTGGTGCATGTAAACAATGGGCGGTATTCAATGTGAATACCTGCGAGGTGCAGCGAATCCTTTTTAGGATTCGCTGCACATTCGCCACGTTCCGGAGCCTCGCCGGCTCCGGTATTCAACAAGTCAGGGGCTCGCTGCCCCTGACCGGCGAATATGAGCTCCTGCGGCGAACGCCGCAGGGTGCCTGAGGACAGTGGCAGGCAGAGAGATGGAAGTCTCTCTGCCTGCCCCAGAGCGTATGTGGGGGGGAGGTGGGCTCCCCGGGTGCCAGGCAGCACAGGCTGCCCCCCGGGGGTGCCAGCAGGGGACCGCGTTTATTCACTACACCTGATCGTAACGATCGGGTGCAGTGAATATATGAATATATAATGAGCGGCTCGGCTCCGGCGCTCCCTGCTGGCTGCTGTGTAAAAAAAAAAAAAAATTAAATTAAATATATATTCATGTGCTTACAGCACATGAATAAAATAGCATGACCCTCCTCAGAATAAAATTCCTGATTTTTTGACACCAAATGTAAAAAACAAAACACTTTATTTTAAAAGTTCACATTCCACTTCTCCATAAAAAGATAGCGATTTCTACTCAGTGAATCATGGCGAAAAAAAACTTCAAATGTATTCGCCATGTGGTCATTGAATAGGGTGATTCACCGTTTCAGTCACAAATTCGCCAAACAGCACAAATTCGCCATAAAAACATGGCGAATCAGGCTCATTGAATACCGCCCAATGTGAGTTTGATTCAGAGTTGGGAGCAAAAAAAACAAAGGAGAATTTTCCACCTTTACAAAACATGTTGCACTTCAGGTGGGACAGAATTAAAATTTATTTGGGTCAAATTCTTTGTAGGCCACAAAGTTGGATTTATGTCATGATGTAATAACTAAATTATGTCTCGATTGCAAAGTGATTGTACTATACTGTATGTTCTTAATCATTTTTAGAATCCCAAAATGATGCCAAAATTTTTGATCCTGATGACAACTGTGGCCCTCATCTGCCTTGTGCAATCTGGGAAAGCAGAAAAGTAAGTAGTGAGGTTCATTCACCATACTTTAACATTTGTTAATTCCACTTAATTTAACTGTAATTTTTACACTCTGTAAATGTTGTTGAGGACACAGGGCCCATATTTGGATTTTTGCATGCAGCAAAAATCAATGGTTTACATATAAATCCAATGGTAAGGGAACTGCGCATGACAGCGCCTATTTTGTTGGTCATCGATTAGATTTCCTGGATCCTGCAGAGCAGTTCTGACAATCAGTATGAGTAAAGCTCGGTGCGTACTATAATATATGCTTCATCTTGAGCGATATGTTTAGTGATATACCTAGAATCCCCCCCGCCTGAATGCTCCACTGCAGTTAACCAGGTATGCTGTAACAATTATCCCACAAATGTATCTAAAGGTCATGTAAGCAGATATCTCCCATGTTCAACTGCAAATGTTGCCGCAATAGAAGTCTATGGAGGCTTCTTTCTGGTCAAATGTATCAAGATGCATGCCTGTTCAGCATCACATGCGCAGTAGGGTAGCAGCCATTGAAAATAAAGTAATTGTAAATTAACTTTTACACATTTCCAGGATGCTTTCCTCAGATGTTAGAAGATACATGGAGGTAGTAGATAATTTCTTATCACGATCTCCACAAAGATACAGCTGAGGACCTCAGTGCTTTGAAGCCTTAAGCTAATACTGTATTGTGCCACACAAACCAACTACAGGTTGAGTAGCCCTTAACAAATATCCATTATTCAAATTATTTTGAAAACCACAGTCTCCCAAATGTACCTTTATTTTTTGCTGAAAATCTACTGGGGACATCTGTATCTGGCACTACAGAGGAAACAACATGTAACTGGCACTAAATATGTGCAAGAAAATGATTGCTTGGCATTTAAATTCAGTATCAGAGATTGTACACAAACTTTGTTTCATGTTTTGAAACCTTGTTTTATGCACAAATAAAATATATTTGTGTGTATTTCATGTGTTTGATGTGCTTATACAACATAAATGCAAGATACCTCAAGAAACCTCATTCAAATATAAAAATATTCTGAAATACGGAATAATCCGTTATCCAAAATTCTTCTGGCCCTGAGCATTTTAGATAAGGGTACTCAACCTGTATTGACTGAATAAGCATTTGCACAAGAACAAATAAGAATGTATACTTATAACAAGTTGGAGCAGAAGCTTTACCAGCGTGAAAAGCCCTATTTTCGCAGTACCATTTTTTTCACAAAAATGTCTCTTTAATACAGTAAACCCATAACAATGGCTTCCCAAACAATTTAATCAACACACAATACTGTAGCAATGATTAATTTAACATGAATCAATTACTGTAGTAACATTAGTAAAACTCCAATCTTCCCCATAAGTAAGCTCACCAACTAAGGCGCCGGTTTTTCCCACTTTATGAAACAATGCCTTATTGTTAAGAAATTGTAACAATGGGGAATGGTGTTTAAATAGCTGTAATTTACTTCTTTTATAGCATACTGTACAGCAGTGGTCCTCAAACGCAGTCATCAAGGTACACCAAAAGGCAAGGTTTTATGGCTATTCATGCTCATTCACAGATTCACAGCCTGGATAGCCATAAAACCTGGACTGTTTGTGTGCCTCGAGGACCGCAGTTGAGGACCTCTACTGTACAGTGCGGTAAGTCTACCGACTCTATATTTTTGGCAAAAATTGAAATCTTAATTCAGTAATATAATGGGTCTAAATGTTGAAACTCTGGGGCAGTTTAAATTTAAAAAAAAATCACTAAAATAATGTGTTTTAAGTTAACAGCATTTTCAATTTTTTTTTTGTATGAACTAAGCCATACGCTTTCCTTTGTATTTTTTACTAACCAGATTGCATTTTCTATTTTTATAATGGGAAATGCGATCTGGGTAAATTTACAAAAGAGCCCTGTAAAAAATACCGCCATGAGCCTTGTGAAAATTACCCTAACAAATCCTGCCTCCTGCACACCTCTGGCCATATGAAGAGAAATCAGTGCAGGGACCCGTTATTTGTGTCCGAATAGCTTTTGTGATCAGCTATTTGTGTGAAAGAAAATTATCCCAGCGAGGATAGAGAGAGATCTCCCTGGGCAGGACACTCGCCTTCTAACTAGTGTGGTTTAGCAGTTAAAGATAACTTTTATTAATACATTAATATTGGTCTAAAAAGACGAACAACATGAACAAAAGAACAAAGATACAACAATGATTTATACCACTATAATGTTGGTAATAGAAATAAGCAGTAATAGAAAGAACAAGAAAGCAGTGAAATATTTTTGCTTTCCAAGTATTTGTACACCAGGATAAATGAGAATCAAAGGCTATGTTATACCACCTGTAATGTAATATCCTGGTCACCAATACAAAATGTAATTAAACCACCATAGTATGCTGCCAATGTGCTGTATCCAAGTCAATTGGTTGCATCACATATAAATAAAGAAGTATATGGCAATATAGCCGTGTGGAATAAATCGGCGGCTAGTTAGAACAATTTCAGACATTGTGGCTTTTCATTAGCTGAAAGCTGAATTTATCAATTATGTATCAAATTGCGGCTGATTTGTGTAATTAGCTTATGAACATGGTTCGCTGGACCATATCCTATGTCGGATGGCCAGAGATAGGGTACACTGCAGGGTCACCTACAAGTATACATGTACGTTAGACTGCTGGAGGATTCTCTTCCTTGGAGGACAGCTGTGCCACATTTTGTTTGGTTTCCCAGTGTTTACGGGTTAAAGTTAGTCTTCCTCATGTCTGCTCTGGAGGTGATGGGCACCTTGTCTCCCTGCAAGTCTTGGTGGCACCAAAGTTGGGGCGGACCTAATTTGCCCCTATTATAGGTGAAGTCTTAGTTCTGCAGGTGCCTATAACCTCTGGAGGGATTAACAGGGTCAGGGTTGGGATGATTGTGGCCTGTCCTCACCTCTATGCTCCTGGTTATAGTGAGTTACTTTTCTCTGTCCTGTATCCCGTATTCAGTTTAGTTTATGTCATATGTTTATCCTGATCATCCAGAAACTGCTCCAGCTACCTTATTAGCTATAGTTCCCTGTTCTATCCCTATAGAACAGGGGTGAATCCTAACACTTTGATTCTAATTTGTCCTTGTGCACAGAATATTTGGAAAGCAAAAATATTTCACCATTTTCTTGTACTTTCTATTACTGCTTAATTCTATTACCAGCATTATAGCAGTATAAATCATTGTTGCTTTGTTCTTTTCTTCATGTTGTTCATCTTTTTACATCTGACTCTTTCAGACCAATATTAATGTACTAATAATAATTATCTTTTAACTGCTAAACCACACTGATAATTAGAAGGCGAGTGCCCCGCACAGGGAGATCTTTCTCTATCCTCTCTTGGATCATTTTCTTTCACATTATTACCACACTCCCAGGGAGCACCTCCACAACGCTAATTGACACAGACACCCACATTTGTTGATTGGAGTACCCCTTTTTCCCTCTTGCAGTCAAGCTTGCCCAGTGCCCTAGACCATGCCCTAGACCATTTCTTGGATCAGCTATCTGTGTCCAATGGACACACAGGCTGATCACTGTAGAAATAAATTTAAAAAAATTATACTCACATACTCCCAGGGAACAGTGGCTGGAGCTTCAGTGAGGGCGGCTGGTCTTCCTGCACTGCTGATGACCCCCAGTATAGTAAAGTGATGCTGTGAAGTGGCATCTCACTTTACAGCCCTGTGGGGTCTCGCAGCAGAATTGAATCCAACGTCTGGAAGTGCTCCTGGAGCACATATTACTGGTCAGGTGAGTATAACAGTGTTGGGTACAGGTGGGTTGCACCTGAAGCATAATTCCTGATAACCAGCCTCATAGCTGGTTATCAGGACACATGGGTCCAGAAACTTCCCCTGGATCTCATGTGTTATACCAAGAAAACTGTCCATTTTACTTCTTAAAAAAATGACTTTATTTGGATAGCCATATGATGACCTCAGTAAAAAAAAAGCCTTTATTTCAGGAGAAATATCATACCTTCCAACGGAATGCGCACCCCCGAAATAAGACGGAGTTGAGTCATGGTCAAAGGGCATGGCCTATAATCGCATCACTCCTGTGAGCCCTCGTCCCATTTTTGCTTACTGTGGGGGGCATGGTCAGTTCTGTGTGAGCTGCTGGCAATGCCCCCAGCCCCTCTGTGTCCCTGAATTCCCAGATAAAAAGTACCCTGCCTCTTAGCACCACTGGCTGACACTACCGCATTCTGTCTCTGAGTGGAGAGCACTCCTCTGCTACCCCTCACTGCCACTATATTTGAAATGGAGCTGGCCATGTATATAAGACATAAGAGAAATAACTACAGTAATCAGTGTATCTGGTGTATGAGTCTTTGAAGTAACATACAGTACGCATTACCTTATTTCTACTAAACAATTATCAATTATTGTTTACCAAAGATTATGTTACATGTAGAAATTTTACATTTATTCATTCATAAGTTGCCAATTCACTTTCATCAAACATGATTTGTCATTTTCACTGATCAAATGTTAAATAAACATACAGTACACGCTAGATCAATAATTAGACTTATGCTGCCCATACACTTATGCTATGGGATTCGATGCAACATCGAAGTACGATGTCCATCGAATCTGATCGCATATTTGGGTGCAGAACTTTAGCATCCGATGTTGCATGCCATCTTCCGATGGCACATCGGGTGCTGGAAGAGGGCGGGCAGGGGGCGGCGGAGTAGTGTAGCGCTAGCAGTAGCACTTGCGGACGGCGGGGGTCAGCAGTGGTGGCAGATTTGTTTAAAACACTGGGCTGCCCTGTGATTGGCTGAGCTCCCTCAACCAATCACAGGGCACCCAGTGTTTTAAACAATTCTCCCACCACCGCTGACCCCCGCCGCCCGCTGATCCAGGATGGGGACTGAGGATACCAGCAGGTATGCCACCAGCAGTCCCTTCGGCCCCCTCTCCCCAAACCCCACGCTGTTGAATGTGTCCCCTCCGCCCCACACCCATGGATTGTATTTGAGTGATCGCATGTGGTTAAAAACCACATGCGATTGCTCCTACAATTCCATAGATAATATGAGCAGCACATAAGATCTATCGACGCGACATTCAACGTGTGCCCACGCATTGCGTCGAAATTTTCTTAAAAATGCATACAATCATTCGATTTATCAGCCAGATGTGGTTGAAATCAAATAATTGTATACAATATCTCACAAGTGTATGGGCAGCATAAAACATACCTTTATTAGATAGCAATGTCTGGTTTTGGCTGACAATGTTAATTTGCTACAAATGTATTGGCTGACAATCTGTTTTTTTCCTTTAGGGAAGATGAAAGTCACCATGGGATTGAAAAGAGGGAGGCACATCAGGATCTCGCTGACAATGGTGCAATAAGAAATGAGAGAGAACTAGTTGGGCAACTGCTTGGAAAAGTTTTAGGCATGTTAGGTCTATAAATTTAGTAGAGAAATATATAAAATTCTAAACCAATATGGAAGTATCTTCATGATGATCCATAAAATATAACAACATTATTAACCTGGAACTGTGTGTTATTTATTATGTGAGTTTGTATTTCATTGGATGTATCTTTTATTTATATTTAAGATATATATATATTTGGGATAGGTCACTGTGACGAAAAATCAGCAAAGACAACCAAGGATCACTACTGTAGGTTCCACTGCTTTACACTACACTGGTTAAACAAAGAATTACGCTACAGTATGAATGACATACAGTATGAGCAGGCCAGACTTGTGCACCGAGCGGGTTAAAATAATGGCTACCAAGCGTGAACCAGGGCTTTGTGGAATCTCACATCACACAGGGGCTGCTAACAAAGGTACAGATGCTGCAATGATCAACTCACAGCTCCAGTCCCCTACCTGCAACCCTGTCCCGGTTTGGGCGTACCTGCTGTGCAAAAGGGAGCTGAGCACCTGGCCTGAACTGACCCAGCTGAGTGCAGGATTGCCCACTGTCATCTCCCTACATTCCAGCATTGGCACCCTGGCTGCAGAGGAAGACAAAAACCCCTGCAAGACAGACAAGGCAGACAATTGGATGGGACACCACCAGTGGTTGCTTGCTGCTTCCCTTCCCGGCATCACATAAACTAGTAGTTAGTCTTCCCTGAAAGCCAAGTGTCTGCTCTTTCATATGGTACCAGTTTAAAACCAGAGATGTTAGGGTGCAAATGGGACACATTTTTCCTATAGACGATAATGGGCTCATTAATTCAGACCCACCATGAATAGTACTTTGTTTACTAAGTAGCACAAACAGCTTTTATTGTACTGTACTAAGAGCCAGATTAAGCCTTCAGGGGGCCCGGGGCACTTTAGAAAGGGGGGCCCCCTCCTACTTGACTGCACGGGAGAATATTACACTGTCAACGCACAGAGTAAAAGCAGTACAAACTTGGTCAATAGTCAACTGCAGGGGGGGGGGGGGATTAATATAAATATATAACACCACATGAAAAGCCTTTGTTTGTTCCTCTGTACCTTAATCTGTAGGAGCCCTGACAGGCTCAGTGGTGCAAAAAAAAGGGTGGTGGTGGGGGGGGGGGGGGTGTCTTGCGGTAAGATGCAAGAAAAAGTCTGATTAAGTCTTACCTGGGGCACACTTTAATTTGATGTGTTTTGTAATAATGTATCAGTTTAAAACATAACTTTTATTGCTTAAACTCTTAAAAGGAAGGGTGACACTTGTCACTTGTTGGTATACTGTATTCCTAAAATCGTATTTTTATCCCAAATATCTGTCTGCACCTTTTACTTAGGATGCAGATATACTGCTAAATTACGAATCAACAGTTAATTAATCACAGAAAAATGTTTCTCCATTTGCGAAAATTTGTTAGCATTTATCAAATGTTCACAGAAAAAATCCATTTGAGGTTTATCTCAATTTTAAACCTCTTAACATTAATTTACATAACACTCATATCGGCAATTTCTGCTTGCTTCCCACATCAGAGGTGGTAGAGGCAAATACAGTAGTACAATTTAAACATGCTTGGGATAAGCATATTGATATCCTCACAAAAAAATAAGGATCAAATATGGTTTGAGGTAACATGTTTAAAAAAGGGGCAGACGAGATGGGCCAAGTGGTTCTTATCTGCCGTCAAATTCTATTTTTCTATGTTTCTATCAATAACTTAAGGTGCGTACACACGGGGGCGATTATAGCAAATATCGCTGGCAATATGGTCGCTGTGCGACCATATTGCCAGCGATGGGAGTGTGCACCTATGATAAATCGCCGGGTGCGCGCTCCCGTTTTCTGCCCGGAGTTATCGCTGGCGACCAGCTGATTTCCACTGCCGGGCTCCCCCGGCAGTTTCTTTTTCATCAGCGACCATCTCTGGTCGCTGATGCAAACGGGACACCGAGCGGTATATATTACTCAGCGTGAGCGATATATCACTCGGCGATATATTGCCCCGTGTGTACAGGGCTTAATTCTCTCTCTTGGAGCTAGCAGGGCTATCTTTCATCCGGAACGGTCCGGAACGCCGTTCCTGAAGCTCAAATTAAAAATGAGGTCATCAGGAACGGCGTTCCGGAACCTGCTCCAGGCTACCCGGCACCTGCATCGCCTGCCCGCTCCCCGCACCCCTGCCCGCTGTTTATGGATGAAGTCCAGGAGAGAGACGTGCAGCAGTAACATTCACGTCTCACGCTGGACCACTAGCCAATGGGCGCTTGCGGTCCAGCAGCCAATCAACTGCTGGCTGCTGGACCGCGAGCGCCTATTGGCTAGCGGTCCAGCGGGAGATATGAATTTTAGCAGCATGTCTCTCTCCTGGAGTCTGGGGAGCTGGGAGAGGCCGAGGCTCGGGCCGGGGCCTGCAGAGCCACCGGGGTCATGCGAGGCGCAGTGGCAGAGGAGGACGCTGCTTCCTACCGGGTGCTAAGCCGGCTGCTAGGCTGTGGATCAGAGGCCGGGAAGGAGGCGGCAAGACCCAGGCTCATGGTGTTCTGGGGGGAGGAGGACGCGGAGGCCTCCACGAAGCCAGGGGCCGGAGTGGAGGAGGTGGCCGCAGAGGGGGCTCCCAACACGGCAGAGCTGTACAGTCGGCATCCGGCACCCCTGCCCGCTGTTTATAGATGAAGTCCAGGAGAGGGACGTTCAGCAGTAACATTCACGTCTCACGCTGGACCACTACACAATGGGCGCTTGCGGTCCAGCAGCCAATCAACTGGTGGCTGCTGGACTGCGAGCGCCTATTGGCTAGCGGTCCAGCGGGAGATATGAATTTTAGCAGCATGTCTCTCTCCTGGAGTCTGGGGAGCGGAGCTGGGAGAGGCCGAGGATCGGGCCGGGGCCTGCAGAGCCACCGGGGTCATGCGAGGCGCAGTGACAGAGGAGGACACTGCTTCCTACCGGGTGCTAAGCCGGCTGCTAGGCTGTGGAGCAGAGGCCGGGGAGGAGGCGGCAAGACCCAGGCTCATGGTGTTCTGGGGGGAGGAGGACGCGGAGGCCTCCACGGAGCCAGGGGCCAGAGTGGAGGAGGTGGCCGCAGAGGGGGCTCCCCACACGGCAGAGCTGTACAGTCAGCATCGCAAAGTCGCGCAGCCCCGGGAAGGCCTGGAACTGCAGCTCGGGGCCCTGGGGCTGCGGGGGGGCGGCTGCCCATGCGAAGCGACCAGCGATGCCCTGCTAGTGCTGTAGGCGCCCGAGGCCTGGAGGCTGGAAGAGGAGAAGGACGCCGCAGCAGCCGTGGAGGCCATGGAGGGACAGGCCGGGGCGGCAGCCCGGAGGGGAGCAGGGAGGAAGGGGTCGCTGAGGATTCTCTAGGATCTTCCGGACCAAGAGCTGCGCTGGATCTGGGGCTGCTGCGGACAGGAGAGGAGCTGGTGACCTGGGAGGCTCTGGTGGCAGCCTCAAAGAAAAGGAGGATATAAAAATATCCAAGAAAGGCGCTTAGTGTGGGTATGCTTGGCTAATAAGCTGCAATCTAAAAAGGGGGAGTCAACCCAAATATAATATACAGGGGAAAAAAAAGGGGGTGGTCGACTGCGCTAGGATGGATTTTACAGAATAACAATTTTTTAAGAGAGGTCAGGTGTATGGTGAAAAAGAATTACAATTTATTAAAATAGACATAAATATACATATAATAAAAACAGAAAAAATAGATTGACTTAAGTTTGTGTATAGTCACCTTGGATTTGCGACTGTCCAGTCCACTGGATTTTTTGTAAACAAAATCTTGAGTTTGTAATCCACTTTGTAGATTTAGATATAGGTGATTCCACACCTGAAGTTAGCGTCCCGATCTGGGGAATAATTTTCCGGAAGACGGGAAGCAGGGGAGCAGTGGGTGAAAACGATACGTCAAAGAATGTGGGGGGCCAATTCACTTGGTCTGAGGAACTGGAGATGCACTGTGCATCTCCAGTTTGGGTGTGACTTGCTACAATCCCCTGCGCACCTCTTGCCTGGGTGCCTGTGTACCTCCAGTCTGGATACAACTGGTTCCTGATTCCTGTACATCCTTTACTCTTCTATCATCTCTACCGTGGCTACTTCTGGGACTAATCTTATGTGCCAGTGTCTACATGCTCCAGGTTCCTCCCAGGTCCCCAGAGCTGCAACCGTTGCTGGTCGTTAGGGTGGCCAATCCCGGGATCGGGATCGGCGGGATCCCGGGATTTGGCCCCAAAATGTCCGGGATTTCAATCCCGGGATTGGACTATCCAATCCCGGGATTTCGGGATTGTACAGTCTATTGCCGGGCAGCGTCTGAGCACACGCTCAGACGCTGCCCGGCTGTTACCGACGCGGGGTACGGCCGAGAGGGGTCAAGCGGGGAGAGGATTCCGGTCATTCTGCCCTCTGTCACTCACTTGTTCCGTGACACTGACTGGAGGGGAGGGGTGACGAGCGGGTTTCAGCGCCGGAGGTGCAGCGCTGTGGCCTGCGCAGCGTGACCGCGTGACCTATGGGTCACGCTGCGCAGGCCGCAGCGCTGCACCTCCGGCGCCAGAACACGCTCACGGGCCACGGCCGCACACAGCATTCCTCTTTGTCTGGCGTCGCAGCCACCACCTGCCCCGCTCACCACTCATGGGGGACAGACGCCGCCAGCCCCGCTCCACCACTCATGGGGGACAGCCGCTGCAAGCCCCGCTCCACCACTCATGGGGGACAGCCGCCGCCAGCCCGCTCCACCGCACTAAAGTAAGGGGGACAGGGGTGTTTTTCTTTCAGGGATGCCAATCCCGGGATCCCAGGAATCCCGGGATCGAGCATTTTTCAATCCCGATTCCCGGGATTGAAAAAATGCCCTGGGATTGGCATCCCTACTGGTCGTCACCCGGGCCCACAGAACTCACAGTGGGATTATTGGCTCTCTCGGACCACCTTTCCATCAGCGGGAACCAGCACCCCACACCTTCTATCTTACCGAGGCAAACACAACTTTTGGAGGTACGCCACCCCCTAAAAACAGCCCGGCAACAACAGTGAAGGTGCACAGTGCTCCCTGCTAGTGAAAATCTTTCACCATCTCCGAGAACTCCAACACCATCATCTGAAAGCTCCATTCCTCAGACCAAGTGAATTGGCCCCCCACATTCTCTGAGGTATCGTTTTCACCTACTTTTCTTCCGGAAAATTATTCCCCAGATCGGGACGCTAACTTCGGGTGTGGAATCACCTATATCTAAATCTACAAAGTGGATTACAAACTCAAGATTTTGTTTACAAAAAATCCAGTGGACTGGACAGTCGCAAATCCAAGGTGACTATACACAAACTTAAGTCAATCTATTTTTTCTGTTTTTATTATATGTATATTCAGAGGCGTAACTAGCACTCTGTGGGCCCCATAGCAAAATGTTGAACGGGGCCCCCCCTACTATAAATGTCATTATAGTGCCGTGAGCACACAGGACTCTGTTTCAGCGATTTCAGCTGAGCCCCGTGTGCACCAAGATGTAGTTAAGCCATCAGAGAGATGGCTAACTACATTCTGCCAGCCCCGGGAGCCACAGCCGAATACACAGTATAGCAAACATACCCTTGCCTGCACTGTCTATTTGGCCGGGCAATAGCGATTCTGCTGGGCCGCGCATCACTATCACCCGCTGTGTACACATGGGGCAATTCAGGCAAACCTTCCAAGCGATTTTGACAATGTAGTCAAAATCGCTTGGAAGAATAACCCCATGTGTACACCCCTTTAGGGTTGGGGGCATTGTAGTGAGGAGCAAGATAAGAGCAAGGGAGGTGTGAGAGAATGGCAGGGAGAGAGGGGAGAAAGAGAGTGAGAGGATGTAAGGGGCAGAATGTAATGTCTCCCAAGTTCAGCGACTGTGCGTGATGCCGGCCAAACTCTAACTCTTTTTATAGAGGCAATCACAAGTCATGGTTTTTACCTTGTAAGTAATTGCCGGTATCCTGCTCAGCTGCTGAATTCGAGCGGCATTACATTCTGCCCAGGGAGAGAGAGAGGGTGTCAGGAAGAGAAAGGGGGTACTGCCAGGGTATAGAGAGAGGGAAAGGTGGGGAGGAGAGACATAAGGAAAAAGACTAGGGGCATAGAGAGGAAGGGGGAGTGAGAAAGAGGGGGCAAGAGAAAAAAAGAGTGCATGGGACTGAGAAGAAAGAAGAGAGGGGGGAGGTTAAAGACACAGGGGAGCGTGAGAGAAGGGGAGACGGAAAGAGAGAGAGAGAAGGGGAGACGGAAAGAGAGAGAGAGGGAGGTAGACGAGAGAGGGAGAGAGAGAGGGAGGGAGAGGGGAGAGGTAAAGTTTAGTAAAGTTCAGTTACCTCCAGAAGTGCTGAGTCTCCAGGGCCTCCCCTCCCGCCGGGTATCCAGGGCCAGGCCTCCCCTTTTACCAGATATCCGGGGACGGGTCTCCCATTAGGTGCAAAGGTGCAGGGCCTCCTGACCGCCGTGCCCGTGCTCCAGCGGCTTTCTTCCTGTGGATGTAGTGGTGAGCATCGACGCGTGTCTCAGCATCACAGGCAGCGCTACTGCGCTAGCAGCAGGTTTAGGTTACGCGCCAGGGCTGGTCACTAGGTTGTGACGTGGAGCCCCGGCACCAGTACTACCAGAGAGGGAGAAGGAAAGGGGAGGAGAGAGCCTGAATCAACTGGCCCTCCTCCTCCTTCATTGTAATGTGCAACCCGCCACCGGGTCCGGGTCAGTAGTAGTTTGTACAAAATTCAAGAGGGTGCAGGGGGCTTTCTGGGTCCTCGGGCAACCCCAACCCACCGGGCCCCATAGCAGCTGCACCCCGAACCCTCTATAGTTACGCCACTGAGTCTGACAACCAAAGGGTATTTATAAATAGGAAGATAATAGGAAGCAACAGCAACAAAGATGTGGCCATTTCAACTTACAATAAATTACAAACACTACTGCCACATATTAACAAAGGGACGAGGTTGTAAAAAGTGTGAGAGAAACCTCTGGCCCGCAGCAAGTGAGCCATGTGTCTCCCTTAGCATAAATCCAGACGCTGTGGCAGCCTGTCAGGCTCAGAACAGTGCAGACAGTCACCTCTTGCTTTTATCACTGCCTGCGACCATTCCATTAATCATGTTTGACAGTACCTGTAAACAGCCGGGGTCCGTGTGTGTGCAGCTCCCGTTGGCTGTAAGCACTGCAGCAGAGCCTTCAGCCATACGCAGAAAGCAGAGTGTATGTCTTGGCTGCTGGTTCCGTTCCAGCTCAGCATCTATGCTTGAAAGTGAGGAGCGGAAGGTGTATTATGCCTGCCCCACTTCCAGCACAGCTTCCGGCCAGGGTCTCTCCTCGAATGTGCGGGCTCTGGACTCTGCGCACTGCTGCCTTAATAGTTAATAAAATCTGGAAAAACTTCAGGAGGGTGCAGGGGATTGCCTGCTGGATCCCCGGGCCACCCCAGCCGCCGGGCCCCATAGCAGTTGCACCCCCTGCACCCTCTGTAGTTACGCCACTGTGTATATTTATGTCTATTTTAATAAATTGTAATTCTTTTTCACCATACACCTGACCTCCCTTAAAAAATTGTTATTCTGTAAAATCCATCCTAGCGCAGTCGACCACCCCCTTTTTTTTCTGGTGGCAGCCTGACTGACATGTCCAGGGAGCGGGAGCTGGACAGGTGAGAGCTTGTGGGCCCGCAACCCTCCATTGAGCATGAAGCCCCTGGCATTGAGCATGTAGGTAAGTGGCACTTAAGTGTCAAATGTATAATGGGCATCTCTGTGTGTGGCATATGTATAACGGGCATCTCTGTATGTGGCATATGTATAACGGGCATCTCTGTGTGTGGCATATGTATAATGGGCATTACGGTGTGTGGCAAAGGTATAATGGGCATCTGTGTGTGTGGCATATGTATAATGTCCATCATGGTGTGTGGCATATGTATAACGGGCATCTCGGTGTGTGCCCTATGTATAATGGGCATCACGGTGTGTGGCATATGTATAATGGGCATCACGGTGTGTGGCATATGTATAATGGAGCATCACGGTGTGTGGCATATGTATAATGTCCATCACGGTGTGTGGAATATATATAATGGTCATCACGGTGTGTGGCATATGTATAATTGGGCATCACGATGTGTGGCATATGTATAATGGCCATCACGATGTGTGGTATACAGTATGTATAATTGGGCATCACAGTGTGTGGCATATGTATAATGGCCATCACGGTGAGTGGCATATGTATAATGGCCATCACGGTGTGTGGCATATGTATAATGGCCATCACGGTGTGTGGCATATGTATAATTGGGCATCACGGTGTGTGGCATATGTATAATGGCCATCACGATGTGTGGCATACAGTATGTATAATTGGGCATCACGGTGTGTGGCATATGTATAATGGCCATCACGGTGTGTGGCATATGTATAATGGCCATCACGGTGTGTGGCATATGTATAATCAGGGCCGCCGAGAGAAATCCTGGGCCCCGGTACAACAACTTCCTGGGGCCCCCCACGGACGGAGATCCCCCGCACATCCTCTGCGGACCCACTGTTACACCACTGCTTCCAAGGTGGATACAGGGACAAAAATGTACACCGTAATGCCTATTACACATGTCACACATCCATTACATATTATACCACATTCCATAATGCTAATTACATGTTATTCCACACACCGTAATGCTCATTGCATATTAGGGGGTCAAGAGAAAAGTAAGATATCCAAGAGAGGATATCTAAGAAGTCTCCCGGGTGGGGCACAGCCTTCTAAGTAATGGTAACTGTTAAGACTAAATTTTATTAGTTAAAACATGACCCTAAAGTTGGGTCAGGTGAGGACAAAAAAGACAAAGACAAACAGATAACACTTATGACGATTTCTATATAAGAGAAAGTAGTGAAATATAATAGATAATTTGTATTTTCTCTATGTCTGTGGGTTGAGAGAGGAAAAATGCCTCTAACTTTGAATAGCAGTATATAATATACTTCTTGAGTGATCCTATCAGACAAGAGAACGCCTCTGCTAGCCTTTAACAATGGTGCTCCCTGTTTAGAACAGTAATTGACTGCTGAATTCCACCTAAGTATCAGTAGATAAAAAATGGAGTAGTATTATAGAAACCTGAGTTGTTGGTTGCTAAAGGAGTGGCTGCTGCCTGTGCATGTGACAGATGTCAGTGAATGCACAGTTGAGCGGACCCCAAGAGCGTCACAGGTATCAGAATATAGGTAAGATGGTTTCTGCTGTTTCCAGGGGTGACCTGCCTGGCTCTGTTATCGATAGACAGTGCAGAGTCGGGTCTCGGGTCCCCTGAAAATGAGAGAACCCTGAATGGATAAAGGCGGTAGATAAAAGAGTACTCCCTCACTTGTTCCCTGGTGTATGCTGCTGTCCTCTGTGTACAGAAATAACTGTAGTGAACAGAGGTTGAGCGATACTGCCTGGGTGGTGAGGTGTGGAAGAAAGTGTAGTCTGCACACTGAATCGAAGTAACACGGTTGCCTAGATCTTCTCCTGTTTTGTCCAAAATGACATAACAGAAAAAATAAACACTAGGGATCCCACTTACGCTGCTGGGATATCGTGCAGGGAGCAGTGGAATCAAGAAAATAGTGAAAAAAGGAGAAGAGTGGTGGAAGATACTGATTTTATATAATATTTAGCAGTATTAAAGTTCAAAAAGATTTTTTCATAATCATGGGTAAGCTATTCAATTTATTCTTTTTTCAGTTGCATATAATACTGCAGTGTTTAGGATGGATAATAGGTAAGAAATTTAGGCAAGTGTGTTATAGTACAGCCATGTGGCTGTGTTGATACACTCTTTAGGTTATAATTGAGTGCATGCAACACTGTAACAGTTTAGATGACAGGCACTGATTTATTGCTACTGTGAGCTAATGCCTTCACAGAACTAGATGTAAAATGTATGTAACACTGTAACCGTTTAAATGACAGGCACTGATTTATTGCTACTGTGAGCTAATGCCTTCACAGAACTAGATGTAACATGTATACAAAGCTATAACACTTTAAAGTATGTAAATCATGTCAGTATGGGCTGATATACTCCCGACAATATATAGAAATATAGTCATATGACTGTATGGGTACACTTTCAAATATTAATAATGCTTTTGACAATAAGGTTCCTTATTAAATACATATAACATTGACAAATGCAGTTGTGAACTAATGCGCTCATAGATCTAAGCAGCCGCGCTACAGTGATACAGAGTTACTGCTATAGACTGATACACTCACAGATCTAAGTACATATTCACATGCAGTACTGTGACAAATTAAGTGAGTTAGATAGCGAATATTTGTATGCTGCCGCTAAGGGCTGATAAACTCACGATACTGGACCGCAGGCGATCGTTTTGCACGCGGTGGGGGATCAATATGGTAAATCCAAGCCAGATGGAAACCGCATATAATGGCCATCACGATGTGTGGTATACAGTATGTATAATTGGGCATCACAGTGTGTGGCATATGTATAATGGCCATCACGGTGAGTGGCATATGTATAATGGCCATCACGGTGTGTGGCATATGTATAATGGCCATCACGGTGTGTGGCATATGTATAATTGGGCATCACGGTGTGTGGCATATGTATAATGGCCATCACGATGTGTGGCATACAGTATGTATAATTGGGCATCACGGTGTGTGGCATATGTATAATGGCCATCACGGTGTGTGGCATATGTATAATGGCCATCACGGTGTGTGGCATATGTATAATCAGGGCCGCCGAGAGAAATCCTGGGCCCCGGTACAACAACTTCCTGGGGCCCCCCACGGACGGAGATCCCCCGCACATCCTCTGCGGACCCACTGTTACACCACTGCTTCCAAGGTGGATACAGGGACAAAAATGTACACCGTAATGCCTATTACACATGTCACACATCCATTACATATTATACCACATTCCATAATGCTAATTACATGTTATTCCACACACCGTAATGCTCATTGCATATTAGGGGGTCAACATGCTCGTTGCCATGGGATTAACCTGCTCTGCCAGGGGTTAACATTCCCTGCCAGGGGTTAGCATTCTTTGCCATGGAATTAACGTGATCTGCCAGGGGTTGACATGCTCGTTGCCATGGAGTTACATGCTCTGCCATAGGTTACATTCTTTGCCAGGGGT
This sequence comes from Crinia signifera, assembly GCF_055691185.1. Taxonomy (NCBI): domain Eukaryota; kingdom Metazoa; phylum Chordata; class Amphibia; order Anura; family Myobatrachidae; genus Crinia; species Crinia signifera. Next base: position 113,840,484 of record NC_139218.1, on the reverse strand, counting down.
TACATTCTGACTTCCAGAGTTGTATCTCAGCCCCAGCAGCATGCAGGGAGGCAGCAGACACAGAACAACTAGCCACCCACCTTCCACCTTGGAACACAGTGACCTGGACATGGGTGGAGAAACAGGTCTGGGACTGCTAGACTGGAGACATGGTACTGGCACCTGCTGCTGCTGGTGGCACTTGGGATGGGAATGTGGGGAGCGGGGCGGGCTGGATTTTGTGGAGTGGGTGGTACTCCAGCAGGAGGTGGCCTCTCTCTGACCCAGTTCCTCCCGGCACCCAGGGACTAGCTACCCTAAGTATACTCCTGTCGCCGAGCCACGGTAAACTCCCAAGTCACGTGGCTGGCTATCAGCAGGCCCTGGAGTCGGAGAGCAGAACGACAAAGAAGGACCTCTGTGATGCTGCTGCCTCCACACTGGCCCACATCCGCACTCCCTATGCTGCTGCTGAACAGCTGACACCGGCGCACTCAGACCAGGCGCACTCGCCACCAAATTAAAAAAAAACTTTGTGTCCAAACCAGGGCCCCCTGACAGGCTCGGGCCCGGGTAAACTGTACCTGCTCCCCCCCCCCTCTCGGCACCCCTGTGTATAATGGCCATCACGGTGTGTGGCATATGTATAATGGCCATCACGGTGTGTGGCATATGTATAATGGCCATCACGGTGTGTGGCATATGTATAATTGGGCATCACGGTGTGTGGCATATGTATAATTGGGCATCACGGTGTGTGGCATATGTATAATTGGGCATCACGGTGTGTGGCATATGTATAATTGGGCATCACGGTGTGTGGCATATGTAAAATGGCCATCACGGTGTGGCATATGTATAATGGCCATCACGGTGTGTGGCATATGTATAATGGCCATCACGGTGTGTGGCATATGTATAATTGGGCATCACGGTGTGTGGCATATGTATAATTGGGCATCACGGTGTGTGGCATATGTATAATTGGGCATCACGATGTGTGGCATATGTATAATTGGGCATCACGGTGTGTGGCATATGTATAATGGCCATCACGGTGTGTGGCATATGTATAATGGCCATCACGGTGTGTGGTATACAGTATGTATAATTGGGCATCATGGTGTGTGGCATATGTATAATGGCCATCACGGTGTGTGGCATATGTATTATTGGGCATCACGGTGTATGGCATATGTATAATTGGGCAGAATATGTATAATTGGGCATCACGGTGTGTGGCATATGTATAATTGGGCATCACGGTGTGTGGCATATGTATAATTGGGCATCACGGTGTGTGGCATATGTATAATTGGGCAGAATATGTATAATGGGAATCTCTGTGTGTGGCATATGTATAATGGGAATCTCTGTGTGTGGCATATGTATAATAAGCATTACGGAATGGGGCATATGTATAATGGGCCAGTGGCAGTAACATAACACTGGTTGCAACATAATGCAGGTTGCAAAACTGCGGTATAAAGTAGTCTTTTCCTGCAATGCTGTGCCCCATGCAGTGAGGCTACACCCCTGCTTTTTGGGCGCGTGCCTAAGGCGCGCGCATAATGTCCACTTTGCTGCTGGGGATTGTTATGTTACAGCCACTGTTGGGAGGAATTATATGTTATTTTTTTATGTAATGCCCCGCCCCTTTGGTAGCTCCTCCCACATCGCCGCCCACTTTCTGCATAACAACCAGGACACCACAGGATGCTCCCTCGCATAATAAACAGGACACCACAGGCTGCTCCCCCTGCATAACAACCAGGACACCACAGGCTGCTCCCCCTGCATAATAACCAGGACACCACAGGCTGCTCCCCCTGAATAACCAGGACAAACAGGCTGAAAACAGTGCTTAAAGTGCCCGCTGCATTATATATATATATATATATATATATATATATATATATATATATAATGAATAGGAGGCGGCGGCACTCAAATAAAGGCAATATACTGTACTGACATACAGTATAAATACGGTACATACCAGGTACCTGGGAGCCGGGCCTGGGACACTGCAGGGAGGGAGAGAGGCTACTGCTCACCGGATGGTGGGGGGTAGATAAAGAGCGCGGATTTCAACGGCCGCGACGGAGAGAGGGAGCCGCTCTGCAAGCTGCCGCCTGCGCTGTCATACAATATGACAAGCGCGGCAGCAGCAGTTTAAGGAGCATAGCAAGGAGAGCGTCCTGGCCTCCTGAGCGGGTAGTGCCGGCGGGCATGTTCCTGTAGCCGCGTGGCCATGTTTTGAAAGCCGGCTACAGGAACATGGCCGTCGGCGTGGAGGAGGAGGTAAAGCGGCCCATAACAGCAACTATAGAGCGGCCTGGGGGGCACATGGCACTCTGCCCCCCAGCCCAGCCCGCCCCTGTATATCAGTATCAGATGCCAGATGAGAGAGTAGTGTTTCCATACACTAATTAGAGATAAGAGCACAGGGTTGGCTTCTGCTTGTCAATGTTGATTGCTCAGGGCGACCCTGTTGCTGAATTAGCAGCGCAGGGTGACTGCCCGGCTATCTGACTGAGAGTGCCTTGCTGTGGAAGATTAGATGGCAGGGACTGCCTATATCCCTGTCCTTCATGTAGGATTCTGGGATATCAGTTAGCTGTGACTGTTCTGCTGTCAGATATCAGCATAAATTGCTTCAAATATCTGATGAGAGACAATCACTTAAGGTGCCCACACACAAGAACCATTTTTGGGCCGATTGGTCGATTTCCGATAAATCGGCCGATCTATCGTCCGATGTTTACCGATAATCGGTCGAAAATCGGCCAATTTTTGTCTGATGCGCGCTCCCGTGGATCTTTAGCTGAATCTTCTGATCTTACGTGCTGCACAAAAGATCAGAAGATTTAACAAAAGATCCATAGGAACGCACACGGGATCTTAAGAAAAATCTTTGGTAAAGATGTGCGCTTGCCTGAAATCTTTTGTCCAGGACGGAAAAAAGATTTCAAGGCTAATTTATGCACAGATCTTACGATCGCAGATCTTTCTAGTGTGTGGGAACCTTTAGATAACCTCAGAGTGAAGCGATAGACAAAGATAGCTGTTTCTGCTGTTCTGAGTTTTCCTTTCTCTGTCTCTGTTGCTGATGTATTGCAGAGACCAGTGTTAGGTTATCAGAATGAGAGAACTGCCAGTAGCAAAAATTAGTAGTTTAATCGTTTTTTTGTCAAGTGAGACAGGTAGAATGAGATTGTTACCAATAATTGCATGGTATGTAAACACGCATTGTATCACAGTTTTGCAAAGAGAAGACTGGGCGTATGAACAAGAAAGGAAAAAAGTACTCTCTCTTTTTGGGGGCACGCCTATTGTTTATTATAAAACTTAGCTTTAAATATTATTATATAAGAAAAAAGAAATGTCACAAAACTACATAACGGACAACACAACAAAGAACATGCACGTAAAGATTGTACTGTTTGACCTTTCTAAATGTGTGACTTTTATTATATATAATGTCACTCAGGAGTTTAACAGCACACGAAAATATACAGAAAAAACACTATATCGTACGATGTGTAGAAGATACAATAGTGAGGTACTGTTATCAGTCACTACCGCAATCGGCTGAGCTGTGACAAGTGTGATCACTTGAAACCTTCACTCATACAAGAGTCTGCAAAATATGATACAATATGTTGGCAAGGTCTATAGTACCTTCAATTCACATATGTATCAAACAACTATGTATCTACTGTGTCAAAAAGTGGTTTTGTAAATAAACAACAGCTTTGACTACACTTTACTATTGAGATCTGTTCCTAAAGATTTTTAACAGACGGATATAGTGGTGAGACAATTATATAAACTAGTACTAAAAATAGCCAGCAATTTATTATAATCGCTGGCAATTAGTCTACTTTAACGAGGAGACATGAAAAATTATCTTGCTGCACACAATGCTATGAAATGGAGTACATGCTTGCTGGCTGATTATAATTATTCACCCAATATAGTAATGGATGTATGAGGGTAATATAAATCAGCCACGGTGACCCAATAAAGATGAGGAAAGAGGTGAAATCTCCACTATACCTTACTCACCTCTGCTTCTTGCCCGGCACCGTTTACTTCTAAGCAAGTGAGCGAGTGGTAGTGATATAATTGCCTAGGTGGAGTTTTAGAGGATATCTCCTGTCCAGAGTCCTGACACACAATCCCCTGATAGACTGAGTCCAGTGCAGGGAGCTGTTTAGTCAGGTAGTCTGGATGGGTGTATCCTAAAAGTAGAGTGTATAGAATAGATGTACTGAACTCCCCTCAAAAAGAGCGCTGCTTTCCCCCACTTGCCAACGGGCAGAGGTAGGGAATGAGCGGCCCTAGTGTAGCTTGGTTCAATACCAGAAAAAAGATAAAGGGCGGTATTCAATGAGCCTGATTCGCCAGGTTTTTATGGCGAATTTGTGCTGTTTGGCGAATTTCTGTCAAAAACGGTGAATCACCCTATTCAATGACCACATGGCGAATACATTTGAAGGTTTTTTTCGCCATGATTCACCGAGTAGCAATCACTATCTTTTTATGGTGAAGTGGAATGTGAACTTTTAAAATAAAGTGTTTTGTTTTTTACATTTGGTGTCAAAAAATCAGGAATTTTATTCTGAGGAGGGGCATGCTATTTTTATTCATGTGCTGTAAGCACATGAATATATATTTAATTTTAAAAATAATATTTTTTTTTCTTTTTTTTTACACAGCATCCAGCAGGTGGCGCCAGAGCGGAGCCGCTCATTACATATTCATATATTCACTGCACGATCATTACGATCCTGTGTAGTGAATATACGCTTGCCTGCTGGCATCCCCGGGGGGGCAGCCTGTGCTGCCTGGCACCCGGGGAGCACACCTAACCACCCACAAAGGTCTGGGCTAGGCAGAGAGACTACCATCTCTCTGCCTGGCACCGTCCTGAGGCTCCCTGCGGCAATCGCCGCAGGAGCTCATATTCGCCAGTCAGGGGCTTGCTGCCCCTGACTCGTTGAATACCGGAGCCCGCCGGCTCCGGAACGTGGCGAATGTGCAGCGAATCCAAAAAAGGATTCGCTGCACCTCGCAGGTATTCACATTGAATACCGCCCAAAGTGTTGACCCTTAATGTATTGGTCAGGAAATATGGGTCACCCTGGTTACCTTAGTTCTTGTGAGAAGTATTTTTCCAAGGTATAGCCGCACGGGTAGTTTCTCCTATGAATAGTATTTCCGCCAATTGTAGCCGCAAGAGTAATTTCTCTTTATAGGTCAAATTTGCCGTTTTATCTGGGATCACTGTCCGGGTGTAAATAGCCCGCTGCTTGTAAGCGTTCCTCTGTATACTCGATAAGCACAGAATTGCAGTCCACTAACCATCGGATCGTATTTGAGTGAAACCGCAGGGACCGTGGTGGGAAAAAGCCAAAAGTTGTCAGGTATATTTCTTTGCACGGATACTATCTCAGAAACATACGTGAGACAGCCGCCCTGGGAGACGCCGGCTGATATCCTTTGGCCGCCGGACCGCAGTCAGGGACGGCAGAGTGTGTCAAGATCAACTCTGCGGGCAGGACGTTTAGATCAAAGTTCTGTCTCCTCAGTCGGCAGAAGTAAGTCAAGTGTAATCACTTGTTACAAGTCACTGCCGTAGTCGGCAGGAGTATGACAAGTGTGATCACTTGTTACCAGACTGACCGTTTCGCTGCTGCTTCATCACTGATGAAGCAGCAGCGAAACGGTCCGTCTGGTAACAAGTGATCACACTTGTCATACTCCTGCCGACTACGGCAGTGACTTGTAACAAGTGATTACACTTGACTTACTTCTGCCGACTGCGGCAGCAATTTGCATCAGCTAAACGTATCTACTAACAGAGGAGACAGAACTTTGATCTAAACGTCCTGCCCGCAGAGTTGATCTTGACACACTCTGCCATCCCTGACTGCGGTCCAGTGGCCAAAGGATATCAGCCGGCGTCTCCCAGGGCGGCTGTCTCACGTATGTTTCTGAGATAGTATCCGTGCAAAGAAATATACCTGACAACTTTTGGCTTTTTCCCACCACGGTCCCTGTGGCTCATGAACAATGCTCGACATATAAAGACAGTCTCTGCCACCTTTACAACTACTACATAGATACCTACATCTTCTCTGCAGAGAACATTTTCCTGCCAACTCTGCGGTTTCACTCAAATACGATCCGATGGTTAGTGGACTGCAATTCTGTGCTTATCGAGTATACAGAGGAATGCTTACAAGCAGCGGGCTATTTACACCCGGACAGTGATACCAGATAAAACGGCAAATTCGACCTATAAAGAGAAATTACTCTTGCGGCTACAATTGGCGGAAATACTATTCATAGGAGAAACTACCCGTGCGGCTATACCTTGGAGAAATACTTCTCACAAGAACTAAGGTAACCAGGGTGACCCATATTTCCTGACCAATACATTAAGGGTCAACACTTTATCTTTTTTCTGGTATTGAACCAAGCTACACTAGGGCCGCTCATTCCCTACCTCTGCCCGTTGGCAAGTGGGGGAAAGCAGCGCTCTTTTTGAGGGGAGTTCAGTACATCTATTCTATACACTCTACTTTTAGGATACACCCATCCAGACTACCTGACTAAACAGCTCCCTGCACTGGACTCAGTCTATCAGGGGATTGTGTGTCAGGACTCTGGACAGGAGATATCCTCTAAAACTTCACCTAGGCAATTATATCACTACCACTCGCTCACTTGCTTAGAAGTAAACGGTGCCGGGCAAGAAGCAGAGGTGAGTAAGGTATAGTGGAGATTTCACCTCTTTCCTCATCTTTATTGGGTCACCGTGGCTGATTTATATTACCCTCATACATCCATTACTATATTGGGTGAATAATTATAATCAGCCAGCAAGCATTTTTATGTACTCCATTTCATAGCATTGTGTGCAGCAAGATAATTTTTCCTGTCTCCTCGTTAAAGTAGACTAATTGCCAGCGATTAAAATAAATTGCTGGCTATTTTTAGTACTAGTTTATATAATTGTCTCACCACTATATCCATATGTTAAAAATCTTTAGGAACAGATCTCAATAGTAAAGTGTAGTCAAAGCTGTTGTTTATTTACAAAACCACTTTTTGACACCGTAGATACTTAGTTGTTTGATACATATGTGAATTGAAGGTACTATAGACCTTGCCAACATATTGTATCATCTTTTGCAGACTCTTGTATGAGTGAAGGTTTCAAGTGATCACACTTGTCACAGCACAGCCGATTGCGGTAGTGACTGATAACAGTACCTCACTATTGTATCTTCTACACATCGTACGATATAGTATTTTTTCTGTATATTTTCATGTGCTGTTAAACTCCTGAGTGACATTATATATAATAAAAGTCACACATTTAGAAAGGTCAAACAGTACAATCTTTACGTGCATGTTCTTTGTTGTGTTGTCCGTTATGTAGTTTTGTGACATTTCTTTTTTCTTATATAATAATATTAAAAGCTAAGTTTTATAATAAACAATAAGCGTGCCCCCAAAAAGAGAGAGTACTTTTTTCCTTTCTTGTTCTAACCTATTATTACTCTCTGGGGAGCACCTCCACTACAGTGATACCTAAACCTATGTCATAATTCATCAGTACAGTGGATCATAGAAATACAATTTTGTACATGTCTGTTTTTCATTAAATTTGCTACCTATGCAGCAGTAACCTCCCACCTTCCCCCTTTTTCCTTTTATAAGCAAGACTGGGTGTATACCTGGGCGTACACGGGGGTGTGCACTCAAACTGTACGGAGGGACAACCGCCTTGCTCGGCGAGCTTATAGTGCATTTTTGGCCAAAAACAGTCGGACGCCAAAGAGTGCTCAATACCACTCTTATGCTGTGTACACACGGGGGCGATAGGGGCTGAAATCACTGGGAATATGGTCGCTGAGCGACCATATTGCCAGTGATTGGAGTGTGCACCAGCGATAAATCGCCGGGTGCGCGCTGCCGTTTTCAGCCCCTGAATAGTCGCTGGTCGGAGGAGCATGCTCCTTCGACCAGCGACATCCCCTGCCTCTTCTCCTTGCAGTGTTTAAATTTTCATCTGCGACCATCTCTGGTCGCAGATGAAAACGGGACACGGGGCAATATGATTGCTGAGCAATATATTGCTAGCAATATATTGCCAGCGATCATATTGCCCCCGTGTGTACGCACCATTAGGCTGGTTTCACACACTCCGGCTCCTGCCGGACGGTGAAATCCCGCACGGCCAGGGAGCCGTGCCACACACACTAGTTTATCATGGAAGGGATGGCCACAGCCCGGCAGCCGTCCCTTCCAGTGGCGGGATCCGGCTGCAACCGTGTGGCCGGGTCGTGGCCGTCCCGTGTAAATGGACACAATAGTGTCCATTCACAACTAATGTGTGCGGCACGGCTCCCTGGCCGTGCGGGATTTCACCGTCCGGCAGGAGCCGGACTATGTGAAACCAGCCTACGAGTTTCCGCCCTGGTCTGCTAATTAATGCCAATTGCATTAAATTGCATACACCTGACTGCAATATTAAGCAATGCTGCAGGCTATTAAGTGAAATGCCTCATTTCAGTACCTGCAAGCCATACATAGGCCAGAAATACATTGGAAGGTTCTCTTTCTACACTTCTCACCATTTAAAGGTTGGTTTATTTATATGTAGTATTAATCCAAATACACATGTTTCAATATGTCCATTTATTTATTTTGTATCCATCTACACCCTTAATGCAAGTGTGTTTTCCATCTTTTGAAAGCAGGATCCACAATTTATAGGAGTCGACATGTGTCAACTTTTTCACTGCAACACAAACATACAAGACACATTATTTATTTTCACACATCTATCACGTCTAACACCAGCAATGTGTTTTTGGGTCACCTTTTCTACTTGCAATGTTTGTTAAATGTATTATGCTCATGGACACAATTTTGCCCACAATCTCACAAATATTTTCCTTGGACAAAAAGTTTTAACTTTGCAATCTCCCAATAACTTTATTTACCACACTCTGTATGTAAGATGCCAGGAAGCACATTATTGCAGCAACCTATCACTAGCAAAGGTTCCCAACATCTGCCCATCAGTCTGTAATGTCTTATTTGTTACAATATTAGATGATGTTTGCACACTAACCATTGTTTCATGCTTGGTCGACTGAGACATGTTGACCTCTAGCACTCACTATGAACATCCATTAATGTGGTTTGTGAAGGGAGGACACATATGCATTCCTCTACAAATGTCTCATTAACAGGGGCAAATGCAGGATTTTCAGAAGGGGGTTTCCAGAGGGGCGGAGCAAAGCCGGGTCAGTTAAAGTATTATAGATAGACCAAATGTATATAAATAATAATAATAATAATAATAATAATAAATATATATAGTGGAGTGGTCTTATTATTCATAAATTTCTGGTGGGAGGACAGCTTGCTTGACTGCAGATATCTCCAGTTCCCGAAAATAGATTTTTTAGATTTTAATAGAATTAAAAACTAGAGAATACCACCTACCAAATGGTATTGGGGACTAGGGGATCAGAGTTCAGGAGGCAGAGCAATCTGCCAACGAGTATATAAAACTACATACCAGGTGTGTGGAGCTGGAGCAGTAACCAGCTGCTGGAAGGCTGATATCTCTGGTTCTCGGAAAAGTAGAGACAAGCTACTAGTGTCCATCAAAGGGGGAGAGTCTCAGCTTTTGGAATATACCCTCAGAAAAACTATCCGTCAGACAGAACCTGGAATACCTGACTGGGAAAAGCAATTAACAGGCTTGGATGGGGACCACTGCTTTGAAGTCAGATATCTCCGGTTCCCAAGAGCCGATTTTTAATATTCTTGTACCCATGGAGGGGACTCTCAGCTTTCAGCCTAGGGCTAGGGCTCTTAGACTCCTGGGGGGGGTTCTGGGTACTCAGAACCCCCCCCCCCTGCGTGCGCTACTGATTAACCCCATGTTTGCCTATCTGACCCACTCCATGAGGGAGACAATGCTCTGTTTCTGGACTTTACTGGTAATGTATGAGTAACATCACCTGCAGTGACACACCTTTCTCGCCTATTAAGTAGGTCAGCACAGGTGCTGACAAACATTAATTAGCTGGTAAATGGTGGAGCTGAACATTTTCTTCCTCATGGAGAGGGTCAGCAAGGCAAACATGATCAAGCCATCACTTCATCCACCTCAACACCATACTCAATGATGTGTATGTACACACAAATAATATATTCATGTTACACAATGGACACAATAAATTCCACATCAAACATGTGCTTTTAATGTTGTAAAAATATATTTATTGCTGTTAAGCATCACAGCGAAATCTAAATTTTTGAAAATTAAAATAATAATAACAAATGTCATATAAAAAAGCAACCAGGCAGAACAAAAAGTGCCATTACATGAAACATGTGAGACATAGCAGGTGCATGGTGAAATGAAAGGCCACACCAGCATCAAAACTGCATCATCCAGGAATAATGCTAACCAGGATCCACAGCATCAAACCAATACCCTGCATTTCCAGATTGAGAATTACAGATTGTAGTACCGTTTGCACGGGAATGAATGGAGTTAGCACACAGGAAGTGGCCCACCACAGCAAAGGACAAGATTTGGGGCCAAATCACAGACAAACTCAATAAGGTGACACCAGATCATTTCCTCCACCCTCTTCTCCCCTTGGTTGGTGGGGACTTGGGGGCACCGGTTTTTCGCCCTCTTCTAACGGTGGGCAGAGAAGGCTCGAATGATGAGGAAGGTGGTGGGGCAGCTTGGGGTGGGGCAGCAGATGGGATTGCTGCTTGGCCCACCATAAGCGACCTGGCGGTGGTGGCAAGGTCCGCCAGAATGTCATTCTGGCGGCTGAGTTGCTGGGCAATGTTGTTCATGGCAGCCGCCAGAATGTCATTCTGGTGGCTGGACTGCTCCGACAGATTAGTTGTGGCAGCCACGTACTCCGTCAGCAATGCCACATGCCGCTCATGACCGACCCAATCTCCACCCCTTGCTGCAATATAGTGTTAAGCAGCTGGCTGCCAATGGGATCCACATGAGTTTGGAGAGCCTGTGGGCAACCTGCTGGTAGAGGCTGCTTTACTGGTAGGCATGAAGAGGAAGGTTCCGGTGACTCTGGACTGTCCAGCTCAGCTATGGCAAAAAAAAAAACATTGTCACCATCACATCAATAAACATTGTATGTTATCAACAACAATGCATTTCTCTAATTTACCTGGTAGCTCAGCAGCAAACACCTCCACCGGGAGCTCGCTATCCATATTGGATACCCCCCTAATCTCTACCTCATCAATCACATCCAAGGCAGAGACCTCCAGGGGGTATACTCCAAACTGGAGGGCATAGGCCCACTCCCGGTGGACATGCTGTGAGCATACCGCTCAGTCATCTTCCTCTTCATGCCCGATTTGAAATCTTGTCACCTAAAAACATAACAACAATGTAAAATCACTACATATCTCCAGGACTCTGGTACTGCACGGCATTAGTACTTTACATTTATCATTGTGGCTGGTATGGTATGTATCTGTATACATTTGCAGGCCACACATTTCTTTAACCATTATGAAGAATCACACTATCACATATTTTACTCATTAGAAGCCTAATAGCAAGAACATATCTCATTATGTTTTTTTTAGAGCAGGCATGTCCAAACTATGGCCCTCAAGCTGTTGTGAAACTACACAAGATGTCTTGCCAGTTTTGCTATTAGGGAATGATAAAACTATGGCAAGGCATGCTGGGATGTATAGTTTCACAACAGCTGGAGGGCCATAGTTTGGACATGCCTGATTTAGAGGATTCTTATGACACATTTTTCACCAAGTACTTTATTCAACCACAATTATCGATGTCCCATCACATACTTCACATGACCTCAAATGTGGCCCTAAGCTCACCTCACCCCAATGGTGCAGGTATCACCTATATATGTGGCTTATGACAGATGTTTAACTGATAATAAATGCTTGGTAATGCTATTCACCTCATGTCAAGCACTCCCCTCTAGGATTGTGTTCACATGTGTCAATGGAGTTTCACACTATGTACAAACACACCTTTATATTAAATGCTATAGACAAATTTACCATATTTACATAAATAAGTATATATCAGGAGAAACAACACACTTGCCTTTTCCTCAATGACTTCACATCTCTCGGCACTGGTGCCACCTTATTAAGTTCATCTGTGATTTTCTCCCAAATCTTGTCCCTCGCAGAGGGGGCCAGCTTCTTGACACTTAACTATATCCATTCCCGTGCTCGGGGGACCAAAATCTGTAATTCTCTCTCCTGAAAGGAAGGTTTTTTTTTTTTTTGCTGGGATCCTGGCTAGCACGCTTCCTTGATGATGCAGCCCGTTTCCTGGTGCAACCAGTCACCTCACCATGCACCTGCTGGGTCTCAGATATTTAAAGCAATGGCACATCTTGTTCTGCCTGGTTGTTTGGCCCTGCTTGAGTTTCACTACTTGGCCCAGGGTCTGCTTGAAAGCTTTACCCTTGCTCTGACTGGTCACTTTGCCTTTTTCTCGCTCTGCTCCTCCTCCTCCGCTCCTCTTCCCTGCTCATGAGAGCCTCAGTCATGGACTGTAGTTTTGCAAGAAGTAGGGCATCTTCCGAGGCTGAATCATCAGACCCAGACCCAGACATGTTTGCAGCACGTTTACTATGCTGCTGGTTAGTTATATATAGCCCAAAATCCGCCCCTTTTGTTTGTAAAAATATTACACATGTTAATTCACGCCAACTTGCCACCAAAATCACGGCATAGTTATGGCATAGTTAAGGCGTAAGTAACAGGACAACACATTCAGCTTGTATGTCCCGCTATGGCACTGTAAGCATAGGCTTCGTGTATGTGGCTACGTTCATTTCTGTGAATTATCATTTGTAAAAGTATAATAAAAATGTACGCACAATACTTGAGTAAGCATGTGTACGCACATGCAGATTGGAGAGGCTTGCTAACAGTACAACGCATACATACTGTTAATGCAGAATGGATTAATAAAGTTTATACCAAATAAGAGTGTTTTCAACCAATCAGAGAACTGCATAAATTATATATGGAGCTGCGCCATTGCCAATATGACTTCCATTAGGGCCGCACCCTTCTTCCATAGGGAATTAGTGGCCCTTGTGGAGGTGATGGCCTATAATGCGGCCCGGCGCAGAATCCGCAGCATAACGGGGGTTCGGCGCACCGTCGCTCAGCTAGAGAGGCGGTGCGCCGACCTGAGGAGGAGGCAGCCTGAGCTGCTAAAGAGGATCCGCCGTCATGTCCGCCACTGTGAGTATAGTATCTAAATTAATGTTCATGCGAATGTTTGCAAATGTATGCAAAATGTGTGTGTGTGTGTGTGTATGTATGTATGTATTTGTATGTACAGTATGTGTATATGTGTATATGCGTATATGCGTGTATGTGTATATGTCTATATGTGTATATGTATATGTGTTGTTTGTTGCTATTTTATTTTAGTAGGCTCATTTTCCACTTCATAATAGACAGGATTTTAATGTACATTTATAAGTTAAAAATATTTATATTTTCTGATTAACCTTCTATCACCATTCACATTGCAGCACGCGCAAGGGCACGCCACAGAGACAGAGAGGCCCAGGAGGAGGAGCAGCAGGAGGCCCAGCAGGAGGAGCAGCAGGAGGGCCAGGAGGAGGAGCAGCAGGAGGGCCAGGAGGAGGAGCAGCAGAAGGCCCAGCAGGAGGGCCAGGAGGAGGAGCAGCAGGAGGGCCAGGAGAAGCAGCAGGAGGGCCAGGAGGAAGAAGATGGCCAGGAGGTGGAGGAAGAAAAGGGGGAAGCAGCAACTGGTGTTTCACACCACATCTCCCCCTCCACTACCAGCAGCCACTCCCCAGCCTACATCCACTCCCCTGCCCCCATCCACTACTCTACCACCACCCACTCCCCTGCCTCCATCCACTCCTCTCCCAACATCCACTCCTCTGCCTCCATCCACTCCTCGCCCAAGATCCACTCCTCTCCCAACACCCACTCCTCTGCCTCCATCCACTCCTTACCCACCCCACCCCATTTCCTACCACCCTACTACTCTCCACCACCCAGCCCCAACCCCTACCAATCACCACCACACCCAACAACCTTCATCCCTACTCCCATCCCTGGCTCACCCCTCATTGGCCCCCCATCCCCAAACCAACAGGAGGAGTTGCAGCAAACAGTGGCCCTGCTGTAGTGGACATTATTATTGGTGGCCATGCTACTTGGGCAACTGCATGGGCGTAACTGAATAATGTTTTAGAAAAAAATATTGTAGACAAGTTAGAAGTTGTATGTGGTTTATGTAATAACATGTTAGAGTGTTTCTGAGTGCAGGTGGAGATAGATACATGTCAGATATACTGTATATGTAATTTAAAGTGAGGGGTAAGGGATTCATTTTGTGGGCATGTGTGGGTTGTAGGCATAAATTGCACATGATTTCTATTTGTGAGAACAGTAAAACATCACACAAATAAATAGTGTAGCAAGACATGTAAATGAATAGGAACATATTAAGTATGGTCATTAATTATACAATGCAAACAAAATAAAATGTAATAAATAAAATACACATTGGGGTAAACATAGATGGTGTAAACATTTAATACACATGTAATTAGGGTTAAATTGTAGTAAAAGTAAGGGAGTCAAATGAGGTAAACATAAGCAAATCAAACATGACACTTAATTAATGATAATTTGAAAAGTGACAGAATTCTACTTCAAAGGGATTTTCCTTTGAAGTTGGATTCTACCAATTTTCTCATTAGCAGACCAATTGCTGGTCCAGACAAGTGACGCGTACGCTCCTGTGGACCGTCCGTGCACGGGAGTGTACGCTCATATGAATGCCACTCCCCATTGTCAGTTGCTGACTCAGTTGCTGACTCCGACCGAGAGAATGCGGGATTTGCTCCGACGGACCGTGCGAACGCGGTCCGCTCGCATCAACCAGAATAGGGGCCAATGTAACTATGCCAAATCACTGTGCTTATTGTCTCCATACAGTTTTGCCCATGGTGGGTCCGAATTAACGGACCAAATTAATGTGGGAGGGATGCACGTGGCCCAGAATTCCTAGCGGTTGCCCAGGCAGCCCAGCAGCACGCATCCCAGATCAAAATATAGCGGGCAGGGGCGCTCGAGGCCTACTAGCACCCATAGAGAGATGTTTTTTTAATGTACCCCCCCCCCAAATGCGGCAACCGTGCTCCATTATACATATGCCACACATCATGATGCCCAATACACATTATGCCACACACTGTGATGACCATTATACATATGTCGCACACTTTGATACCAAGTGATGCAAGCATAATTTTTGCTATTAGCGTTACTGATAGCGTGCGTCTATTGTGTGTGTGGCAAAAAATGGGCATGGTCAAATGTCATCGGGGGCATGGTCACACAGTTGGGACATGGCCATATTATGCCAAACACCATAATGCCCATTCTTCACATTAAAAGCACTGCTATTGACTAGTCAGCTGTGGACACTCATTGCCAGGGGTTACATGCTCATTTCCAGGGGTTACATGTTCATTTCCAGTTTTTTTTTGCTCATTACAAGCTCATTGCCAGAGGTTACATGATCTTGGCTAGGGGGTACATGATCCTTGTAAGGGGTTACATGCTCATTGCCAGGGGTTCAGTGATGACAAGTGCGCCAACGTACACTAAAATATGAATCTTTTGGATTCTTTTCATTCTGGATCACGTTGTTTATGCATGCATTTTTGCAAGAAGTTATTGTAACTGCTCCAGACTTTTTGTGTTTCTCAAGTAGTGTTTGAGAGTTTTTTTTTTTTTTCTGTACAAAGGCTTGATAAAGCCTGCTCCCTTTAACCCCATATCATCTGGGTCTGTGATTATTTGTAAAGCACACTCAGATCCATCCAAACCTTTTCCATTGACATAGGGGCTACTAAACTTTAATTTTTCTTCATGACACTACATCTCCCATTGGACTAATGAGGAACATAGCTTTATTTCCAAAGCAAACCCTTTTGTATTGTACAGTATAAGAACTTATTCATATTTATTTTTATTGTAAGAGCAAGTATAAGTAATGTATGCTGTGCTATTTTAATGTGGATATCTGTTGTACCACAAGCCATTAAAGCTTTGTTGCTAATTATGGGTACTGATAAAGATCTTCCCTGTTTTTGTAATATCAGACCAGGCATAACCAAACTATGGCCCTCCAGCTGTTGTGAAATTACAAGTCCCATCATGCCTTGCCACAATGTTCAAACTATGGCAAGGCATGCTGTGATGTGTAGTTTCACAACAGCTGGAGGGCCACAGTTTGGCCATGCCTGTATTAGACCATTAGCATGATATAAGAGAGAGGATGTAATCTCAAGAATATACGGTATATAAGCACAAACTGACATGGATTTGATAATGTTCAGAATACAGTACAAAAAAAGTGTGGTTGCAATAGATTTCTAAGTTGTGTGACTTACAGTTATCTCATTACTGGTGATAGTTTTAAAAATCTCTTGTTCCCCCGGTAGCTCCGCCCCTTCTTCTGTGCAGCCCCACCCTTTTTCTGTCCCTGCCACTGACAGGGTGTTTAGGAGCCAGGAGGGAGTTCTTTGCTGCCGGCTCTGCTGCCTGTCATGCAGTGTGAGAGGTGCAACAGCTGCCTGCAGCCACAGAAGACAGCAGGGGGTGTAGAGCAAGGAGAGTGCCTATACTGCCCGGCACCTCCCTGCCCTGCATCCTCTGCTATGCGGTAAGCGCCAGCCCAGAGGTGCTGCTAAGTTGTTGTATAAGCCCAGGGGTGCTGCTAAATCTGTTGTATAAGCTCATGGGTGCTGCCAAGTCTGTTGTGTAATCCCTGGGGTGCTGCTTATCTGTTATATAAGACCAGGGGTGCTTCTAAGTCTTTTATATAAGACCAGGGGTGCTGCTAAGTCTGTTTTATAAGACATGGAGTGCTGCTAAGTCAGTTTTGTAAGACCAGGGGTACTAATCTTTTGTATAACCTCAGGGGTGCTGCTAAATCTGGCATATAAGTCTGGGATGCTTTGTATTGATGGAAATGGAGGACAAACAATAAAAGATGAGGAAACATTTCCCACTACTAGTGCTGAAACTAGTGGCACCAGTCATGACATTGAGGTGCATGCCAATCAACATTGTCTGCTCAGGTGGATCAAAGTAAAATCATGTAAAATCCCAGAACTTAAACTTAATAACCCCCAAAACTTGTTCAGATTTTTATGAAGATGGAAGCCCTCCTCCCTCTCTAAAATTTTAAACTTAAAGTTAGTTAAAGTACAGGAACTAGCTGTGCATTCAGATATCACAAATTCCCAAGCAGAGTCCAAGTGTGTCCATGGTGGAAAAATAATTATTTCTGTTTGGAAAATGTTGATTTTGAGGTGGCGAGATGATATCCAAGATGAAATGGTAGAAGGGCATTCAGAGACATGGCATAATACTGATGGTGACCATTCAGGGGAGGATAAATAGATTCTGCATATACCCTTCAAGTTTTGGGAGGAGCATTGAGGATGTCACTGTAGAAGTACACCAGAATGAGCAGGATATTGGTGTAGCTTGTGCTCATGAGAATGTTGATGATGAGGATTCGGATTATGGGGATGTAAATAAGTTTTATTTGCTGTAATTAGCGCATTTTCTGCAACAGGACTCAAGGCGCTTTACAGACATTAGAACAATGCACATGATACCTAGGATTTGGGTAGTACAGCAATAGGTAGGTTGCATAGACATAATAGTAAACCATGAAATTATGCACAATGCATGATTGGTTCAAGCATTTTTTATAATAACTTCCATCAGTTGTGTATTCCACACTAACAAGGTGAGGCAGCCCTGTGTAGGATTACCCTTGGTAGAAGGTTGGCTTCCAGTCGGGGCCGGGGATGGTCGCACACATGCGAGCTCCCATCCACCGGAGCTTACATTCCTGGCCCCCGGTGAAAGGGTGCCTTGTGGTGGTGTGGACGGAGGGGAGAAGGAGGAAGGGTGCACCTGGCGGCACAACTACCGGCGGCCCGGCAACCACCCCCCACTCTGCCGGGACGAGCACTCCGCCGTGGCCCGGCATGAGGACCACCTCCGTGCAGGGGGTGCCTGAGGAGACAAAAGAGGATGCAGCACTGGACCTGGCACTGGACTCAGGACCCCCACCGGCACCCAGTCATGATGGAGAGATAAGACCAGGCCCGCAGGCCTCAGCCGCTGGAACCCCCCCCCCCCTTGCACCAGCACCAGCAGTGGCAGGAGCAGCACCCCCCCCCCCTCCCCCACCACCACCACCACCTCAGGGAGAAGGTATGATGATCAGACTATTGGAACTCAGCCCAGGGAGGGCCCAACTCCAGCCCTTGGCCCCACTTACTCTCCCCAGGCCCCAGTGACTCTTTCTCCCCCCCACCCCCACCATCACCACCACCGCCCATGCAGGTTCTCCTACACGAAGCTGGCACCTCAAATAGCTGCCTCTGATCTGTGCACTCAAGCCATATGTAACCTTGTGTTCCCTGTGTGATAACTGTATATCTCTACCATCACTGCTGTGTCCTTACTCATACTGTTACCTCCCAGCTGCTGCAACGACCAGTGGCACCGCTGAGGGCTGCCTAGGCGCTGTGCAGCTTGTCTGGAATATGTTTTCCATGTGCCATATACTGTCCCTGCTCATATTTGTCACCTACCGGTCTGCTGAAGTGATCAATGGCGCCAGGGATGGCTGCCTAGGCGCTGTGCAGCTCGGCTGGTATGTGTTCCCTATGTGATATTGTACTGTCCCTGCTATACTGCTACCTACCTTGCTGCTGCAGCGACCAGTGGTGCCGCTGATGGCTGCCTAGACGCTGTGCTGCTCGGCAGGCATGTGTTCCTGAAATGTAATGTCTCAATGTAATGTATGTAATGCCTCCCCCCCCATCATCCCTGTTTGATGATGCACTGTATAACCACAATAAATTCCTAGTGTGCGCAAGCATACCTGGCCAATAAAGTTGATTCTGATTCTGATATCTTACCCCTAGAAGAAATGACACATCATTGGGTGATTAAACTGTAGATTAAAGTATAGAGGATATGGTTTGTTTAAATAAGACAACATTGGAAACAGTTGTTGCCCATGGTGTTATGCTGGGAGCGTAGGAAATCAGGCGTGAGCCCAAAGCCGGGACCGCTGGTTAGAACGGCTATGGCAAACCCTACTCTGACTCTGTTGAGTATCTCTGGCAGATGTCAAACTCCTGCGAGCGCTAGTGTTCACCTGTGGCCGCCGCGTTTGAAGGAGCGAGTTAGGCCCGCTCCGACCCCGATGCAGCCAGGTCTTACGTGATGACAAAAAGCTTGCGATCGTCAGAGGTATGCTCAAGAGGAAACTCTAACTACACTACCTGAAAATGAACCCCTATCTACCGACACCAGGCCAAGGACGGGGATACGACCCAGTCGCAGACACAAGATACAGGACAAGGGGAATCTCCACCAAGCAATGACAGGAGACAAAACAGCGAACCCCCAAAACAAAGAGAAAAGAATGGAAAACTTCCCTGCCTAACAAGAACTCCTAAAAGCAGGAGAATATGACAGAAATAATATACAGGCTAACTGCCAGTAGAACAGGCTAGGCAGGAGGGAAGGCTTAGACAAAGCCACAACTAAAGAAGCAAGCTGGGCAGCCAAATAATCAAAGAAGAAAAAAATATGGAGCAGCGCTGTGCTGAATAATTAGAATTTTTTATTTAAAATATAACAATATTGTGGCCAACAATAGACAAACAAGACTTACAACATATATAGTTGGTTAGTCCATTCCCATCCCTCAGAACTGGTTAGTACTTAGTTGCATGCATATTAAGACTTTGTAACTTTGTAGCCAGTGTATTAAAGATACTCAGTCCTTCACTTGCTGTGCACATACAAGATTTAAAGTATACTTATAATTCTTTGCAGCTTTGGAGCAGTGATGGGGTGTATGGGGCTGTATAAATACTGCAATGCTTCTCCGACCGATAGTGCAATCCTATTGTACGGTCATATCCGAGATTAGATCGTTGGTGGTGTCTAGTGGTAGCCAGAAACGTCCCCTCTGTCCTCAACGCGTTTCTCCGCCTAAAGAAAACTATCAGCGGCTTCCTCAGGAGTGGACTTTTTTTCTTCTTTTGCTTGGTCACACTACAAGGGGTTTAGGTAATCCCCTTTATTGGTGCAGCTGCAGTGCAGAATATTTTAATCAGCGCTCAATATCACTTTGGTTGCTTTTTAAATAATCAAAGAATATAGGCGAACTGACAAAGAAATAATAAAGGAATAAACTGGCTCCCTAGGAGCACTTACGTGACCCAAGGAAGGAGAACTGAAAAGGGATGTTGGCTTCAGGTGGCCGAGCGCGCGTCTCTCGGAGTCTCCTGTTGCCAAGCAACCGCTTAGCGGCTGTAGGGGAACGCCGAGAGATGTAAGACACGTCCTCCCCCCGGGCGTAAGCCGCGTCATCCCGCCGGGTGGAAGTGCCGTGTGCACCCTCCGGGCACCACCCCCCAGCCCCCCGTGTGGCAAGCCCGAAGCGTGGCGAGCGCAGCGAGCCCTGCGAGGGGACGCGCATTACTTCACAGGTATTACGCGGCCCCTTTTGACTTTGGTAAAAGCATGAACAGTATGAACCAGGCAAACAGCATACATGAGATGGTTATCACATCCTCCTTCAGTCCGGGACAAGGGACCCAGACTGAAGGAGGACGCAATAACCATCTCATGTATGCTGTTTGCCTGGTTCATACTGTTCATGCTTTTACCAAAGTCACTTTATTGTAAGTGCATTTTATAGATTAAAAAATTATTTTATTGTATTGACCTGCACTATGCTGCCTTTTATTCTGTCTCCCCTGTATGTGCAATAGGGGAGCAGTTGATACAACCACGGGACCGTCTGGATTTTGGTCATATATGTGATACCAGCTGAAGTTGTATTTGGTTTTGTATCATTACCTGCAAGGCTATCAACACCTTGTAACATAGCTATCACTGAGCGCTATTATTGCCTATCTACATCTTGTTGTTCTAAGATGCACTGCTCGTCATCCTAGTCAATGTACAGACACAAAGGAAACAGGATAATCTTTAACTATCCAGCTAATTCACTTTTTGAGAATCATGTATAGTATGATCATGTTTTTATGTTAAATATTGCATGACCGATGTTAGCTACTAAGTTTTTTCGGGAATGTGAGCTAATTTTTGGTATTATTTTTGCTTCTAATTCATTTTTGTGTTTTTTTTTTGCCAAAACCGCACTGAAGGGTTTTGCTATCTTTTGATAAAAACTGCTAAAACAGCTAAAATCATGTAATTTTTATAATTTTGTAATTTAAATCCAAATTTCTAACTACAGGAAGATCTGAACCGGGACTCTCTGTTATTTTGCTGTCTCAATTGCTCTAACTTGATTCAACTTTACACAATGGGTTTTCATTCTCTAAATATTGAAAACAATACATATTTATTCATGTAAGTTACAGTAGGTTGGTATTATTGTTGGTACTTGTTTCCTAGAACGGCCACAACGATTTAGATCGTTGTGGTCGTAAGATAAAAAATCGGATCGGTCGCATCGCATGCGATTTGGTCGCATACGATGCGACCGATCCGATCTGCCGATTTTTCACCCGATTTTTTTTTTTTTTACACCAGATTTCTTTAAATTGCCCCCCCAAATGTTAATAAGTGTGCTAGACCCCACGATAGACGTGAACCCGAAGCGTGGCGAGCGCAGCGAGCCCGCGAGGGGCGGCGGTGCGCGTCCTCCGACCTTTTCATTCCCCTACTATCCACTAGGGCGTGGAGTGAGAATATAATAGTGTGGCGAGCGCAGCGAGCCACCGAGCCCGAAGCGTGGCGAGCGCAGCGAGCCCCGCGAGGGGACGCGTCTCACTTCACAGGTATACGCGTCCCCTCGCGGGGCTCGCTGCGCTCGCCACGCTTCGGGCTCGGTGGCTCGCTGCGCTCGCCACACTATTATATTCTCACTCCACGCCCTAGTGGATAGTAGGGGAATGAAAAGGTCGGAGGACGCGCACCGCCGCCCCTCGCGGGCTCGCTGCGCTCGCCACGCTTCGGGTTCACGTCTATCGTGGGGTCATGGCGGGCACATAAAAAATGTGAAATGGGTCATATTGGCCCATTTCACCTTTTTTATCATTTTTCACTATGTGAGATGGACTTAATCAAGTCCATCTCATCTTGTGCCATTATAATGGCACAAGACCGACCGATTTCAATGTTAAAAGATTTTTTAACATTGAAGTCTATGGAAAAATCGGGTCAATCGGTCGGTCGCATCGCGGCCGATTTTAATTGGTCGCGACCGACCGATTGACCCGATTTCTGTCAATCAAAGTGAAAAAATTGTAAAAAATCGGCCACATCGTGAGGATCGTGTCCCTTAATTAAGAGCCACGATCACTCACGATTGTGGCCGTTCTAGGAAACAAGTACCTTATTGTTCCTACAGCCCTACAGACCTAACGATATACCATGGCTGGGCAACACCGGCCCTTCAGATGTTGATGAACTACACATCCCAGCATGCCTTGCATCAGTTTCAGCATGGCCACATAGCAAAACTAATGCAAAGCATCCTGGGATGTGTAGTTCATAAACATCTGGAGGGCCGGTGTTGCCCAGCCCTGTCATATACGGTGTACTTCATCGATGTGGAAACCACACATTTGCTAATTTTCATCATCTTTTGATACCAATAGAAATAAGTTTGACCCAAAGCTAATGTATATATACAAGACCTAATACTTTTTTTTATCAGAATGTATACTCTTTTGAATAATATTAGACATTTCTATATAACAGCATAAAGATCATGCTCACCACCACCAATTGTGGGTAATGGCCCTCATTCAGATGTGAGGCCAGATGTAATACAGTGCGCGTCTGCCTGCCCAGCATGATGCCGGACAAATTCCACATTTTTTTAAAGGCGCAGAATAAGGCAAAACCATGCATTGTAAATGACTGCCCTTTAAAAAAATAAGTCCACGTTTGGTCGGCATCGAGCATGGTCGCCGAATTCGCACTGCAATACATTCAGACTATGGTTGGAGGTGTTGTGTCCATTACAAAATACCTATTATTGGTACTTTGTGCATGTGTAAGACCGCAAAGGGCAGGAATCGTGTGGAGATGATCCAATACTACATCCTGGGATGCAGTTTAGATCAAAAATGGAACAGGAAGTGTGACGTAAGCTGCAGTTACTCCAACCACATGTGAATTAGGGCCATTGTGCAGATATTCCTGGCCAGACTCTAAGAAGATGGACAGTTTCAGTCCTTGAGGTTGTCACCTCAAGAGTAGCAGGGACTCATTTTTAATAAGAAGTTGTTGCAGCAATCACAGCACTGTCAGAGCAGCGGGAGCTACATTACATTTACAATCCTGAATATTTTGTATTTTAGATGAAGTAACCCTAGGACAAGATTTGCTGATAAACTGTAGAGGACTTTTTTTCAGAAATATACATCTGTAGGTGCACATCACTGTAATAATATGAAGCTAAATTGAGCAGTTTTTAAAAATTAAAAATCCCAAACTGTAAAGGAAAGGTAATGCAGTGTGTGCCCAGCTTCATAGGTATAATATCCTGTGAGAACCAGATGGAGCTCAGGTTCTCACTATCACAAG
This sequence comes from Crinia signifera, assembly GCF_055691185.1. NCBI lineage: Eukaryota > Metazoa > Chordata > Amphibia > Anura > Myobatrachidae > Crinia > Crinia signifera. The sequence continues at coordinate 113,816,742 of NC_139218.1, read as the reverse complement.
CTTGTGTACCTTTGTCATGCCAGCTGCATGTGACTTGTATGCCATGTTTGCCACAAATATACAGAGGCTAATGGGCCCCATACATCAGCAATCACAATTTATGGATTTCCAGATACAGGGATTTTTTGGCCAGATAAATGGATTTTACAATCTATCTGACTTTGCCCACACATTACAGATTTATTTCAGTGATCGGCAGATTTTTCCATCTAAAGATTGCATCTTCATATCTGGAAATTGCCCAATCGATTGTCATTTCAGCTGTTTATAATGTAAATAGATGAAGACGACAAATTGGGAATGCCCACACATATAAAAAAGATCTGCAGATAATACCAGATTATTAAACATGTTTAAAAACCTGATTAAGCAATGGATTGGCGATTTTTAATGGGATTGCCAAAAGGGGGAGCCCACACATCTAAAATTAATTGTGGCAATCATCTCCATATCTGAAAATTGTCACAATTAATTGCTGATGTATGGGGCCCTTAAATGACACTGATCTGTGCATTATAAAAAGCTGAAATCAGGCATACAGTACTTATCACTCTTAGAGAAACAGCTGGGAATAACACCAACAAGGACAGGAGGTGAGTACTGTAAGTATGGCTCATATCATTACCGATCTTTGGATTTTTACATACTGGAAAATATATTATCTGTACAAAAATGATTTTACGGTACGTTGCATTTTTAGTCAAATGCGTTAGAATAATCTATCGATAGTTTCAGCGATACTACTTTTTTATTAAAGTCACACACTTCTCATGCAAACATTTTTGTTTGGGATTTTGAAAACATGAGTGGGTAATACAGCGCACAAAGTATATTACTGTATGCTGGTTATAAAACTAAAAATGACAACTACATTTCATAGAGATCTCACGGGTACCCAGAAGAGCGGATCCCCCTTCCTCTTCCCAACGACTTCTACTGCTACACTTTTGAATGTAGCCTAAAATTGTAGCTTTGTACATCAAGCGAGAGGGTCATAATTGTGTCATTAGTTTGGCTTTCAGCGGTTTGGCACAAAAAAGTGGTCAAGTATGGATCAAAGGTTAAGAAAAAAACATTTTGTATCCCAAATGCACACGGAGTGAGAAAAATCAACATAATAATTAGATAATACAGAGATCTTGGTTGCATATATCTGCAGATATAGGGCTAAGCCCCCAGGCCATAGGTGTCTCTGTGTCACTGGGGGTCCCTAATATTGTGTATGGGTCTGGGGTGTGGGCCCCCAACATGCCGACACAGGCTGAGTACTCCAGGGCAGCACACAAATGAAAATTATTAGGGGTTAATAAGAAGCACATAAGTGCTATGTTAGGAGATGAAAGGTAAAATACAAAATATATACAATGTGATAGGGAAAATTATAAGTGTTAATAAAGTGTTAGGGTGTGCTGACCTGAAGCAACCCAGTCATACCACAACGGGGGGCACCACACCCCCAAACCAATCCCATAAACAATAAAAAATATGTCTGGGTCTAATCTGATAGCCCAGTGTAAGGCCACATGATAATGACTTACAACTTATGAGAGCCAGCTTACCTGGAGATACCCCTGGCTTCTCCAATGGCACTCTGGTGTCAGCAATCCCTCCTAATGCTGACCAATCTATGCCTCTCTCAACTACACAACACATTTGTTGCCAATAAATGTGTTGTGTAAGTATGGAAGTTGAAAGGGAGGAGTGGAGACCTGCACTGTTAGTCTGGTATGGAATGGTATAGGGCGTGAGCTAATGCGATCAAGATGATATATAGAAGGCAGAGTGGTAAGTCACATGGCAAATAATAATAAATGAAAATTATAATAAATAATGAGAATAAATAAGGAGTGTAATGTCTCATAATGGTTTTCTATGGCCACAATGCCAAACTCTAGAGACACCATATTTGCCTACTTTTAAAAATGATTTTCAGGGAGATTTGAGCAGGTAGTAGACTGTGCCGCAGCGCTGAGGGTGTGTGTCATGCTCCACCCAAAGGGTGTGTCTAACTCCACCTATGGGCATACCTATTGCAACTAAGGGGTGTGTCCTGCAATGGCAGGTGAAAACTCATACAATTGGGCCAGAATAAGCAATGAATGTTGCTGCATTCACTCTAGATCCTTTTACTGGAATCACAAAAAAATATGCAAATGCTAATTTTAGCCTACCCCTTGCATTCTAGTGTTCCCAACAATGTGCAATTCTTGAGATTCCCACCTTCTGTGCATGCTGAAACACCATCATGTCTGATATCACTGGCCACTTGCAGTAATTTTCTTGCAACACAGGGAATGGATTCACTGGAGGACAACTGCAAGACACTGCCCATAGTTCAGTTTCTCAAGTTCTGATTCCAGGTCTACAATATGCAATAGCACATTTGTAAGTACGCTCAGGGTAATAGATACACCATAGAACCGATCTGTGTTCTCATGAAGCTGTGGACGAGGCCGGTTCCCGGAACGTGGCCAGCGAGAGGAGATTGCAGTGACAGATTACAATTCACTATAGGGGTCCGCTGATTAGCAACGTGAAGCAGCAGCTCCACTTGACACAAAGCCCGGCCTCCTGCCACTGGTAAAACCAAAGATGGCCCTACCTTCACTCTACATGAAGAAACTACTCTGCTCCTAACCGCTACCCACAACCCCACATTGGCTATCATGATGCCCACACATGACATTGCCCATCCAGGCGCTGCTCCCCCCTTCCCCCCAGGGAATCCAGGCATGCACTAAAACCAGGAGGACCCGGATGATTTGTGGAGCAGCGGTAGGCTCATTCAAAAATCAGGAGCCTCCCGCTGAATGCTAGAGGATAGGCAACCCTGAACACTATAATGCAAGTGTCAGTAAAGTCAAATACATGTAGGATCCACACTGGTGTGTTGAGGTAACAGAGTCCTAAGTAAAGTGCCATCTGGATGTCTTCTGTATATAATAAGCCTTCATTTTACATACACAAAAGGTGAGACGTGCAATGTGCCGTGAAGACCCATGATAGGACAGTCGGAAGATCTCTCAAACCCGGAAGGTACTGTGTATGCGGGTGCCAGACGGTTTCCCGACAGTCGGAATCCCAACAGTCATTACCCCGATGTCGGGATCCTGACAGTCAAAACCCTGACACTCGGGGTCCTGACGGCCACCGGCTATTCTCCCTCATGGGGGCCCATGACCAATGTTCCCTCTAATTTTACGAAGGCTGTGTGCGGCAAAAGATTTTGGCTGCGCAACTTTGGAAGGAAATTTAAATTTTTGTGCGTCACATATATATAACAGGAAAATGACGTCCAGCATTTGTGTTAACTTTACTTCAAAATGATATTAAACATTTAAACATTCAAAACACAGCAAACAATGTAGTTACTGGGTGAAACACACATTAATTGAGTCCACAACTGCAAAAAGGGACCACTGCTGCTTTGTGCACTCTGTTGTAATGTCTGTGCGCACGCTCGTCGAGGTGTGTGTGCGCGCACAGCTTAGAGGGAACACTGTCCATGACCCCCATAGAGGGAGAAGAGAATAGGTGGCGAGAGCGCAGCGAGCCACCGTGCCCGCAGCATGGTGAGCACAGCGAGCCCGCAAGGGGCTTTGTTGCGCTCGCCATGCTGTCTGAGTCCGGCTAGTTGGGATCCTGACATCGGGCTAATGACTGTCGGGATCCTGACTGTCGGGACCATATACCACACCCGTGTATGCTGATTGAGAAATACGAGGAGGCGTTTTCCAGAGTATCGCTCACTGTACCACCAACAGGCAGGCAACAAAAGAGGGAGGACTGCATCCTCCCTGGACAATGTACACTGTACCACCAATTGGCAGTCATTGAAACAGGGAGGACTGCCTCTAGCCCTAGGCACTGTACACTGTAGTAGGGATGGCCATCGACCATCAATAATTTCAAATCATCAATGGTTTATGGCTGATGTAGAATAGTTTTGCCATCGATGGGGAAAAATCAGATGGTTTCCCTCCATCGATGGCAAGCATATCTGAATAGTTTTGTTTTTTCTCCCAGGCTGGGACATGAAGTATAGCTCCGACCCCGGCGCCCGTGAAGCCCCGTACCCAGAATCTGGATGACCATTGATAGGTAAAACCATCGATGGTCATCTTTTGCATAGTATACTACCATCGGACAGCTGCACTATTGCCATTGATGGAAATGGCAATGATGGCCATCCCTACTCTGTACCACCATAAATACAGAGACATAAGCACACACAGTGCAGCAGGAATTACCAGAGATGACCAAAGGACAATAACAAGCCATTGACAGCCAGACAGAGAGCCTGGCTGTATTCAGAGCACTGCAGGTCGCAGCTATTTGAAATAATAACCCTTTCACACAAGAAATTGCAGGGACTTTCCCGGGAATATGGTCCCAGGATATATATATAAATCACAAATACACTGGTGACTGGTGCGCAAGTCCTTTCTTTTTATATAAAATCCAATGTAAAATGCAGGTGGATCACGTACCACAGATGGCGGTTTCACACACCACTGATGTATATCGCATAGATGAGCCTCAGGTGGCACGGTCAGAGAGGTTACACTCTTTCAGGAATGATCAACGCCAGGCCACGCCCCAACGCGTTTCGTCACACGGACTTCGTATGTATGTGTGTATATATATATCCAGGGCTATTTTTCAGTAGGCTCCTGCAGGAACTGTGGCCCTTATTCTAGTTCACTCTTTCTGACAAAATATTTCTTAGATGGACAAAACTATGTGCCCTGCAGGCGAGGCAGGTGTTACTTGTGCAGAGATAATTAGATTTGGGTGGGGTTTTACACCTGCCTTACCTGCAGTGCACATGGTTTTGTCCATCTAAGAAATATTTTGTCAGAAAGAGTGAACAAGGGCCACAGTTCCTGCTGGAGCCTGCTGAAAAATAGCCCAGTATATATCTATATACAAACAAACAAACCCATGCTCGAAGTCCCTAGAATTGTGGGGCCCTAAGGCAGCTGTCTAGCAAGCCCATGCATTAAGACCCGGTAAGGGTATTAGATGTCCACAGAGGTCTGGTTTGTTTGATCTGAAATTGTGTGAACAGTCTCTACTTCTTACAATAGAATAAGAAGTATGCACTCAATGAAAGCATTAATCCCATAAAACACAGATGTATAACACCTCTAGGACTCCATTAATTAATGGTAGATGAATAATGTATCAATTCTACTTCACATCTATACCAGTAAGCACCCATAGATATCATAGCCATTGGGAAGGATGCTTTTATAGAGAGCTCATACATTTATTTATTCTATATAAAGGGAAAAGCCTCCACTGTAGATCATATCTCATTCCAACTGATATTTAGGGCATGTAATTTATCCCATCCCAGGATATTTTAACCACTTCAGTGGTACTCGCGTGAAAGAGCAGTAATGTTGAAGTCGTCAAACCCAGAAGTTCTCCATGCTGTTCTTTGCACTAATCTCCTGGCTGTTTGAGGTCAGGAAACCTCATAAATGAGCTTATGGTGCCATCTTGTGGCTTTCAACAGTATTGCTCAGTGTGCACCATTACTAAAGCTGAAAGTATCATATCATTACCACAGCCAGCAGTGTGTGCAATACAAAGTATCCAGTGTAATTCAAAGTATCCAGCTGAATAATAGCCAGAAGAAAGCAAATTTTTACTTTTATGTAATGCTGCTTTCCCGCTGCCAAGCCGTTTAAAGAACCGGTATTTTTAAATGGTATTTAAAACGGTATTCGCTTTCACAGTGAAACCGTTTAATACCCTCGTGTCCCCTGGTACCTGTCCTGTAGTACCTGCCAGCAGGTACCCTCACTTCCCCCCCCCCCTGCCCTGGTAACCTCCTCCACCGCCTGCCCTGGTACCTGGTACCCCCCCCCTGCCCTGGTACCCCCCTCCCCCCCTGCCCTGGTACCTCGGTACTAAATATAAATGCTAGACCTTTTAATATCATTGCTATATTGCATTTCTGAGGTTATTAGCATAATGATGGCCATTATTATCGGCTTGTCCACCACGTCCAGGTTACCTTAATAGGACAAGTCCCTAGCACTACTCTCCCGGGACAGGTACCAGGGGAGGGGGAAGACTAGTGTGGGATCCTAAATACCGTTTCAGAGCCATTCTCACTGCATAGAAAACGGCTCTGAAACGTGTAGGACTCTGCTTTTTAAACGTGTTGAAATACCGGTTATCTTTAACCGGTAAATCAACTCTGGCGCTTTCCCACTGCAGCCTTAAACGTTTAGAAATGGAAAAAAAATGGCAATATACCGTTTAAGACCTGCAGTGAGAAAGGGGCATAAGATGAATGTGTAGATGATTTTAGTCTTTCAGAAGAAAGTATCAGAATTTGTTTATATAATTTTGTTTATACACTCTGCCTTCATTGCAAAATATTCTGAAAACTCCTTATTGTATTCTTAAATACATTTTTGAAAGATGAGTTTTCATGATTAACTCATCATTTAAAAACCCACCCTGGGAGGGGTGACATGGTAATAATAACCCGCCCCTGGAGGGGTGACATGGTATTAATAATCCGCCCCGGGAGGCATGACATGCTAATAATAACCCACCCCTGGAGGGATGACATGGTGATAATTAACCGCCCCGGGAGGGGTGACATGGTAAGAAAAACCTACCACTGAAAGGGGTAGGTAAAGGTGATGTTGGTGTAAGTGAATGCTTTTACATGTGTACTTTATTAGAGATATTAGAGATATTACATTTTACACACAGATACACAACAATAGGATAAATGTGTGCTAGCATCAGCCGTTTATCTAACAGAAAGGCCGCTACAAATATGTGTGTACAGTATCATAAATGTAACAATGTAGCTCAGAAACAAGCACTATTCTTGTAGTAGTGTCTCCCTGCCATTAGCTCGTTCAGCAAGGGACTGTGCACATTCAACCACTTACGGTTAACTAACCGAGTCTGCCTGTCCAGTAACGCCATGGTAACTCTGGTGGGGGTAGTCAGCATATTAACACCTTATTCAGTAGATAGCACTAGCATCTGCCCTAAAGCAACTGCCCAATTCAGCCGTGGTTATTCAGGCAGGGATACCCGATATGCACTGGTCTTGCCAATATAAGTGACTCATTTGGCATGAATAGCATTATTGCCACTGATGGTTATTTATCCTAGTTTACCCATCCGGTCCCACCTTAGTGAATCTGACAGGGATGGGGATGGAGAAAGCAACTTAACAGTGCCCCGCTATGTCCAACCAATACCTGAGATGAGACAATGTCACTTTTGCCAAATTTAAATTGGTCACAGCTTTATGTATTACTTACATAATTACAACCAAACTAATCACAGGGCAAATACAGAGCAGCGGTGCATAAAGGTTCTCCGGATGTTGTACCACCTGGGGCATGCCTGTCCACCATGTGAGTATGTGACATGCCCTTTACCATTTTGGATCAGCTACTATCTATTCTTGGGGACATTGTCCGAATGATCCAGTTATTGTTATTTATTTATTCACAGATGGAGCCCCTCTCATGCTTGCAGGGGCTGGCGATAGAATAGCCAGACCCCTCCAGCCATCAGAAGGGGGCACTTACGCATGAAATGCACGCGCGCCCCGTTCGGACAGAGCTCCCCATTGGTCCCCACCGCCTTGCCGCCGGTCCCCGTCCGTTGCCACCGCCCCCCATAACCCTGCCCATCTTCCTGAAGTGGAGATGGACCGGGTTCCGCCACCCAGCCACTGACTGAATGGGACATGCGTGCGTGCGTGCGTGCGATATGCTCACATGTCCCAGTTTCATGGAGTCCCTCTCTGCCAGTGCTCGCCAGCGGGGACATTCTGGTGAGCGCCAGCAGTGACTGAGAGGGGCTCCATCTGTTTATGGCTGTGATGTATTTAACTTTTTTTATTATATGTCTACATAATTAAAATGTTTAAACCTATAGCACCTAGGCTTAGGAGTCCACACCCTCCTAATGCAGCTGCTTTGGTTTCTTTGACTGCACTTTCAGTGGATTGCTGCTTTCTTTCTTTTCTTTATGCAAAAGCAGTCAGTATTTACCCTGCATGTAAAAATATTACATGTATTTGGATCCCTTTCAGTGCAACATGGTTTGTCAAGGTAGAAATGAACTGGGTCTTTTCCTCACTCTGCTCAGAAGCAGGACCATAATGTATATCACACATTGGGCAGTGGTGCAAGATGGCCTCCCGGCAGTCAGGATTCTGACGTTCAGTAGACGTAGGATTCCCGATTGTTAAAAACCGGTATGTCTCACAGGGGCTATTCTCCATCCTGGGGTGGCCACGAACTCCATAGAGGGAGAATAGAACTTGTGATGAGTACAGTGAGCCACCGAGCCTGCAGCGTGGCAAGCACAGCTAGCCCACAAGGGGCAACGTAGCATTTGCTCTTTGTCCCAGCAATTGGGATTCCAACTGTGTTCTAATGACCATCAGAATCCCGACTATAGGGAGGTCACACCACACTCTTGTGCGGTATGTACTAAACAAAAAATGTGCTAAAAAACACATTGTCACGAAATGGGTGTGTGGAATCAGTCGTGACTGGAGTGGTCAGATGGTGGATTGATGGAGTGGTGCGGATCTCAGTAAGAGAGGCGTGACCAGCCGGAGATGGGTTAACACAAACAGGTTTATTGAAGGAACTCATATAACAGATAATGTAACCAGGATCAATACTTCTTGATTGGACAAATAATAACTAGATGCAAGTCTCTGATAAATAACAAGTAACAAAAGATAGCAGTCCTTTGCAAAAATAAACAAGATGGCAGTCCGTTCAAAATAAACAAGATATGTGCCGGTAGTTCTGGGAGGATAAGGCAATGTTCAGGATTTGAGTTTAGAGAAAAGGATACCTGAAAATTGGACAATTGGCTGACTGAAGATTGGACAATTGGATGACTGAAGATTGGACAATTGGATGACTGAAGATTGGACAATTGGATGACTGAAGATTGGACAATTGGATGACTGAAGATTGGATGGCTGGATGACTGAAGATTGGATGGCTGGATAACTAAAGATTGGATGGTTGAATGATTGCAGATTGGATGGCTGGGATCAGGATACAGCTGAATGACAGGATTACTGAAAGATTACAGCAGAGACGTAGCTCACAATAGCTGGATGCAGCTTGTAGCAGGCAGGTCAGGAAACTGGTATCAGGACAGGGTAGCGACTTGGTGTTGACACAGGAACAGGTGACGGAGATAACAGAACTGAAATGGCTGACTTGGCATATAACAAATAACTGAAGAAAACCGAGTATAAACACAGGAACTAGATGAGCAGGAACTGGAGCAGGAATTGGACCATTTGTGGACCAGACCGGGAGCGCTGGACCAGCCGGACAAGCAGAGCCTCTGGGAGCTGAACGCTGAAGACTCACGCAGGGATTCCAGGAAGCAGGCTTGAACTGCACAGAACATGCAGCAGGAAGACAAGTTGCTGAAGTCAGTTCTGCCTCTGTGAGCAGGATATTTATCCCCCCTGCCTTGTATTGATTGGAGGAAATGACAGAGAGTAATCTGCAATCTGAGGCAGGAATCCAGAATACTTCAGTCTGAACTAAACAGGTGAGCCACATGGAACAGGAGAGCAAAGGGTTACAGGTGATTCCAGCTTCTGCCAGGATTTCTATCAGGTGCAATCAATCAATGAACCAGCAATGCACAGACTGTCTGGCAGCATGAATGGAGTCAGACTGAGACACAGAGCAGAATCACCATACAGGTAAGCTTGACTAAGCAGATCTGTGACATTACCCCCTCCTTCAGGGTGGACTCCGGACACCTATGCCAGAACCTTCTTTGGAAGGGAGCTCAAGGTTAACGACGATGCTTCTTCTTTTTCTTAGATGAATGCTTTGATTTTTTTGAGGAAGGTGAAGCTTTAGGTTCTGCAAAACAGGCACCAGAGAGCACAGGACCTCCCAGGAAGGGAGTGGCATCATAATCAGAATCATACTCTGAATCTGAGTCTTGGTCTAAGGTCAGGATTGAAGACCTCTCAGTTGAATTGAAACTCCCTGAAGGACCACTGAGGTAGCATGAAGCGGAAGATCCAATACATATGGTGGGTATTGACGGGGCAGATTGCTTTTCAGAAGATGATCCTGGAGAATTGGACAGTCCAGAGGAACCAACACAATGGGTGGACATGGATGTGTACCCAATTCTAACGTCCATAGATTTGGGCATCAATAGACAATTTTTTGAAACCTTGGAGGTTCTAAGGCATTGTTGAGATGGCGCACAATCTTGGATGGATGGCAAAGAATGGTTGGTTTTGGCCACCGGATGACTTTTAACTGTAGTGGTGGAGGAATTCTTACAGGGAGTCTTTGAACCGAACCTTTCCACTACGGCCTTGGAGAAGGATGTCAGATCTCGAAGTCTGGAGTCGTTAGATTCATAAAGCGGACAAGCCCACTCCAAAGCTTCTCCTTTAAATGACAAAAACAGGTAACTGACGATGTTGGCTAGCGTGAGACCAGATGAAGGTTCGGTTTCCAATATAGACAAATATTGGTTCACCAGGGCTTCATAATGGACAAGATCCCCATCAAAATAGATGGGCGAATATTCTCTGCTTGAATCTTGAAATGGTTTTGATGGAATTGGGGCTTTGGAAGGCTTCAGCTGATCAAGAATCTTGGACTTTTTAGGAAAAACTGGAACCACGGAAGCCTCAGACACGGCGGGCACATTGAGTGTTTTGTGCATGGCAGACCCCTCGGATGCCTTGGGCAAGGCAGTCTGCACTGGAATAACTGGAACAACCTCAGGCCCGGAGGCCAGGACAGGTGTGTCCTCAGGCCCGGAGGCCAGGGCAGGTGTGTCCTCAGGCCCGGAGGCCAGGGCAGGTGTGTCCTCAGGCCCGGAGGCCAGGGCAGGTGTGTCCTCAGGCCCGGAGGCCAGGGCAGGTGTGTCCTCAGGCCCGGAGGCCAGGGCAGGTGTGTCCTCAGGCCCGGAGGCCAAGGCAGAGGTGTCCTCAGGCCCGGAGGCCAGGGCAGAGGTGTCCTCAGGCCCGGAGGCCAGGGCAGAGGTGTCCTCAGGCCCGGAGGCCAGGGCAGAAGTGTCCGACTCTCCTCCAGGGTCTCTGGTATACAGGACCCCCTCCTGGGACTGGACACTTGGAATTTCCCCCTCTTGGAGCTCGACACCTGGAATATCCCCCTTCTGGGACTGGACACCTGGATTCACCCCAACTTGGGACTGGACACTTGAAATCCCATTTTGGGGCTGGACACAGAAAGCCCTCTTCTGGGACTGGAGACAGTGAACCCCCTCTTGGGGCAGGAGACAGTGAACCCCCTCTTGGGGCAGGAGACTTTGAACCCCCTCTTGGGGCAGGAGACTTTGAACCCCCTCTTGGGGCAGGAGACTTTGAACCCCCTCTTGGGGCAGGAGACTTTGAGCCCCCTCTTGGGGCAGGAGACTGTGAGCCCCCTCTTGGGGCAGGAGACTGAGAGCCCCCTCTTGGGGCAGGAGACTGAGAGCCCCCTCCTGGGGCTGGAGACTGAGAGCCCCCTCTTGGGGCTGGAGACTGAGAGCCCCCTCCTGGGGCTGGAGACTGAGAGCCCCCTCCTGGGGCTGGAGACTGAGAGCCCCCTCCTGGGGCTGGAGACTGAGAGCCCCCTCCTGGGGCTGGAGACTGAGAGCCCCCTCCTGGGGCTGGAGACTGAGAGCCCCCTCCTGGGGCTGGAGACTCTGGACCCCCTTCTGGGGCTGGATACAGCAGACCCCTTCTTGAGACTGGAGAGGCTGAACTCCCCTCTGGGGCTGAAAAGGCTGAACCCCCTCTTGGGGCTGGAGACGGGATACTCGTTCTGAATCTTTAGCACAAGATACCTCTGCTGGGGCTGCGGTATTGGACAACTCTCCTGAGGTTGATGAGACGGACACATGCTTTTGGGCAGAAAATCCTGAGACTCCACCTCCAGTAATGGATACAGGAACCTTCCCAGGAGCTCTGTGGACAGCAGTAAAACCGTGTTTGGCCAAGATGATCTTTGTTCTAGGGCCCCAAGTATTAACTCGGGTTTCTTTCTGAGCTGTAACGGGAGGAATCTCCCCATTTCTGGGCAGACGGAGAGAACAATCTTCTATGAAATGGTCTGAACCACCACAATAGAAGCACAGGTCTAGCTGCCTGCGCCGCTGACGTTCCTCCTCAGACAGCTGGGCTCGTGGTCTGCTTTGTGGTATGTCCTTACAAGGCTTATGAGAGGACTTCTCAGGAGTACTTGGAAGTGTAGTGGAAGTTCCTTTGCGCACAGTTCCACTGGAAAGGGGTACCAAAGAACTGTCCAATATGGCGGAGACTACAGAAAAAATTTTAGATGGTAATTCCTGCAGTTGATTCAGTAACTGGTGTAAAACCTTTAATGTCTCTGATTCTGGCTCTTTAAAGGTCCAAGCAGAACCAGATTGCAGATGGCAAAGTAACGGACTTATGACAGACCCACTGTCCGCAGAAGCCTCATCGTCCTTCTTTGGAGTAGCCAGGGAGTCAGGGGGTAGAGGTGAAGAGGCCAAATGACATGCGGCTGCAGATGTGACACGTGAGGATTCATTAGCCGGCAAGGATTGCTGCAGCTTGCAAGAACAACCAGATAAGTCTTGCCAGAACTTTGTGAGTAAGAACTGAAGATCAATCTGTCTCTCCATGCTGGTACTGTGATCTAGACAACCCACACTTCTCACACTCTGATCACTGACCAAGTCCATGTGACTTCAGCAAACTGTCACGAAATGGGTGTGTGGAATCAGTCGTGACTGGAGTGGTCAGATGGTGGATTGATGGAGTGGTGCGGATCTCAGTAAGAGAGGCGTGACCAGCCGGAGATGGGTTAACACAAACAGGTTTATTGAAGGAACTCATATAACAGATAATGTAACCAGGATCAATACTTCTTGATTGGACAAATAATAACTAGATGCAAGTCTCTGATAAATAACAAGTAACAAAAGATAGCAGTCCTTTGCAAAAATAAACAAGATGGCAGTCCGTTCAAAATAAACAAGATATGTGCCGGTAGTTCTGGGAGGATAAGGCAATGTTCAGGATTTGAGTTTAGAGAAAAGGATACCTGAAAATTGGACAATTGGCTGACTGAAGATTGGACAATTGGATGACTGAAGATTGGACAATTGGATGACTGAAGATTGGACAATTGGATGACTGAAGATTGGACAATTGGATGACTGAAGATTGGATGGCTGGATGACTGAAGATTGGATGGCTGGATGACTAAAGATTGGATGGTTGAATGATTGCAGATTGGATGGCTGGGATCAGGATACAGCTGAATGACAGGATTACTGGAAGATTACAGCAGAGACGTAGCACACAATAGCTTGTAGCAGGCAGGTCAGGAAACTGGTATCAGGACAGGGTAGCGACTTGGTGTTGACACAGGAACAGGTGACGGAGATAACAGAACTGAAATGGCTGACTTGGCATATAACAAATAACTGAAGAAAACCGAGTATAAACACAGGAACTAGATGAGCAGGAACTGGAGCAGGAATTGGACCATTTGTGGACCAGACCGGGAGCGCTGGACCAGCCGGACAAGCAGAGCCTCTGGTAGCTGAACGCTGAAGACTCACGCAGGGATTCCAGGAAGCAGGCTTGAACTGCACAGAACATGCAGCAGGAAGACAAGTTGCTGAAGTCAGTTCTGCCTCTGTGAGCAGGATATTTATCCCCCCTGCCTTGTATTGATTGGAGGAAATGACAGAGAGTAATCTGCAATCTGAGGCAGGAATCCAGAATACTTCAGTCTGAACTAAACAGGTGAGCCACATGGAACAGGAGAGCAAAGGGTTACAGGTGATTCCAGCTTCTGCCAGGATTTCTATCAGGTGCAATCAATCAATGAACCAGCAATGCACAGACTGTCTGGCAGCATGAATGGAGTCAGACTGAGACACAGAGCAGAATCACCATACAGGTAAGCTTGACTAAGCAGATCTGTGACATTCATTTTCTGAGTCATTACTGCATTTCCACATGCACCAAACCCCCTCTGCTGGGACAAACCCCCTCTGCTGGGACTCTGTCACAAACAGTAATGCCAGCTGTAGCCTATGTGCTTCTCTCTGCAAAACTGTGATGGATCAGCATTAATCTGGTGCGTCTTCCGGGCCAGCTGCACTATACCTGATATGTGTAGAGATGCCAGGCAGTCCGTGTAGAGATGCCGGGCAGCCCATGAAGAGACACCAGGCAGTCCTGCTGGAGAAGTGGCTCTGGGGGGTGCCCTCCTCCGGGCAGAAGTCTGCGACGTCTGTACCTTCAACCCTACCTAAGCACCGGGATCTGCAGGATCATAATGGCCAGGGCATCCTCCTCTCGGGATGTACCACAATTGCTTAGTACAATCCCGCCCATTGACATACTACTGATAAAGGTACATGTTAGGTGGTGCATGTAAACAATGTGGATTTTATTCAGTTCCGAGCAAAAAAAGAAAAAAAAAAAGGGAGCGATTTGCTCCTTAACAAAAACATGTTGCACTGTAGGTAGGACAGAATTAAAATGTGCTTTCATTTGTATCTATTTCTTTGTAGACCTCAAGGTTGGATTTATTCTATATGGCATATACAAAGTGACTGTAACGTACTGTATGTTCTTAACATTTCTAGAATCCCAAAATTATGGCAAAATTTGTGATACTGTTTGCAGCTGTGGCCCTCATCTGCCTTGTGCAATCTGTGAAAGCAGAAAAGTAAGTAGTGATATTTATTGACCAATGTTCAAAATTGTTTCAATTAAGTTTACTCTAATTTTTAAACTCCATAAAATTTGTTGAGAACATACTGCCGATATTCGGATTTTTGCATAAAGTAAACATCAATGGCTTACATATGAATACAATGGTGGGGGAACTGGACATGTCACCCCATTTTGTTGGTCCTCAATGCAGACTTCCTGGAAACTGCTGGAAGGAGACTTCTGCTGAACAGTCTGAGTAAAGCTGGGTACGCAGTCCAGTGGCGTGCAGTGGGGTCAGGCAGGTGAGGCATAGCCTTTCCTGTCATACTAGCGCATATACCGGTGTTTTGAATTGATAAAGTATGTCAAAAATACAAATAGTTTATAACAAAATTCTTATTTTTATTATTCTAATCATTTTTATAGTCCAAACGCTGGAGTAAAAAGTCTATGGCAGGTGAGGCAGTGCCAGGGACTCTTTAGCCATTTACCTCACTGCACGTCCATGGACTATGCACTATACGATATACTCCATAAGTAATATCATTAGCTATATACTTTGAACTCGCAGGCAAAAAATATAGTTCATACACACTCAATGATATTGCTAACAATATTGTCTCCGCTGGGAACATGCAGGCATTGATGATATAGTCACAATTTGACTGCAAGTTCAGATGACACCCCCCAACAGCAGGAGTGTGCATTGTTAATGATTTACAGTAGGCCCTCATTCTGATTTGATTGGTCCCCTGCGTGTCTGCATGGGGGGGGGGGGGCGATGTTTGTGCCCTGTACATGCTCACATTCTCATATGGTAGCAAACATGGATGCTAAAATGATTAGATAGTGTATACATCTCTCTCTCTCTCTCTCTCTCTCTCTCTCTCTCTCTCTCTCTCTCTCTCTCTCTCTCTCTCTCTCTCTCTCTCTCTCTCTCTCTATATATATATATATATATATATATATATATATATATATATAGATAGATAGATAGATAGATAGATCGATCTATATATATATATATATATTTATTATAACAAATATGCACTCTGCAGTGTAATATTTAGAGGTGCACAGTCCATAAATCAATAGTCAAAAACTACCCTTACCCAACCATGTCAGATAAGAGAGTAAAGGACCAGCACACAGTTTCATGAAGAAAAAAACTATATTAGAAAAGTTCCATATCCAAATAATACATCACATGTGTGCAGCAGACCCCTGGGTCAATCACAATGTTCCAAGAGGGGTTTGATGATGGTTGTAGGGTGGAGATGGGTACCTTAAACATAATCCTCGATAGGCAGCCCTGAGAGCCGTGATAACACATGGGTCCAGGAACTTATCCCAGGTCCAATGTGTTATAGCATGAAAGCTGGTAATTTTGCTCCTGAAATAAATGGGTTTTAATTGAATAGCCCAATAATGATCCTTGGGCAAAAAACAGCCTTTTTTTCCAGGAGAAAAAAAGTGCTTATTGATACCCACCATACTGTACATTGGTTATTTTTAAGTGGGACTTCAAAGTAACATAGATGTGACTGTTTTGCTCTTTGTAATCTTATGTTTTATTTACTAGGTATGTAAATATAAGAACACAATTAAATAAGTTTGATTCTTCATCTTTACAGACCTGGGCTTCATTTTAACTACTGTAGCTAGATGTTATTGTCCATGTTTTCTAACCATTGCAACCTAACAGCACATAGATTTTGAAATCTTTATTACCTGATAAATAGTTGTCAAAACGCCAAAGACGATCCACCCTGGTATTATTCAATATCATGGGGGAAAGGTCTAAAATGAATGGGGCCTACACAAGTAGCGATTTTGTGACATTTTCTAACCTGACTTAATTTGACTAGATCACTTAGAAAATTACCCTTCATCACTCTGTATCTAGGGGCCATAGCGATGGTCAGGGCCGGATTAACAATGGGCCTGATGGAGCTACAGCTCCAGGCCCACTCTACAAATAGGCCCTTTTTGTAGCTGAGGGCCAGGGCTTTCCAACAAGCCCAGCCCCGCGTCGCTAGCCCCCCGGGAACCGGAGATACCGCCAGGCAAACCTGGAACCTTTTCCCCATAGGATAACATGGGACCCGCTAATTCCAACCTCCACCCGGTTCCAGCGGCTGCCAGTTCCCCCTCCGGCATCACAGAAGCTCGAGGTTGATCTCAGTCGAGCCCAAATCCCTGGGCCTTCAATCTGATACGTGGTCCATATGGGTTCATTGGTTCTAAAGATATTGCGGGCAAACCAATTTTTTTTCAGTTCTGAAATGTAATTTCATGGCTGTTCATGTTGTTTGAGGACAGATTTATCTGGAACCAAACGGCCCAGTTTCACGGGACCAAAATCATTCGAAGCCTACATGTAAATGGGTCCAGGGCCGTCTTTCCCATTGAGGTGAATGGGCAGTTGCCCAGGGGCCCAAGGATTGTAGGGGCCCAGCCCAATGGAGAACACGACACACGCTGGGAAATGGCGGTGGGCGGCGGGGATGCGGTCAGCGGCAACTCAGCAGTAGCGGCAGTGATCAAGGCAGCAGGGAACTGAAATCTTAATGTAGCGATCTGGAGGGCGTGTGGCAGGGATCCAGGCAGCAGCTGTCAGTGGGGACGGCGGTGATCCGTGCAGCGGGAGGCTTGATGTAGCAATCTGGGCAGCATGTGTCGGGGATCCTCCGGGCAGCAGCGACTCAGACCTTGATGTAGCCCTATTTGCCTCCGGGCGGGAATCGCTGCTGATTTTGAAAAGTCTGGCCGGTCGCTGATTGGCCGGATGCTCAGCCAATCAGTGTCCGGCCAGTATTTTCAAAATCTGCAGCCCTTCCCGCCCAGCAGCAAATAGCGCTACATCAAGTTCTGAGCGAGCTGCCTGGACAGACAACGCTGACAGCTGCTGCCCGGATCCCCAACACACACCGCTACATCAAACTCCCAGCCCCACCGCTGCCTGGATCACCGCCGCCACCGATGAGTAGCCGCTGCCTCTGCCTGGACAGATGCCGCTGACAGCTGCTGCCCGGATCTCCCGCCACACTAAAAATTATTTTGCCCAGGGGCCCACTAGATTGTTAAGACGGCCCTTAATGGGTCAGTTGGTTCCGAAGATATAGCTGGTTGTTTAAAGGGGGGAGGGGTGGTTTTCTCTCCCCCTCACGCCAGAAAATGCAGGGACTAGGCTGGTGTAAAAGAGGCCAGTCCGGGAATGTCTCTGAATGATCCTGGGACCATATTCCCGGGTAAGTCCCTGCATTTTCTGGTGTGAAAGGGGTATTATTTCAAATAGCAGTGCTCTGAATACAGCCAGGCAGCCCCCTGCTCTCTGCCCGGCTGTCAATGGCTGTCATTTCTGCCCAGCGGCTGTCCCCAAGTTACCACGAGCATTTATCCCCCTTGGAAATGAGCATGTAATCCCACATGGCAATGAGCATGGAACCCCTGGCAATGAACATGGAACCCCTGGCAATGAACATGTAGGTAAGCAACACTTATGTAGCATAAATTTTAATAGGCATTATGGTGTTTGGCATAATACGTAATGGAGATTATGGTGTGTGTTTTACCATGTAATGGGCATTATGGTGTAAATTTTTAATGCGCGTCATTGCCTCTATTTATGAAGCATATTGTGCATTATTGCTCAATCTGTTTGGTATAGTGCAGGCATGTCCAAACTATGGCCCTCCAACTGTTGTGAAACTACAAGTCCCATCATTCATTGCCACAGTTTTGCTATTAGGGAATGCTAAAAATATGTCAAGGCATGCTGGGATGTGTAGTTTCACAACAGCTGGAGGGCCACTGTTTGGATATGCCTGGTGTAGTGTATTTTGGCTCAATCCATGTGGCACAATGTAAATTTTGCCTTAATCTGTGTGGCATAACGTGAATTGTGACTCAATCTGTGTGCCATAGTGTGAATTTTGTCTCATTCCATGTGGCATAATGTGTAAGAGGCAAGTACAGTATAAGGGGGTTACTATTGTGTTGCATGATTTGTATAAGGGGTATATGGTGTGGTAAACTTAGGTGACCAGATAAAAGGTGCTGAAATGTTGTCTACCAAGTTTCGGCTTTCAGTATTTTTTTTATGACTGCAGTGCCGCCTCACCCCGCAAGTATCTTAGTACATTGACTTCCTGCGGGTGCACCATTGGAGTGCACCCACCAATATACTGTATCTCCCTGCATTTTTCTTATGCCAGCCCCCTGCCTCTTCCAGGCATATATAATTAGTTGAAAGTAGTTACACAAATACAGACACACCTATGAGCAGTCCACCCAACCAGAACACAGGTCACGCCACCCACATTATTAGGTGCTGGCCACAACCCCTATTATTGCACATAATAGGCCCTTGATCATTCAGCTCCAGGCCCATTTAGACCTTAATCTGGCTCTGGCGATGGTGATTCACAGCCCTGCACCTCACTACATGCAGTATAAATCTAGGTAGATCGCCAGTGTTCTCACCAGAGAACACTGGCCCTGCCAGATCATTGACACATCGATGGTCATCGCTGTGTGCTGAGCGATCTAGCATCCCTCAGATTGCTGGCACACGTTGCTTCTTGTGCAGGCTTCATTACTCACTTTCATAGCTTGACTTGTTTTTTTCAAAGCTGAAGAAGAGTATGTTTGTAAGCTAGAGTTGGGCTGCTGCTGACGCTACAGCATTCTGTCTCTGAGGGAACGAGAATGAAGAGCAAGCATCTGCTACCCCTCACTGAGTCTGGCGGACAATCACTAACTGCAGCTGCGGGTCCATGACATCTGATTGGCTGGCAACACATTTGAAATGGTTTGGGTCAGCAGGGGCTATTACAGCACCACAATATTTGACAAAATACCTGCAGTAAATTGGTATAATCAGCTGGTGACATGATTTGTCAGTTCCACTGATCAAATGTTAAATAAACATACAAGCTTTATTAAAAATTTGACTCACACTGTAACAATGACCTTTATTAGATAGCAATGACTGTTTGTGGCTGTTAGGGTCGCCGGGTGTCCTCGCCACCCCTGACTCCGTTGTCACCGACTGAAATTGGCGGAGGCGTGCTTAGCTAGGCTTCACCTTTAATAGCCGCGTTCGGCAGAGCCCGTTAGTCAGGCTCCGCCCCCGATGCCACCAGGTCTTATGGATGACAACGCCGCCGCCAAGGTCAAGGATTAACAAGGGGCAAACCTAGCTAAAACCCGGAGGCGAGGACTGACCAGCTCCCGAAGGGGTGATGTAAGGATACCACTACTATAGGGAAATAACAGGAAGCCTGGACAAAAGTATACCAAGGAAAGGATACCCAGGAATTACTAGGGGTCTGAACCCAGGCAGGGTGCAGTCCCAAACACACCAGTGGAACAATACACAGTGCAGCTGATATAATAATGACAGATGACCAGAACCCTAAACAGGGAGCTGCCTATGCATACAGGTGTAACAATACACAAAGCTGACACAATAATAATAAATGACTCTGACTCCCGAACTGGGAAGTGCCAAGGCACACAGGTGTAACAATACACAAAGCTGACACAATACCGACAATAACAACCCAGCACAAAGTAAGAGAATTCCCACTTATCTGAGAGGATGGAATACTGCAGATAATGGGATGATCCACTCGGCTGGAGCTGCACGGGGAGGTAAGGACCAAGACTGGACGAAGAGCTGACAAGGCAGGATAATCACAGCAGGACCTGGAACCAGGAACACTCTGAGAAGCAAGAGCTATAACCGGCGCCAAACAGTCCCATCCCTGCGTTTAAATAGGGACTGGGACAAATGGCTGCCGGAGCTCAGAAATGTCTCCTATTGGCAGCGTGTGAACCCTCCTCCTCCGTACGGCTGCCTGGCGTCCCCCCGTCGCCTAGGCAACCGTTGAAGCCGAGGAGGAGGAGGCGGTGCCTGGATTCCGGCCGCCGAGTGAGCGCCCGGGGAGTGATGCGGGCTAGTGACGCGGCGGCATCTCCTGGTGACGCCGCGGCGCACCAACATGACGCGGCCGCGTCCATGTTGCTTAGCAACATGTACGTCGCGCCGTACAGAGGCCGCCGGAGCAGCGCTAGCGCTGCCCGGCCGGTCTCTGACAGTACCCCCCCCTTGAGGAGGGGTCACCGAACCCTTACAGCCAGGCTTAGAAGGAAATCTTTTAAAGAATTCAGACTTTAATCTGGGAGCATGAAGCAAACTATCGGGCACCCAAGATCTCTCTTCGGCCCCGAAACCTTGCCAGTGAACCAGGAATTTTAATTGGCCCCGAGAAACTTTGGAATCCAAGACCCGTTCGACCAGAAACTCTTCATGGCCCTGAACCATAACTGGCTTACAAGTCTGCCTAAAGTGAGACGATGGCGAGACGGGTTTGAGCAGGGAACAGTGAAAGACATTATTGATTCTTAAGGACCTGGGTAACTGTAGCCTGAAGGCTACTGGATTGATTTGTTTGATAATGTGGAATGGACCAATGAATTTAGGTCCTAGTTTAGGACATTTCTGGCGAATTTTAATATGACGAGTCGACAACCAGACCCTTTGGCCCACCTTAAAACGACATGGTCTCTTGTGTCTATCAAAAAAGACTTTAGACCGTGCTGAGGACTGTCTAAGAGCGAGGTGGACTTTCTTCCAAGCCTTTTTTAAAGCAGACACCACAGCGGAGGGAGAACGAAATTTCTCCCCAGGAATATCGAATGAATTACATTTGGGATGAAAGCCAAAATTGCATAAAAAAGGCGAGCTCTTAGACGCCACATGGTAGGCGTTATTATAGGAAAATTCGGCCAATGGTACCAGATCTGCCCAATTGGTCTGACATTTAGACACAAAGCAACGTAAATATTGCTCTAGAGCTTGGTTGACTCTTTCCGTCTGTCCATTGGACTGTGGATGATATCCGGAAGAGAGACTGACCTGTATCCCTAGACTAGAGCAAAAACATCTCCAAAACCGGGCCACAAACTGGGAACCTCTGTCCGACACTATGTCCACAGGGAGACCGTGAAGCCTGAAGATGTGAATAATGAATAACTGGGCTAACTCCCTGGCAGTGGGGAGTTTAGGCAGAGGAATGAAATGTGCCATCTTACTAAACCTATCTACCGTAACCCAAATGGTAGTAAAATGGGCGGATGAGGGAAGGTCAACAATAAAATCCATGGAAATATGGGACCAAGGTTTTTCCGGAATAGACAAAGGAAGAAGTTGACCCACAGGAGAAGATCGAGAGGACTTATGCTGAGCACAGATGAAGCAAGAGGAAACGAAGTGGGAAACGTCCTGCTTCATGGTGGGCCACCAAACTGCTCGGGACAGATGTTCCAGGGTTTTGGTGATTCCTAGATGACCAGTGACTTTACTGGAGTGAAAATCTCTGAGGACCCGTTCTCGAAGGTTCTTGGGCACAAAAAGACGATCCTGAGGAGTGTCCTGAGGAGCTGAGGATTGAGAGTCAAGAATACGAGAAGCCAAATCTTGGGTCAATCCTGCCATGATGATCGAGGACGGAACTATGGGAGTTTCATCCATTTGACCACTTTGAGTGGTTAAAAAACTCCGGGAAAGCGCATCTGCTTTGGTGTTCTTAGGACCAGGTCTAAAGGTGATGATGAATCGAAACCTAGTAAAAAACAAGGCCCATCGCGCTTGTCGCGGATTCAAACGTTTAGCCGACTCGATATAGGCCAAGTTTTTATGGTCCGTAAGTACCGTTATGGTATGCCTCGCTCCTTCCAGCCAATGCCGCCACTCCTCAAAAGCCCATTTGATGGCCAAAAGTTCCCGATTACCCACGTCATAGTTCTTTTCTGCTGCCGAAAATTTGCGAGAAAAGTACGCACATGGATGAACTTTTTGGTCATATTCACTCTTCTGAGAGAGGACCGCCCCAGCCCCTATATCCGAGGCATCGACCTCTATCAAGAATGGACTCCTGGGATCAGGGTGATGGAGAATGGGAGCTGAACAAAAAGCACTCTTTAACTTCTTGAATGATTCCATGGCCTGCGGGGACCAATTCTGGGGATCCGACCCTTTACGGGTCAACTCGACGATGGGAGCCACAATATCAGAAAAGGACCGAATGAACTTCCGATAGTAATTGGCAAACCCCAGGAATCTTTGAACCGCCTTAAGGTTGGAAGGCCGAGCCCAAGACAGGATGGCCTGCACTTTACATGGATCCATAGAGAAGCCTTTGGGTGAGATAATATAGCCAAGAAAAGAGATCTGAGGAACTTCGAATTCACACTTCTCTAACTTGGCGTACAACTGATTCTCCCGCAGTTTTTGCAAGACCATGCGGACATGTTGCCGATGCTCAGAAAGATTTTTAGAAAAAATCAGAATATCATCAAGATATACAACTGCAAATAAGCCCAGGAACGGACGAAGCACCTCGTTAATAAAATCCTGAAACACTGCGGGAGCATTGGCCAACCCAAAAGGCATCACCAGATATTCATAGTGGCCTGAGTGGGTATTGAAAGCTGTCTTCCACTCGTCTCCCTGTCGAATTCTGATGAGATTGTAGGCTCCCCGCAAGTCAATTTTGGAAAAAACAATAGCCTCTCGAATCTGATCAAACAAAACAGAAATGAGAGGCAATGGGTAAGAATTTTTTATGGTGATCTTGTTTAAAGCTCTGTAGTCAATACATGGGCGTAATGATCCATCCTTCTTCTCTACAAAGAAAAAACCCGCCCCCACGGGGGACTTAGAAGGACGGATAAAACCCCTTTCGAGACTCTCTTTGATATACAGGTCCATGGCCTGTGATTCTGGACCCGAAAGGGCATACAATCTTCCCTTGGGAAGTCTAGATTTGGGGACGAGATCAATGGCGCAGTCAAAAGGCCGATGTGGAGGTAATGTTTCAGCCTCTTTTTTGGAAAATACATCTGAATAATCCCTATAAGAGAGGGGTAACGAAGGAGAGACCAGGCGAGTAACCCGGAGGGGTAACGAAAGACATTTATCAATACAACAAGACCCCCATTGAGTGATCTCTCCTGAAGCCCAATCTATACAGGGATTATGTTCCCGTAACCACGGCAAACCTAAGACTAATGGAGCCCAGGGACATTGGAAGAGATAAAAAGAAATCTCCTCAGAATGCAGCGCTCCCACTGAGAGTCTTACAGGAGGAGTGTGTGAGGTAACACTGCCATTGGAGAGCGGGAGACCGTCCAGACCACAAACAGAAAGGGTGCTCCCAAGGGGAAGGGGATCGAACCCTAGCGAGTTGGCCAAGTGAACATCCATGAAATTACCGGCCGCGCCGCAATCCAAAAAGGCAGGAACCTCAAACACCTGACCACCAAAGGAAACAGTAACTTGCATGATAATCGAGTCTATGGGGTTAAAGCGAGATAGGCCCAAGTGAATCCCCCCGAATTCACCTAGGCCCTGTCTTTTCCCGCCTTCAAGGGACAAACCAAAGCACGATGACCCTGTCCCCCACAATAAAGGCATAAACCCTTGAGCCTCCTGCGATTCTTTTCAGAGGTAGAAAGACGGGTTGCTCCTATCTGCATGGGTTCTTCTCTGGTAACCTCCGAAGAATCCCCAGAGGCAGATGAGGGGAGCACCCCCGACTCTCTTTCTCTTTGGCGTTCCCGAAAGCGCCGGTCTACACGAATGGACAATTGCATGATCTCATCCAGAGAAGTGGGAGTGGGGTAATGAACCAGAGCATCCTTGAGATATTCTGCCAGACCAATCCTAAACTGACTACGTAACGCTGGATCATTCCAGCCTGAATCTATGGCCCATTTCCTAAAATGGGTACAATAAACCTCGGCAGTTCCTGGCCCCTGCCGCAGTGCACGGAGATTAGCTTCAGCAGATGCGGCCCTATCTGGGTCGTCATACAATAGCCCCATTGCCTTAAAAAAGGAATTAACCGAGGAGAGAGCCTCATCTGTAGCAGGTAGGCCGAACGCCCACGTCTGAGGATCCCCCTGGAGGAGAGAAATAATAATACCCACACGTTGGGCCTCAGAGCCAGAGGACAGCGGTCTGAGCCTAAAATATAGCTTACAGGCCTCCCTGAAGTTATAAAATTGCAGACGATCCCCAGAGAAGCGATCTGGGAGATTTATCTTTGGTTCAGGGTTTCTTGCGGAGGATAAGGCCCCATGTACCCTCTCCTCATGTGTGTTAACCCTGAGTGTAAGCTCCTGCAATCTTTGGGTAATAGTGTGCATTTGACCCACCAAATTGTGGGTTGCGGCCTGTTGGGCAGGGTCCATGGCTGATCACCGGGACTCCCTGAGTAGTGTGTTTGGCCGGTTATAATGTTAGGGTCGCCGGGTGTCCTCGCCACCCCTGACTCCGTTGTCACCGACTGAAATTGGCGGAGGCGTGCTTAGCTAGGCTTCACCTTTAATAGCCGCGTTCGGCAGAGCCCGTTAGTCAGGCTCCGCCCCCGATGCCACCAGGTCTTATGGATGACAACGCCGCCGCCAAGGTCAAGGATTAACAAGGGGCAAACCTAGCTAAAACCCGGAGGCGAGGACTGACCAGCTCCCGAAGGGGTGATGTAAGGATACCACTACTATAGGGAAATAACAGGAAGCCTGGACAAAAGTATACCAAGGAAAGGATACCCAGGAATTACTAGGGGTCTGAACCCAGGCAGGGTGCAGTCCCAAACACACCAGTGGAACAATACACAGTGCAGCTGATATAATAATGACAGATGACCAGAACCCTAAACAGGGAGCTGCCTATGCATACAGGTGTAACAATACACAAAGCTGACACAATAATAATAAATGACTCTGACTCCCGAACTGGGAAGTGCCAAGGCACACAGGTGTAACAATACACAAAGCTGACACAATACCGACAATAACAACCCAGCACAAAGTAAGAGAATTCCCACTTATCTGAGAGGATGGAATACTGCAGATAATGGGATGATCCACTCGGCTGGAGCTGCACGGGGAGGTAAGGACCAAGACTGGACGAAGAGCTGACAAGGCAGGATAATCACAGCAGGACCTGGAACCAGGAACACTCTGAGAAGCAAGAGCTATAACCGGCGCCAAACAGTCCCATCCCTGCGTTTAAATAGGGACTGGGACAAATGGCTGCCGGAGCTCAGAAATGTCTCCTATTGGCAGCGTGTGAACCCTCCTCCTCCGTACGGCTGCCTGGCGTCCCCCCGTCGCCTAGGCAACCGTTGAAGCCGAGGAGGAGGAGGCGGTGCCTGGATTCCGGCCGCCGAGTGAGCGCCCGGGGAGTGATGCGGGCTAGTGACGCGGCGGCATCTCCTGGTGACGCCGCGGCGCACCAACATGACGCGGCCGCGTCCATGTTGCTTAGCAACATGTACGTCGCGCCGTACAGAGGCCGCCGGAGCAGCGCTAGCGCTGCCCGGCCGGTCTCTGACAGTGGCATACATGTTATTTCTACTACTGTATTTGCTGACAATGGGCCTCATTCAGGTTAATGCGCTCGCATGCACATTCGCAAGCACTCTTACCAAAAAAAACCACACGCATGCATCGGGCGAAGGCACGCCTATAGTGCTTGCGAAATCATTCGCACGCAACCATACTTAAAAGGGGGGTGGACTATCATTGCGCGTACGTGTAACTGGTCGCTCGCACCCACACATTTTCGTACGCACACTCACCTCAGTCTGCTAACGGTGGGATTTGTTTGGTTGTAGCGCATTGGTTTGGTCAAAATAACTTTAGCAACAGAAGAAGTTTGTATCTGCTAACACTTGATTGCTGGTGGTATGCAATCAGAAGTTGTGCTGAGTTAATTGTCTCATGAAATCAACCATGTATTGGGGTCAATAGTGTGCAGGTGCCATTGATTTACCCATTGATTTATCCATTTCGTGCGTGTGTTTGCTCCGTACGAATGAGCACATTACAAGGAGCAAGGTGTGCGAAACTAAAAACCTGCTTTGAGCTGGCGAAAAGTTTTGCGTTTGAGGGGAACAATCCCTCTTGCACTCATGCGAAAGCACACCCACCACTCATAGTGTACGCCCATGTGTACGCCCATGTGTACGCCCACTTTTGCTCATTATAATGGTCGCGCCCATGCTAACGCCCACTGCACGCCTACTACCTATGCACTCGTTCGCACGGAGAAATCTACGCGAAAGTTTGCTTGCGAATACTTTTTTATTAGATTGCACATGCGCAGTGCGTTAGCTGCACATGCGCAATGGGGGTAGCAGGGTGAAACGCGCGAATTCGCATGCGTACGCGCCAATGTGAATAAGGGCCAATGTGTTCTTTCCTGTAGGGAGGATAAAAGTCACCATAAGATTGAAAAAAGAGAGCTACATCAGGATTTCGCTGACAATAGTTAAATAAGAAATAAGAGAGAAGAAATGTATCCACCAATTGGGAGAGCTGGCAAAAAATAATATCTGTAATTCCAGGAAAGAAATATTCTTATAACATTTTAAAACAATATTAAAAGTGTTTTTGTTTCATTATAATCCATAAAATATAATATCATTACTAACCTGGCATAGTGTGTGCTACTTATGTGATTGTGCAAGTGTTTATGCCATTGGATGTCATGGGTTACATTTAATAGGATGAGAGATTCAGAAAGTGAGAGATTTGCTAAGAAATCTCCAGTTTTTTTAAAGTTGCAATCATCTACAAATGATTGCCGCTTTAAAAAACTGGAGATCTCTTACCAAATCTCTCTCTTTCTGAATCTCTCATCCCTCTAAATGTCACCCCATTTAAAAAAAAATTCAAAATAGCAACAAAATGAAATATACGCAAAAATTCAGTATGATATTGAAGTTTTTTATGCGGCTCATCTGGCAGGATATGGAACTAAAGCACACAAAACATAACGCTTTCTAAATTTAGAAAACTCAATATTTCAAAAATAATCTTATATTGATAAAAATAAGGAGTCAGTAGCAAAAACAACTGACACAATTAAATTGATAAAAATTGAAATATATTGTGCTGTTTATTGTTTATTTTATATAGTGATAGCATTGTCTGTTATACTTTACACTTGCTGCTGCGCCCAGTTCTCTCTCTCTCTCTCTCTCTCTCTCTCTCTCTCTCTGTCTAATACTCTCTCCTTCTCTCTCTCTGTCTCTCTCATTTCAAAATATTTTGCCTAGTGCTATCATGGCAATTTACAATTAAGGCTACTATAAAATGCTTACTCACAAGCCAGCCCTGTATAGGATGTGAGCTGAGCAAATATTCTAGACAGTGGCATAAAGAGGGGGGAAGTGGCTACTTTTCATACAGCCCTGTACTTGGTGGACCCATGTCCTAGTACTGCCGGAACTCCCCTTCTTGTTGCACAGAGCTGCAGTGCAGCAGCCTCTCTCCTCAGCACAACACAAGCTATATACATACCTCCCAAATTCCAGGCTCAGTGAAGAGGGACATAAGTGCGCGCCGAAGACGCGCACCCAAAATTAGGGGGCGTGGCTTATAATTCTGCCTTCCCGGCCACGCCCCATTTAGGTACTGTGGGAGTATGGCCCATGACGTTCTGCGGGAAGTGGGAGGTATATATAGTATATACTAGGGGTGTGCACACAACATTTTTCTTGTTTTGATTTTGGATCTGGATATCCCTTCATGTTTTGGATCTGGATTGGTTTTGCCAAAACCACCCTTTGGGTTTTCTCTTTGATTTTTGATCTTTTTTTTTTTTTATCATAAAAATACCTAATACTTATACAGCACACTTAGCAACACATCTGTACTAATACAAAACACTTAACAGCACCCTTGAAGTAAAAGAACAAAAACAAAAGCACACAAGACAGCACCCCTATAATTAGACAAAACACATGGTGGAACCCCTGGAATTAGATAAAAACCATGGCTGCACCCCTGGAATTATACGGCACACATGGCAGCACTGCCTGACTGATATGGCACCCTTGCAGTAAGAAAAAAAGCTACTTGTGTATTTGCAGGACGCCCAATTAACATACGTACGCAGGCGTAGTGAAATCGCATCGCATGGCAAGTTTTCGTGCCGTGCGATGCGATGCAATCTCACTAGTTAATGTGGTACTTGTATATTAGCACAGCGCCCGTTACGCAGTTAGCGTAGCGGCGCTGTCAGAATCAGCGTAGTGCTCATAGATAGCGTAGTCAGTCTGAAGTAGCGTAGTGTTCCCGCTCCGTCAGATTCAGTCAGAGGTGAAGAAGAAGTAACTGCGTAATGGCTGCAGAACCTGTCACAATGTTCACCTTGCCGCAGACAGAGGAGAAGGCAGTGGTTTTCGTCCAGCAGCAGCATTTGCTGCCAGTGACACAAACTTTTGTTAATGGCCACCCTATGCGCTTAAGTATGAAGGAGTGCAAGTGGCGATGCCATATTAAAACGTGTCAGAAGAAGGTGAGTCTCTGTGCGGCACATTGGTTCCCAGGTTGCCGTTTACCTTTCCTTGCGCTGATACGTTTCATTTATTCATGGGTGAAGGAGCTCACAAGTATCAGTTTCTGTGAGCGACAACTCAAGTTGTCAAATAAAACAACGGTGCTATACAACAACCTGATGCAGGAGGCCTGCACCGTGGACCTAATGGCACAGCCCCAACGCCGTATTGGCGGTCCAGGAGCAGGCAGGGTACCACCATGCTCGTGTGAACCACAGGTTTAACTTCGTTGATCCAGAGACTGGTGTTCACACACACAGAAGATTGAGAGCCTTTTGGGATCCTGTAAATGGCGCAACAAGCGTCAAAGAGGCACCGCGTGCCAGAATCTGGACTCCTACTAACAGGAATTTATCTGGCGAAAGACTTTGGGCTGAGAAAATACTTTTGAACGTAATATTTATGCACTTTCGCTTCTTCCAAAGGCTGATGCAGAACCAGAAGAATGACTCTTATTATTTTCTTTGTTCTTGGTTAATTGTTATTATTGTAATTTGTTAATTTGATATTTTCTTCTTAATTATTAAGTAAAATCCAGTTGTCTTTGCTGTCTCAGATGTATGATATGGCAGGTGTGAATGTGTTCCTAAAACAACCCCACTATCCACGTCAGCCCGAAGCGTGGTGAGCAGATGCATTACGGGTCCTCCTGACCTTTTCATACCCCCACTATCCATGTCGGCACGGAGTTGACTTCATAAAGTGCTGAGCCAGAAGCATGGCGAGGGGATGCGGTTTACTTTACATGTATTTTGTGTCCCCTCACGGGGCTCGCTGCGCTCGCCACACTTATAAAATCTACTCCACGCTGAAGTGGATAGTTGGGGTATGAATAGGTTGGGAGGATGCATTCCGCGTCCCCTCGCGAGGCTCGCTGCACTTGCCATGCTTCGGGGTGACGTGGATAGTGGGGGTGTGCTAAATCCCATTGCATCACATAGACATGTACCCCTGGAATTATACATGATACATGGTGGCACACCTGGAATCATAAGCGTGCGCAGCCCATTTTCTTAGAGGGTGCACCATTGGAGGGGCGTGTCCATCACCGCCTACTAGGCATGTCCATCATCGCCTAGTATTACACATAATGCCACACACTGTAATGCCCATTAGACTTAATGCCATGCACAATAATGCCCATCACACATGCAACACACAGTAATGCCCATTCCACACAATGCCACCCAACATAATACCAAACACCATAATGCCCATCACACATAATGCAACACACTGTAATGCCCATTCCACACACTGTAATGCCCATTCCACATTATGCCAGGGCTTGCCAGATTTTATCAAAATAGGGACAGTGCATGCCGAAGGCGAACCAAAAATTTACACCGTAATACATATTACACGTCACACAGCCATTACATAGTATACCGCATTTCATAATGCCCATTACTTGTTATGCTACACACAATAATTTTTATGAGCCTCCAATCCATATTGAGACTGTAGGCAAGCATGACACACTGTATACATACACACGGCCGACACACACAGTATACATACACACAGCCAACACATGCACACACATAGTATACATGCACAAAGACAACACATACACACACATAGTATACATATACAGAGCCCCCTGAACATAATATACATATACACAGCCCCCTATGCACACACACACACACACACACACACACACATGTATATATTTACATAGACCCCCCACAAATAGTATACGTATACACAGACCCCCTTTGCACACACACACACACATGTAGTATACAGATACAGAGCCCCCACACAAATAGTATAAATACACACAGTATATACTATAACGAGATGGGGGGGTACAAGGCGTGCGCTCAACGTGTGTAAGAGAAGAAAGTAATGTCCCAGTATGTGAATTCAGACAAGAAAATCTCGTTTATTACTCTGCAATGGTCAGAATAACAAATCTCAGTGGAAATGTTTGCTACACATTGTAAATGAATGATAACAAATGTAAAAAAACACTTGCTGGAAGCAAAGAAGAATCATAAAAAATTGAAAACAAACAAAACATACAAAGCTGTCTGTATATTCTCACTACGTGAGTAAGAGTGGTGCGGTGATGCTGCACAGGGGGAGTTGGGGAAAATGGCACAGTCAGGCATAGGGGAAATCTGATCTTGTGAAATCACAGATTTTGGAAATTCTGAGACGAAGAGAGAAGGGCTGTTTGGTGGGGAATGCATTGATTTTCAATAAAGTACTAAAATATAGCTTTTATTCGTTTCATCATTAAGATTCCCAATATTTGTCATATGGGAATGACAATTCCAGTGAAAAATAGAGGTAAAACATAGACATACAGACATACATACCTCCCAACTTCTGTAGTTGGGAGGTCAGGACTTTCGCACGCTCCCGAAAAGGGGGCGCGGCCTCGAAAAAAGGGGTGTGGCCTCGTGGATGACACGTCCTCCGACCACGCCCCGTTTTTGCAGCTCGTCGGCGCTGAATAGACTATTCTTGGCAGGCTGGGGGTCTCCCAATTGTCTCCCCCCCCCCACTGCGGGACAATGGCGGCCCCGGGCGGGACGCGGGAATGTCCCCGAATATCGGGACATTCCCGCAGTAAGCGGGACAGTTAGGAGGTATGCACATATACATTCAGTGTGCTCTAAAGAAAGGAAATTAGTGTGATAAAATCACACAAAAATCCAACTGAAAAAAATGCTTGCTGGGTTATAGCCAGTGATATTATGATCTGATGGGATAATCTCCTCACAGATTATGTATGTCTGATTATATATCCGACAGTACAAAGATTATGCTGTAAAATCCCACGTAATATTCCTCTGTTTGATCAGTATACACCAAAACATTCATTCTGCAGACCTCTGGTGCCATCTACTGGTGTGTTAGGTAAATTGCACTCATATATTTTGTGCAGCTTCCTTCAGTATCATCTGCTGGTTTGTTGAATGTGTTATACTGTATACCAGGGTTGCCGACCCTCCCGGAATTACCGGGAGTCTCCCGAAAATCAGGTCCCCCTCCCACCCCC
This sequence comes from Crinia signifera, assembly GCF_055691185.1. Classification (NCBI taxonomy): domain Eukaryota; kingdom Metazoa; phylum Chordata; class Amphibia; order Anura; family Myobatrachidae; genus Crinia; species Crinia signifera. Next base: position 113,784,569 of record NC_139218.1, on the reverse strand, counting down.
CGGAAGGGGTGGGCAACCCTCCCGGAATCAGGGGGACCCCCACTGAGCCCCCCAGTCACGGCATTTAAATGCCGCAGTCCGCGGGTCTCAGAGGAGGGGGCGGAGCTAAAATGACACACTCGTGTCTTTAATCCCTGCCCCCTCCATGGAGATCAGTGATTGCGACTATTTCCTGTAATGGGGCGGGGCTTAATGATATCACAGTCAAGTCCCGCCCCCCAAATGGGTAATGAAAATCTCCTCTCTGGGCTTCTCCCGGAGAGGAGCATTTGAAAGTCGGCAACCCTGTTATATACCACACTCAATTTTGTATCATATATGTAACAATAGAAGAGGCTGCTTTTGTGGTAATGATTGGGATTATTTATACAATGATCAGAGGGGATATCCCTATAGCACTTTGTATATTAATCTAGGAGGGTATATCGTATATATTTACAAACAGGATTTTATGTATCTTATCCTGTCTTTCTCTAAGGGTGTGATCAATTCCACACACCTCACTACCTCTTCTTATATTCCCTCAGAGCAGGGTTACTTCTCCTAATGCTGCAGGGATCTATAATGCAGTGATATATCAGTCTATATCACATTCAATACATTTAGGCTAACAAGCATTTCAAATTGGATTTCATGCCAACGCTAACGTTTCACTGTCTGACACAGCTTTATCAAGGCCAACCTAAATGTCCTAGCTGGATCATACTTATTTATGTTCATTAGCCAATTAGAAACCTGCTTGTGTGTCACATGTATTTTTGGTCCTAACCTGGACCTCACTGTGCTCATTAGCATATTAGGTGCTTCCTGTTTAATCAGGTGTATTCACCTGAGGACGTCAGTGTCCTTGTTCACGTGATCGGGTGCCGCATCACGTGGTCGGCGTCCCGTACCATGTGACCGGCATCCCATATCACGTGACCGGCATTTAACATTGCAATTGTGCCTGGCATCCAGGCTCCTTGCGTCTTCTTCCGCCCATAATCTCTCTCTCACAACCATTTTCTGGGTACACTCGGCATATGTGGGGAGCGGGAAGCGAGGAGGACATTTCGCACAGCTAGCACCTCTACCTCTGCTGAGATGTTCACCCACGCTGTCAAGCATTCACTGCACTTCAACATGTTCTTCGCTCCCTGGTAAGGAGGTGGGAGGGGCGACAGCAGCAGCTGCTGTTCCACATAACCTGCTGATTACACTGGAGCCAGCTACATATAGCAGCAGTGCACAGAGGGTGTGATGAGCCGCTGCATAGAGCAGGTGAGCGCTAGGGCGCACTCCCCACCTGGGGCACTCTGGTGCCTTGCACCGGCCCTGGGTTAAGGATCTGTGCACATTTAAATTCAACGGAATGCAAAGGCAGGATGCAGCAGTAGTAGTGGGATGCTAGCCAGGGACATTGCTGATGGATGACTGTGATAGTACTGAGTGAGAGAAAAATAGGGATAAGAAAGCCACAGAACCTCTATCATTGCCCAGCATCACCACAGGAAGCAATGGACACCCAGTTTAGAAACCACTGGGATCACTAAACGAAAAGGCCTTTATTAAAAAAAAAACTGAAACAAACTAAAACTACATTCATACCTTGAAACACTTTTTCTTTAAAACTTGATAAATAGCATCACAAGTTTCTGGGATAATCCTCCCCAAAGCCTGAGCTGATATTCGGGTACAGAATTTAAGATCCTCAAAGGATCGTCCTGTGGCCAAGAAGCGCAAAGTTGCTACAAGGCGTTCATTCGCAGTGATGGATCTCTGCATTTCAGTATCTATTTTCTGTATTAGGGGCGTCACCAATAGCAACAGTTCCCTAAAAGTGTACGTATATATACGTAGATAATTATAGAAGTCTTCAGGGTTATTTTCCCACAACTCGGAGAGTAGGGCGGTGTGAAACAAGGATTGCCTCTTCAACAGCCAGGCTTTCGACCAGCAGCTGCGTTCTCGCCTCTTCCACCTTTTGGCCACTTGCTCCATCTCCTCTACAGCAATACCTTGCGCATACAATATTCTCACTTGATAGTAATATAAATCCATTACTGTATAGGGTTATATGCATTCAAAATCACCTCAGAGTTACTCGGATAATGAAATGATGAACTGCAGTTTTTTTATTGGAATGAAACAAACTTTATTGTTGCACAAATTTAACCTTCAAGATAAGTTTTTTTATCTGTCAAAATACCATCAATAACTTTAATAGTAGCCTTTAGTAAGGTAAAATAAACAGATGATTAATTTGGATTCCTGCACTGGCAAAATTGGATGAAATTGCATCGCATCGCATAGCAACCTTAAATCCAAATGTTGCATGTATTTCTGCGCATGATTAAGCATACTGCTGGTCATTTAAAATGGTCAGGGTGGGAGTTGGCAGTCAGATTAGCTCGTCTCACAGGTGAGCCACAGAGAGCGTACTGTATGTTGATTTGCCAGTGGCTGAGTCGAGCTACTACCATGTGTTGAAAAAGGCTATACTCAGCAGGGTTGGGATAACAGGCACCAGTAAAGCCCAGGAGTTCCATGATTGGCGGCTGAACCGAGCTGAGCCGCCTAGGGTTCAACTAGCCAAGGTAGCCTGACTAAGGCCTGGTTGCAGCTGGATGAAAATTCTGCACAGTGGGTGGCAGGGGCAAATCCAGGAAAAAAAGAGGGGGGCACCTTGATTAGCGGTAACATTGTTGCCAGGAGAGCGGGCTGTGGAGAAGATGTGAGTTGGGATATCCAAAATAAATGTGTGGTTATGGTTAGGCTGCCAGAAGGCAGGGTTAGGGTTAGGCACTGGGAGGAAGGGTGGTTACGGTTAGATTTGACCAATGTTCTTTAACCCACTTGAATTTAAACTCAACCCTGTGGTGATTTGGTGTATCAAAAACACAGGAGATGCTTCTATAAAGTTATAGCAAAACATAGGAACAGTGTGCAGCATTATCATACCTGGCAGCTAAACCCCCCAAACATAGAAGAGGCGCAGAGCATATGGCAAAACAGAACACAAGAGTATAGGTCACAACACAGACATAATCCCTGGCAGAACATGCAATGACTGCAGACAGCTTTCACATGTTGTATATATATAGGAGCCAGACACATTTAATACCTCTTAGCGGAACAGCCAACCTCCTGTCTGTTCTCCCGACACTCCATGTTGTCCACCAGCCCACACTATACTCACTCATACATTCAGTCTACCTCATCTGTTTCATCTCCTACACCACTGTCAAAACTATCCACCTGCTCATACGCTCATACACTCATACACTCACTCATGGGAACAGAACAGACAGGATGCAGGAAGCTTAAGGATGCACCACAGCTCAAGGAGTCTAAGCTCCGCAGCATTGTTCCGCAGCAGCTGCCATGCAACTGGCTAGTGCCAGTTAACAGTATCCAAAGCAGTAAAGAAAATTTTATTTGAAAACAAAATAGGCAGAAAATGACAGGGGTGGATTGGCACCCCACCCCTAAATCCTCCGGTGGCTGGTGGGGGAAATGGTTGCTCTAGTTTATGCTATATGTGTGTTAAACTTGGCAGTTCAGCAATGAACCTTACACACTGATGCTTAGACCTTTGAGGAGTTGGTGGTAATAGTTGAGAGGTACATGACCCTTGTGACACTGATCAGTACCAAACAAGGGTTGCCACCAGTACCCAAGCTCAGAACCTAGGTCCCCATTGTCAAATCTAAGAAATCACCTTATGTTGTGTGCTTTGAGTGTGGAGAGCCTAGCCATATGCACAGAGTCTACCCAAAGCAGGATGAGCCAGTGGGTTGCAGCACAGGGAAGGATACTCCACTGGTGGTCATCATGGCTGCTGAGAGCATTTCCCCAGCTGAAAGCCTCATGTTCTGTCTGATGGCACAAATTGAAGGCCAGGAGGTTTGGGCCTTAGTTGATTCTGGCAGTGCACTGAACATCATCTCAGCCAGTTTCCTCCTGCTTCTGATCAGGTGTTACCCACTTTAAAGATGCTATGCATACATGGGGATATAGTGGTATCCCAATGAGTGCGTGTACCAGTGACAATCATTGAAAGTTGTAACCTTCAGAACTCCTTATCTGCTGATTTTGGGAGCACAAACGGCCCCAGGAACTAAGCTCCAGTTACTAGAAAACCCTTCTTTCTCAGTGAGTAGCAGGTGAACAATGAGACTGAGGCATATACGGGGATTTTCTGGTTCACTCCTTCTAGCAAATTCCTTCTTAAATGGACAAAATCATGTGCACTGCAGGGGGGCAGATGTCAAATGTGCAGAGAGAATTAGATTTGAGTGAGGTCTTTTGTTTCTGTGCCGGGTAAATACTGACTGCTTTATTTTTACACTGCAATATAGATCTCAATTTAAAGTAAATCCCCACCCAAATCTAACTCTCTCTGCAAAAGTAACATCTACCCCACCTGCAGTGCACATTTTTTTGTCCATTTGAGAAGGAATTTGCCAGAAGGAGTGAACCAGAATAACCCCCATTGTTCTCACGTTGGTAACAATGTCTTTACAGGGATGTGGGTGGGAAAGGAGGATGGTAATATAATAAATGCCTTAAAGAATGTGGTAGATGTAAATAGGTCTGTAATCTGTTGTTTTTACTAAATACCGTTTCAGAGCCATTCTCACTGCATAAAAAACGGCTCTGAAACGTGTAGGACTCTGCTTTTTAAACGTTTTGAAATACCGGTTATCTTTAACCGGTAAAGCAACTCTGGCGCTTTCCCTCTGCAGCCTTAAACGTTTTGAAATGGGGAAAAAAATGGCAATATACCATTTAACAAGTGCGGTGTGAAAGGGGTATACTGTAAGTGTCATATTTTGCTGTGAAAAATTATTTACTGTTCCATATTGCTTATGTGCAAGGTAAAAGGGTAGAACAGTTGTTGGTTCCCAGGAAACATGAGCAGATGGTATTGAGGGTGGCTCACACTCATCTGTGGGGTGCTCATTTGTGAGAGGAGAAAGCTCTTCATCGTATACAATTAAAGTTCTTTTAGCCTGGCATTAAAGAAATATTGTCAAGAATGTCCAGAGTTTCAAAAGACAGAATACCAGACAGAATTATGGGAACCCTTTGCTCCCCTTGAATTTGATAGGTACAGTGGATAAATCTGCTTGTGGGCATTAGTAAATATTAGTAGTGGTTGACTATGCCACCCAATACCCAGAGGCCATTACACTACGTAATATGAAGTCAAGTAGTATTGCCAAAGAATTACTATTATAGACCCAGTTGGGAATCTAAACAGAAGTCCTGATCATCAGGGTACCACTTATGTCTGTAAACTAATGAAGAATCTTTTTCGCTTGTTAGGGGTGAATCGTATTTCTATGTCTACTTACTATCCCCAGAGATATTGCCTGGTGGAACACTTTAAATAGACCCATAAACAAATGATAAAAATGGGCATTGTCTCAGGAAAAGCATGATTGGGACCTACCATTCGGTAGGTACTCCAAGCTTCTACAGTATTTAGGGGGTAATTCAGATATGCTTGCAAGGCTACCTATATTTGCAGCTGGAAAACTTTGCTCTAACGTACAGTACGCACGCCCCCCGCACTGACCGAATCCATGTAGACAGATGGATAAATCACTGATGGAATTTACACAGGATATATATATGGGTGTCTACATACATGCACACACAAAGACATGTACATGCATGTACACACAAAACACACAGACAATACAACATTTCCCAGGGGGAAGGAAGCAGTTTATACTGTTATATAGTGAAAAGAGAGGCTCATGAAGACAATCGGAGACTGGCTGAAAGATTACTTAAACTGCTACATTCTTCACATGAACTCAAGGTCAATTGTTTCATTCAGGCCTTGGGGTTCAAGCGACTGTAATTTTAGTATCCATGGAGAAATATTTTAAATAAATGCACAAACCATAATGTCCCTAAACATTTCACTGAAATACATGGCAGTGACCCCAAGGGCCTTACCCTAATCAGTTTAGAACATGTCGTACCCACAAGTCACAGAGGTGACTGTTTTATGGATCTATATAAACAAGAAGCTGCATGGATATAGGGATGGCCATCAGTGCCTTTGCCATCAATAGTTGCCATCAATGGCAAAAGTGCAACTGGAAATCGATAGTGTAAAACTATACAATGGGTGACCGTTGATAGTTTTATATATCAATGGTCCAATCAAAACATGTGGGAGTGGCTTCTTGGATGTCGGGGGCGGAACTATGCTCTGTGTCCAGCTACTTTGAAAAAAAAAGGTAAAACATTGGTTTTGCTGTGCCATCGAAGTAGGGAAACCATCTGGTTCTCCCCCATCGATGGCAAAAGTATTTGACATCGGCCATAAACCAACGATGATTTTGAATCATCAATGGTCAATGGCATCCCTACATGGATACTAAAATTACTAGCTACAGGACTTGGACACTCACATATACCTAATGTCAATTTACCATTTCTTTAACACATTGGTTTGCATTTGTGTAAACTATTTTTATTTATTAATGTATTGGTGTCTTTTAGGTGCTGACAGAGAATATTTTTGATAGTGGCTCTAAACTTTACTGGTTACCCTCTCTCCCCCTTCTCCCTCCCCTGGGTAACTGCTGTTTTCACAGAAAAGGAAGCCCGCTTACAGTCAATAAATTAACAACACAGTATGTAAATGAAGGTCTGATAGTGCATTCACTTTGGTTGGGAGCAGCACTGTGCTACAAATTTTGCGTGGCAGATGCTAGAACAGTTAGTTATGGAAACAGTTCTTTTCCTGTGTGCAGAAATATATTGAATGTATAAATGTAAAAAAGAAGTGTCAAGAAGAAAAGAAAATTAAAGGGATCGAACCTGGGACTCTAAGCGTGGAGTACAGAAATTTTGACAACATGGCCACAACACCAGGCAATAGAGACACAGGCTTATGTGTAAATGTAAGCAATGATCCTTTCCTAATGGTTTTGGTTATGCTATACTGGCTATGGAACTAAGCGCACAAATAAACCAAATGTCCGAGAACCATTCCTTTAACATGTTTGTTTGCACCTCTATACATTATTTTAATTTATTGATTTATTCTTTTTTTATTATCTCTCTCTATCTGACCATTGTCTGGGTGTACAGTATACAGCAGTGATTTTCAACCTTTTTACCTTGTGGCACACTTAATAAGATTTTAAAATTGCCAAGGAACACCATGAGATCCCCACAGGGAAAAACACATTGGCCCCCACAGGAAAAAAAAAAAAAAACCTATTGGCCTTTTATATAAAAAAACAATCACACTGGTCCCCACAGGTAACAAAACTAAAATACATTGGCCCTTTACATAAAAAGAAGAGACCAGTAAATAACAATTGAACCGGTGGTGGCTGTAAACTGGTTTGGGCATCTCTAGATCTGGGGGCACACTTGAGAGCAGCGCAAGGCACACTAGTGTGCCACGGCACAGTGGTTGAAAAACACTGGTATACAGTAACATGACAGTTGTCACTGGTCATTTGCCAGAGCCATAGGCGTGCGCAGCACATTTTATTAGGGGGTGCACTGTCAAAGCGGTGTGCCTAGCACCACCTATTGGGCATGTCTAACACCACCATTGGGCATGTCTAACACCGCCAATCAGGTGTGCACGCACTACAATATAAAACGTCTCTCAGCCACACCATAATCTGCTGCCTATTTCAGTTTTAATCTTCTAATTACTCTGTGTAACTGTACATGCAAATAAAGTCAAAATCATATCTGGATGACACAGGTATGTAGTGATATGACAATGGTGTAATACAATTAATAATGCAAAACACACATAATTGATTGATGGGTGCTTATTTTAATGGAATACAGGTCTAAAAAGCAAAAGTCTTTGGTAAAAGTTATTGCTGGTATTACTAGTAGCAATAATGGCCTTATTTTGGTTCATTCTTTCTGACAAAATCCTTCTTAGATGGGCAAAACCATGTGCACTGCAGGTGGGGCAGGTGTTACTTGTGCAGAGAGAATTAGATTTGGGTGGGGTTTTACTATAAAGTGAGATCTATATTGCAGTGTAAAAATAAAGCAGTCAGTATTTTCCCTGCACAGAAACAAAATTACTCACCAAATCTAATTCTCTCTGCACATGTTACATCTGCCCCCCTGCAGTGCACATGGTTTTGTCCATCTAAGAAGGATTTTGTCAGAAAGAATGAACCAAAATAAGGCCCTAAGTGTGGGGTGGGGGCACATCATTAGGGGGTGCCTGTGCACCCTTAACACTCAATGTGCGCACGCCTATGGCCAGAGCTTGTAATGTACAGTACTGTAGATCCATCCACCACTATTGACTCTACAGTACTGTATTAGTGCAGCATCATTAGCCACCCAGTTGTGAAGATGTGAATTGCATGCTGTGTATAATATCATGCTTCAACGCACCTTAACGCGCTTGTCTGTGCACAAATTCTGCGGGCACAAATCCTCTATTTAGGTGGAGAAACTGCAAAGATGAGGAAGGCTCCATCTGTACATAGAGTACACAACAATATCCTGTGAGAACCGGATGTGGCTCAGGTTCTCACTGTAACTGTTAAATCACAAGCTTATATTACAATGTTGGTGTCACACCAGCTGCATGTGATGTGTACGCCATGTTTATCTCAAATAGCCAAAGGTTGAATAACTCTCAGCTCAACAATATAAAAAGCTGACATTCTGTATATTTGTCACTCTTGGGGTAAAAATAAGATTGTGCTAACTTCAACAAAGACAAGTGAGTATGGCTCATATTCTTACAGATCTTTGTTTTTCAAATACTGAAAAATCTTTATTCTTCTATGATTATTTTATTTTCCAGTATACAGTATATAAATTTCTTTATTGAAGCAAAAAAAAAATCTAATGTAAAGCTAAGACTTTACCTTGTAAAGTTAATATAAAAAAGTCAGTGACTGGCAAAGTTTGGTAACATAGTGATCCCAAGGCTGCGGAAAAATACTGAGCAGTCTCAAGAAGAGTTGTTTCTATAATGCAGCAATAATGCAGACTTTAAAGTACTAATTAACAATAGATCTCTTTAGAAAACAAAGTACCATATATACTGGAGTATAAGCTGAGGTTTTCAGCCCTTTTCTGCTGAAAAAGCCAACCTTGGCTTATAATCAAGTCAGTGTCTTTACTAATGTAGCCGCGGCTTCGGGAACATGGTCGCGGCTACCATATGATATCAGCATACAGATCATATTAGAAGTCAAATGTGATCATTAGCTCACCTAAACCGTATGTATGGAGAGAGAAAAGGACTGGTCCAAATGTTACTTCAAGTGGGGGTAGTCATAGAAACATAGAAATTGTAAGGAGAAAATAACCACTTGGCACATGAAGTGATTTTTATCTCTTGGTAGCCTCAATACTGTTTGATAGAGAACAGAGGGGTAGATTTATTAAGCTCTGTGAATTGATAAAGTGTCTGTTTTTTTATCACCGGCCAATCAGTTCCAACCTGTGATTTTTCAAACCAAGCCTGTAACTTAACAGTCAGGAGCTGATTGGCTGGTGATAAAGTACGAGCCACATTATCACTTCACCGAGCTTAATAATTCTGCCCCTGAGGGGTAGATTTATTAAACTCGGTGAAGTGATAAACTGTCTGTTTTTTATCACCGGCCAATCAGCTCCTACTTGTAATTTTTCAAACCAAGCCTGTAACTTCACAGGTAGGAGCTGATTGGCCGGTGATAAAAACCAGACAGTTTATCACTTCACCAAGTTTAATAAATCTACCCTTTAGTTCTTTATGAAGCTATTCTTTGTATTAAAGCAACTTTAAATTGCTGTTGTCTTAGCCTTAGCACCTCTGATGGGAATCTATTCCAGCTATCTACTATCCTTTCTGTAAAGTAATGTTTCCTTTGAACCTCCCTCCTTACAGTTTTAGAATGTGTCCTTGTGTTTTAACATTTGTCTCCCAACTATATTTTTTAAAATCCTTTATTATATTATATTCTATTATATTATATTCTATATATTATATCCTTTATATATTATATTCCATTTGAAATATTCTATTGTGTGCCACTTTCCCTTCTCTGCTACAAACTATAGATGTTAAGATCTTTTAATCTTTCCTGGTAAGTTTTGTGGTGTAGACCTTGCACCACATTTATCATTATCATTTAGTTTTTCTTGGGACTGATTCCTCACCCTATGGTACCAAGGGGGAATTTACTAATATTGGCCATATACAGTCGATCCCCATATGAAACAAAAACTATCAGGCGCAAAGGTATAGGGCCAGATGTACTAAGCTTGAAAAGTGATAAAATGGAAAGTGATAAACAGCCAGCCAATCAGCTCCTACCTGCCATGTCATAGGCTGTGTTTGAAAAATGAAAGTTAAGAACTGATTGGCTGGCTGTTTATCACTCTTTATTTTATCACTTTTCAAGGCTTAGTACATCTCGTCCATAGACTTTGTTCCAACAAAATAAAAGTAAATTACACTATAAAATAATATAATATAGGGATGCTCCCAAATGCAATCCTAGAAATTGCTTTATAAAGAACTAGTAAATATTTTACGGTTAGAGAGCAATTTAATCAAGTCTACATATATAAATATAGAGCTCTGTAGTTGTAAAAGAGAGCGCCATACAACTGGAAGAATTCTTTCAGTTGTGTGGCGCTCTCTTTTACAACTACAGAGCTCTATATTTATATATGTACACTTGATTAAATTACTCTGTAATCGTAAAATATTTACTGATCCCCATATGAACAGGATTGGCTGTATACGACACGAAATATAGGAATGATAATTCCTATAAATTTACGAAGTTGTATTTTTATTATTCGTGTTTTCCGATGTCATACCCGTCCATATTTGTAACCGGTCATGTACGTATTTGATGGCCTTATACACTGCTCAGAAAAATAAAGGGAACACTTAAACAACATATTGTAACTCCAAGTCAATCACACTTCTGTGAAATCAAAGCAACACTGATTGACAATCAATTTCACATGCTGTTGTGCAAATGGAATAGACAACAAGTGGAAATTATAGGCAATTAGCAAGACACCCCCAATAAAGGAGTTGCTCTGCAAGTGGTGACCACAGACCACTTCTCAGCTCCTATGCTTTCTGGCTGATGTTTTGGTCACAAGTGGTTTTGGTAGTGTAGCTCATCCAGGTTGGCACATCAATTCGAGCTGTGGCAAGAAGGTTTGCTGTGTCTGTCAGCATAGTGTCCAGAGAGTGGAGGTGCTACCAGTAGACAGGCCAGTACATCAGGAGACATGGAGGAGGCCATAGGAGGGCAACAATAAAGTAGCAGGACTGCTACCTCCGCCTTTGTGCAAGGAGTAACAGGAGGAGCATTGCCAGAGCCCTGCAAAATGACCTCTAGCAGGCCACAAATGTGCATGTGTCAAACTGTGTGCAGAAACTGACTCCATGAGGGTGGTATGAGGGCCCAAAGTCCACAGGTGGGGGTTGGGCTTAAAGCCCAACACCGTGCAGGATGATTGGCATTTGCCAGAAAACACCAAGATTGGCAAATTTGCCACTGGCGCCCTGTGCTCTTCACAGATGAAAGCAGATTCACACTGAGCACATGACAGATGTTACAGAGTCTGAAAACGCCAAGGAGAACGCTCTGCTGCCTGCAACATCCTCCAGCATGATCAGTTTGGCAGTGGGTCAGTAATGGTGTGGGGTGGCATTTCTTTGGGGACCTGCACAGCCCTCCATGTGCTCGCCAGAGGTAGCCTGACTGCTATTAGGTACCGAGATGAGCTCCTCAGACCCCTTGTGAGACCATATGCTGGTGCGGTTGGCCCTGGGTTCCTCCTAATGCAAGACAATGCTAGACATCATGTGGCTGGAGTGTGTCAGTTGAGCAAAACTTATTTTTTACATGATCTCCAATTGCCTTGTCTCATTTGACAAGAATCTCATTCTCTATTTTAATTCCTAATAAAAAAAACATCTCTTTTTCTCTTTTCACTCATAGAACTGACTTTTTTGGACCCTCTTTAACGCATCTCACCTTGTGCTTTTGCATGTCTAATTACCTTTTTTCAGTATTGTCTAGAGTCTTCTTAAATTTCATAAAATATGTTTCCAATACTTTAAAAAGTGCAGTTTTCAGAGATTTGGCCACTTACCGTGTATGCACCAAGAACTGGAATATGATAGATTCCAAGGATTGGATTAATTGTGCAACTAACAGTTGGAGCCACGGTTGTTTGCTGAGCCGGTGCACCGAGGCATGCCTCTCACCAGGACAGGATCGTGCTAACTTCTCACATGTTCTCATGTCCATTGCCACAAATGGGGTGCGCTAATGTCTCACACACATGCGCGCCTCATTTACACCATAGCACAATGAATGGCACTGTTAGCTGCTTGAATAACATGGTTCCATCTGTATGGTGCTACTCTCTAGAAAACCTATGGGCTTTTATCCCACTACAACTCTTAGGGATACTGTACATACCTGATCCTTCCCAGCACTGCTGAGGGCATGCGGCATTCAACTCATCTGCAAATAAGACTCCAGATCTTAAACCAGAAATCCTATCAATACAAAGTACAGCTCTTAATAAAAGTATTTTGTTATTTACTTCATGCATACAGTGTTAGTAAAAGCAAAATGCAATGCTTACTGCATTACACACAATGAACCAGTGATAAGGGAGAAGTTATAAAGTAACTGTTGCTTTATCCCCGGCCAATCAGTTCCTAATTGTCACTTTTTAAACCCAGCCTGTATCTTAACAGTCGGGAGCTGATTGGCCAGTGATAAAGTCACAGACACTTTATCACTTCTCCTCCCTTATTATTGCTTCATACATCTTTCCAGCGTATGTAAGTTTTGGCTTATTTTCAGATTTTCAACATTTTAAAATCAAACTGCAAAGTCCACAAAAGAGTATTCTATCATTAAAGTATGTGATGAAATAACTTGTAAAGTATGTCTGAAAACACAAAGTAATTGTATTGTATGTTATTGAACAGCTTCTTAGACTCTGAAGATGATGCCCAAATTGGTAATAGTGATGACAGCTGTGGCCCTTGTCTGCCTTGTACAACTTGGGAAAGCAGAAAAGTAAGTCATAAAATTACTGAACAGTTCTTATTTATTTATAAAAATGTCATTTATTTTCATTTAAGCTCAGATAATTTTGTTGACATCATGCTACTACTTCTTACACAACTATTGTATATTTAGTCATACACAGTACTAGCACTGAGTTTTCCTATTACTTTGAACATAAACAATTTGATTTGGTCCTGGACCACCAACCTGAGGCACCCCTGCAAGAACATTGCAGCACCCCAGGGTGCCTAGGCACATAGTTTGAGATTCACTGCTGCAGGATTTATTTTTGTGGTAGATGAGGAGTGCATAGGACTGCCTTATATTACAGAAAAGCAAAAAAAAACACAATGGTAAATAAAAAATTGTCCCCAACAGGAATAAATAGAAAACAATTTGCCCAATAGGAAAAAACACCATATAGGCCACTAACAGGAATAAAAAACACTTTTCCCAGACAGAGAAAGCATAATATATATTACACCAGCTGCTGATATATGTGATATTCTACATATAACACCAGTAAAGGTGCACATCACATTACACTGTCGGGTAGCACATTATATTATATTGACCATGTACCTCTTCACATTACTTCAGTAGTGGTGCCATTTGCAATATAGCAGCAAAATATGCCCATTAATTTACAACAATCTACTTCCTAATTAAAACATAGTTGCCGACTTTCTGGCTGCTCTTTCTGGGAGAGAGCAGCCAGCTCAGTATGGCAGGGGGGCGGGCCCAAAGCAGGGAGGGAAAAGGGCGGAGCCACGGTTGTGATGAGCCATTTAGGGGCGTGGCTAGAGCAATCATGTCATTTTAGCCACGCCCCCTGCCATGCAATGCCAGTATTTTATGCACTGCGGGGAGCGGGGTTTAAGTGACGCGATCGCGTCATTTGACCCACGGAACCCCCCAGGGACCCCCTCTCCGCCGGAGAGGTAGGACAATGCGGGAGGGTTGCCGTCCTTTCCGGGGGGCCGGGAGGGGGACCCAATTTCCGGGACCCTTCCGGACATTCCGGGAGGGATGGCAACCCTGAATTAAAAACAATTATAGAAGGTTACCAATCATGGTATTTCATATGCTGTAGGTTTGGATCACATGATACCAACAGAGATAACAAACACCTTACAGCAGGCATGTCCAAACTATGGCCCTCCAGCTGCTGTGAAACTACAAGTCCCATCATGCCTTGCTACAGTTTTGCTGTTAGGGAATGCTAAAACTATGGCAAGGCATGCTGGGATGTGTAGTTTCACAACAGCTGGAGGGCCACAGTTTGGACATGCCTGTCTTACAGTATATTGTATTGGTATACAACCCAGTGAGTAATTCATTTGCACAGCTTCTGGGGTAATGTAGAAAAGCAAGCACAAAGAGAGAAGATTGTAAGATCTTCTCATGCTCATTCTAAGACAAATAGAGACCATGGGTTGGCAACTATATATAAGGGGCACACACCTCAGAAACTCTCCAACTTGTATTTGTAAGGAGAGTTTACCTGATGATATCCAACTGCTGTGTAGTGTGCAGAGATCAGAGGCCGATCCAGCAGGAAATGTCTCATGTTCCAGGTGAACCAGTCCTGCCATGCTGGTAGTGGAAACTGCTTCTATGCTGGGATTTGGACTGGCTGGATGGCTGCCAGACATCTAATGCAATACAGGCTGTGGGGCTTTGGGAGTGCATGGTGGGTCGGGTGCCGGACGGGGTCCTGACAGTCGGAATCCCAACAGGCATTCACCCAACGTCGGGATCCCGACTGTCAAAACACCGACAGCCGGGTTCCCGACAGCCGTCGGATATTTTCTCTCGTGGGGGTCCACGACCCCCACAGAGGGAGAGTAGAATAGGTGGCTCGCTCAGCGAGCCACCGTGCCCACAAGGGGCTTAGTTGCACTCACCATGCTGTCTGTGTCCAGGCAAGTCGGGATAATGACTGTCGGAATCCCGACTATCGGACCCCTATACCACACCAGGTGGGTCCACAAGACATATCTACAGCGCTTCTCTGGGGATGTTTTTTAGAGGCACAGTAATGGAGCTCAGTGCCAGTATATGTGTTATAGTAATATTAGTCTGATCCACATTACTCAGCCTTTGTAAAACATTTATATAGCAGCCAGCCTCTGTGATGGATCATGGACAGAATATGAAGGTGCTATTTGGGGCCACCTGGGTCCTATGCAGGCACATTGTGGGAAATCCAGGCCTGTTCAGTGTCAGTCAGTATGCAAGCTTCCATTAAAAACGTGGCTTTAATAGTATATTAGGAATTTAATGCTACTAGAAAAGCATTATTACCACTCAGCCAATATCTTAGGTTACATTTTAAGTATGGATTGGAAAATATAATATGGGAGGGAGACAGAGGGTGTCAGATAGACAAGGTCTTGGTTGACAATCAATAGTTCCAAACCATATGGTTGACATATATACAGTATGTACATTAACCATGCTCATCATGGTTCCGACATGGCACAGGTGCGACACGTATGCTGAGATGCATGTGCACACCCAAGGCCTTTAACCTAACATTAGCTGCACTCTGCCATAGCCTGACGTGCTGAGTCATGGCTGCAATAAGGCATACCAGATGGGTGAACATGAGAGCCACGATGAGCATAGCTACATCTGTATATATGGATACGGTCAAAAAGGCAACAATGCCGAATGGCAATGGTCAACAAATTAAAAGTTTTATTGGATTATTTTATGATTTTTTCAATGTTTTCCAATTTTCCACACTTTCCACACGTGGACTATGATAAGTTACGATTAGGGATGCCAATCCCGGGGCATTTTTTCAATCCCAGGATTGAAAAATGCTCAATCCCGGGATTCCCGGGATCCCAGGATTGGCATCCTTAGTTTGCTGGCGTGTGCCCAATACCCACCCCCACACCGGCCGACCTGCAGATTTACTTACATTGGCAGGCGGGCGGGCGGGCGGCCGGGAGTGGAGTAGGTTCTGAGGTGCATGGTGCCGTCGGGCTCGTGCACCTCCTCATCAGCACTGCAGCGGGAGGAAGGCGCGGGCGGGCCGGCGCAGGAGAAGAGGTGGGGCCGGGCGGCCAGGAGGAGTGACACTGACAGCAGTGTGGGCGGCGTGTGTGGCCTGCGCAGCGTGACCGTCACGCTGCGCAGGGCACACGCAGGGGTCTGGAACAGCAAGGCAGCGTCTGAGCTGACATGCGCAGTCTAATACCGAAATCCCGGGATTGAAATCCCGGACTTTTTAGGGCCAAATCCCGGGATCTTGCCAATCCCGATCCCGGGATTGGCCACCCTAGTTACGATAGCGAGTGCCAAGAGCAGCAATAATGAAGTGAGGCAACTGAAGTAAATCATGATAGATGATGCAGTACACTAATTGGGGAAACATGCTCTCAGGTGTTGACATTTACATATGTCCACATGTTGCTTGTGTTAACCTTTTTTTCAGTGTCAATCATGTGCATGTCTATCTTTTCGTGTTGACATAAAGTAGATATATGTTGACATAGATATTGTTGACCTAGACCTTGTCAACCTAATGAGCCACACCTGGGTGAAATGGGTAATAAATAAGTTGGAATATAAATTACCATTAGATTCACAGAGGATGTAATGAGCGGCAATGGGTCTGATTGTGACTTCTGAGTGAATAATGACAAATAGCTCATTTCTGAGGATGGACATGACTGTGTCTATGTACTGTAATACTGTGCTAGTAGGGTGGTTATTGTGTCTCACTGCTTTTCATCAAATTTGTAACTTTAAAAGTCTAAGGCGGGTGTGTGTTCCCTGTGTGTACTGTCTCTGCTTGTATTATTACCTACCCGGCTGCTGCAATGACCAGTGGTGCCGCTGACTGCTGCCTAGGCACAGTGCAGCTCCGCAGGTACGTGTTCCCGGTGTTATAACTGTACTGTCCCTGCTTATATTGCAACATACCTGGCTGCTGCAATGACCAGTGGCGCCACTGGTGGCTGCATAGGCGCTGTGCAGCTCGGCGGGCATGTGATCCCCGAAAGTGATGTCTAAATGCTCTCAATGTAATGTGTATAATGTATCAATGGAATGTATGTAATATCTCTCCCCGCCCCCCCCCATTTTTCATCCCCGCTTGATACTGCACTGTAACTCCCCCCCCCCCCTTTTTGCGCAAGCACACATGGCCAATAATGTTGATTCTATTCTATTCTTTTTAGTGTCTGGTGATACAAGAGGCACTTCACTATAAAATAATTTCACTCAGAAATCACTAATCATGGATTACTTTTTGATTTACTAATATTGCAGTTGCTGACATTACAATTTTTCTCTTTGGTGTAGGGAGGATGAAAGCAACCATGAGAATCAAGAAAGGGAGATACAGCAGGACAACGCTGACAATGGAGAAATAAGGGATGAGAGGGGATTTGCTGACATCCTTAAAAAAGTTATGTCAATTGCTAAGCACGTAGCACAAGGTTAAATCGGCCATTTTTAATAATTATATACATACATTTCTATATGATTGTTCTGTAACATATTTGGAAATGTTTTGATTCTGATAATTTGATCTATAAAACATGAACATAACTAACACAGCATTGCGTGGTTTTCATTTGTTTGATGCATACATGCTGGTCATTAGGACCAAGGGAAGTCTGTCATCCTGTCTGATGTACTGTCTTGTAGCATGTTATTTATTTAGTTTCTTATATAGTGCAGCAAATTATATTGCACTTTACAATAGGAAACAGAGATAAAACAACTTGGTAGTAATAAGCCGACATAGAGGTAGGAGGGCCCTGCTCACAAACTTACAATCTATAAGAATAATAGGAGGTCTACATAAGGATATAATTCCATAGCATGGCAGCCCCACCAGATTTCAAGACATTCCTGATGGGATTAGATATGACTGCTAATTGAGGTTATGTGGGGGGTTTGGAATATGATAGGCTTGCCTTAAGAGGTGAGTTATACAGAGAACGCTTGAAAGTTTGAAGGTTAAAGGTAAGTCTTGGTGCTTGCCAACAAATATCCTGCAATTATGAATGGGATCTAGTAATGAGTGTGGATGACATCTGCAGATCTTGTGCAGAGCGGAGAGGTCTGGTGGGGATATATTTTGATATAAGCAAAGAGATGTTGTAGTTAGGTTAATGGCCTTGAATGTGAGTAGAAGAGTTGTATAATGAATATGGTAAAATACAAGCAACCGATGGAAGGACTGACAGAGTGGATCAGCAGACGTTGAACATCTAGATAAGATCAGCCACACAGCTGCATTTAAAATGAATATAGCGGTGAGAGTCTTTTCTTAGGAATACCGCTAATAAGGCTGTTGCATTATTCAATGCATGTCATGTGATTGTAGTTATCTGTAGATAATTTTTTCATACTTTCAGCATACCTCCAATATGACCCTCTCCAGGAGGGACAGACTGCCCTATTCCTGACTTCCCTTTAATATGTGATTACCATCACCCGTGTTCAACTACCTTTCATATCAATTAACCTGTTCAAAACAGGTGATGGCAATCAAAAATTAAGAGGAGTAGAGTAATCTGGAAGGAATAGAGTAATCTGTCACTCCTGGAGGGGGTCATGTCGGGAGGTATGCTATAAGAGACTTTGTGGAGGTGACATGGTAGGAGAAAGATTCCTCCTGCTTAGAGAGACACCAGTCATTACCTGCATCAAGCTGTTCACCATCCTGCACCGTTATCTACTGTAAAAGTAATATACTGTACACTCACTGTTTGGTGCTCTATATAGAACCATACAGATGGGGCTGGCGCCAGCCCCGCCATTGCGCCAGCCCCGCCAGGGGGGCGTGCCCGCACGAGATGCTCGCGCGCCCCCTGGACAACAGAGCCTGTCTCCGGTCCACCCCGCCGTCACCAACCGTCACCCTCGCTGCCCGAGCGCCCCCCTAACCCTGCCCGTCTCCCTGAAATGGAGACGGACAGGGACACGCAGGGTCCCCGCCCTGAGACTGGGACGCACGTGCGTCCCAGTTCAGTGAAGCCCCTGCACTCGCCAGCGGGGAGGGTCTGGCGAGCCCCAGCCAAGGATGGCAGGGGCTCCATCTGTACTTCTCTGAAGAACATAGCTGTACCTACTGTAATAAACCAACAGTACTGGTAAGGTATTTTAGGCTTTTCATAGATTCATTCATTTGCTGGTGTGTGCCTGTAAACTGTAAAACTGTGCCCACAGCGTGGCGAGTGCAGCAAGCCCGCAAGGGGCTTAGTTGCGCTCACCATGCTGTCTGGGTCTGGGCAGTCGGGATCTCGATATCGAGCTAATGACTGTCAGGATCCCGACTGTCGGACCCCTGTACCACACCCGATAGTGGTAATCATTTTTTTTTTCTTTTTAATTTGAGCCATTCATGATAAAGCTGGATATGGTCAGGAGTCCCACTGGAGGTTTGCATATCCTCTTTGAATAGTACTCTGTCATAGTCAGTATCAGAATAACTAAACATCAAACCATGCGTGAGTTCAACACACGTTTGAGAGGTAGTCGCTGTACTCTCAAACAGCGAGCTGCTTTCCATGGTGGCATGTGTCTGTGCACACTCATACTGCCTCTGAATAGCGAATAGCGATAGCTCACCAATATGTGACCAATGCTGACAAGTGCTGAAGTGCTGTGGTGAACCAGCAAGTGGTGTTCAGTGGTACAAGTGAATCCCAGGTTCTCGAGGCATACAGGTGATCAACTTTATGCACAACGGGTGCCCGACAGACAATGACCAGATGTCAGTGTCCAAATATTGCAATCCTGAGGCAGCACTCCAAACAAAAGTGCAGGTAACTCCAACTAGGGAGATGAAATAGAACTCGTGCCCTCTATGCTGAACGGCCTTGCGGCATTCAGAAACATGGAATGTGGCAGTGTCGGTGGCACTCAAAATAAAAACTCAGCAGGCAGATGTACCCAACATTTCAAGGCCACAAGGCACCTTCATCAAGGTGCTTGAAAACAACAAAAGTGAAAAACAATCTTACCTACTGTAAATACTCCTAGGTCCATTCGTGGAAACCGGCATCACGCAGGGAAGCACACACACGTGACATCATCACACCGCATCAGACGCAGGGAGGCATGGAGGGAGTCACATGATCTGAAACCCCAATCAGTGTTAGGTCATATTGCTATGACAACATGTATAAACAATTTGAAGAATAAGTAAATACAATGCTTAAATAAACTTAAATCACCTGAGCTCATTAGAATACACATGTGTAGTCTATGCAACAGAAGGTCTGAGCAGTTATGTGGTGCTCCCACTCAGTGCCCACACCCATTCCATTCGTTCACCACAACATTCCCACCTTGTTCCATCATCCTTCTCACTCCATACATCCATCTCATTTAGTATACACATTAAGCTCCCTCAAGCATCTTGGTTAATTGCTAAAATTATAATAGCACATCTATCATCTATGCATCTAGACTTAGGGCCTTATTCTAGTTCACTCTTTCTGACAAAATCCCTCTTAGATGGACAAAATCATGTGCACTGCAGGGGGGCAGATATAAAATGTGCAGAGAGAATTAGATTTGGGTGGGGTTTTACTTCAAAGTGAGATCTATATTGCAATGTAAAAATAAAGCAGCCAGTATTTTCCCTGCACAGAAACAAAATAACTCACCCAAATCTAATTCTCTCTGCACATTTTACATATGCCCCCCCTGCAGTGCGCATGGTTTTGTCCATCTAAGAAGGATTTTGTCAGAAAGAGTGAACTAGAATAAGGCCCTTACTTCCACTATACAATTCCGTGCTGCTCTGTATTTCCCAAACCCTACTGCTGAGTTCTCCCATCTGTGCTAGCCTGTACTAATTTATCTGCACCATCTGTCTTTCCCCATCTGTGCCTTGCCTTGTCTGTACCACTGTTGCCAATTTCATCTGTGCTGCTCTGTCTCCCTCATCCACATGTGCTGCACAGTACACCCAACCACACTGCTCTGTCTACCTCTAATCCATGACAATGTTTTTTTTTTTCAACTGTACTGCTCTCCATCTGCGCTGCTCTGCTGTCCTCATCCACATGGCACTGTCCGCCATTCCACACCGCTCTGTCTACCCATTATCTTTGCCACTGTCTTTTCCCATCTGTTACTCTCTTACCCCAATCTGTGGCACACTCTTTCCATATCTGTTGCACTCTGTCTCCAACTGCATCACTCTGTCTTACCTCTTGCACCAATGGTTTCTACCCATCTTCACTGTTTTGTTCCTCCATCAGTGCTGCCTAGTCTTTCCCCTATCCACACATTTCTGTTCCCCAATCCACATTTCTCTGTCCCATATCCCAATCAACACCACTCTTACCTCATCTGAGCAGCTGTTTTCTGCTAAGACCTTCAGTTGCATAGACTGCATTTTTGAATTAGCAGCTCCACCGTTGTGTGAATGACAGCAATCTCACTCTGTGAGAGTGCTGAATCTGCACTTACCCACAGGCTGTGATGGCATACCATATCTGCACTGCGCAAGGAAAACATCCATTAAGTGTCAGCCTTAATGATCGGAATTCCATCACTTTTTGGAGTTTGAGTTACAACAGGTTTCTGAAATGCCAAATCATGTGTAGGAAGCCTTAATGGGACATGTGAAAACATAAGGTTTTTTGTATATAGATTTTCATCGCTTTTTTTTAGGGGTGGCATCATACATTATACCACACACTGTAATGCCCATTGCACATTTTAGAGAACTTCATAATAGCCATTACACATAAAGCCACACGCCATAATGCCCATTACACATTAGTCCACATGCCATAATGCATATTACATATTACCACATGCTGTAATGCCCATGGAGCTGCAACCGAGGGTCTCACTGGTGTAGCTGCCACTTGCCCCCCTGATGGAGCCGCCACAGGTACCCTGCTCCAGAGGGAAGGGGACCTGCGGTGGGTTCATCAGGGTTCCAGCAGCGGCAGTTCGATCAGGGAACAAGCAGCGGCGGCTCCATCAGAGGGACCCGTAGTGGCTGTTCAAAAGGGGGACTGAGGACTGCTCCAAAGGGGGCCTTTGGACTGCATGCAATGGCTGGCAACTTGCAGTGACTAAAAAAAAAGGGTCTAAATGGTGCTATGGGGCTCCCAGAGGGCTGGATCCCATAGCAAGCGTACTCCTTGTACACACTGTGCGGACCTCTCCAGATGCCCTAAGCCTATTAAGATGCCCTAGTTCCTAGGCAGTTGCCCAATCTGCCAATGGGTTAAGGCTGGCTTTGCCAGCACAACACACTGTTAGTAGTCATAATTTATGACTCATATCTGTCTTGTCTGTCATGGGATAATTTCAGTCTGTGTTGGTAATCGACTCTTTGGTGGCCTCCAGTGATGAATCTGTGCCATTTCAGCCCAGTCCTCTGTAGATAATTTATGCACAAGTGTGATCTCGTTATCCTTGCTGGGCTGGAGGTCACAGGTGTGTTGATTATCTGAGGCCTTCATAAGGCATTCTGACCTATACAACCGTGCCAGTTATATTTCCTAGTTCCCAGTTCAGTCTGAGTTGCTGTCCCTGTCTAGTCAGAGTTCTCAGTGTGTTCAGTCTGAGTTCTGCTTCAGTCTAGTCAGTTCTGTCTCAGCCCTGTCTGTATCCTGCTTTAGACCTGTCACAGTCCGGTGTACTCCAGCTAGCCCTGCTGCTGAGCATCCTGAGCCCCAAGCCTGAATTGTACTACACTATCTGTGTTCTTGGTCACAGTCAGCGGTCCTGTCTGCCTGCGCCGCAGTTCCCTGAGATCTGTCTGCAGTATCACCATCTTACAGATAAGTCAGGGGCTTCCACTGCAGCTGCTTCTTTTATTATTTATTATATGGTACCATCTCTGCATTGTTGCAGCAGCTCACACTAAGGGGTCTGGTTTGCCTTCTAGGGGTCATTCCTTCCATGTGCAGGAGTCTGGATTTTTATTTTGTATATACCACTTTGGTGCATTGTTGCACACGCATTTGGATAGACTCTGGGGGTACCCCCTCCTTTGTGTCCCTTTAGTTAGCTTTTCTTCTTGCACTCTTCTCGCCTTGGCGGACACGTTGTCCCACATAAGACCAGGCGGCATCAAGGGTGGGGACGGCATAACCAGCTCCGTCGAACACGGCTGTTATTGGTGAATCCTATCACCGCACGTGTCCGTCAACCATGAGGAGACGCAATAGAGTTAGGGGTCAGGTTTGGCGGTATCCTCCAGAGTCCTTACATTATAACAGGCCAACAAAGTAGTTCTGGAGCTGAGTTCAGTACTCTCAGTCCAGTCCAGTTTTTTGTCTTTCCGTAGTTTTTCTTGCCATAGTTGTTTGGTTTGTGACCTTGCACGGCTCTCCCATGCAGGCCATACAAGAGTCATTAGCGGCTCTAAATTTGGCCTTCACTGCCTTTAAACCTGGGTGGTTGGAGGTTTTGCAGCAGTCCCTACTGCAGCTGCAAAAACTCCTAACCGAGATTTTCCTGATCCTCACAGGGGTCATTCAGCCCCTAATGAGATCCTGTCTAAAAAGTTTGTAGTCAGCGAGTTCTCAGACCCAGAGACCCAGGAAAAGCATAGAAGTGTTCTACGGCCGAAGCTTTCACTGGAGGAGCGTCAGCGGCGTAGAGACTTTGATCTATGCTGATACTGTGGAGATTCAGGCCACTATCTCCAGGCTAGTGATTTGCGCAAACCTGGTGGTGGCGGCAGGGTGTTTCCTCTGGCCAAGTCGAGTCAGGTAGTTAGATATATGCCTATCTCCTCTATGGCAAAGGTACGTACTGCCGAATCATCCATTAAAAGCGCTCTGATTTATGATGGGGGTCCAAGTACTAAGAAGCCCCAATTTTGGTTCAGGAAGCAACAGAAGATGTACTCCTGAAATAATATCTTATCCTGTAAAATCAGAGTTGCAAATCCCTAAGGGGAAATCCCAGGTGATAGGCTCAGGTGGGATGTCTAGTACTGTAGCATTGCCTCCGATGTTGAGGGTCCCGGAGTTGCCTCCGATGTTGAGGGTCCTGGTGTTGCGGGTCCCGGGGTTGCCTCCGATGTTGAGGGTCCCGGGGTTGCCTCTGATGTTGAGGGTCCCGGGGTTGCCTCCGATGTTGAGGGTCCCGGGGTTGCCTCCGATGTTGAGAGTTCCGGAGCTGCCTCCGATGTTGGGGGTTCCAGATTGGTACCCAATCTCCAAGCCCCCGTGGGCAACTCCATTGCTGGGGGCCCGCTGGGCAACTCCATTGCCGGAGGCCCGCCGGGCGACTCCATTGCCGGGGGCCCGCTGGGCGAGTCTGATGCTGGGAGCCCGCAAGGTGACTCCATTGCCGGGGGCCCGCTGGGCGAGTCGGATCCTGGGGGCCCACCAAGGGAGCAAAGGGCCACAGCCCCAGGTGGGGGTCCAAAGGCCACAGCCTCAAATGGAGGCCCACAATCTCAGTTGTTAGCCCCAAGTGGGGCCCACAATCTCAGTTTTTAGCCCCAAGTGGGGGCCCACAGTCTCAGTTGTTAGCCCCAAGTGGGGGCCCACAGTCTCAGTTGTTAGCCCCAAGTGGGGGCCCACAGTCTCAGTTGTTAGCCCCAAGTGGGGGCCCACAGTTTCAGTTGTTAGCCCCAAGTGGGGCCCAAAGTCTCAGTTTCCAGCACCAAGTGGGAGCCCACAGTCTCAGTCTCTAGTATCAAGTGGGGTCCCGAGGGCCACTACCTCTGCTGAGGCCCCGAGGACCACTGCCTCTGCTGAGATCCCGAGGGCCACTGCCTCGGCTGAGGTCCCGAGGGCCACTGCCTCCGCCAGGGTCCCTAAAGTCACAGCCTCAAGTGCCATTACCCCAGCTATGCGGTCCGGTCAGTTAGCTGATAATAAAGCCAATTTTGACTCTTTTGATGATGTCTACCAAAAGTAGTTTAAGGTTTTAGCATAATATGCATATACAGGGAGAGCCCTGCAATTAGCATACTCAGGAAGAGATCAGCAATTAGTCACGTGTGTCAAACCATGTGTGTCTAAAATAATTATGGTGAATACTACTGTATATCATTGGGTATGGGTTGAACCTTTACAAATATAATTATAATTATAGCCTTTCAAACTTACTGAAAAGTATTATCTATGGCAATTTTAGAATAGATACAATTAAAGAGTCAGAGCAGGCAAAATTCATATAGCCCTATTACATAAATCAGTATGGCCGTGGTGTCACAGGTGGAGGGCTGGGTTGGATCGTGTGGTGCTCAGGAATCACTTTAGGACCAGATGGAGTAGGGTTAAAGCGAGCTGGTTTTATTATACAGTAGATGGTTTCATAAATGAAAATAAATCACTTATTCAAATAACGGCTTTGACATAAGGAAAACAAAGAAAGTCCCAAATAACGTCTTTGAGCAAAGTCTTTAGAAACAAATGGAAATAATGATAAAAGGCAATACAGCTTGCATAACTCACAAAGTGACCGGTGAGGCTGAGGGAGATCCAATATACGGGAAAGAGAGCTTTGATGATGGAATGGAGGGTTTATGGCAAAGACAGGTAATGATGGAAATGAATGACAGTCCAGGCAAGGTCACGGGAAAGAAATGGGTGATGATCCAGAAGGTACGGAGATGACTGTAAATGGGTGATTTTCCAAGCTGCAGGATATCCCAGGAGGCGATGTCCCTTTGTGGGGTGCAGGCGGACTTCGGGGTACCGGCTGGAGCCCACGGGCAGGTAGCACTGGTATCACCGGCAAACAAGCAGAAGGGCACTGAAAGGTCAGGATTCCTAGAGTCAGTAGCAGAGCGGACTAAGGTGAAGGCTGCAGTGGACAGGAGTAGCCAGGAGTCTCCAACTGCACAAGGCTAGGAAACCTTTGCACTGACACCAGTTCACCAGGACAGATCCCCGAAATACATAGTGGGTGGCTGTCATTGGTTTAGACGGTGCAGGAAGGCAGGAAACCTGAACTTGCCGTCCAATCTGCATTTTGCCCACATCCAAGATGGCGGCGCCGGCCCCCCACATCCGCCTCAGTCACAACTCCCTTGGGACTCACAGGGACCCGCCCCCAACACACAGTGCCTCTTGGCCGGCCAGGACACAGCAGCACGCCCGCACCAGAGACCCAGAATGGACAGGCAGCGGCGGGCACGGAGGGGTGAGTACCGGACCCGCCGTGCCTCACCACGGCCGTCTGTGACAGTACCCCCCCTTTTTTGGGTGCTGAAAAGGTACCAGGGGCGGATTGGGATGCAAAACCAGCCCGGGAAATATACGGAAGCAGCCCTGGGGGCGGGGTCTGCTGAGGGGGTGGGGTCTATCAAGAGGGGGCGAATGAGAGTTGCGTAGAGTTGCGGCCTTCATTCAATTTTTATGCAGTTGCATATGCAACTTTACACCAGGGTTGGCAGAATTTAAAGCAATAGGCCCTGGTACTCTGCAATAGATAAATTGGTGTCATAATAAAAACACACACACGATAGGTCCCATATTGCACACACATGTACACACACACACACACACACAGGAGAGGTCCCATAATGCGCGCGCACACACACGAGAGGTCCGATATTAGACACACACACAGGAGAGGTCCCATATTGCACACACACACACACACACACAGGAGAGGTCCCATATTGCACACACGAGAGGTCCCATGTTGCACACACATACACACACACAGGAGAGGTCCCATATTGCACACACACACACACATCAGAGGCCCGATATTGCGCACACACACACACACATGAGAGGTTCGATATTAGACACGCACACAGGAGAGGTCCCATGTTGCGCACACACACACACACACACACACAGGAGAGGTCCCATATTGCACACACACACAGGAGAGGTCCCATATTGCACACACACACAGGAGAGGTCCCATATTGCACACACACACACGAGAGGTCCCATATTGCACACACACACACACACACACAACACACACAGGAGAGGTCCCATATTGCACACACACACACAGGATGAGGTCCCATATTGCGCGCACACACACACGAGAGGTCCCATACTTTCTGAGTCCAGCGTGTCTCTCCTGCTTGTGACCTGATGACGTCACACACAGCAGCTGCTTCCCCTTTATCCCAGCCAGCCCACCTAACCTGTACACAGTAGCCAATAGGCTGTGTACAGCAGCACAGTGGGATTGGCCCAATTTGTCTGAGTGACAGTCATTCAATGCCCAGGCCAGCGGCAGCGCAACTTCATGCTGTGCACCGTTGCCAAGGCCGGGCATCAGGCTGTTTTGTCACTGACTGTCAGCTCAGCAGCTTAATGCAGTGCGCCGGGCGCTCGCCACAGACCCTGCTGTCGCTACCTCCTCCAAACTGCCTCAGGGTCTGCCTCATGGTATTTGCGCCACTGCCGTGGCCCCATCATCAGTAGTGTATGAAACAGACGAAGAATAACTTAAAAATATTAAAACACTAAAATATGAACCCAACCCCCCCAACTGAAAACCATCCAAAACATATATTACCCTCACACAGGACCCTCTTAACGCATGGGCATGATGGGCAGTTGCCCAAGGGCCCCATAATCCTAGGGGCCCAAGCAATAGCATGACAATGGTCCCGCAGACCCCGCGGTGACTTGAAGAAGACAGTGCTGGCAGAGTCTGCGGGGAGAGCCATTGCTGTGATGTTGCTGTGGGATGCTCTGCAGAGACATCACTGGGGCTTCTTAGCCACATAGCCACTGCGGCACGCACGAGCTGGGAGCGGGGACGGGGTTTGCCAAAAAGTTTACCCACCTCCTGAACATCTTGCTGACCATCTCCCGTGAGCCCGTCCCACCCCTACCACTGACAGCAGGCCCGGCAGTACATTGGAAACCTGCAGCCAGCCAGCCCTGGAGAATGGAGGTATCACTTCACACACAGCCAGCCAATCAAAAGTGGACACTTCTGATTGGCTGGCAGTCCTTCAGTGGCACCGCCAAATTCAAAATGCTTAATTCACGGTGCATTGTGGGATTGCCCCACTCCAAGTTACTGTCATCATTCTACAGGAGTGTTCTACAACACAGGTCTTCAACCTGTGGCCCTCCAGATGTTGTGGAACTACATGTCCCAGCATGCCCTGACAGTTTTGACATGCTCTTATAGGAAAGAATGTGGCAATGCATGTTGGAACATGTAGTTTTACAACATCTGGAGGGCCACAGGTTGAAGACCCATGTTCTACAATGTCAGTGTGGCTGCCCCTATATCTCACTATCGACCATCTGCAGGTCAGTATTAACCCTGTACACAGAGGCGGAACTTACATTGTAATTGATGCTGACAGAGATTCTGCCAGGCTGCCGATCTGAACTTAGTCGGAGCAGCCGCAGCATGTATATTCATAAGTGCGACTCCCATTGGGTGGGATTCAACTAGCGCCACATTCCTTCTGCTATTGGACAATGCAGGAGTTGCTGCCAATCACCGGTTCCTGCTGGTGTTGGGGGAGGGACCATAGAAGACTGGCGCTGGGGTGAGCTATATAGTAGTTTTTTGGACCCATACACCCCGCTCCCTCCATGTCCCCACCCCGCTATATCCACCCCTTTTGCTGGCTAGTCTCCAGTCATGTCCCCCCTGAGCGCTGGGTGGATCATAGCTTCACTGAGGGCGGGCTGGCTGGTTGGAAGACAAACGGGCAGCGCATTGTGTTCCCTCACTGAGGGGGAACCCATGCAGTGCGTGTCCCCCTGTAGTTAACAGTGAGAGCAGGGACTGGTGCTGAGGTAAGGATCTCTGCTGCTCTCAAAGGTGCCTATTTACATGTGTGGCGGCAGGAGGTGCAGGGTACAACAGGGGTGCTAATCTCAGGGGAAGGGGGGAGGTGAGTTATCAGCACTGCTCACCTAAGGTTATTAATTGTGGGTGTCGGTGTGGATTAGTGATCACAGACCCTTTCATCCTGTGTGTATATATACCCCTCTGTCACCCTGTGTATATGCCCCTATGTCACCCTGTGTGTACCACTCTGTCACCCTGTAGACTTGCCCCTCTGTCACCCTGTGTGTATGCCCCATTATCACCCTGTGTTTATATATACACCCCTCTGGCAACTGGTGTGCATCACGGCAATGGCACATACTATGATCCTATAACCCTTGAGACCACATCTCTTTTCTGGGATCTACCGCTGACATCCCCCATACCCCTATCATGGGATACATACATAACACAGGCGACGGGGATGCTAGTGGTCAAAAGATGTTTGTGAATGAGTGTCAATATATGTTTGTATAAATAAGTGTCAGTGCATGTATGTATGTATGTATGTATGAATGAATGTCAGTGCCTGTATGTATGTATGTATGTATGTATGTATGTATGTATGAATGTGAGTGTAAGTTAATGTATGTAAGAGTGCATGTATGTAGTGTGTCAGTGCATGTATGTATGTATGAATGAGTGCCAGTGAATGTATGTATGTATGTATGTATGTATGTATGAGTGTCAGTGCATGTATGTACTGTATGTATGAGTGTCAGTGCATGTATGTACTGTATGTATGTGAGTGTAAGTTATTGTATGTAAGAGTGCATGTATGTATGTATGTATGAGTGTGTCAGTGCATGTATGTATGAGTGCGTCAGTGGCAGTAATGTAGTGGGCGGTATAGCAGGGTCAGTAATGTAGTGGAGTGCGTAAGTGGTGTGTGTATGTATTGTATTAGGCAGGGGCACACTCTCACACTAACAAATGTAACATAGATACACATATACCCCCTGAGATCTCCTTCAGCTACCTCATAAATCCTCCTCCCCTCCCCCTGACACTGACAAAAACCTTACAGCCCCCACCTCAAACTTCTCACATGTATATCTCCCGACCCTACTCCCTGACAGCCCACAACCCACATAAACAAAACCCCTCCTCCACACAAATACCTGTCCTTACACCACGGTCTCAGCATATAGACGGCAGGCTCAGCTCCTCAGCTGACAGCAGGCAGCACATGTCACATGAGACACACAGTACTTGCTAAAGTTGATAGCAGCCAGGAAGGTCTTCTCTCTGAGTCCTCCGGGGGCAGGCAGGCTCAGTCTGGGAGGAAGCAGCGTTCTCAGCTGTTGGCTGCAGTGCTCCTCCGTCCTCTCTGAGTGCTCTCCCAGAATGCAGTTTGCCGCAATCTGGGAGACCCTGAAGCCTAAGCAGTTCAGCGATGTTGCCCACCACATCTTTAAATATTTTGGATGCAGAGGGGAGCTGCGCTTCGTCAAGCCCTGTGGCTTGCTGTCACTCACTAGTATACTGCTGCCAGACGAAAGTACCGCGGGAGGAGCTGCTCCGGCCGCACATGCGCAGCAGCCCTCCCACGGCCATTTTAACTAATGGCACTGATGTGGGCAAGATGCTGCGGCCGCTAACCGGCGAGATCGCGGTCCGCTGCCCGTGCAGGAGGGACCAGCGGCCAATTTTGTTCACTTATGGGCCGGCCCACCGGGATATGGCCCGGTTTCCCGGTGGGCCAATCCGCCCCTGAAAGGTACCTTCGAGCCTTGAGTGGATTCTTCCGGAAGAATTGCTTGACCAGGCTTGGAGCATGTAGATCTGAGGAGTCTACCCAGGAATTCTCCTTTGGGCCATATCCGGACCACTCCACTAAGAACTGAAGATGAGTATGATGACGACGACAGTCGAGGACTTTTTTCACTTCGAAATCAACATCCTTTTCAGTGGAAATTGGAGGTGTTTTGGGAGGTTTAGGATGGTATGGGTTCAATCGTAATGGCCTTAAAAGGGAGACATGAAAAGAGTTGGAAATCTTCATCGAGGTTGGCAGTTCTAGCTTGAACGCCACTGGATTGATGACACGGATGATTGGGAAAGGACCGATAAAGCGGGGAGCTAGCTTCATGGAGGGTAAACGAAGACGTAGGTTACGTGTGGATAACCAAACTAGGTCTCCAACCTTCAATCGAGCGATGTCTTTCCTTTTCTTTTCTGTGAATCTCTTATAGCGAGTTGAGGCCTTGCGAAGAGATTGATGAACCTCTGACCAAGTCTTTGAGAATTGTTGTAGTGAGGAGTTAACTGCTGGGACCTCCACTACTGGCAGACTTGTGAACTCAGGAGAACGAGGATGCTGGCCAAAGACGGTAAAGAATGGGGTGGTTTTGGAAGACGAATGATATGAGTTATTATGGGCAAATTCTGCCCACGGGAGCAATTCTACCCAGTCATCTTGTGCAGAAGAGATATACAAACGGAGAAAAGCCTCTAAGTCTTGGTTGACTCGTTCCATCTGTCCATTGGTTTGTGGGTGGTAGGCGGAAGAAAACTTTAATTTGATTTGTAATGATGAACACAGGGATCTCCAAAACTTGGCGACAAATTGTACCCCTCGATCCGACACTATCTCTTCAGGAAGACCATGTAATTTAAAGATGTGGAGGATGAAGAGTTGAGCCAGTACTGGAGCTGATGGAAGGAATTTTAAGGGAATAAAATGGGCCATTTTTGAAAAGCGGTCGACCACTACCCAGATCACCGTGTGACCTTTGGAGGGTGGCAGTTCTGAGATGAAATCCATGGACAAGTGGGTCCAAGGACGTTTTGGAATGGGTAGTGGTCGCAGGGTTCCAGCTGGAGCTGTTCTGGACATCTTAAGCTGTGCACATTGAGGACAGGATGAAATAAAACTGCAAATGTCTGTTCGCATGGAGGGCCACCAGTAGGATCACTGAAGGAAAGAGTCTTTTGGATTCCTGGATGGCCACGGAGACGTGAAGAATGAGCCCAGGTCAAGATCTTCCCTCGTAGTTTAGGAGGTACGAATGTTTTCCCAGAAGGTGGCATTGGGTGAACAGTGGTTTGAGCAAAGACTGTCGGATTCAGGATGGCCTGAGGTCGAGGAGAATCTTCAGTTACCGAGTCAAATGACTGAGATAGTGCATCCGCCTTGCGGTTTTGAGAACCGGGACGATATATGATCTGGAAATTAAAGTGCTCAAAAAACATAGCCCAGCGGGCTTGTCGGGACGTGACGCACTGCACATTGCGTAGAAACAAAAGATTTTTATGGTCGGAGTACACTGTGACTCGATGCGGCGCCCCCTCAAGAAGATAGAGCCATTCTTCTAAGGCTAATTTAATAGCTAAAAGTTCTTGTTCTCCGATGGGGTAGTTTCTCTCTGCTGGGAGGAATTTTTTAGAGAAGTACGCACAGGGTTGAAGTTCCTGGTTCTCCCCTCTCTGGGAAAGGATAGCTCCGACACCATCTGCAGAAGCGTCTTCTTCTAGGAAGAAGGGTTTGGCAGTGTCCGGTTGAAGGAGTATGGGAGCGGTGGTAAATGCATGTCTTAGCAACTGGAAGGCCCGTACCGCCTCTGGAGGCCAATGAGATGGGTCTGCTCCCTTTTGCGTGAGAGCGGTGAGAGGGGCGGTGATGGAAGAGAAGTCCCGAATGAAACACTGGTAATAATTGGAGAACCCCAGGAATCGCTGGATACCTTTCAATGAAGTAGGTGCGGTCCAATCTTGGATTGCTTTGACCTTGACAGGATCCATCTCGATGCCGGTACTTGAAAGAATATGGCCTAGAAAAGGAATGGTAGGTACTTCAAATACACATTTTTCTAGTTTACAGAAGAGATGATTTTTGCGGAGATGGGACAGTACCTCCTTCACGGTTTGACGATGAGCAGAAAGACTAGGAGAAAAAATGAGGATGTCATTGAGATATACAACAAGGGTGTGATACAACATGTCCCGGAAGATGTCGTTAACAAACTGCCGGAAAACGGTGGGCGCATTGCATAGTCCAAATGGCATTACCAAGTATTCGTAATGCCCATCGCGGGTGTTGAATGCCGTCTTCCATTCATCCCTAGAGCGTATCCGGATTAAATTGTATGCACCTCTTAAGTCTAATTTGGTGAATACCACTGCCCCTTTGACTTTATCAAACAGCTCAGTGATAAGGGGGAGTGGGTAACGATTTTTAACTGTTATGTTATTTAGCCCGCGGTAATCAATGCAGGGTCGAAGTGATCCATCTTTTTTTTTTACGAAGAAGAAGCCAGCACCGGCTGGCGAAGTAGAAGGGCGGATGAAGCCTTTCTGTAGATTTTCTAGGATATATGTAGACATTGCCTCGGTTTCAGGAACGGACAGAGGGTATGTGCGACCCCTAGGAGGAGTTTTCCCAGGAATTAGCTCGATGGGACAGTCCCAACTACGATGAGGAGGAAGAGAGTCTGCACCCCCCCCTTACTGAAGACATCTTTGAAAGAAATGTATTGTGGGGGTAGCATAGCGATGGAGTCATCTGAGCGAGTCTGTTGTAGCGGAAGCACTCGAGGAAGACAGGCTGAGAAGCAATTGGTACCCCAGGCTTTAATCTCCATGGTGCTCCAGTCCAGATGGGGGTTGTGCTTGGTTAGCCACGGCATTCCTAATACCAGGTCATGGGAGGACTTTGGAATGACAAGGAATTCGGCTGATTCTTGATGTAGAAGTCCAATTTGAAGAAGCAATGGCAGTGTCCGGTGGGTAATCTATCCCTTGGGTATCCGGCTGCCATCAACTGCGGTTCAATATAGTGGTTGTTCCAGAGGAAACACTGGAAGGGGAAATTGAGCAATGACGTTTGCCGAGAGAAAGTTGCCAGCTGCCCCCTAGTCCAGCAACGATTTTACTGGTATTGGACCTTGTGGAACGGTGAGCTGGACGAGGAAAGTGGATTCGGATACAGTAGGAGAGGTACCCAATACTCCCAACCTGGCCTCTTCTTTGCCGATTAGGACAGGTCGTTTCCCGGCCGCCGTGGGCAGGAAGAGACTAAATGAGCCGGAGACCCACAGTACATGCACAAATATTCTTTTCGTCGACGGGATCTTTCCTCAGGAGATAAACGGAACAGGTTGACCTGCATGGGTTCCTCAGGAGGTAGACTCAGAGAAAAACTGGGTTTTGGTGCAGATGAACTGGGAGGAGGGCGAGGCCGGTACCAGTCTGACCGGCTTCTCTCCATTTGTCGTTCTTAAAGACGGAGATCCACCTTGTTGCAGAGGGATATCAGGTCATCCAAGGTGGTAGGAGTATCCCGTGTGGTGAGCTCATCCTTTAGCCGACCTGAGAGACCGTTCCAGAAAGCCGACAGGAGTGCCTCCTCATTCCACCTCAATTCAGAGGCCAGAGTCTGAAATTGTATTACGTATTGGCTCAAGCCCCGTATTACGTATTGGCTCCCCTGTCGGATTCTCAGGATTTCAGAAGCTGCTGAGGACACCCTTCCTGGCTCGTCAAAGATCCGACGAAAGGTGGAGATGAATTCCGGATAATTGAACAACAAAGGATCCGATCTCTCCCATAGGGGCGATACCCAATCCAAAGCTGGGCCTGTCAGGAGCGAGACTATGTAGGCAACTTGTGTTTTGGGTGTGGGGAAATTGGAGGGCTAGAGTATGAAGTGGACATCACACTGATTAAGGAATCCTCTGCAGGCCTTTGGTGACCCGTCAAATTTATTAGGCGTAGATAAGTGGAGATGCCCCGCAGTGACTGGGATTGGGGCCCCGGCTAAAGAAGCTGTCGAGGATCCTTTGGTAGGGGCTGCTGGAGAAGCAGGTGCTGCTGGCTGAGGAGGTGAGAGTGTTGGCTGGACTTGAGCGACCTGTCTTTGCGATGCCTCCAGTTGTTCCAGTCGACCCATGATTCCCTGCAGGAGGTCCGCGGATAATCCCTGATTGCCACTCGACTCCATTGGGTCAGTGCAAACTGTCACGGGTGGAGGGCTGGGTTGGATCGTGTGGTGCTCAGGAATCACTTTAGGACCAGATGGAGTAGGGTTAAAGCGAGCTGGTTTTATTATAGATGGTTTCATAAATGAAAATAAATCACTTATTCAAATAACGGCTTTGACATAAGGAAAACAAAGAAAGTCCCAAATAACGTCTTTGAGCAAAGTCTTTAGAAACAAATGGAAATAATAATAAAAGGCAATACAGCTTGCATAACTCACAAAGTGACCGGTGAGGCTGAGGGAGATCCAATATACGGGAAAGAGAGCTTTGATGATGGAATGGAG
The DNA here is from genome assembly GCF_055691185.1 of Crinia signifera. Taxonomy (NCBI): domain Eukaryota; kingdom Metazoa; phylum Chordata; class Amphibia; order Anura; family Myobatrachidae; genus Crinia; species Crinia signifera. The sequence goes on along the minus strand of NC_139218.1, from coordinate 113,749,505 downwards.
GGTTTATGGCAAAGACAGGTAATGATGGAAATGAATGACAGTCCAGGCAAGGTCACGGGAAAGAAATGGGTGATGATCCAGAAGGTACGGAGAAGACTGTAAATGGGTGATTTTCCAGGCTGCAGGATATCCCAGGAGGCGATGTCCCTTTGTGGGGTGCAGGCGGACTTCGGGGTACCGGCTGGAGCCCACGGGCAGGTAGCACTGGTATCACCGGCAAACAAGCAGAAGGGCACTGAAAGGTCAGGATTCCCAGAGTCAGTAGCAGAGCGGACTAAGGTGAAGGCTGCAGTGGACAGGAGTAGCCAGGAGTCTCCAACTGCACAAGGCTAGGAAACCTTTGCACTGACACCAGTTCACCAGGACAGATCCCCGAAATACATAGTGGGTGGCTGTCATTGGTTTAGACGGTGCAGGAAGGCAGGAAACCTGAACTTGCCGTCCAATCTGCATTTTGCCCACATCCAAGATGGCGGCGCCGGCCCCCCACATCCGCCTCAGTCACAACTCCCTTGGGACTCACAGGGACCCGCCCCCAACACACAGTGCCTCTTGGCCGGCCAGGACACAGCAGCACGCCCGCACCAGAGACCCAGAATGGACAGGCAGCGGCGGGCACGGAGGGGTGAGTACCGGACCCGCCGTGCCTCACCACGGCCGTCTGTGACAGTACCCCCCCTTTTTTGGGTGCTGAAAAGGTAACTTCGAGCCTTGAGTGGATTCTTCCGGAAGAATTGCTTGACCAGGCTTGGAGCATGTAGATCTGAGGAGTCTACCCAGGAATTCTCCTTTGGGCCATATCCGGACCACTCCACTAAGAACTGAAGATGAGTATGATGACGACGACAGTCGAGGACTCTTTTCACTTCGAAATCAACATCCTTTTCAGTGGAAATTGGAGGTGTTTTGGGAGGTTTAGGATGGTATGGGTTCAATCGTAATGGCCTTAAAAGGGAGACATGAAAAGAGTTGGAAATCTTCATCGAGGTTGGCAGTTTTAGCTTGTACGCCACTGGATTGATGACTCGGATGATTGGGAAAGGACCGATAAAGCGGGGATCCAGCTTCATGGAGGGTAAACGAAGATGTAGGTTACGTGTGGATAACCAAACTAGGTCTCCAACCTTCAATCGAGCGATGTCTTTCCTTTTCTTGTCTGTGAATCTCTTATAGCGAGTTGAGGCCTTGCGAAGAGATTGATGAACCTCTGACCAAGTCTTTGAGAATTGTTGTAGTGAGGAGTTAACTGCTGGGACCTCCACTACTGGCAGGCTTGTGAACTCAGGAGAACGAGGATGCTGGCCAAAGACGGTAAAGAATGGGGTGGTTTTGGAAGACGAATGATATGAGTTATTATGGGCAAATTCTGCCCACGGGAGCAATTCTACCCAGTCATCTTGTGCAGAAGAGATATACAAACGGAGAAAAGCCTCTAAGTCTTGGTTGACTCGTTCCGTCTGTCCATTGGTTTGTGGGTGGTAGGCGGAAGAAAACTTTAATTTGATTTGTAATGATGAACACAGGGATCTCCAAAACTTGGCGACAAATTGTACCCCTCGATCCGACACTATCTCTTCAGGAAGACCATGTAATTTAAAGATGTGGAGGATGAAGAATTGAGCCAGTACTGGAGCTGATGAAAGGAATTTTAAGGGAATAAAATGGGCCATTTTTGAAAAGCGGTCGACCACTACCCAGATCACCGTGTGACCTTTGGAGGGTGGCAGTTCTGAGATGAAATCCATGGACAAGTGGGTCCAAGGACGTTTTGGAATGGGTAGTGGTCGCAGGGTTCCAGCTGGAGCTGTTCTGGACATCTTAAGCTGTGCACATTGAGGACAGGATGAAATAAAACTGCAAATGTCTGTTCGCATGGAGGGCCACCAGTAGGATCACTGAAGGAAAGAGTCTTTTGGATTCTTGGATGGCCACGGAGACGTGAAGAATGAGCCCAGGTCAAGATCTTCCCTCGTAGTTTAGGAGGTACGAATGTTTTCCCAGAAGGTGGCATTGGGTGAACAGTGGTTTGAGCAAAGACTGTCGGATTCAGGATGGCCTGAGGTCGAGGAGAATCTTCAGTTACCGAGTCAAATGACTGAGATAGTGCATCCGCCTTGCGGTTTTGAGAACCGGGACGATATATGATCTGGAAATTAAAGCGCTCAAAAAACATAGCCCAGCGGGCTTGTCGGGACGTGACGCACTGCACATTGCGTAGAAACAAAAGATTTTTATGGTCGGAGTACACTATGACTCGATGCGGCGCCCCCTAAAGAAGATAGCGCCATTCTTCTAAGGCTAATTTAATAGCTAAAAGTTCTTGTTCATCGATGGGGTAGTTTCTCTCTGCTGGGAGGAATTTTTTAGAGAAGTACGCACAGGGTTGAAGTTCCTGGTTCTCCCCTCTCTGGGAAAGGATAGCTCCGACACCATTTGCAGAAGCGTCTTCTTCTAGGAAGAAGGGTTTGGCAGTGTCCGGTTGAAGGAGTATGGGAGCGGTGGTAAATGCATGTCTTAGAAACTGGAAGGCCCGTACCGCCTCTGGAGGCCAATGAGATGGGTCTGCTCCCTTTTGCGTGAGAGCAGTGAGAGGGGCGGTGATGGAAGAGAAGTCCCGAATGAAACACCGGTAATAATTGGAGAACCCCAGGAATCGCTGGATACCTTTCAATGAAGTAGGTGTAGTCCAATCTTGGATTGCTTTGACCTTGACAGGATCCATCTCGATGCCGGTACTTGAAAGAATATGGCCTAGAAAAGGAATGGTAGGTACTTCAAATACACATTTTTCTAGTTTACAGAAGAGATGATTTTTGCGGAGATGGGACAGTACCTCCTTCACGGTTTGACGATGAGCAGAAAGACTAGGAGAAAAAATGAGGATGTCATTGAGATATACAACAAGGGTGTGATACAACATGTCCCGGAAGATGTCGTTAACAAACTGCTGGAAAACGGTGGGCGCATTGCATAGTCCAAATGGCATTACCAAGTATTCGTAATGCCCATCGCGGGTGTTGAATGCCGTCTTCCATTCATCCCTAGAGCGTATCCGGATTAAATTGTATGCACCTCTTAAGTCTAATTTGGTGAATACCACTGCCCCTTTGACTTTATCAAACAGCTCAGTGATAAGGGGGAGTGGGTAACGATTTTTAACTGTTATGTTATTTAGCCCGCGGTAATCAATGCAGGGTCGAAGTGATCCATCTTTTTTTTTTACGAAGAAGAAGCCAGCACCGGCTGGCGAAGTAGAAGGGCGGATGAAGCCTTTCTGTAGATTTTCTAGGATATATGTAGACATTGCCTCGGTTTCAGGAACGGACAGAGGGTATGTGCGACCCCTAGGAGGAGTTTTCCCAGGAATTAGCTCGATGGGACAGTCCCAACTACGATGAGGAGGAAGAGAGTCTGCACCCCCCCTTACTGAAGACATCTTTGAAAGAAATGTATTGTGGGGGTAGCATAGCGATGGAGTCATCTGAGCGAGTCTGTTGTAGCGGAAGCACTTGAGGAAGACAGGCTGAGAAGCAATTGGTACCCCAGGCTTTAATCTCCATGGTGCTCCAGTACAGATGGGGGTTGTGCTTGGTTAGCCACGGCATTCCTAATACCAGGTCATGGGAGGACTTTGGAATGACAAGGAATTCGGCTGATTCTTGATGTAGAAGTCCAATTTGAAGAAGCAATGGCAGTGTCCGGTGGGTAATCTATCCCTTGGGTATCCGGCTGCCATCAACTGCGGTTCAATATAGTGGTTGTTCCAGAGGAAACACTGGAAGGGGAAATTGAGCAATGACGTTTGCCGAGAGAAAGTTGCCAGCTGCCCCCTAGTCCAGCAACGATTTTACTGGTATTGGACCTTGTGGAACGGTGAGCTGGACGAGGAAAGTGGATTCGGATACAGTAGGAGAGGTACCCAATACTCCCAACCTGGCCTCTTCTTTGCCGATTAGGACAGGTCGTTTCCCGGCCGCCGTGGGCAGGAAGAGACTAAATGAGCCGGAGACCCACAGTACATGCACAAATATTCTTTTCGTCGACGGGATCTTTCCTCAGGAGATAAACGGAACAGGTTGACCTGCATGGGTTCCTCAGGAGGTAGACTCAGAGAAAAACTGGGTTTTGGTGCAGATGAACTGGGAGGAGGGCGAGGCCGGTACCAGTCTGACCGGCTTCTCTCCATTTGTCGTTCTTAAAGACGGAGATCCACCTTGTTGCAGAGGGATATCAGGTCATCCAAGGTGGTAGGAGTATCCCGTGTGGTGAGCTCATCCTTTAGCCGACCTGAGAGACCGTTTCAGAAAGCCGACAGGAGTGCCTCCTCATTCCACCTCAATTCAGAGGCCAGAGTCTGAAATTGTATTACGTATTGGCTCAAGCCCCGTATTACGTATTGGCTCCATGTATGTATGTATGAGTGTCAGTGCATGTATGTACTGTATGTATGAGTGTCAGTGCATGTATGTACTGTATGTATGTGAGTGTAAGTTATTGTATGTAAGAGTGCATGTATGTATGTATGTATGAGTGTGTCAGTGCATGTATGTATGAGTGCGTCAGTGGCAGTAATGTAGTGGGCGGTATAGCAGGGTCAGTAATGTAGTGGAGTGCGTAAGTGGTGTGTGTATGTATTGTATTAGGCAGGGGCACACTCTCACACTAACAAATGTAACATAGATACACATATACCCCCTGAGATCTCCTTCAGCTACCTCATAAATCCTCCTCCCCTCCCCCTGACACTGACAAAAACCTTACAGCCCCCACCTCAAACTTCTCACATGTATATCTCCCGACCCTACTCCCTGACAGCCCACAACCCACATAAACAAAACCCCTCCTCCACACAAATACCTGTCCTTACACCACGGTCTCAGCATATAGACGGCAGGCTCAGCTCCTCAGCTGACAGCAGGCAGCACATGTCACATGAGACACACAGTACTTGCTAAAGTTGATAGCAGCCAGGAAGGTCTTCTCTCTGAGTCCTCCGGGGGCAGGCAGGCTCAGTCTGGGAGGAAGCAGCGTTCTCAGCTGTTGGCTGCAGTGCTCCTCCGTCCTCTCTGAGTGCTCTCCCAGAATGCAGTTTGCCGCAATCTGGGAGACCCTGAAGCCTAAGCAGTTCAGCGATGTTGCCCACCACATCTTTAAATATTTTGGATGCAGAGGGGAGCTGCGCTTCGTCAAGCCCTGTGGCTTGCTGTCACTCACTAGTATACTGCTGCCAGACGAAAGTACCGCGGGAGGAGCTGCTCCGGCCGCACATGCGCAGCAGCCCTCCCACGGCCATTTTAACTAATGGCACTGATGTGGGCAAGATGCTGCGGCCGCTAACCGGCGAGATCGCGGTCCGCTGCCCGTGCAGGAGGGACCAGCGGCCAATTTTGTTCACTTATGGGCCGGCCCACCGGGATATGGCCCGGTTTCCCGGTGGGCCAATCCGCCCCTGAAAGGTACCTTCGAGCCTTGAGTGGATTCTTCCGGAAGAATTGCTTGACCAGGCTTGGAGCATGTAGATCTGAGGAGTCTACCCAGGAATTCTCCTTTGGGCCATATCCGGACCACTCCACTAAGAACTGAAGATGAGTATGATGACGACGACAGTCGAGGACTTTTTTCACTTCGAAATCAACATCCTTTTCAGTGGAAATTGGAGGTGTTTTGGGAGGTTTAGGATGGTATGGGTTCAATCGTAATGGCCTTAAAAGGGAGACATGAAAAGAGTTGGAAATCTTCATCGAGGTTGGCAGTTCTAGCTTGAACGCCACTGGATTGATGACACGGATGATTGGGAAAGGACCGATAAAGCGGGGAGCTAGCTTCATGGAGGGTAAACGAAGACGTAGGTTACGTGTGGATAACCAAACTAGGTCTCCAACCTTCAATCGAGCGATGTCTTTCCTTTTCTTTTCTGTGAATCTCTTATAGCGAGTTGAGGCCTTGCGAAGAGATTGATGAACCTCTGACCAAGTCTTTGAGAATTGTTGTAGTGAGGAGTTAACTGCTGGGACCTCCACTACTGGCAGACTTGTGAACTCAGGAGAACGAGGATGCTGGCCAAAGACGGTAAAGAATGGGGTGGTTTTGGAAGACGAATGATATGAGTTATTATGGGCAAATTCTGCCCACGGGAGCAATTCTACCCAGTCATCTTGTGCAGAAGAGATATACAAACGGAGAAAAGCCTCTAAGTCTTGGTTGACTCGTTCCATCTGTCCATTGGTTTGTGGGTGGTAGGCGGAAGAAAACTTTAATTTGATTTGTAATGATGAACACAGGGATCTCCAAAACTTGGCGACAAATTGTACCCCTCGATCCGACACTATCTCTTCAGGAAGACCATGTAATTTAAAGATGTGGAGGATGAAGAGTTGAGCCAGTACTGGAGCTGATGGAAGGAATTTTAAGGGAATAAAATGGGCCATTTTTGAAAAGCGGTCGACCACTACCCAGATCACCGTGTGACCTTTGGAGGGTGGCAGTTCTGAGATGAAATCCATGGACAAGTGGGTCCAAGGACGTTTTGGAATGGGTAGTGGTCGCAGGGTTCCAGCTGGAGCTGTTCTGGACATCTTAAGCTGTGCACATTGAGGACAGGATGAAATAAAACTGCAAATGTCTGTTCGCATGGAGGGCCACCAGTAGGATCACTGAAGGAAAGAGTCTTTTGGATTCCTGGATGGCCACGGAGACGTGAAGAATGAGCCCAGGTCAAGATCTTCCCTCGTAGTTTAGGAGGTACGAATGTTTTCCCAGAAGGTGGCATTGGGTGAACAGTGGTTTGAGCAAAGACTGTCGGATTCAGGATGGCCTGAGGTCGAGGAGAATCTTCAGTTACCGAGTCAAATGACTGAGATAGTGCATCCGCCTTGCGGTTTTGAGAACCGGGACGATATATGATCTGGAAATTAAAGTGCTCAAAAAACATAGCCCAGCGGGCTTGTCGGGACGTGACGCACTGCACATTGCGTAGAAACAAAAGATTTTTATGGTCGGAGTACACTGTGACTCGATGCGGCGCCCCCTCAAGAAGATAGAGCCATTCTTCTAAGGCTAATTTAATAGCTAAAAGTTCTTGTTCTCCGATGGGGTAGTTTCTCTCTGCTGGGAGGAATTTTTTAGAGAAGTACGCACAGGGTTGAAGTTCCTGGTTCTCCCCTCTCTGGGAAAGGATAGCTCCGACACCATCTGCAGAAGCGTCTTCTTCTAGGAAGAAGGGTTTGGCAGTGTCCGGTTGAAGGAGTATGGGAGCGGTGGTAAATGCATGTCTTAGCAACTGGAAGGCCCGTACCGCCTCTGGAGGCCAATGAGATGGGTCTGCTCCCTTTTGCGTGAGAGCGGTGAGAGGGGCGGTGATGGAAGAGAAGTCCCGAATGAAACACTGGTAATAATTGGAGAACCCCAGGAATCGCTGGATACCTTTCAATGAAGTAGGTGCGGTCCAATCTTGGATTGCTTTGACCTTGACAGGATCCATCTCGATGCCGGTACTTGAAAGAATATGGCCTAGAAAAGGAATGGTAGGTACTTCAAATACACATTTTTCTAGTTTACAGAAGAGATGATTTTTGCGGAGATGGGACAGTACCTCCTTCACGGTTTGACGATGAGCAGAAAGACTAGGAGAAAAAATGAGGATGTCATTGAGATATACAACAAGGGTGTGATACAACATGTCCCGGAAGATGTCGTTAACAAACTGCCGGAAAACGGTGGGCGCATTGCATAGTCCAAATGGCATTACCAAGTATTCGTAATGCCCATCGCGGGTGTTGAATGCCGTCTTCCATTCATCCCTAGAGCGTATCCGGATTAAATTGTATGCACCTCTTAAGTCTAATTTGGTGAATACCACTGCCCCTTTGACTTTATCAAACAGCTCAGTGATAAGGGGGAGTGGGTAACGATTTTTAACTGTTATGTTATTTAGCCCGCGGTAATCAATGCAGGGTCGAAGTGATCCATCTTTTTTTTTTACGAAGAAGAAGCCAGCACCGGCTGGCGAAGTAGAAGGGCGGATGAAGCCTTTCTGTAGATTTTCTAGGATATATGTAGACATTGCCTCGGTTTCAGGAACGGACAGAGGGTATGTGCGACCCCTAGGAGGAGTTTTCCCAGGAATTAGCTCGATGGGACAGTCCCAACTACGATGAGGAGGAAGAGAGTCTGCACCCCCCCCTTACTGAAGACATCTTTGAAAGAAATGTATTGTGGGGGTAGCATAGCGATGGAGTCATCTGAGCGAGTCTGTTGTAGCGGAAGCACTCGAGGAAGACAGGCTGAGAAGCAATTGGTACCCCAGGCTTTAATCTCCATGGTGCTCCAGTCCAGATGGGGGTTGTGCTTGGTTAGCCACGGCATTCCTAATACCAGGTCATGGGAGGACTTTGGAATGACAAGGAATTCGGCTGATTCTTGATGTAGAAGTCCAATTTGAAGAAGCAATGGCAGTGTCCGGTGGGTAATCTATCCCTTGGGTATCCGGCTGCCATCAACTGCGGTTCAATATAGTGGTTGTTCCAGAGGAAACACTGGAAGGGGAAATTGAGCAATGACGTTTGCCGAGAGAAAGTTGCCAGCTGCCCCCTAGTCCAGCAACGATTTTACTGGTATTGGACCTTGTGGAACGGTGAGCTGGACGAGGAAAGTGGATTCGGATACAGTAGGAGAGGTACCCAATACTCCCAACCTGGCCTCTTCTTTGCCGATTAGGACAGGTCGTTTCCCGGCCGCCGTGGGCAGGAAGAGACTAAATGAGCCGGAGACCCACAGTACATGCACAAATATTCTTTTCGTCGACGGGATCTTTCCTCAGGAGATAAACGGAACAGGTTGACCTGCATGGGTTCCTCAGGAGGTAGACTCAGAGAAAAACTGGGTTTTGGTGCAGATGAACTGGGAGGAGGGCGAGGCCGGTACCAGTCTGACCGGCTTCTCTCCATTTGTCGTTCTTAAAGACGGAGATCCACCTTGTTGCAGAGGGATATCAGGTCATCCAAGGTGGTAGGAGTATCCCGTGTGGTGAGCTCATCCTTTAGCCGACCTGAGAGACCGTTCCAGAAAGCCGACAGGAGTGCCTCCTCATTCCACCTCAATTCAGAGGCCAGAGTCTGAAATTGTATTACGTATTGGCTCAAGCCCCGTATTACGTATTGGCTCCCCTGTCGGATTCTCAGGATTTCAGAAGCTGCTGAGGACACCCTTCCTGGCTCGTCAAAGATCCGACGAAAGGTGGAGATGAATTCCGGATAATTGAACAACAAAGGATCCGATCTCTCCCATAGGGGCGATACCCAATCCAAAGCTGGGCCTGTCAGGAGCGAGACTATGTAGGCAACTTGTGTTTTGGGTGTGGGGAAATTGGAGGGCTAGAGTATGAAGTGGACATCACACTGATTAAGGAATCCTCTGCAGGCCTTTGGTGACCCGTCAAATTTATTAGGCGTAGATAAGTGGAGATGCCCCGCAGTGACTGGGATTGGGGCCCCGGCTAAAGAAGCTGTCGAGGATCCTTTGGTAGGGGCTGCTGGAGAAGCAGGTGCTGCTGGCTGAGGAGGTGAGAGTGTTGGCTGGACTTGAGCGACCTGTCTTTGCGATGCCTCCAGTTGTTCCAGTCGACCCATGATTCCCTGCAGGAGGTCCGCGGATAATCCCTGATTGCCACTCGACTCCATTGGGTCAGTGCAAACTGTCACGGGTGGAGGGCTGGGTTGGATCGTGTGGTGCTCAGGAATCACTTTAGGACCAGATGGAGTAGGGTTAAAGCGAGCTGGTTTTATTATAGATGGTTTCATAAATGAAAATAAATCACTTATTCAAATAACGGCTTTGACATAAGGAAAACAAAGAAAGTCCCAAATAACGTCTTTGAGCAAAGTCTTTAGAAACAAATGGAAATAATAATAAAAGGCAATACAGCTTGCATAACTCACAAAGTGACCGGTGAGGCTGAGGGAGATCCAATATACGGGAAAGAGAGCTTTGATGATGGAATGGAGGGTTTATGGCAAAGACAGGTAATGATGGAAATGAATGACAGTCCAGGCAAGGTCACGGGAAAGAAATGGGTGATGATCCAGAAGGTACGGAGAAGACTGTAAATGGGTGATTTTCCAGGCTGCAGGATATCCCAGGAGGCGATGTCCCTTTGTGGGGTGCAGGCGGACTTCGGGGTACCGGCTGGAGCCCACGGGCAGGTAGCACTGGTATCACCGGCAAACAAGCAGAAGGGCACTGAAAGGTCAGGATTCCCAGAGTCAGTAGCAGAGCGGACTAAGGTGAAGGCTGCAGTGGACAGGAGTAGCCAGGAGTCTCCAACTGCACAAGGCTAGGAAACCTTTGCACTGACACCAGTTCACCAGGACAGATCCCCGAAATACATAGTGGGTGGCTGTCATTGGTTTAGACGGTGCAGGAAGGCAGGAAACCTGAACTTGCCGTCCAATCTGCATTTTGCCCACATCCAAGATGGCGGCGCCGGCCCCCCACATCCGCCTCAGTCACAACTCCCTTGGGACTCACAGGGACCCGCCCCCAACACACAGTGCCTCTTGGCCGGCCAGGACACAGCAGCACGCCCGCACCAGAGACCCAGAATGGACAGGCAGCGGCGGGCACGGAGGGGTGAGTACCGGACCCGCCGTGCCTCACCACGGCCGTCTGTGACAGTACCCCCCTTTTTTGGGTGCTGAAAAGGTAACTTCGAGCCTTGAGTGGATTCTTCCGGAAGAATTGCTTGACCAGGCTTGGAGCATGTAGATCTGAGGAGTCTACCCAGGAATTCTCCTTTGGGCCATATCCGGACCACTCCACTAAGAACTGAAGATGAGTATGATGACGACGACAGTCGAGGACTCTTTTCACTTCGAAATCAACATCCTTTTCAGTGGAAATTGGAGGTGTTTTGGGAGGTTTAGGATGGTATGGGTTCAATCGTAATGGCCTTAAAAGGGAGACATGAAAAGAGTTGGAAATCTTCATCGAGGTTGGCAGTTTTAGCTTGTACGCCACTGGATTGATGACTCGGATGATTGGGAAAGGACCGATAAAGCGGGGATCCAGCTTCATGGAGGGTAAACGAAGATGTAGGTTACGTGTGGATAACCAAACTAGGTCTCCAACCTTCAATCGAGCGATGTCTTTCCTTTTCTTGTCTGTGAATCTCTTATAGCGAGTTGAGGCCTTGCGAAGAGATTGATGAACCTCTGACCAAGTCTTTGAGAATTGTTGTAGTGAGGAGTTAACTGCTGGGACCTCCACTACTGGCAGGCTTGTGAACTCAGGAGAACGAGGATGCTGGCCAAAGACGGTAAAGAATGGGGTGGTTTTGGAAGACGAATGATATGAGTTATTATGGGCAAATTCTGCCCACGGGAGCAATTCTACCCAGTCATCTTGTGCAGAAGAGATATACAAACGGAGAAAAGCCTCTAAGTCTTGGTTGACTCGTTCCGTCTGTCCATTGGTTTGTGGGTGGTAGGCGGAAGAAAACTTTAATTTGATTTGTAATGATGAACACAGGGATCTCCAAAACTTGGCGACAAATTGTACCCCTCGATCCGACACTATCTCTTCAGGAAGACCATGTAATTTAAAGATGTGGAGGATGAAGAATTGAGCCAGTACTGGAGCTGATGAAAGGAATTTTAAGGGAATAAAATGGGCCATTTTTGAAAAGCGGTCGACCACTACCCAGATCACCGTGTGACCTTTGGAGGGTGGCAGTTCTGAGATGAAATCCATGGACAAGTGGGTCCAAGGACGTTTTGGAATGGGTAGTGGTCGCAGGGTTCCAGCTGGAGCTGTTCTGGACATCTTAAGCTGTGCACATTGAGGACAGGATGAAATAAAACTGCAAATGTCTGTTCGCATGGAGGGCCACCAGTAGGATCACTGAAGGAAAGAGTCTTTTGGATTCTTGGATGGCCACGGAGACGTGAAGAATGAGCCCAGGTCAAGATCTTCCCTCGTAGTTTAGGAGGTACGAATGTTTTCCCAGAAGGTGGCATTGGGTGAACAGTGGTTTGAGCAAAGACTGTCGGATTCAGGATGGCCTGAGGTCGAGGAGAATCTTCAGTTACCGAGTCAAATGACTGAGATAGTGCATCCGCCTTGCGGTTTTGAGAACCGGGACGATATATGATCTGGAAATTAAAGCGCTCAAAAAACATAGCCCAGCGGGCTTGTCGGGACGTGACGCACTGCACATTGCGTAGAAACAAAAGATTTTTATGGTCGGAGTACACTATGACTCGATGCGGCGCCCCCTAAAGAAGATAGCGCCATTCTTCTAAGGCTAATTTAATAGCTAAAAGTTCTTGTTCATCGATGGGGTAGTTTCTCTCTGCTGGGAGGAATTTTTTAGAGAAGTACGCACAGGGTTGAAGTTCCTGGTTCTCCCCTCTCTGGGAAAGGATAGCTCCGACACCATTTGCAGAAGCGTCTTCTTCTAGGAAGAAGGGTTTGGCAGTGTCCGGTTGAAGGAGTATGGGAGCGGTGGTAAATGCATGTCTTAGAAACTGGAAGGCCCGTACCGCCTCTGGAGGCCAATGAGATGGGTCTGCTCCCTTTTGCGTGAGAGCAGTGAGAGGGGCGGTGATGGAAGAGAAGTCCCGAATGAAACACCGGTAATAATTGGAGAACCCCAGGAATCGCTGGATACCTTTCAATGAAGTAGGTGTAGTCCAATCTTGGATTGCTTTGACCTTGACAGAATCCATCTCGATGCCGGTACTTGAAAGAATATGGCCTAGAAAAGGAATGGTAGGTACTTCAAATACACATTTTTCTAGTTTACAGAAGAGATGATTTTTGCGGAGATGGGACAGTACCTCCTTCACGGTTTGACGATGAGCAGAAAGACTAGGAGAAAAAATGAGGATGTCATCGAGATATACAACAAGGGTGTGATACAACATGTCCCGGAAGATGTCATTAACAAACTACTGGAAAACGGTGGGCGCATTGCATAGTCCAAATGGCATTACCAAGTATTCGTAATGCCCATCGCGGGTGTTGAATGCCGTCTTCCATTCATCCCTAGAGCGTATCCGGATTAAATTGTATGCACCTCTTAAGTCTAATTTGGTGAATACCACTGCCCCTTTGACTTTATCAAACAGCTCAGTGATAAGGGGGAGTAGGTAACGATTTTTAACTGTTATGTCATTTAGCCCGCGGTAATCAATGCAGGGTCGAAGTGATCCATCTTTTTTTTTTACGAAGAAGAAGCCAGCACCGGCTGGCGAAGTAGAAGGGCGGATGAAGCCTTTCTGTAGATTTTCTAGGATATATGTAGACATTGCCTCGGTTTCAGGAACGGACAGAGGGTATGTGCGACCCCTAGGAGGAGTTTTCCCGGGAATTAGCTCGATGGGACAGTCCCAACTACGATGAGGAGGAAGAGAGTCTGCACCCCCCCTTACTGAAGACATCTTTGAAAGAAAGGTATTGTGGGGGTAGCAAAGCGATGGAGTCATCTGAGCGAGTCTGTTGTAGCGGAAGCACTCGAGGAAGACAGGCTGAGAAGCAATTGGTACCCCAGGCTTTAATCTCCATGGTGCTCCAGTCCAGATGGGGGTTGTGCTTGGTTAGCCACGGCATTCCTAATACCAGGTCATGGGAGGACTTTGGAATGACAAGGAATTCGGCTGATTCTTGATGTAGAAGTCCAATTTGAAGAAGCAATGGCAGTGTCCGGTGGGTAATCAATCCCTTGGGTATCCGGCTGCCATCAACTGCGGTTCAATATAGTGGTTGTTCCAGAGGAAACACTGGAAGGGGAAATTGAGCAATGACGTTTGCCGAGAGAAAGTTGCCAGCTGCCCCCTAGTCCAGCAACGATTTTACTGGTATTGGACCTTGTGGAACGGTGAGCTGGACGAGGAAAGTGGATTCGGATACAGTAGGAGAGGTACCCAATACTCCCAACCTGGCCTCTTCTTTGCCGATTAGGACAGGTCGTTTCCCGGCCGCCGTGGGCAGGAAGAGACTAAATGAGCAGGAGACCCACAGTACATGCACAAATATTCTTTTCGTCAACGGGATCTTTCCTCAGGAGATAAACGGAACAGGTTGACCTGCATGGGTTCCTCAGGAGGTAGACTCAGAGAAAAACTGGGTTTTGGTGCAGATGAACTGGGAGGAGGGCGAGGCCGGTACCGGTCTGACCGGCTTCTCTCCATTTGTCGTTCTTAAAGACGGAGATCCACCTTGTTGCAGAGGGATATCAGGTCATCCAAGGTGGTAGGAGTATCCCGTGTGGTGAGCTCATCCTTTAGCCGACCCGAGAGACCGTTCCAGAAAGCCGACAGGAGTGCCTCCTCATTCCAGCTCAATTCAGAGGCCAGAGTCTGAAATTGTATTACGTATTGGCTCAAGCCCCGTATTACGTATTTGCTCCCCTGTCGGATTCTCAGGATTTCAGAAGCTGCTGAGGACACCCTTCCTGGCTCGTCAAAGATCCGACGAAAGGTGGAGATGAATTCCGGATAATTGAACAACAAAGGATCCGATCTCTCCCATAGGGGCGATACCCAATCCAAAGCTGGGCCTGTCAGGAGCGAGACTATGTAGGCAACTTGTGTTTTGGGTGTGGGGAAATTGGAGGGCTGGAGTATGAAGTGGACATCACACTGATTAAGGAATCCTCTGCAGGCCTTTGGTAACCCGTCAAATTTATTAGGCGTAGATAAGTGGAGATGCCCCGCAGTGACTGGGATTGGGGCCCCGGCTAAAGAAGCTGTCGAGGATCCTTTGGTAGGGGCTGCTGGAGAAGCAGGTGCTGCTGGCTGAGGAGGTGAGAGTGTTGGCTGGACTTGAGCGACCTGTCTTTGCGACGCCTCCAGTTGTTCCAGTCGACCCATGATTCCCTGCAGGAGGTCCGCGGATAATCCCTGATTGCCACTCGACTCCATTGGGTCAGTGCAAACTGTCACGGGTGGAGGGCTGGGTTGGATCGTGTGGTGCTCAGGAATCACTTTAGGACCAGATGGAGTAGGGTTAAAGTGAGCTGGTTTTATTATAGATGGTTTCATAAATGAAAATAAATCACTTATTCAAATAACGGCTTTGACATAAGGAAAACAAAGAAAGTCCCAAATAACGTCTTTGAGCAAAGTCTTTAGAAACAAATGGAAATAATAATAAAAGGCAATACAGCTTGCATAACTCACAAAGTGACCGGTGAGGCTGAGGGAGATCCAATATACGGGAAAGAGAGCTTTGATGATGGAATGGAGGGTTTATGGCAAAGACAGGTAATGATGGAAATGAATGACAGTCCAGGCAAGGTCACGGGAAAGAAATGGGTGATGATCCAGAAGGTACGGAGAAGACTGTAAATGGGTGATTTTCCAGGCTGCAGGATATCCCAGGAGGCGATGTCCCTTTGTGGGGTGCAGGCGGACTTCGGGGTACCGGCTGAAGCCCACGGGCAGGTAGCACTGGTATCACCGGCAAACAAGCAGAAAGGCACTGAAAGGTCAGGATTCCCAGAGTCAGTAGCAGAGCGGACTAAAGTGAAGGCTGCAGTGGACAGGAGTAGCCAGAAGTCTCCAACTGCACAAGGCTAGGAAACCTTTGCACTGACACCAGTTCACCAGGACAGATCCACTAAATACATAGTGGGTGGTTGTCATTGGTTTAGACGAGGCAGGAAGGCAGGAAACCTGAACCTGGCATCCAATCTGCATTTTGCCCACATCCAAGATGGCGGCGCCGGCCTCCCAGCTCCGCCTCAGTCACAACTCCCTTGGGACTCACAGGGACCCGCCCCCAACACACAGTGCCTCTTGGCCGGCCAGGACACAGCAGCACGCCCGCACCACAGACCCAGAACGGACAGGCAGCGGCGGGCACGGAGGGGTGAGTACCGGACCCGCCATGCCTCACCATGGCCGTCCGTGACACGTGGTATAATAGTATGATCAAAAACCGGCAGTTGGCCAAATTACATAAAACATTACTGCCATAGTACAAGCATATACTGAAAGAATATAGGCATATGATTATGACTGGAGTATTATGCAAGATCATTCATATATATATATGTATATATATATATATATATATATATATATATATATATATATATATATATATATATATAGAAATTAGGGCGGAGTGAAAAAACTGAAATTGAGAAATAAAAAATCGGCTAGTGTGGGAAAGTTGTGACCTGAATAAGAAACGTGCAAAATCTTTTTGATCTGAGTCAACATCTTCTGTTCTGGCAAGAGGCCTGAAGTTTCACTTTTTTGGTGAAAATGATGAAAACTGTGAAGATGCTCCGATCTAGTTAAAATTATGTCATGATGTCAGAGTGGTTTATTAATATACTTTAGCTTAGTAAAAGATAGTACGAGCTTGTCCTAGTGCAAAGTGACTGACTTTGGCGGGAGAAAAAATCCCTGATAAATTTTCATGGTTTCAATTGTGACGATGGTGTTTTCTCCGGAATGTGGTTTTTTTTTTTTTTTTTTGGGGGGGGGGGGGGGGGGATGCTCTGTTATTGATGTGATCAAGAAAAGAAACTTGGTGAAAAAAAAACAGGGTACAGTAAATCCCTTTTGTTTGCCTTTAATAGAATAGTGCACCTATGTGTCTTCTAATGTCCAACAAACTCTTTAGTGAATGCTCAAGTAGGTTCAGTAACAATGCATTACACTCTGCTCTTTAGGTGCAGGATTTAAAACACTTCTGTTTATTGTTTATTGTATTGTATTGTATTGTCAGTTTATTTGTTTACACTGTTACTTGTAATACTTATTGTAACAGTTACTGTTTTTCAATAACAGACTGCAACAGTTATTTCTTATTAGCAAGATCTGACAACCAGACACTCTTATTGATAAGACACAATGGGGCAGATGTATGAAAGATTGTTATGGGGGAGAAGGGGTATCAGCGCACGTTATGTGCACTGATGCCGCTTTTCCCCCATGTATGATGGAGCCAGCGTGCGGTAAAGGACAGGGGCGCTATGTGCCCCTGTCCATATCGGTGCTGCTATCTAAATGATAGCAGGCTAAATGTATGAACGGTCAGCATCATTACTAGTTAAAAAAAATGAGGCTTTTCTATGAACTGTTGTATCACTGCCTTTTGGCCCTTATTCAAACCTGATCGCAGTAAAAATTTGTTCTCAAAATGGGCAAAAAAATGCTGCACTGCGGGGGGGCAGAGTGAGTTAGATATGGGTGGGGTGTGTTGAAACTGAAATCTAAATTGCAGTGTAAAAATAAAGCAGCCAGAATTTACCCAGCACAGAAACAAAATAACTCACCCAAATCTAACTCTCTCTGCACATGTTTGTTGGGCATTAGAAGACACATAGGGGGAAATTTACCAAAATGGATTCGTAAAAAATAGGTGTATTCGTAGGCAGAAATACACCTATTTTTTACACATTTGTATTTTTTGGATTTACAATCCCGAAAATACAACAATTCGTATTCCTAATGATGGGACATTCGTATTTGTATTCACAAAGACGAATGTCTACACCATCGATAGAATACGACAGAAATATACAAAAAAATAGTAGCGCTAGATCAATGTAAAACAATATCACATTTAATATATAAAGTGCACAAAAAGGTTAAAAATAGACAAATTCATAAAAACAAATGCACCAGCACCTAGAGAAGTAATTGCCTGGGCGTAGGGTCCATTCCTATAAACGTCGCCTGTTTCCGGAGAGATAATAGAGTCTCTTCACATGAAAAGATAAAGATGATAATTACCGCAGGAGGTCCAAAGTGTGGTTCTTAATCCTTCTTAGGATGGCATTAGAGCAAAGTCCAACAAATTGGTTTTGAGGGTATCAGCCTCAGGACTCCATTTCAAACGGTCTGTTTATGGGTGAAGTAATCCGGTGGCGACTGGTCTGGATCCCCAAATGGTGGTGGGTAGCAGAGATGAGTTGGCAGTAGGTAGCTGGTGCAAGGTGCCTGACGCGTTTCGCTGCATGAGGGGGCAGCTTTATCAAAGGATTATCAATCATCGATAGAATACGACAGAAATCACCATTCAAAAGAATGGTGGTTCCTGATTTACTAAGCAGCCGTACTGATAATACGGCTGCTAATTGGAGTGAAACAGGCATGCAAATACGACAGGAAAATACACCTTGCTTTCTCTGTCGTATTTGCCTTTAGCCTGCACTGATCAGTTAGATCCGTGCAGGCTTCAGTGTAAAAAAAATAGAAAAAAATAAATAAATTTTAAAAAAAAAACAGCGTGGGGTCCCCCCCACAGCTGTAACCAGCACCAGGCTGAAAGAGCCAGGGCCGGTAATTAAAAATCAGGGAACCCGACAAATAGGGGTTCCCCGATTTTTAACAACCAGCCCCAGGCTCCAGGTCCGGGGCTGGTTCCCAAAATACAGGGGACAAAATGAGTAGGGGTCCCCCGTATTTTAAGAACCAGCCCCAGGCACAACCAGCCAGCAGGGTAATGTCACAGCCGGGGGACACTTATTATATAAGGTCCCGCGGCCAAAACATTAACCCTACCGACCAGTCAGCCTGGCCAGGGGCCCTGGGGGAGTGGGGACACCCAATAAAGGGGTCCCCCCCTCCAGGACTTACCTGACCAGGCTGAAGCCTGGTGATGTCCCCGGTGACCCTGGGCGGTGGTCACCGGGCTGATAGTGGTGTAAAAAAAATAGATGAAAAAAACTATTGTTTAAAACTGTGGAACTATGAGTCCCAGCAAGCCTCCCCTGCAAGCTGGGACTTGGAGAACCACAAGTCCCAGCCTGCGGGGCATTAAAGGGCCCGCTGGGTCTTGTAGTTCCACAGTTAAAAAAATAGTACAATAAACACACACTGACACAATGAAAATAAAAGTTTAATACATACATTACACACATACTGATACTTACCTTTCTTGATCCCATAGGTAGCCCTTTGTCCTGGTGTCTGGTGTCCTGTGTCATCCTCCAGGTCCATGTCGGCGGTCCGTGTCGTCCTCCAGGTCCATGTCGGTGTCCGGGTCCGAAGAAATCCATGTTGGAGCAGTGGAAGGAAATCCTACTCACCTGGTCCTGTGCTGAAGATGTCTTGTCTTGGTCCGCCGTAATCCAGGTAATCTTCATGCTGTCGCCGGTCCCCGCACTGTCCGCATCGCACTGAGGAGAGATGCTGAGATGTTTCATACTCGGCGCCTCTCCTCAGGATGATTTCTATTGGCCGCCTAGCGTCCCCTCCGCTGCATCCCCGGGACCAGCCGCCCCCCATGCCCCCGGGCAGCCCAGGAGCCCCGTAACCAGCCCCACGGAAACCCAGCAGCAGCCCCGCTGACAACGGCGCCACGCGATCGCGGCGTCCGTGCACCAGCCAGCACGCACGCGGTACCAGACGCCAGACGCTGAGCGTCTCATCCGGCGGGCGCAGCACCATCAACACAGGTACCGGCAGCCCCTCTGAGTCCCAGAGCAGAAGCCCCGGAGCCGCATACAGCGTCTGGCTCCCCCGGCTACCCGGCAGTAAAACCCCGCTGAAAACGGTGAGCGCGCCATCCCGCAACTCACCCCAGCCCCAGTGACCAGCCACAGCGTCCATTAGGGGGGAAAAAACAGAGCAGGGCACACCACCAATAACCCCTATCTACAGCGCCGGCAGTGGATGGAGAGATTCCTCTCTCCACAGATGCCGAGGGGGTCACATAAAACACAGGATCAGAAGACACAGTCTGGCACCAGGTCCCAGTCACAGACACGCTCCAAGATGGCCGCCGCATCCGACAGGCAGAGGGACACAGTATCCCAGGTTCTGTTTTCACAACCCTCTGACACATTCGAAGGGCCACTCTGAAGTAGTCAAGGCAATTCAAGAGACAATGGGTCCCCTGATGGAGGCACAGGCAGCTAAGTTTAATACTGCTATAAAAGATGTCACAGCACAGCTGAAACAGGTAGCCCACATGCAGCATACCACCGAATGCAGGGTGGGGGAGCTCTTTCATGATGTGGCCACACTTAAAGGCTCTTCCTCCAGCCTCCAGCAAACCTGCTATGAGCTGCAGAATAAGATCGACGATCTTGAAAACCGATCGAGAAGTAATAATTTAAGGATTGTGGGTCTGGATGAATCTGTAAGGGGCCCTGACCTGTATAAGTTCCTACAAATATCCCTGCCCGACATGCTTCAGATCTCGGCCCAATGCAAAGATATGGTGGTCGAGAGGGCACAACGCTTTGGCCCAGCCCGTACTACACGTGGTAGCAGACCGAGGGTCGTGATATTCAAATGCCTGAACTATTTGCATAAAAACGCTATTTGGTCAGCTTCTAGGAGACACCGGGACTTGACATGGAATGACGCCAAAATATTCATTTTTCAAGACTACTTAGTTGAAGTCACCAGAGCTCGTAAAGAGTTTGCCCCGATATGTACAAAGCTGTTTAACTCCAAAAGAAAATTTGCATTGCTCTACCCAGCCCGACTGAGAGTATTCGAAGGAGATACGGCCAAAGATTTTACAACTGCTGCACATGCCGACAGCTACCTAGCCGTACAAGCAGGAGAAGGGGACACTGGCTCGGAGCATTAGGAAGCACCAGAAATGGACGAATAACAAGGGAGGGTGATTCTAAGCGTTGATGTGAGAGGGTGACGGCTGCATACCAGAGATGACGCCGCTACAAGAGGAGACAGCTATGGGTTTGAATTTCTTTTTTGGGAAATGATTTTTTCTTCATGTCTTTCTCTCTTTCAAGGCACGAGAACACACAATAATAATGTCTTATTGTCACCCACTAGTTTAAATGAGACACTAGCTGGACTTTTTCTTTCATTATTTTTCCCGTTTTTTCCCCTTTTTTTTTTTTTTTTTTTTGGGGCTGTCTGCCACATAGGCCAAACATGGCGGAAGGGGTGAATCTCCACAATGATTAGCCCAATGTTATGCAATGTTATGCATCGATACAAGGTTCACTATTTATAGGTCTAATATTTCTTTGAATAGAGCTTAAAGTAAGGCTTAAAGCCAATATGTTATAATTATTATGAGGGGGCCTTATGGGACGGTTTGGGGTAATTGGGGGGGATTGCTAGGGGGATCGTTAGGCAGAGGATGTTGTGTATGGAAGTTCTGATTAGAGTATTATTGACTTTCATGTTGGCTTCTGACCAGCAGAGGCGAGTCAAGATTTATGTTCTATGTTTGTCTTTTGTCTTCCCTAAGTTTGTCCAGTTTTCTCTTGTGTGTTTTCCCCCTGCCCGTCCAGGGTATGAGAAATCATTTAGGATACATGTGTAAGATTCCGTAATGGCAATGCTTAAGCTAGGCACACTGAATGTGGGTGGATTTAATACACCTGCTAAACGCAGGAAGGTCTTAACATACCTTAACAAAATGTCACTGGACATAGCCTTCCTCCAGGAGACCCACCTTATTCCTCGTGAGGTGCTAAAGCTAAATATGCTACGATGGACGGTAATGGTGTCAGCATCATTTAATTCTAAATCGAGAGGTGTGGTGATCCTTATCAGGAACGCTATTGATTACAAAATTGTGTCAACTGAGGTTGACGAGGAGGGAAGATATGTGATAGTAAATGTGATTATACATGATGTTCCGTATATTCTGTGCAATGTATATGCCCCCAATACTAATCCCAAGGAGTTTTATGCGTCCCTGGTTGCCAAGCTTGATTAAGTACAGACCCAAGCGTTGATACTGGGGGGAGACTTCAATGTAGTAGCGTCACACATATTAGACAGAAACACACCTACACCTAGAAGTAACCGTCATCCCGACGAAACCATAGGGTCCCTCTGTGACCGATTCCAATTAGTAGACGCCTGGAGGTCATGTTACCCTGTAGAGAGAGACTATACGTGCCTGTCTTCCACGCACGGTACCCTCTCCAGAATCGACTATATTTTGATCCCCCGCCATCTGTTCCCCAGAGTGGCGGATGCAAAAATAGAAACAATTAGTCTTTCTGACCATGCCTTGTGCTGGGTACAATTTGCCGCCCAGGTTGATAAAGGACCGATTCGCCAATGGCGCTTTCCGGCATACCTGGCAAACTCCATTCAATTCAGATCTATGCTAGAAGCGGCACGGATGGACTTCAAGCACAACCATGCAGAATTAGAAACAACAGACCCTTTGCTGTTCTGGCTAACTTCTAAGGCCGTACTGAGAGGGAACATAATATCTTACTGCAAGAAAAGAGACAAAGATTTAGATAAAAATTACTTAGAGGCACAGGCAAAACTGACCCAATCTTTTACCAATTTTAAAAACAACAAATCAGGGCTCAACAAATCCTGTTACTATAGGGACAAAACAACATTTGATAACATCCTCACAGGTATAGAGAAGAAATTCAGTTTTCATAAAAACAGCAAATTCCATCGATTCGGAAATAAGGCAGGGAGACTATTATCACACTTGCTGGCAGGTAGACGCCCTCCCACAATAGTGAGGTCCATAAGGGACCAGAATGGTACCCTAAAAAAATCAAACGCCGATATAGCAAAGGTGTTTTTTTACTTTTATTCCTCCCTCTATTCTGCCCCCTTGATAGATGAGAAGGCCAAAGAGGAGTTTTGGGCCAACCTTTCAATACCTGGCCTCACAGACACACAAAAAGAATCCTTGATCTCCCCGATAACACCTGAGGAAATCCAGTCCACGATCACTGGGCTTAAAACAGGGAAATCCCCGGGCCCGGATGGATTTGCAAACGAATATTTTAAAATATTGTCCCCTAAATTGGGCCCCCCCTTGGCGGCGATGTTTAATGCAATCATGTCTGGAGGGGCTCTCCCTGCATATTTCAATTCAGCGGTTATACGAATTTTACCTAAACCCGGTAGAAATGTAGAGGATCCTAGCTCTTATCGCCCCATATCATTATTAAATACAGACTACAAATTATTCACAAAGATTTTATCTGACAGGCTCAAGCTAATACTCCCCCACCTAGTCCACCCAGATCAGTCTGGGTTCATTTGGGGCCGCCAGTCCGTGGTAAATATCCGGAAACTGTTGGCTGTGATGGAATGGCTTAGGGTTCACCCATCCGGGGAGCAGAATGTTGTCCTCTCCCTGGATGCGGAGAAAGCCTTCGACTTAATCACATGGGACCATGTGTTTGAGTCGCTCCACAGATTTGGAGCTCCCCCTCAATTTATTGGCCTTCTTAAAATTTTATATACTAACCCGGCCACCCAGATACTTAACAATGGGTTTCTCTCCCAACCATTCTATACACAAAGGGGCACCAGACAAGGATGCCCACTGTCCCCATTACTTTTCGCACTAGCCTTAGAGCCCCTGGCCATAGCCCTGAGAACATCCACCACATCCACTGGAATAAGGGTTGGAGGGGAAGAGGCCAAATTGGCCCTCTTCGCCGACGACATGCTGATCTTCGCATCAAACCCAAACATAGCTATCCCGGAGATAACGTCCCTGATAGAACAATTTGGCTCTTCTCAGGCTTCAAAGTCAATTACACCAAGTCTGAATTGATGATTCTCACAGGCCCAAACGACTCATCCATTTTAGGCTCCCCATTATCCCAGTTCTCTATAGTGAGGCACACAATGAAGTATCTGGGCATCCGGGTGCCCCCTTCTATATCAGAGATCTATTCGGCCAATTTTCGCCCCGTAATAGCAGAAATCTCTGCCCTCCTTCACAGATGGACTACTCTCCCCCTCTCCACGATGGGGCGGGCAGCGGTTATAAAAAGCATTGCGTTCCCTAAGTTAGCATACCTACTGCAAATGATACCAATGTCCCTCTCCAGACATGATTTCTCCATTGTCAATACTATTTTCTCTAAATTCTTATGGGCTGGCAAGAAACCGAAAATAGCATACGCAAAACTGCAACTTCCCAGGTCTGAGGGAGGACTCAACATCCCTGACCCCTCAACATTTAGCAGGGCAGTCAGCTTTCGCTATATATCGGATTGGTTCTGGCGGCACTCCATATTTACAAACCGTGCAGTTGAGGAAGCACTATTCGCCCCATACTCACCAGCGGCCCTCATACACACCCCGAAGGGAATGATCAGGCAGGATATACTTTATAACATTTTATTTAAAGATACATATAAGGCCTGGATATACACAGATAAAACATTGCGAAGATCCCCCCCAGGTCTCCCGCTTCATTACGTTCTGGGGTAATCCCCAGTTCACTCCGGGACTGGATAACCCCCAATTCTTGGTCTGAAAGAAAGCTGGTCTGGCGGCAATCAGGGACGTGTATGATCCGGGAGGCCATCTCTGATCTTTCGCAGATCTGAGAGAAATATACAAATTACCGAACAGTCACTTTTATATGTTCCTACAAATCAGGCATATGATTCAGTCCCTGCCCCCGGCTGGCCCAGAGGGAGCGGAAACTGACTCGATCAATACCAATATGACATTGGCTCACACGGGGGTATATAGATTGAAGTACTACTATATGGAGGCAGAAGTTACAGCTGGGGAAAATAAATGGAATAGAACACTATCAGCCTGGAAATCCGAGATACCATTGATCCCGGAGTACTCGGTGGTCCTGAAGCACTGCCAACAGACCATGAAATACCTCCATTCAGCGTCCCTCCAGGAGGTACATTGGAAGGTAATACACAGAGCATATGTGGCCCCAGGACAAAGGGCCCATATGATCACTGGAGAACTTGACACATGTGTTAAATGTGGACAGAGGCGAGCCACCTTCTTTCACAATCTTTGGCAGTGCGGCAGGATAGCCACATACTGGAATAGGCTTATTGCATTTATAAATAACACCTTCCACCTAAAGGTGGCAAAAAACCCTACTGTGTGTTTGCTGCTGTTAATGGGAGACTGGGACTGGGAAGGCAAGAAAAAGACCCTGCTCCTGGTGGTTACAGCGATATTGGGCATAGCGAAGAGACTGATTATGAAGTATTGGATTAAAAAATCGTCCCCCACTATCTTGGAAACAAAAACCGTCATAATGAACACCTTATATATGGAGAGACAGGCCACGGTACCCGACGTGGAATCGGGAGTAACAAGATTCTATAGAAAATAGGGTCCCTATATTGAAACCTTGCCCAGCACCACCCAAACCCAAATCCTGAGCCTTTATGAAAACACGTCATGGTACTTGGTACGGCAATTGGGAACTACATAGGAATCTTTAAGAAGTCACTAGACTGTAAACGGAACACTGGACCCACTGGTAGTGTGTAAAACCATTATTGGATCTTTATTCTGAATCGGATATATAGTAGTTATCTCAATACCCTTCCCTCCCCTTACCTTCCCCTTGTCTTGTCTGGTCTAGTTTGACTTATATTTGTTTTTAGAATGTTGATAAAGTGGTGAAAGTCACAGAGGTGATCTCTATGCCTCAATATTAAAAGGATATATACTCATAGCTTATAACAGGTCGGTAACAAAGTAAAACCTGCAATGACTAAAGTAAAGCCACTACTTGAATGTATTCCATAATGTTTTTTGTTTGTTGTTATATGTTATTATTGAAAAATGAAAAATTTGGTCACCCTGCGCGGTGCAGTTTATCAAACAAGGAAAGAATTGTCGCCTTGACATCTGCTTTTTTTTTTTTTTTTTTACACTTTGTGACCAATTCAATAAAACGTATTTGAAACAACAGTTAACACATGTCGTCATTACTGTCTCAGATGTATGATATGGCAGGTGTGAATGTGTTCTTAAAACACCCCCACTATCCACGTCAGCCCCAAGAGTGGTGAGCAGATGCATTACAGGTCCTCCTGACCTTATTATACCCCAACTATCCATGTCGGCACGGAGTGGACTTTATAAAGTGCTGAGCCAGAAGCTTGGCGAGGGGATGCGGTTTACTTTACATGTATTTTGTGTCCCCTCACGGGGCTCGCTGCGCTCGCCACACTTATAAAATCTACTCCACGCTGAAGTGGATAGTTGGGGTATGAATAGGTTGGGAGGATGCATTCCGCGTCACCTCGTGGGGCTCGCTGCGCTTGCCATGCTTCGGGGTGACGTGGATAGTGGGGGTGTGCTAAATCCCATTGCATCACATAGACATGTACACTGGGGGTGTTGTGCTAAATCGCATTGCATGCAAAATCGCATGCGAGCGCATGCGATTTTACATTTGATGTGATGCGATTGGCAGTCAGGGTGCAGTGAATAAATTAACTAGTGAGATCGCATCACATCGCACGGCACGAAAACGTGCCATGCGATGCGATTTCACTACGCTGAATAGCCCACTAAGTAAATAGCTTAGTGTGCGCCCTGCAAATACACAAGTACCGGAAATTTTTTTGGCACAAATGGGGCACCCCTGGAATTATACACGACACATGGTGGCACCTCTGGAATTTTACATGACACATGGTGGCACCCCTTTAATTATACAGCACACATGCACATGGAGCACCCCTGGAATTATACATGACACATGGCGGGACCTCTGGAATTATACTAGACAAATATTGGCACCCCTGGAATTATACATGACGAATGGCAGCACCCCTGGAATTATGCATGACACATGGCATCACCCCTGGAATTATACATGATACATGGTGGCACACCTGGAATCATAAGCGTGCGCAGCCCATTTTCTTAGAGGGTGCACCATTGGAGGGGCGTGTCCATCACCGCCTACTGGGCGTGTCCATCATCGCCTAGTATTACACATAATGCCACACACTGTAATGCCCATTAGACATAATGCCATGCACAATAATGCCCATCACACATGCAACACACAGTAATGTCCATTCCACACAATGCCACCCAACATAATACCAAACACCATAATGCCCATCACACATAATGCAACACACTGTAATGCCCATTCCACATTATGCCAGGGCTTGCCAGATTTTCTTAAAATAGGGACAGTGCATGCCGAAGGCGGACCAAAAATTTAGACTGTAATACATATTACACGTCACACAGCCATTACATAGTATACCGCATTTCATAATGCCCATTACACGTTATGCCACACACAATAATTTTTATGAGCCTCCAATCCATATTGAGACTGTAGGCAAGCATGACACACTGTATACATACACACGGCCGACACACACAGTATACATACACACAGCCAACACATGCACACACATAGTATACATACACACAGACAACACATACACACACATAGTATACATATACAGAGCCCCTGAACATAATATACATATACACAGCCCCCTATGCACACACACACACGTGTACTGTATATATATACATACATAGACCCCCCACAAATAGTATACGTATACACAGACCCCCTTTGCACACACACACACATGTAGTATACAGATACAGATCCCCCACACAAATAGTATAAATACACACAGTATATACTATAACGAGATGGGGGGTACAAGGCGTGCGCTCAACGTGTGTAAGAGAAGAAAGTTATGTCCCAGTATGTGAATTCAGACAAGAAAATCTCGTTTATTACTCTGCAATGGACAGAATAACAAATCTCAGTGGAAATGTTTGCTACGCATTGTAAATGAATGATAACAAATGTAAAAAAACACTTGCTGAACGCAAAGAAGAATCATAAAAAATTGAAAACAAACAAAACATACAAAGCTGTCTGTATATTCTCACTACGTGAGTAAGAGTGGTGCGGTGATGCTGCACAGGGGGAGTTGGGGAAAATGGCACAGTCAGGCATACGGGAAATCTGATCTTGTGAAATCACAGATTTCGGAAATTCTGAGACGAAGAGAGAAGGGCTGTTTGGTGGGGAACGCATTGATTTTCAAAAAAGTACTAAAATATAGCTTTTATTCGTTTCATCATTAAGATTCCCAATATTTGTCATATGGGAATGACAATTACAGTGAAAAATAGAGGTAAAACATAGACATACAGACATACATACCTCCCAACTTCTGTAGTTGGGAGGTCAGGACTTTTGCGCGCTCCCGAAAAGGGGGCGCGGCCTCGAGAAAAGGGGCTTGGCCTCGTGGATGACGCGTCCTCCGGCCACGCCCTGTTTTCGCCGCTCGTCAGCGCTGAATAGACGCTGTGCGCATGAGCACAGCGTCTATTCTTGGCAGGCTGGGGAGGCTCCCAATTGTTCCCCCCCCCACTGCGGGACAATGGCGGCCCTGGGCAGGACGCGGGAATGTCCCCGAATATCGGGACAGTTGGGAGGTATGCACATATACATTCAGTGTGCTCTAAAGAAAGGAAATTAGTGTGATAAAATTACACAAAAATCCAACTGAAAAAAATGCTTGCTGGGTTATAGCCAGTGATATTATGATCTGATGGGATAATCTCCTCACAGATACAATGTATGTCTGATTATATATCTGACAGTACAAAGATAGAATATGCTGTAAAATCCCACGTATTATTCCTGTGTTTCATCAGTATACACCAAAACATTCATTCTGCAGACCTCTGGTGCCATCTACTGGTGTGTTAGGTAAATTGCACTCATATATTTTGTGCAGCTTCCTTCAGTATCATCTGCTGGTTTGTTGAATGTGTTATATACCAGGGTTGCCGACCCTCCCGGAATTACCGGGAGTCTCCCGAAAATCCCCCACTGAGCCCCCCGGTCGCGGCATTTAAATGCCGCAGTCCGCGGGTCTCAGAGGAGGGGGCGGAGCTAAAATGACACACTCGTGTCTTTAATCCCTGCCCCCTCCATGGAGATCAGTGATTAAAGACACGATATGTAACAATAGGAGAGGCTGCTTTTGTGGTAATGATTGGGATTATTTATACAATGACCAGAGGGGATATCCCTATAGCACTTTGTATATTAATCTAGGAGGGTATATCGTATATATTTACAAACAGGATTTTATGTATCTTATCCTGTCTTTCTCTAAGGGTGTGATCAATTCCACACACCTTACTACCTCTTCTTATATTCCCTCAGAGCAGGGTTACTTCTCCTAATGCTGCAGGGATCTATAATGCAGTGATATATCAGTCTATATCACATTCAATACATTTAGGCTAACAAGCATTTCAAATTGGATTTCATGCCAACGCTAACGTTTCACTGTCTGACACAGCTTTATCAAGGCCAATCTGAATGTCCTAGCTGGCTCATACTTTTTTATGTTCATTAGCCAATTAGAAACCTGCTTGTGTGTCACATGTATTTTTGGTCCTATCCTGGACCTCACTGTGCTCATTAGCATATTAGGTGCTTCCTGTTTAATCAGGTGTATTCACCTGAGGACGTCAGTGTCCTTGTTCACGTGATCGGGTGCCGCATCACGTGGTCGGCGTCCCGTACCATGTGACCGGTATCCCATATCACGTGACCGGCATTTAACATTGCAATTGTGCCTGGCATCCAGGCTCCTTGCGTCTTCTTCCGCCCATAATCTCTCTAACAACCATTTTCTGGGTACACTCGGCATATGTGGGGAGCGGGGAGCGAGGAGGACATTCCGCACAGCTAGCACCTCTACCTATGCTGAGATGTTCACCCACGCTGTCAAGCATTCACTGCACTTCAACATGTTCTTCACTCCCTGGTAAGGAGGTGGGAGGGGCGACAGCAGCAGCTGCAGCGGTCTCCACCTGTCTGTGTATATGTGCGTCTGCTGTTCCACATAACCTGCTGATTACACTGGAGCCAGCTACATATAGCAGCAGTGCACAGAGGGTGTGATGAGCCGCTGCATAGAGCAGGTGAGAGCTAGGGCGCACTCCCCACCTGGGGCACTCTGGTGCCTTGCACCGGCCCTGGGTTAAGGATCTGTGCACATTTAAATTCAACGGAATGCAAAGGCAGGATGCAGCAGTAGTAGTGGGATGCTAGCCAGGGACATTGCTGATGGATGACTGTGATAGTACTGAGTGAGAGAAAAATAGGGATAAGAAAGCCACAGAACCTCTATCATTGCCCAGCATCACCACAGGAAGCAATGGACACCCAGTTTAGAAACCACTAAACGAAAAGGCCTTTATTAAAAAAAAATGAAACAAACTAAAACTACATTCATACCTTGAAACGCTTTTTCTTTAAAACTTGATAAATAGCATCACAAGTTTCTGGGATAATCCTCCCCAAAGCCTGAGCTGATATTAGGGTACAGAATTTAAGATCCTCAAAGGATCGTTCTGTGGCCAAGAAGCGTAAAGTTGCTACAAGGCGTTCATTCGCAGTGATGGATCTCTGCATTTTAGTATCTTTCTTCTGTATTAGGGGCGTCACCAATAGCAACAGTTCCCTAAAAGTGTACATATATATACGTAGATAATTATAGAAGTCTTCAGGGTTATTTTCCCACGACTTGGAGAGTAGGGCGGTGTGAGACAAGGATTTCCTCTTCAACAGCCAGGCTTTCGACCAGCAGCTGCGTTCTCGCCTCTTCCACCTTTTGGCCACTTGCTCCATCTCCTCTACATCAATGCCTTGCGCATACAATATTCTCACTTGATAGTGATATAAATCCATTACTGTATAGGGTTATATGCGTTCAAAATCACCTCAGAGTTACTCGGATAATGAAATGATGAACTGCAGTTTTTTTATTGGAATGAAACAAACTTTATTGTTGCACAAATTTAACCTTCAAGATAAGTTTTTTTATCTGTCAAAATACCATCAATAACTTTAATAGTAGTCTTTATTAAGGTAAAATAAACAGATGATTAATTTGGATTCCTGCACTGGCAAAATTGGATGAAATTGCATCGCATCGCATAGCAACCTTAAATCCAAATGGTGCATGTATGGGCACCTTTACACCTACTGATGATATTGTGGTATTTCTGCGCATGATTAAGCATACTGCTGGTCATTTAAAATGGTCAGGGTGGGAGTTGGCAGACAGATTAGCTCGTCTCACAGGTGAGCCACAGAGAGCGTACTGTATGTTGATTTGCCAGTGGCTGAGTCGAGCTACTACCATGTGTTAAAAAAGGCTATACTCAGCAGGGTTGGGATAACAGGCACCAGTAAAGCCCAGGAGTTCCATGATTGGTGGCTGAACCGAGCTGAGCCTCCTAGGGTTCAACTGGCCAAAGTAGCCTGACTAAGGCCTGGTTGCAGCTGGATGAAAATTCTGCACAGTGGGTGGCAGGGGCAAATCCAGGAAAAAAAGAGGGGGGCACCTTGATTAGCGGTAACATTGTTGCCAGGAGAGCGGGCTGTGGAGAAGATGTGAGTTGGGATATCCAAAATAAATATGTGGTTATGGTTAGGCTGCCAGAAGGCAGGGTTAGGGTTAGGCACTGGGAGGAAGGGTGGTTACGGTTAGATTTGACCAATGTTCTTTAACCCACTTGAATTTAAACTCAACCCTATGGTGATTTGGTGTATCAAAAACACAGGAGATGCTTCTATAAAGTTATAGCAAAACATAGGAACAGTGTGCAGCATTATCATACCTGGCAGCTAAACCCCCTAAACATAGAAGAGGCGCAGAGCATATGGCAAAACAGAACACAAGAGTATAGGTCACAACACAGACATAATCCCTGGCAGAACATGCAGTGACTGCAGACAGCTTTCACATGTTGTATATATATAGGAGCCAGACACATTTAATACCTCTTAGCAGAACAGCCAACCTCCTGTCTGTTCTCCCGACACTCCATGTTGTCCACCAGCCCACACCATACTCACTCATACATTCAGTCTACCTCATCTGTTTCATCTCCTACACCACTGCCAAAACTATCCACCTGCTCATACACTCATACACTCATACACTCACTCATGGGAACAGAACAGACAGGATGCAGGAAGCTTAAGGATGCACCACAGCTCAAGGAGTCGAAGCTCCGCAGCATTGTTCCGCAACAGCTGCCATGCAACTGGCTAGTGCCAGTTAACAGTATCCAAAGCAGTAAAGAAAATTTTAATTGAAAACAAAATAGGCAGAAAATGACAGGGGTGGATTGGCACCCCACCCCTAAATCCGGTGGCTGGTGGGGGAAATGGTTGCTCTAGTTTATGCTATATGTGTGTTAAACTTGGCAGTTCAGCAATGAACCTTACACACTGATGCTTAGACCTTTGAGGAGTTGGTGGTAATAGTTGAGAGGTACATGACCCTTGTGACACTGATCAGTACCAAACAAGGGTTGCCACTAGTACCCAAGCTCAGAACCTAGGTCCCCATTGTCAAATCTAAGAAATCACCTTATGTTGTGTGCTTTGAGTGTGGAGAGCCTAGCCATATGCACAGAGTCTACCCAAAGCAGGATGAGCCAGTGGGTTGCAGCACAGGGAAGGATACTCCACTGGTGGTCATCATGGCTGCTGAGAGCATTTCCCCAGCGGAAAGCCTCATGTTCTGTCTGATGGCACAAATTGAAGGCCATGAGGTTTGGGCCTTAGTTGATTCTGGCAGTGCACTAAACATCATCTCAGCCAGTTTCCTCCTGCTTCTGATCAGGTGTTACCCACTTTAAAGATGCTATGCATACATGGGGATATAGTGGTATCCCAATGAGTGCGTGTACCAGTGACAATCATTGAAAGTTGTAACCTTCAGAACTCCTTATCTGCTGATTTTGGGAGCACAAACGGCCCCAGGAACTAAGCTCCAGTTACTAGAAAACCCTTCTTTCTCAGTGGGTAGCAGGTGAACAATGAGACTGAGGCATATACGGGGATTTTCTGGTTCACTCCTTCTAGCAAATTCCTTCTTAAATGGACAAAATCATGTGCACTGCAGGGGGGCAGATGTCAAATGTGCAGAGAGAATTAGATTTGAGTGAGGTCTTTTGTTTCTGTGCCGGGTAAATACTGACTGCTTTATTTTTACACTGCAATATAGATCTCAATTTAAAGTAAATCCCCACCCAAATCTAACTCTCTCTGCAAAAGTAACATCTACCCCACCTGCAGTGCACATTTTTTTGTCCATTTGAGAAGGAATTTGCCAGAAGGAGTGAACCAGAATAACCCCCATTGTTCTCACGTTGGTAACAATGTCTTTACAGGGATGTGGGTGGGAAAGGAGGATGGTAATATAATAAATGCCTTAAAGAATGTGGTAGATGTAAATAGGTCTGTAATCTGTTGTTTTTACTAAATACCGTTTCAGAGCCATTCTCACTGCATAAAAAACGGCTCTGAAACGTGTAGGACTCTGCTTTTTAAACGTTTTGAAATACCGGTTATCTTTAACCGGTAAAGCAACTCTGGCGCTTTCCCTTTGCAGCCTTAAACGTTTTGAAATGGGGAAAAAAATGGCAATATACCATTTAACAAGTGCGGTGTGAAAGGGGTATACTGTAAGTGTCATATTTTGCTGTGAAAAATTATTTACTGTACCATATTGCTTATGTGCAAGGTAAAAGGGTAGAACAGTTGTTGGTTCCCAGGAAACATGAGCAGATGGTATTGAGGGTGGCTCACACTCATCTGTGGGGTGCTCATTTGTGAGAGGAGAAAGCTCTTCATCGTATACAATTAAAGTTCTTTTAGCCTGGCATTAAAGAAATATTGTCAAGAATGTCCAGAGTTTCAAAAGACAGAATACCAGACAGAATTATGGGAACCCTTTGCTCCCCTTGATGAATTTGATAGGTACAGTGGATAAATCTGCTTGTGGGCATTAGTAAATATTAGTAGTGGTTGACTATGCCACCCGATATCCAGAGGCCATTACACTACGTAATATGAAGTCATGTAGTATTGCCAAAGAATTACTATTCTTATAGACCCAGTTGGGAATCTAAACAGAAGTCCTGATCATCAGGGTACCACTTATGTCTCTAAACTAATGAAGAATCTTTTTCGCTTGTTAGGGGTGAATCGTATTTCTATGTCTACTTACTATCCCCAGAGATATTGCCTGGTGGAACACTTTAAATAGAACCATAAACAAATGATAAAAATGGGCATTGTCTCAGGAAAAGCATGATTGGGACCTACCATTCGGTAGGTACCTCAAGCTTCTACAGTATTTAGGGGGTAATTCAGATATGCTTGCAAGGCTACCTATATTTGCAGCTGGAAAACTTTGCTCTAACGTACAGTACGCACGCCCCCCGCACTGACCGAATCCATGTAGACAGAGGGATAAATCACTGATGGAATTTACACAGGATATATATATGGGTGTCTACATACATGCACACAAAAAGGCATGTACATGCATGTACACACAAAACACACAGACAATACAACATTTCCCAGGGGGAAGGAAGGAGTTGATACTGTTATATAGTGAAAAGAGAGGCTCATGAAGACAATCGGAGACTGGCTGAAAGATTACTTAAACCGCTACATTCTTCACATGAACTCAAGGTCAATTGTTTTATTCAGGCCTTGGGGTTCAAGCGACTGTAATTTTAGTTTCCATGGAGAAATATTTTAAATAAATGCACAAACCATAGTGTCCCTAAACATTTCACTGAAATACATGGCAGTGACCCCAAGGGCCTTACCCTAATCAGTTTAGAACATGTCGTACCCACAAGTCACAGAGGTGACTTTTATGGATCTATATAAACAAGAAGCTGCATGGATATAGGGATGGCCATCAGTGCCTTTGCCATCAATAGTTGCCATTGATGGCAAAAGTGCAACTGGCCATCGATAGTGTAAAACTATACAATGGGTGACCATTGATAGTTTTATATATCAATGGTCCAATCAAAACATGTGGGAGTGGCTTCTTGGATGTCGGGGGCGGAACTATGCTCTGTGTCCCGCTACTTTGACCATTTCTTTAACACATTGGTTTGCATTTGTGTACACTATTTTTATTTATTAATTTATTGGTGTCTTTTAGGTGCTGACAGAGAATATTTTTGATAGTGGCTCTAAACTTTACTGGTTACCCTCTCTCCCCCTTCTCCCTCCTCTGGGTAACTGCTGTTTTCACAGAAAAGGAAGCCCGCTTACAGTCAATAAATTAACAAAACAGTATGTAAATGAAGGTCTGATGGTTTTGGTTATGCTATACTGGCTATGGGACTGAACGCACATATAAACCAAATGTCCGAGAACCATTGCTTTAACATGTTTGTTTGCACCTCTATACATTATTTTAATTTATTGATTTTTTTTTTTTTTATTATCTCTCTCTATCTGACCATTGTCTGGGTGTACAGTATACAGTAACATTACAGTTGTCACTGGTCATTTGTCAGAGCTTGTAATGTACAGTACTGTAGATCCATTCACCACTATTGACTCTGCAGTACTGTATTAGTGCAGCATCATTAGCCACCCAGTTGTGAAGATGTGAATTGCATGCTGTGTATATTATCATGCTTCAATGCACCTTAACGCGCTTGTCTGTGCACAAATTCTGGGGGGACAAAACTTATATTTAGGTGGAGAAACTGCAAAGATGAGGAAGGCTCCATCTGTACATAGAGTACACAACAATATCCTGTGAGAACCGGATGTGGCTCAGGTTCTCACTGTAACTGTTAAATCACAAGCTTATATTACAATGTTGGTGTCACACCAGCAGCATGTGATGTGTACGCCATGTTTATCTCAAATAGCCAAAGGTTGAATAACTCTCAGCTCAACAATATAAAAAGCTGACATTCTGTATATTTGTCACTCTTGGGGTAAAAATAAGATTGTGCTAACTTCAACAAAGACAAGTGAGTATGGCTCATATTCTTACAGATCTTTGTTTTTCAAATACTGAAAAATCTTTATTCTTCTATGAGTATTTTATTTTCCAGTATACAGTATATTAATTTATTTATTGAAGCAAAAAAAAAAATCTAATGTAAAGCTAAGACCTTACCTTGTGAAATTAATATAAAAAAGTCAGTGACTGGCAAAGTTTGGTAACATAGTGATCCCCAAGGCTGGGGAAAATACTGAGCAGTCTCAAGAAGAGTTGTTTCTATAATGCAGCAATAATGCAGACTTTAAAGTACTAATGAACAATAGATCTCTTTATTAAACAAAGTACCATATATACTGGAGTATAAGTTGAGGTTTTCATTGCTTTGTTTGCTGAAAAAGCCCCCCTTGGCTTATAATCAAGTCAGTGTCTTTACTAATGTAGCCGCGGTTTCGGGAACATGGTCGCGGCTACCAGATGATATCAGCATACAGATGACATTAGAAGTCAACTGTGATCATTAGCTCACCTAAACAGTATGTATGGAGAGAGAAAAGGACTGGTCCAAGGACCAAATGTTACTTCAAGTGGGGGTAGTCATAGAAACATAGAAATTGTAAGGAGAAAAGAACCACTTGGCACATGAAGTCATTTTTATCTTTTGGTAGCCTCAATACTGTTTGATACAGAACAGAGGGGCAGATTTATTAAGCTCTGTGAAGTGATAAAGTGTCTGTTTTTTTATCACCGGCCAATCAGTTCCAACCTGTGATTTTTCAAACCAAGCCTGTAACTTAATAGTCAGGAGCTGATTGGCCGGTGATAAAGTACCAGCCACATTATCACTTCACCGAGCTTAATAATTCTGTCCCTGAGGGGTAGATTTATTAAGCTTGGTGAAGCGATAAACTGTCTGTTTTTTATCACCGGCCAATCAGCTCCTACTTGTAATTTTTCAAACCAAGCCTGGAACTTCACAGGTAGGAGCTGATTGGCCGGTGATAAAAACCAGACAGTTTATCACTTCACCAAGTTTAATAAATCTACCCTTTAGTTCTTTATGAGGCTATTCTTTGTATTAAAGCAACTTTAAATTGCTGTTGTCTTAGCCTTAGCACCTCTGATGGGAATCTATTCCAGCTATCTACTATCCTTTCTGTAAAGTAATGTTTCCTTTGAACCTCCCTCCTTACAGTTCTACAATGTGTCCTTGTGTTTTAACATTTGTCTCCCAACTATATTTTTTAAAATCCTTTATACATTTGAAATATTCTATTGTGTGCCACTTTCCCTTCTCTGCTACAAACTATAGATGTTAAGATCTTTTAATCTTTCCTGGTAAGTTTTGTGGTGTAGACCTTGCACCACATTTAGTTGCCCTTCTTTTTACAGTGGCATTATCATTTAGTTTTTCTTGGGACTGATTCCTCACCCTATGGTAGCAAGGGGGAATTTACTAATATTGGCCATATACAGTCGATCCCCATATGAAACAAAAACTATCAGGCGCAAAGGTATAGACTTTGTTCCAACAAAATAAAAGTAAATTACACTATAAAATAATATAATATAGGGCTGCTCCCAAATGCAATCCTGGAAATTGCTTTATAACGAACTAGTAAATATGTTACGGTTAGAGAGCAATTTAATCAAGTCTACATATATAAATATAGAGCTCTGTAGTTGTAAAAGAGAGCGCCATACAACTGGAAGAATTCTTTCAGTTGTGTGGCGCTCTCTTTTACAACTACAGAGCTCTATATTTATATATGTACACTTGATTAAATTACTCTGTAACCGTAAAATATTTACTGATCCCCATATGAACAGGATTGGCTGTATACGACACGAAATATAGGAATGATAATTCCTATACATTTACAAAGTTGTATTTATATTATTCGTGTTTTCTGATGTCATACCCGTCCATATTTGTAACCGGTCATGTATGTATTTGATGGCCTTATACACTGCTCAAAAAAATAAAGGGAACACTTAAACAACACATTGTAACTCCAAGTCAATCACACTTCTGTGAAATCAAAGCAACACTGATTGACAATCAATTTCACATGCTGTTGTGCAAATGGAATAGACAACAAGTGGAAATTATAGGCAATTAGCAAGACACCCTCAATAAAGGAGTTGTTCTGCAGGTGGTGACCACAGACCACTTCTCAGCTCCTATGCTTTCTGGCTGATGTTTTGGTCACAAGTGGCTCAGGTAGTGCAGTTCATCCAGGATGGCACATCAATGCGATCTGTGACAAGAAGGTTTGCTGTGTCTGTCAGCATAGTGTCCAGAGCATGGAGGTGCTACCAGGAGACAGGCCAGTACATCAGGAGACATGGAGGAGGCCATAGGAGGACAACAATAGGACCGCTACCTCCACCTTTGTGCAAGGAGGAACACGAGGAGCATTGCCAGAGCCCTGCAAAATGACCTCTAGCAGGCCACAAATGTGCATGTGTCAAACTGTGTGCAGAAACTGACTCCATGAGGGTGGTATGAGGGCCCAAAGTCCACAGGTGGGGGTTGTGCTTACAGCCCAACACCGTGCAGGATGATTGGCATTTGCCAGAAAACACCAAGATTGGCAAATTTGCCACTGGCGCCCTGTGCTCTTCACAGATGAAAGCAGGTTCACACTGAGCACATGACAGATGTGACAGAGTCTGAAGACGCCAAGGAGAACGTTCTGCTGCCGGCAACATCCTCCAGCATGACCGGTTTGGCAGTGGGTCAGTAATGGTGTGGGGTGGCATTTCTTTGGGAGCCTGCACAGCCCTCCATGTGCTCGCCAGAGGTAGCCTGAGTGCTATTAGGTACCGAGATGAGATCCTCAGACCCCTTGTGAGACCATATGCTGGTGCGGTTGGCCCTGGGTTCCTCCTAATGCAAGACAATGCTAGACATCATGTGGCTGGAGTGTGTCAGTTGAGCAGAACTTATTTTTTACATGATCTCCAATTGCCTTGTCTCATTTGACAAGAATCTCATTCTCTATTTTAATTCCTAATAAAAAAAACATCTCTTTTTCTCTTTTCACTCATAGAACTGACATTTTTTGGACCCTCTTTAACTCACCTCACCTTGGGCCTTATTTTGGTTCACTATTTCTGACAAAATCCTTCTTAGATTGACAAAACCATGTGCACTGCAGGGGGGCAGATGTAAAATGTGCAGAGAGAATTAGATTTGGGTGAGTTATTGTGTTTCTGTGCAAGGTAAATACTGGCTGCTTTATTTTTACAATGCAAAATAGATCTCACTTTGAAGTAAAACCCCACTAAAATCTAATTCCCTCTGCACAAGTTACATCTGCCCCACCTGCAGTGCACATGGTTTTGTCCATCTAAGAAGGATTTTGTCAGAAAGATTGAACCAAAATAAGGCCCCTTGTGCTTTTGCATGTCTAATTACCTTTTTTTTCGCTTCTATCCACCTGACAATATACTGATTGTCAGTATTGTCTAGAGCAGAGGCAGAACTCTGGGAGGCAATGGAGTCATCTGCCGCCGGGCTACTGCTCTCAAGGGGGCACCTCTCAACCACAGCCAGTTGAAATCCATTAATTGAAAGCCATCAAATACACTTCTGTGGCTGAGTTCTCAAATATCTCTGTACATATATGTGATCTTGACAAAGGTTAAATAAACCGAAACGTTGATCGTGACTACTTGCATCTTGCTCTAAATTACTGTCGCTGAAGACTGCTGTGTGCCGCTCCCCCCCCCCCCCCCCCGCGCCTGTCTGAGTATCAGGTATATTGTGGCTGCAAGGCCTCTTGGAGGAGGCACCAGGGCATCTACTTGATAGCATATTGGAGTGCCGGATCACCCCTGCTAATATATATATATATATATATATATATATATATATCTATATATACAATATATAAAATATATTTCATAACAGACTACCTGTATATATATTTTGAATAATATATTTTTTTTTGGGGGGGGGGCACCAATATTCATCTTGCCTCCGGGCAGCTGGGACGAACTTCCTCCACTGGTCTAGAGTCTTCTTAAATTTCATAAAATATGTTTCCAAGCCTTTGAAAAGTGCAGTTTTCAGAGATTTGGCCACTTACCGTGTATGCTCCAAGAACTGGAATATGATAGATTCCAAGGATTGGATTAATTGTGCAACTAACAGTTGGAGCCACAGTTGTTTGCTGAGCCGGTGCACCGAGGTGTGCCTCTCACCAGGACAGGATCGTGCGAGCTTCTCACATGTTCTCATGTCCATTGCCACAAATGGGTGCGCTAGCATCTCACACACATGCGCGCCTCATTCACACCATAGCGC
This sequence comes from Crinia signifera, assembly GCF_055691185.1. Classification (NCBI taxonomy): domain Eukaryota; kingdom Metazoa; phylum Chordata; class Amphibia; order Anura; family Myobatrachidae; genus Crinia; species Crinia signifera. The sequence goes on along the minus strand of NC_139218.1, from coordinate 113,709,663 downwards.
GATGAATGACACTGTTAGCTGCTTGAATAACATGGTTCCATCTGTATGGTGCTACTCTCTAGAAAACCTATGGGCTTCTATCCCACTACAACTCTTAGGGATACTGTACATACCTGATACTTCCCAGCACTGCTGAGGGCATGCGGCACTCAACTCATCTGCAAATAAGACTCCAGATCTTATACCAGAAATCCTATCAATACAAAGTACAGCTCTTAATAAAAGTATTTTGTTATTTACTTCATGCATACAATGTTAGTAAAAGCAAAATACAATGCTTACTGCATTACACACAATGAACCAGTGATAAGGGAGAAATGATAAAGTACCTGTTGCTTTATCACCGGCCAATCAGTTGCTAACTGCCACTTTTCAAACCCAGCCTGTATCTTAACAGTTGGTAGCTGATTGGCCAGTGATAAATTCACAGGCACTTTATCACTTCTCCCTTATTTTTGCTTCATACATCTCTCCAGCGTATGTAAGTTTTTTCTTCTTTTCAGATTTTCTACATTTTAAAAACAAACTGCAAAGTCCACAAAGTATTCTATCATTAACCCCTTCCTGACAGAGCCAGTTTTTGCGTTCCTGACAGAGCCCTTTTTTTCAAATCTGACATGTCTCACTTAAGTGGGGATAACTTTTTTTTGCTTTTACTTATCCCAGTGATTTTGAGATTGTTTTTTCGTGACACATTGTACTTCAAATTAGTGGTAAATTTGGATCGATACAGTCTGTGTTTTTTTGTGAAAAATACCAAAATATCGTGAAAAAATGGAAAATTTAGCGATTTGCAAAATGTTAAATTTTCTGCTTGTGAGACAAATAATCTTACCACTCAAAATAGTGAATAACTAACATAGACCATATGTCTACTTTATGTTGACATCATTATTTCAACTTCCTTTTAATTTTTTGGGACACTAGGAGGCTTCAAATATGAATAGCAAATTCTCAAATTTTCAAGAAAATTTCAAACACTGATTTTTTTAGGGACCAGTTCAGTTCTGATGTGACTTTGAGGGACTTGTATGTGAGACACCCCCATAAATGATGCCATTTCAAAAACTGCACCCCTCACAGTATTCAAAACAGCATTTTGGAAGTTTGTTAACCCTTTAGGTGTTTCACAGGAATTAAAACAAAGTGTAGGTGAAATTTCAAAATTTCTTTTTTTTTGCAGAGTTTCAATTTTAATACATTTTTCTAACGAATACAGTAGATTTTACTAGAGAAATGTGACTAAAAATTGATTCCCCCAATTCTTTTGTTTTCAAAAATATCCTATATGTGGCCCTAGTGTGCACGTTGACCAAACCACAGGCTTCATAATAGAAGGAGCACCTACTTGATTTTGGAGCCTCCTTTTTATGAGATTTTTTTTTAGGCACCATGTAGGTTTCTAGGCACCATAAGTGCTAAAAGTTAGGAACCTCCCCCACAAGTCACCCCATTTTGCAATCTACACCCCTCAGGGAATTCATCTAGGGGTATAGTGTACATTTCAAACCCCCAGGGGTTTCACCAATTGTGGTACAACTGGGCAGTGAAAATGAAAAATTATTTTTTTTACACAAAAATACAGTTCTGGCTCCAAATTTGTCATTTTCAGAAGGTATGAAGGAGACAAAGCACCCCAAAATATGTGCCCCAATTTCTCCCGAGTACGGCAATGCCTCACATGTGACCAAAAAATACCAGTTGGGTGCATGGCAGGACTCAGAAGGGAAGGAGTGATTTTTGGATTTTGCAGCTCAGATTCTGGTGGAATTTTGGTGGGTGCTATGTCGCATTAGCAAGACCCCCAAAGCACCAATACAGTGGAACCCCCCCACAAGTCACCCCATTTTGAAAACTACACCCCTCAGGGAATTCATCTAGGGGTATAGTGTACATTTCAAACCCCCAGGGGTTTCACCAATTTTGATACAAGTGGGCAGTGAAAATGAAAAATTACATTTTTTTACACAAAAATGCAGTTCTGGCTCAAAATTTTTCATTTTCAGAAGGTATGAAGGAGAAAAAGCACCCCAAAATCTGTGCCCCAATTTCTCCCGAGTACGGCAATGCCTCACATGTGACCAAAAAATACCAGTTGGGTGCATGGCAGGACTCAGAAGGGAAGGAGTGATTTTTGGATTTTGCAGCACAGATTCTGGTGGAATGAATGGTGGGTGCTATGTTGCACCAATACAGTGGAACCCCCCCACAAGTCACCCCATTTTGCAAAGTACACCCCTCAGGGAATTCATCTAGGGGTATAGTGTACATTTCAAACCCCCAGGGGTTTCACCAATTTTGATACAAGTGGGCAGTGAAAATGAAAAATTACATTTTTTTACACAAAAATGCAGTTCTGGCTCAAAATTTTTCATTTTCAGAAGGTATGAAGGAGAAAAAGCACCCCAAAATATGTGCCTCAATTTCTCCCGAGTACGGAAATGCCTCACATGTGACCAAAAAATACCAGTTGGGTGCATGGCAGGACTCAGAACGGAAGGAGTGATTTTTGGATTTTGCGGCTCAGATTCTGGTGGAATTTTGGTGGGTGCTATGTCGCATTAGCAAGACCCCCCAAGCACCAATACAGTGGAACCCCCCCACAAGTCACCCCATTTTGAAAACTACACCCCTCAGGGAATTCATCTAGGGGTATAGTGTACATTTCAAACCCCCAGGGGTTTCACCAATTTTGATACAAGTGGGCAGTGAAAATGAAAAATTACATTTTTTACACAAAAATGCAGTTCTGGCTCGAAATTTTTCATTTTCAGAAGGTATGAAGGAGAAAAAGTACCCCAAAATCTGTGCCCCAATTTCTCCCGAGTACGGCAATGCCTCACATGTGACCAAAAAATACCAGTTGGGTGCATGGCAGGACTCAGAACGGAAGGAGTGATTTTTGGATTTTGCAGCTCAGATTCTGGTGGAATTTTGGTGGGTGCTATGTCGCATTAGCAAGACCCCCCAAGCACCAATACAGTGGAACCCCCCCACAAGTCACCCCATTTTGAAAACTACACCCCTCAGGGAATTCATCTAGGGGTATAGTGTACATTTCAAACCCCCAGGGGTTTCACCAATTTTGATACAAGTGGGCAGTGAAAATGAAAAATTACATTTTTTTACACAAAAATGCAGTTCTGGCTCAAAATTTTTCATTTTCAGAAGGTATGAAGGAGAAAAAGCACCCCAAAATCTGTGCCCCAATTTCTCCCGAGTACGGAAATGCCTCACATGTGACCAAAAAATACCAGTTGGGTGCATGGCAGGACTCAGAACGGAAGGAGTGATTTTTGGATTTTGCAGCACAGATTTTGGTGGAATGAATGGTGGGTGCTATGTTGCACCAATACAGTGGAACCCCCCCACAAGTCACCCCATTTTGCAAAGTACACCCCTCAGGGAATTCATCTAGGGGTATAGTGTACATTTCAAACCCCCAGGGGTTTCACCAATTTTGATACAAGTGGGCAGTGAAAATGAAAAATTACATTTTTTTACACAAAAATGCAGTTCTGGCTCAAAATTTTTCATTTTCAGAAGGTATGAAGGAGACAAAGCACCCCAAAATCTGTGCCCCAATTTCTCCCGAGTACGGCAATGCCTCACATGTGACCAAAAAATACCATTTGGGTGCATGGCAGGACTCAGAAGGGAAGGAGTGATTTTTGGATTTTGCAGCTCAGATTCTGGTGGAATGTTGGTGGGTGCTATGTGGCATTAGCAAGACCCCCCAAGCACCAATACAGTGGAACCCCCCCACAAGTCACCCCATTTTGCAAACTACACCCCTCAGGGAATTCATCTAGGGGTATAGTGTACATTTCAAACCCCCAGGGGTTTCACCAATTTTGATACAAGTGGGCAGTGAACATGAAAAATTACATTTTTTACACAAAAATGCAGTTCTGGCTCAAAATTTTTCATTTTCAGAAGGTATGAAGGAGAAAAAGCACCCCAAAATCTGTGCCCCAATTTCTCCCGAGTACGGCAATGCCTCACATGTGACCAAAAAATACCAGTTGGGTGCATGGCAGGACTCAAAAGGGAAGGAGTGATTTTTGGATTTTGCAGCTCAGATTCTGGTGGAATTTTGGTGGGTGCTATGTCGCATTAGCAAGACCCCCCAAGCACCAATACAGTGGAACCCCCCCACAAGTGACCCCATTTTGCAAACTACACCCCTCAGGGAATTCATCTAGGGGTATAGTGTACATTCCAAACCCCCAGGGGTTTCACCAATTTTGATACAAGTGGGCAGTGAACATGAAAAATTACATTTTTTACACAAAAATGCAGTTCTGGCTCAAAATTTTTCATTTTCAGAAGGTATGAAGGAGAAAAAGCACCCCAAAATCTGTGCCCCAATTTCTCCCGAGTACGGCAATGCCTCACATGTGACCAAAAAATACCAGTTGGGTGCATGGCAGGACTCAGAAGGGAAGGAGTGATTTTTGGATTTTGCAGCACAGATTCTGGTGGAATGAATGGTGGGTGCTATGTTGCACCAATACAGTGGAACCCCCCCACAAGTCACCCCATTTTGCAAACTACACCCCTCAGGGAATTCATCTAGGGGTATAGTGTACATTTCAAACCCCCAGGGGTTTCACCAATTTTGATACAAGTGGGCAGTGAAAATGAAAAATTACATTTTTTTACACAAAAATGCAGTTCTGGCTCAAAATTTTTCATTTTCAGAAGGAATGAAGGAGACAAAGCACCCCAAAATCTGTGCCCCAATTTCTCCCGAGTACGGCAATGCCTCATGTGTGACCAAAAAGTGGCAGGACTCAGAAGGGAAGGAGTGATATTTGGATTTTGCAGCACAAATTCTGGTGGAATGATGGTGGGTGCTATGTCGCATTAGCAAGACCCCCAAAGCACCAATACAGTGGAACCCCCCCACAAGTGACCCCATTTTGCAAACTACACCCCTCAGGGAATTCATCTAGGGGTATAGTGTACATTTCAAACCCCCAGGGGTTTCACCAATTTTGATAAAACTGGGCAGTGAACATGAAAAATTACATTTTTTTACACAAAAATGCAGTTCTGGCTCAAAATTTTTCATTTTCACAAGGAATGAAGGAGACAAAGCACCCCAAAATCTGTGCCCCAATTTCTCTCGAGTACGGCAATGCCTCACATGTGACCAAAAAATACCAGTTGGGTGCATGGCAGGACTCAGAAGGGAAGGAGTGATTTTTGGATTTTGCGGCTCAGATTCTGGTGGAATGAATGGTGGGTGCTATGTGGCATTAGCAAGACCCCCGAAGCACGGTGAAATTATGAACCTAATATTCCATAGATGTGTGGTATATTTTAAAACACTCCTTTATACATAGGCCGGGTTTGTCGGGGCAAGTGTCACACTGGAAAATAGTTTGCTTTCTTATTCCCTTTTTATAGCAAACTTTGCACCTTTTTTGTGTCCTGCCCTTTTTTCCAGTGGAGGGGATTTCATCAGGAAAATGCTGCCCTGGTACAATACGGGGGCCAGTACTAGAAGTACTGGGGCCCTCTGCCTGCTGGTTCCCAAATATTAGGCCCTTTATGACTTCCTCTTGAAAGTGCATAAATGTCCCCCTCTGGCCGGTAGAACGGAATAGCACGTAAGCGTTATACAGTGCCATCTGGATGATATACACGGCCACCTTCTTGTACCAGATTTTTGTTTTCCGCAGGGCACTGTACGGCTTCAGTACCTGATCTGAAAGATCCACTCCGCCCATGTACCTATTGTAATCCAGGATACAATTAGGTTTGGAGGTGTGGGTACTGGTACCTCGTACAGGGACGGAGGTGGTACTGTCTCCGTGAATTGTTGTCAGTATAAGGACATCCCTCTTGTCCTTATATTTGACCAACAACATATTTTCGTTGCATATTCCCCTGCTTTTACCCCTTCTCATTACTTGGGCAATGTGCGTTTTTGGGAGGCCTCTTTGGTTCTTGCGCACAGTACCGCAAGCTGCTGTACCTCTTGAACCAAGGGCCTTAAACAGGGGGATGCTAGTGTAAAAGTTATCCACATAGAGGTGATAACCTTTATCCAGGAAGGGGTGCACTAAATCCCAGACAATTTTCCCACTAACACCTACGAGGGAGGGGGGGCATTCTGGCGGTTGAATTCTTGAATCCTTCCCTTCATAAACCCTAAACCTGTGGGTGTACCCTGAGGTGCTTTCACACAGTTTATACATTTTTATGCCATACCTTGCCCTCTTACTGGGAAGGTACTGGCGGAATTTAACCCTTCCTTTAAAATGTATAAGGGACTCGTCGATACAAATAAATTTTTCAGGGATGTACACCTCTTCAAATTTGGCACTGAAATGATCAATGACCGGCCTGACTTTGAATAGCCGGTCAAAGGTGGGATCATCTCTGGGTGGGCACTGTGCATTATCGGTGTAATGTATAAATTTAAGAATTGTCTCAAATCGAGTCCGGGGCATGGCCATACGGTAAAATGGAGTACTGTACAGAACATCTGTACTCCAATATTGCCTAATTTCTGGCTTTTTTACTATGCCCATATGAAACACCAGACCCCAAAACGTCATCATCTCTACTGCATCTACAGGGGTCCACCTAGCAAATGATGACGTGGGGTTTTGAGCAATAAACTGCTGGGCATATAAATTAGTTTGGTCCACCATTAAATTTATAAAATCATCAGAGAAAAATAATTTGAAAAAGTCAATTTCTCTGAGACCTGTGGAATCAAATTGGATTCCTGGCATGGCCAAAAACTCAGGAACCTGGGGCTCAAAATTGTCTGGTGGTGGGGTCCATACTAGATCAATTATTGGGGGGGGAATCTCAGCTGATCTACGGGGGCGTCTTTGAGGGGGTCCCTCATCACCAGAGGAGGAAGAGGAGCTTAAGACGAATCCTTCAAATTCCCCGCTTGCATCACTGCCTGTGTCAGAGTCAGAGGCAAGCATGGCATATGCCTCCTCCACTGAATACATTCTCCTGGATGACTGGGAGGACATTTGGGAGGACATTTGGGAGGACATTTGGGAGGACATTTGGGATGCCATTTTTATTTTTGTGTTACTGGTAGTGAAATGTTTCAACACGTGTATAGTGTAGGGGGGGGTACAAACTTTATTTCAATCCGGGGGGTATGTAGTGTGTATGTGGTGCAGAAAAAAAAAAATACTTTATACCAATAAAAAAAAAAAAAATGAAGGGGTTAAAAATAAAAAATTGAAGGGGTTAAAAAAAAAAAAAAAAGGTCCTGCGCCAAAAATTGAGCACAGATGTTGGTCAGTAACGTCTGTCACTGAACAGCGCTCAAAGGCAACAGGAATCTGATCAAAAAAAAAAAAAAAAATTGATCAACCCTGTGCCGAAAAAGCTGATCAGTGATGTACGTCACTGATCGGCGCACAGTGGCCACAGGACACCCACAAAATCAGTGTGTGTAAAAAAAAAATAAAAAAAAGACCCCACAGCACTCACAAAAAAAAAAAAAGGTGATCAGTGATGCGACACTGATTACCAGTGAGGGACAGCAGGTGCACAACCTTTGGTGCAACTGACAGTGCAACTGGCAGCAACTGACAGGTATATATATAAAAAAAAAAACCTCTGCGCCCCCAAAAAGTTGCTGATCAGCACAGATATACTGATCAGCACAAAAGGGGGGGTAGCAGACACAAAATATACACTCTCTATCACTCTCTGTCACTATCTCTCTCTATCTCTCTATCTCTCAATATCTCTCACTATCTATCACTCTAGGACACTGCAGCAGCAGCACTGACAGTTATATGTATAAAAAAAAACTGCACCCCCAAAAAGGGGGGGTAGCAGACACAAAATATACACTCTCTATCACTCTCTGTCACTATCTCTCTCTATCTCTCTATCTCTCACTATCTATCACTATCTATCACTCTATGACACTGCAGCAGCAGCACTGACAGTTATATATATAAAATAAAACCCCTGCACCCCCAAAAAGGGGGGGTAGCAGACACAAATCTCTCTATCTCTCTACCTCTCACTATCTATCACTATCTATCACTATCTATCACTGTATGACACTGCAGCAGCAGCACTGACAGTTATATATATATAGAAAACCCCTGCACCCCCAAAAAGGGGGGGTAGCAGACACAAAATATAGCTCTCTCTGTCACTATCTCTCTATCTCTCTCTATCTCTCTCTATCTCTCTCTCTATCTCTCTATCTCTCTATCACACTGCAGCAGCAGCAGGAAGTCTCAGGAAGTCAGATCCAGGAAGCGTCCAGCACGCTACAAGCAGTGATAAGGTGATCAGGTAAGGTATTTGCAAGGATCAGGTAAGTATTAGCAAGGATCAGGTCGGTATTCACGGCAGGCAGGCACGGTGACCGTTCTGCACGCTATTCCAGACCGGAATGGCGTCTGCAGCGCAGTCACCGTCAGTTTAAATGTCGCGCCTTGGCTGTGATTGGTCCGTGGGTCCCACGGACCAATCACAGCCTTGGGGGCAGGTGGGGTGAGGGTGGGGTGAGGTGTCATCGTCACCGATGACCCCCTCATGCCCCCTGACGCCCGGCGGTGATTGACACCTGTGTTGCCGAGCGTCCGATTCGCTGGTAACACAGGAAAACGCTGTGAATGGCTGTTCACACTGAACAGCCAATCACAGCGATCGCCGACGGGGGGGCGACATCGCAGCCCCCCCTGGGCATGCAGGGACATGTCTGCTGTCAGGGACAGCAGACATCGTCCCTCTGTCACTGCGTCTCGAGACGCAGTGACAGTTTAAACTCATGACGTACATTTATGCCATGTGTCGGGAAGTACCTCCCGGCCATGACGTAAATGTACGTCAAATGTCGGGAAGGGGTTAAAGTATGTGATGAAATAACTTGTAATGTATGTCTGCAAACACAAAGTAATTGTAATGTATGTTATTGAACAGCTTCTTAGACTCTCAAGATGATGCCCAAATTGGTAATACTGGTGACAGCTGTGGCCCTTGTCTGCCTTGTACAACTTGGGAAAGCAGAAAAGTAAGTCATACAATTACTGAACAGTTCTTATTTATTTATAAAAATGTAATTTATTTTCATTTAAGCTCAGATAATTTTGTTGACATCATGCTACTACTTCTTACACAACTATTGTATATTTAGTCATACACAGTACTAGCACTGAGTTTTCCTATTACTTTGAACATAAACAATTTGATTTGGTCCTGGACCACCAAACTGAGGCACCCCTGCAATAGCATTGCAGCACCCCAGGATGCCTAGGCACATAGTTTGAGATTCACTGCTGTAGGATTTATTTTTGTGGTAGATGAGGAGTGCATAGGACTGCCTTATATTACAGAAATGCAAAAAAACCACAATGGTAAATAAAAAATTGTCCCCAACAGGAATAAATAGAAAACAATTTGCCCAATAGGAAAAAACACCATATAGGCCACTAACAGGAATAAAAACACTTTTACCAGACAGAGAAAGCATAATATATATTACACCAGCTGCTGATATATGTGATATTCTACATATATTACACCAGTAAAGGTGCACATCAAATTACACTGTCGGGTAGCACATTATATTATATTGACCATGTACCTCTTCACATTACTTCAGTAGTGGTGCCATTTGCAATAAAGCAGCAAAATATGCCCAATAATTTACAACAATCTACTTCCTAATTAAAACATAGTTGCCGACTTTCTGGCTGCTCTCTCTGGGAGAGAGTAGCCAGCTCAGTATGGCAGGGGGCGGGCCCAAAGCCGGGAGGGAAAAGGGCGGAGCCACGGTTGTGATGAGCCGTTTAGGGGCGTGGCTAGAGCGATCACGTCCTTTTAGCCACGCCCCCTGTCGTGCAATGCCGGTATTTTATGCATTGCACTGCGGGGAGCGGGGTTTAAGTGACGCGATCGCGTCATTTGACCCACGGAACCCCCATGGACCCCCTCTCCGCCGGAGAGGTAGGACAATGCGGGAGGGTTGCCGTCCTTTCCGGGGGGCCGGGAGGGGGACCCAATTTCCGGGACCCTCGCGGACATTCCGGGAGGGATGGCAACCCTGAATTAAAAACAATTATAGAAGGTTACCAATCATGGTATTTCATATGCTGTAGGTTTGGATCACATGATACCAACAGAGATAACAAACACCTTACAGCAGGCATGTCCAAACTATGGCCCTCCAGCTGCTGTGAAACTACAAGTCCCATCATGCCTTGCTACAGTTTTGATGTTAGGGAATGCTAAAACTATGGCAAGGCATGCTGGGATGTGTAGTTTTACAACAGCTGGAGGGCCACAGTTTGGACATGCCTGCCTTACAGTATATTGTATTGGTATACAACCCAGTGAGTAATTCATTTGCACAGCTTCTGGGGTAATGTAAAAAAGCAAGCACAAAGAGAAGATTGTAAGATACTTATGTAGTATCTGGGTGCCCGATTCAGAAATCGGGTCGGATCGGGCACATCGCATCGCATGGATATAAACCTGTGGCGAGCGTAGCGAGCCACCGAGCCCGAAGCGTGGCGAGCGTAGCGAGCCCCGCAAGGGGACACAGATTTTTTAAAAAGTATTCTGTGTCCCCTCATGGGGCTCGCTACGCTCGCCACGCTTCGGGCTCGGTGGCTCGCTACGCTCGCCACAGGTTTATATCCAACTCCATGCCCACTTGGATAGTGGGGCAAGGAACAGGACCCCTTTTTCCCATTGAATTCTATGTTAAAATGGACTCAGACCATTTTAACATTGAATCCTATGGAAAAATCGGGTCCATCGCATCGCACACGATTTGGTCGCATGCGATGCGATGCGATTATCGCGTCGCATCGCGTTGATTGTATGCCTTAAGTTAATGCATACAATCAAAAAATCGGGCGCCCAGATAGTACATAAGTACTGATTGTAAGATCTTCTCATGCTCATTCTAAGACAAATAGAGACCATGGGTTGGCAACTATATATAAGGGGCAAACACCTCAGAAACTCTCCAACTTGTATTTGTAAGGAGAGTTTACCTGATGACATCCAACTGCTGTGTAGTGTGCAGAGATCAGAGGCCGATCCAGCAGGAAATGTCTCATGTTCCAGGCAGGGCCGGTGCTAGGGTGTTGGGCGCCCTCCTGCAAACTATAAATTTGCGCCCTCCCATATCTTATAATAGAGACATGCTTGAGGTATGCACCATTTAAAGGGGCATGTTCTTGAGTGAAGTGTGCCACACCATATACCTCTTATACACCTTATGCAACACAATAGTAGACCGCATAATACTTGCCCCTTAAACATTATGCGATACACAATGACCCAAAATTCTAAAGGATTTAGCCAAAAATCACATTATACCACCCAGATGGAGCAAAAATTCATGTTAAGGTGCCCGTACATGGACCGATGTGCTCCGTTGAACTAGAGTGTGTTGCATCTAGTTAAAAACATATGCGATGTGCTAAAGCAGCGTTGTTTTGAAATAGATGCGATGGGGTGCGATCTAGTTAAAAAAGTACATGCAGCATACTTTTTGTGCTTTGCGATGTGGGGGGCCGCTTATCACCTCGCAAAACAGGATCGCTCTGTGTATGGGCACCTTTATGCCAAAATAAAGTGCCAAAATTTACGTCATGCCACCCAGATTGAGCCAAAATTCACGTCATGCCACCCAGATTGATCCAAAATTCACATCATGCCACCCAGATTGAGCCAAAATTCACATCATGCCACGACTGAGCCGAAATTCACTTTATGCCACCCGGATTAAGCCAAAATTCACGCCATGCCACCCGGATTGAGCCAAAATTCACATCATGCCACCCAGATTGAGCCAAAATTCACATCATGCCACCTGGATTTAGCCAAAATTCACATCATGCCATCCAGATTGAGATAAAATTTATGTTATGCTACATGGATCTTTGCGATGTGGGGGTCGCTTATCGCCTCACAAAACAGGATCGCTCTGTGTATGGGCACCTTTATGCCAAAATAAAGTGCCAAAATTTACGTCATGCCACCCAGATTGAGCCAAAATTCACGTCATGCCACCCAGATTGATCCAAAATTCACATCATGTCACCCAGATTGAGCCAAAATTCACATCATGCCACGACTGAGCCGAAATTCACTTTATGCCACCCGGATTAAGCCAAAATTCACGCCATGCCACCCGGATTGAGCCAAAATTCACATCATGCCACCCAGATTGAGCCAAAATTCACATCATGCCACCTGGATTTAGCCAAAATTCACATAATGCCACACAGATTGAGCCATAATTCACATCATGCCACCTGGACAGAGCCGAAATTCACGTTATGCCACCCAGATTGATCCAAAATTCACATCATGCCATTCAGATTGAGATAAAATTTATGTTATGTTATGCTACATGGATCTAAAAAAAAAAAAAATTGAATGGATTGAGCCAAACTTTACATATAATTTGGGGACACAGGGACCGTGGGGAGGCAGGGATCAAAGCAGGGGGGATGCAGGGACAGGGGGGATGAAGGGACCGGGGATTGGGGGATGCAGGGACCGGGGGGACACAGGGACTGGGACCTGAGGGGACACAGGGACCCGGGGGGGGGGGACCGCTGAATGATGCAGGGATAGGAACCGGGGGATGATGCAGGGACAGTGACCGGGGGAAGTTGAAGGACTGGGGGGGGCGAAGGGGGGGGGGGGGGGGCTGCAGGAACAAATGGGGGGCACAGGAACAAAGACTAGGGGGACACAGGAACCAGGGGCACACAGGGACAGAGACCTACCAGGTGTCCAGCAGTGTTGCCTTGCCGCAGATCTCCACCCTTCTTGCTCGCCCGGCTTTAATAGTAGAGTCCAAAGCTGCTCTCCCTCCTCCACAAGCAGTGACAGCAACACTCACTCAGGCATGCAGCACAGTGCAGTGGCAGCCTGCAGAGCGCCAAGCCTAGGACACAGAGGGGGAGCTCCACACTGATGCTGATTGGCGCTCCCCCGATGTGTCCTAGGTTCGGCGCTCTGCAGGCTGCACTGTGCTGCATGCCTGAGTGAGGAGCCGCGGGGTGAGGAGAAAAAGTGAGTGTCCGGGCAGCAAGGGAAGGTGCCTGTGCCGCTGTCATGTGAAAGAGGCTGTGCAGTGTGCCTGACTGAGGTGAGGAGCCGCCGAGGCCGAGTGACTGAGGAGAAACAGTGAGTGTGCGGGCAGCAAGGGTGCACTGTGCAGGAGGTTGACGCAGTGTCGCTGTCACTGCTTGTGGAGGAGAGACAATTAATGAAACAGGTGCCCCCAACAGCTCTCACCCGGCGGGGAGTAGGGAGCGCCTCTCAGGTCCGGCGCCTACCTGCTTTGCAGGTTTTGCTGAGCGGGTAGCGCCGGCCCTGGTTCCAGGTGAACCAGTCCTGCCATGCTGGTAGTGGAAACTGCTTCTATGCTGGGATTTGGACTGGCTGGATGGCTGCCAGACATCTAATGCAATGCAGGCTGTGGGACTCTGGTAGCGCATGGTGGGTCCACAAGACATCATGATATCACAAGACATATCTACAGCGCTTCTCTGGGGATGTTTTTTAGAGGCACAGTAATGGAGCTCAGTGCCAGTATATGTGTTATAGTAATATTAGTCTGAGCCACATTACTCAGCCTTTGTAAAACATTTATATAGCAGCCAGCCTCTGTGATGGATCATGGACAGAATATGAAGGTGCTATTTGGGACCACCTGGTTCCTATGCAGGCACATTGTGGGAAATCCAGGCCTGTTAAGTGTCAGTCAATATGCAAGCTTCCATTAAAAATGTGGCTTTAATAGTATATTAGTATAGTATATTAGGAATTTAATGCTACTTGAAAAGCATAATTACCACTCAGCCAATATCTTAGGTAACATTTTAAGTATGGATTGGAAAATATAATATGGGAGGGAGGCAGAGGGTGTCAGATAGACAAGGTCTTGGTTGACAGTCAATAGTTCCAAACCATATTGTTGACATATATACAGTATGTACATTAACCATACGCATCGTGGCTCCGACATGGCACAGGTGCGACACGTATGCTGAGATGCATGTGCACACCCAAGGCCTTTAACCTAACATTAGCTGCACTCTGCCATATCCTGACGTGCTGAGTCATGGCTGCAATTAGGCATACCAGATGGGTGAACATGGCCGCATCAGAGCCACGATGAGCATAGCTACATCTGTATATATGGATAAGGCCAAAAAGGCAACAATGCCGAATGGTAATGGTCAACACATGAAACGTTTTACAGGATACTTTTATGATTTTTTTTAATGTTTTGCAATTTTCCACACTTTCCACACTTTCCACACGTGGACTATGATAAGTTACGGTAGCGAGTGCCAAGAGCAGCAATAATGACGTGAGGCAACTGAAGTAAATCATGATAGATGATGCTGTACACTAATTGGGGGAACATGCTCTCAGGTGTTGACATTTACATATGTCCACATGTTGCTTTTTGACTTTTTTTTCAGTGTCAATCATGTGCATGTCTATCTTTTTGTGTTGACAGATATATGTTGACATAGATATTGTTGACCTAGACCTTGTCAACCTAATGAGCCACACCTGGGTGAAATGGGTAATAAATAAGTTGGAAAATAAATTACCGTTAGATTCACAGAGGATGTAATGAGCTGCAATGGGTCTAATTGTGAGTTCTGAGTGAATAATGACAAATACTGTAGCTCATTTCTGTTGAGGATGGATATGACTGTGTCTATGTACTGTAGTGCTGTGCTAGTAGGGTGGTTATTGTGGCTCACTGCTTATCATCAAATGTGTAACTTTAAAAGTCTAAGGGGGTTGTTCAGTGTCTGGTGATACAAGAGCCACTTCACTATAAAATAATTTCTCTCTGAAATCACTAATCATGGATTACTATTTGATTTACTAATATTGTATTTGCTGACATTACCATTTTTCTCTTTGGTGTAGGGAGGATGAAAGCAACCATGAGAATCAAGAAAGAGAGATACAGCAGGACCTCGCTGCCAATGGAGAAATGAGGGATGAGAGAGGAATAGCTGACGCCATTAATAAAGCTGTGGCTTTCGCTCAGCACATGTTCCCAGGTTAAATCAGCCATTTTTAATAATGATATACATACATTTCTATATGATTGTTCTGTAACATATTTGGAAATGTTTTGATTCTGATAATTTGATCTATAAAACATGAACATAACTAACACAGCATTGCGTGGTTTTCATTTGTTTGATGCATACATGCTGGTCATTAGGACCAAGGGAAGTCTGTCATCCAGTCTGGTGTACTGTCTGGTATCATGTTATTTATTTAGTTTCTTATATAGTGCAGCAAATTATATTGCACTTTACAATAGGAAACAGAGATAAAACAACTTGGTAGTAATAAGCCGACATAGAGGTAGGAGGGCCCTGCTCACAAACTTACAATCTATAAGAATAATAGGAGGTCTACATAAGGATATAATTCCATAGCATGGCAGCTCCACCAGATTTCAAAACATTCCTGATGGGATTAGATATGAATGCTAATGGAGGTTATGTGGGGGTTTTGAAATATGATAGACTTGCCTTAAGAGGTGAGTTATACAGAGAACGCTTGAAAGTTTGGAGGTTAAAGGTAAGTCTTAATTTGTGAGGAAGGGCCGGGCTTGCGGTGGGGTGAGGCAGGTGAGACACAGCCTTTCCTGTCATACTAGCGCATATGCTGGTGCTTTGAATTGATAAAGTAGGACAAAAATACAAATAATTAATAAAAAAATTCTTATTTTTATTATTTAAATAATTTTTATAGTCAAAACGATGGAGTAAAAAGCCTATGGCAGGTGAGGCAGTGCCTCACCTGGCTACCTTTTCTACACATCTCTTATCAAAACTCAGTGAATCTCCAGCAATACACACTGCTGCAAATGTGTATAATGCTGGTATGTACCCCATGGCTCATACAATGTTTGCCTATCTGGCTCTGGTACTTGCCAAAGACTCTTGAGCCATTTACCTCACCGCACGGAAGGGCATTCCATAGGCTTGGTGCTTGCCAACAAATATCCTGCAATTATGAATGGGATCTAGTAATGAGTGTGGATGAGATCTGCAGATCTTGTGCAGAGCGAAGAGGTCTGGTGGGGATATATTTTGATATAAGCAAAGAGATGTTGTAGTTAGGTTAATGGCCTTAAATGTGAGTAGAAGTGTTTTATAATGAATATGGTAAAATACAAGCAACCAATGGAGGGACTGACAGAGTGGATCAGCAGATGTTGAACATCTAGATAAGATCAGCCACACAGCTGCATTTAAAATGGATATAGCGGTGAGAGTCTTTTCTTAGGAATACCGCTAATAAGGCTGTTGCATTATTCAATGCATGCATTGTGATTGTAGTTATCTGTAGATAATTTTTTCATACTTTCAGCATACCTCCAATATGACCCTCTCCAGGAGGGACAGACTGCCCTATTCCTGACTTCCCTTTAATATGTGATTACCATCACCCGTGTTCAACTACCTTTCATATAAATTAACCTGTTCAAAACAGGTGATGGCAAACAAAAATTAAGAGGAGTAGAGTAATCTGGAAGGAATAGAGTAATCTGTCACTCCTGGAGTGGGTCATGTCGGGAGGTATGCTATAAGAGACTTTGTGGAGGTGACATGGCAGGAGAAAGATTCCTCCTGCTTAGAGAGACACCAGTCATTACCTGCATTAAGCTGTTCACCATCCTGCACCGTTATCTACTGTAAAAGTAATATACTGTACACTCACTGTTTGGTGCTCTATATAGAACCATACAGATGGGACTGGCGCCAGCCCCGCCATCGCGCCAGCCCCGCCAGGGGGCGTGCCCGTACGAGATGCTTGCACGCCCCCTGGACAACGGAGCCTGTCTCCGGTCCACCCCGCCGTCACCGCCCGTCACCCTCGCCGCCCGAGCGCCCCCCTAACCCTGCCCGTCTCCCTGAAATGGAGACGGGCAGGGACACGCAGGGTCCCCGCCCTGAGACTGGGACGCACGTGCCTCCCAGTTCAGTGAAGCCCCTGCCGCCGGCACTCGCCAGCGGGGAGGGTCTGGCGAGCCCCAGCCAAGGATGGCAGGGGCTCCATCTGTACTTCTCTGAAGATTGATCCACAAGAACCTTTGTCCATCACAGAGAACATAGCTGTACCTACTGTAATAAACCAACAGTACTGGTAAGGTATTTTAGGCTTTTCATAGATTTATTCATTTGCTGGTGTGTGCCTGTAAACTGTAAAACTGTGCCCGCAGCGTGGCGAGTGCAGCGAGCCCGCAAGGGGCTTAGTTGCGCTCACCATGCTGTCTGGGTCTGGCCAGTCGGGATCTCGATATCGAGCTAATGACTGTCGGGATCCCGACTGTCGGACCCCTGTACCACACCCGATAGTGGTAATCATTTTTTTTTTCTTTTTAATTTGAGCCATTCATGATAAAGCTGGATATGGTCAGGAGTCCCACTGGAGGTTTGCATATCCTCTTTGAATAGTACTCTGTCATAGTCAGTATCAGAATAACTAAACATCATG
This sequence comes from Crinia signifera, assembly GCF_055691185.1. Lineage (NCBI taxonomy): Eukaryota > Metazoa > Chordata > Amphibia > Anura > Myobatrachidae > Crinia > Crinia signifera. The sequence continues at coordinate 113,692,134 of NC_139218.1, read as the reverse complement.
CGTGAGTTCAACACACGTTTGAGAGGTAGTCGCTGTACTCTCAAACAGCGAGCTGCTTTCCATGGTGGCATGTGTCTGTGCACACTCATACTGCCTCTGAATAGCGAATAGCGATAGCTCACCAATATGTGACCAATGCTGACAAGTGCTGAAGTGCTGTGGTGAACCAGCAAGTGGTGTTCAGTGGTACAAGTGAGTCCCAGGTTCTCGAGGCATACAGGTGATCAACTTTATGCACAACGGGTGCCCGACAGACAATGACCAGATTTGTCAGTGTCCAAATATTGCAATCCTGAGGCAGCCCTCCAAACAAAAGTGCAGGTAACTCCAACTAGGGAGATGAAATAGAACTTGTGCCCTCTATGCTGAACAGCCTTGCGGCATTCAGAAACATGGAATGTGGCAGTGTCGGTGGCACTCAAAATAAAAACTCAGCAGGCAGATGTACCCAACATTTCAAGGCCACAAGGCCCCTTCATCAAGGTGCTTGAAAACAACAAAAGTGAAAAACAATCTTACCTACTGTAAATACTCCTAGGTCCATTTGTGGAAACCGGCATCACGCAGGGAAGCACCTGCCACTCCAGGGGGTCAGCTCAAGGTGGGATGCATAGGGCCCACCCCCGGTGGTCTGGCTGTGCCTCCACTGGTCAGTTAGCTTCCATTCCGGCTCACTTGAAGTCTTGCCACCTTAAAAAAACAAAATAACACATGAAAATCAACTACATATGTAACTGTCTCAGCTACCACACATCATTACTAGTGAAAAGTTAACATTGTGGCTGGTATGGTCTGAATCAATATAAGTTTGCTGCTTCCTGATTGTTGACTCCATAACACAGCATTAAACTATAACATATTGCAACCCATTGGAAGGGAAACGTCATCCACAGGTTTAACCGCCACAGTTTTGGACATGTTACAGTAAGGTGAGCTACCCCGCATAACCTTTTTTTATACCATGACCATTTCCCAAAATCTTTTGTGGGTCATGCTCAAAACCCACACAGTTTTTCTCCATCTTTTTTGAACACACAATTATAGGTGAGCCATCACATATACCAGAGGATCCCAAATGCGGTCCTCAAGGCACCCCAACAGTCCAGGTACTAGGTATATCCATAGCTCAGCACAAATGGTTAAACCAGACTGACTGAGTTACTAATTAAGTCACCTGTGGCCAAACATGGATATACCTAATACCTGGAATGTTGGGGTGCCTTGAGGACCGCGTTTGGAAACCTATGACATATAGAATTCTTGTCCATGGCGCAAAGTGTCATAATCACACCACTTGGACAGCACAGGTGATGCATACAGGTGAGGCATACAGGTGATCAACTTTATGCACTCAAAATAAAAACTCAGCAGGCGGATGTACCCAACATTTCAAGGCCACAAGGCCCCTTCATCAAGGTGCTTGAAAACAACAAAAGTGAAAAACAATCTTACCTACTGTAAATACTCCTAGGTCCATTCGTGGAAACCGGCATCACGCAGGGAAGCACACACACGTGACATCATCACACCGCATCAGACGCAGGGAGGCATGGAGGGAGTCACATGATCTAAAACCCCAATCAGTGTTAGGTCATATTGCTATGACAACATGTATAAACAATTTGAAGAATAAGCAAATACAATGCTTAAATAAACTTAAATCACCTGAGCTCATTAGAATACACATGTGTAGTCTATGCAACAGAAGGTCTGAGCAGTTATGTGGTGCTCCCACTCAGTGCCCACACCCATTCCATTCGTTCACCACAACATTCCCACCTTGTTCCATCATCCTTCTCACTCCATACATCCATCTCATTTAGTATACACATTAAGCTCCCTCAAACATCTTGGTTAATTGCTAAAATTATAATAGCACATCTATCGTCTATGCATCTAGACTTAGGGCCTTATTCTAGTTCAATCTTTCTGACAAAATCCCTCTTAGATGGACAAAATCATGTGCACTGCAGGGGGGCAGATATAAAATGTGCAGAGAGAATTAGATTTGGGTGGGGTTTTACTTCAAAGTGAGATCTATATTGCAATGTAAAAATAAAGCAGCCAGTATTTTCCCTGCACAGAAACAAAATAACTCACCCAAATCTAATTCTCTCTGCACATTTTACATATGCCCCCCTGCAGTGCGCATGGTTTTGTCCATCTAAGAAGGATTTTGTCAGAAAGAGTGAACTAGAATAAGGCCCTTACTTCCACTATACAATTCCGTGCTGCTCTGTATTTCCCAAACCCTACTGCTGAGTTCTCCCATCTGTGCTAGCCTGTACTAATTTATCTGCACCATCTGTCTTTCCCCATCTGTGCCTTGCCTTGTCTGTACCACTGTTGCCAATTTCATCTGTGCTGCTCTGTCTCCCTCATCCACATGTGCTGCACAGTACACCCAACCACACTGCTCTGTCTACCTCTAATCCATGACAATGGTTTTTTTTTTCAACTGTACTGCTCTCCATCTGCGCTGCTCTGCTGTCCTCATCCACATGGCACTGTCCGCCATTCCACACCGCTCTGTCTACCCACCATCTTTGCCACTGTCTTTTCCCATCTGTTACTCTCTTACCCCAATCTGTGGCACACTCTTTCCATATCTGTTGCACTCTGTCTCCAACTGCATCACTCTGTCTTACCTCTTGCACCAATGGTTTCTACCCATCTTCACTGTTTTGTTCCTCCATCAGTGCTGCCTAGTCTTTCCCCTATCCACACATTTCTGTTCCCCAATCCACATTTCTCTGTCCCATATCCCAATCAACACCACTCTTACCTCATCTGAGCAGCTGTTTTCTGCTAAGACCTTCAGTTGCATAGACTGCATTTTTGAATTAGCAGCTCCACCGTTGTGTGAATGACAGCAATCTCACTCTGTAAAAGTGCTGAATCTGCACTTACCCACAGGCTGTGATGGCATACCATATCTGCACTGCGCAAGGAAAACATCCATTAAGCGTCAGCCTTAATGATCGGAATTCCATCACTTTTTGGAGTTTGAGTTACAACAGGTTTCTGAAATGCCAAATCATGTGTAGGAAGCCTTAATGGGACATGTGAAAACATAAGGTTTTTTGTATATAGATTTTCATCGCTTTTTTTTAGGGGTGGCATCATACATTATACCACACACTGTAATGCCCATTGCACATTTTAAAGAACTTCATAATAGCCATTACACATAAAGCCACACGCCATAATGCCCATTACACATTAGTCCACATGCCATAATGCATATTACATATTACCACATGCTGTAATGCCCATGGAGCTGCAACCGAGGGTCTCACTGGTGTAGCTGCCACTTGCCCCCCTGATGGAGCCGCCACAGGTACCCTGCTCCAGAGGGAAGGGGACCTGCGGTGGGTTCATCAGGGTTCCAGCAGCGGCAGTTCGATCAGAGAACAAGCAGCGGCGGCTCCATCAGAGGGACCCGTAGTGGCTGCTCAAAAGGAGGACTGAGGACTGCTCCAAAGGGGGCCTTTGGACTGCATGCAATGGCTGGCAACTTGCAGTGACTCAAAAAAAAGGGTCTAAATGGTGCTATGGGGCTCCCAGAGGGCTGGATCCCATAGCAAGCGTACTCCTTGTACACACTGTGCGGACCTCTCCAGATGCCCTAAGCCTATTAAGATGCCCTAGTTCCTAGGCAGTTGCCCAATCTGCCAATGGGTTAAGGCTGGCTTTGCCAGCACAACACACTGTTAGTAGTCATAATTTATGACTCATATCTGTCTTGTCTGTCATGGGATAATTTCAGTCTGTGTTGGTAATCGACTCTTTGGTGGCCTCCAGTGATGAATCTGTGCCATTTCAGCCCAGTCCTCTGTAGATAATTTATGCACAAGTGTGATCTCGTTATCCTTGCTGGGCTGGAGGTCACAGGTGTGTTGATTATCTGAGGCCTTCATAAGGCATTCTGACCTATACAACCGTGCCAGTTATATTTCCTAGTTCCCAGTTCAGTCTGAGTTGCTGTCCCTGTCTAGTCAGAGTTCTCAGTGTGTTCAGTCTGAGTTCTGCTTCAGTCTAGTCAGTTCTGTCTCAGCCCTGTCTGTATCCTGCTTTAGACCTGTCACAGTCCGCTGTACTCCAGCTAGCCCTGCTGCTGAGCATCCTGAGCCCCAAGCCTGAATTGTGCTACACTATCTGTGTTCTTGGTCACAGTCAGCGGTCCTGTCTGCCTGCGCCGCAGTTCCCTGAGATCTGTCTGCAGTATCACCATCTTACAGATAAGTCAGGGGCTTCCACTGCAGCTGCTTCTTTTATTATTTATTATATGGTACTATCTCTGCATTGTTGCAGCAGCTCACACTAAGGGGTCTGGTTTGCCTTCTAGGGGTCAATCCTTCCATGTGCAGGAGTCTGGATTTTTATTTTGTATATACCACTTTGGTGCATTGTTGCACACGCATTTGGATAGACTCTGGGGGTACCCCCTCCTTTGTGTCCCTTTAGTTAGCTTTTCTTCTTGCACTCTTCTCGCCTTGGCGGACACGTTGTCCCACATAAGACCAGGCGGCATCAAGGGTGGGGACGGCATAACCAGCTCCGTCGAACACGGCTGTTATTGGTGAATCCTATCACCGCACGTGTCCGTCAACCATGAGGAGACGCAATAGAGTTAGGGGTCAGGTTTGGCGGTATCCTCCAGAGTCCTTACATTATAACAGGCCAACAAAGTAGTTCTGGAGCTGAGTTCAGTACTCTCAGTCCAGTCCAGTTTTTTGTCTTTCCGTAGTTTGTCTTGCCATAGTTGTTTGGTTTGTGACCTTGCACGGCTCTCCCATGCAGGCCATACAAGAGTCATTAGCGGCTCTAAATTTGGCCTTCACTGCCTTTAAACCTGGGTGGTTGGAGGTTTTGCAGCAGTCCCTACTGCAGCTGCAAAAACTCCTAACCAAGATTTTCCTGATCCTCACAGGGGTCATTCAGCCCCTAATGAGATCCTGTCTAAAAAGTTTGTAGTCAGCGAGTTCTCAGACCCAGAGACCCAGGAAAAGCATAGAAGTGCTCTACGGCCGAACCTTTACTGGAGGAGCGTCAGCGGCGTAGAGACTTTGATCTATGCTTATACTGTGGAGATTCAGGCCACTATCTCCAGGCTTGTGATTTGCGCAAACCTGGTGGTGGCGGCAGGGTGTTTCCTCTGGCCAAGTCGAGTCAGGTAGTTAGATATATGCCTATCTCCTCTATGGCAAAGGAACGTACTGCCGAATCATCCATTAAAAGTGCTCTGATTTATGATGGGGGTCCAAGTACTAAGAAGCCCCAATTTTGGTTTAGGAAGCAACAGAAGATGTACTCCTGAAATAATATCTTATCCTGTAAAATCAGAGTTGCAAATCCCTAAGGGGAAATCCCAGGTGATAGGCTCAGGTGGGATGTCTAGTACTGTAGCATTGCCTCCGATGTTGAGGGTCCCGGAGTTGCCTCCGATGTTGAGGGTCCTGGTGTTGCGGGTCCCGGGGTTGCCTCCGATGTTGAGGGTCCCGGGGTTGCCTCTGATGTTGAGGGTCCCGGGGTTGCCTCCGATGTTGAGGGTCCCGGGGTTGCCTCCGATGTTGAGAGTTCCGGAGCTGCCTCCGATGTTGGGGGTTCCAGATTGGTACCCAATCTCCAAGCCCCCGTGGGCAACTCCATTGCTGGGGGCCCGCTGGGCAACTCCATTGCCGGAGGCCCGCCGGGCGACTCCATTGCCGGGGGCCCGCTGGGCGAGTCTGATGCTGGGAGCCCGCAAGGTGACTCCATTGCCGGGGTCCCGCTGGGCGAGTCGGATCCTGGGGGCCCACCAAGGGAGCAAAGGGCCACAGCCCCAGGTGGGGGTCCAAAGGCCACAGCCTCAAATGGAGGCCCACAATCTCAGTTGTTAGCCCCAAGTGGGGCCCACAATCTCAGTTTTTAGCCCCAAGTGGGGGCCCACAGTCTCAGTTGTTAGCCCCAAGTGGGGGCCCACAGTCTCAGTTGTTAGCCCCAAGTGGGGGCCCACAGTCTCAGTTGTTAGCCTCAAGTGGGGGCCCACAGTTTCAGTTGTTAGCCCCAAGTGGGGCCCACAGTCTCAGTTTCCAGCGCCAAGTGGGAGCCCACAGTCTCAGTCTCTAGTATCAAGTGGGGTCCCGAGGGCCACTACCTCTGCTGAGGCCCCGAGGACCACTGCATCTGCTGAGATCCCGAGGGCCACTGCCTCGGCTGAGGTCCCGAGGGCCACTGCCTCCGCCAGGGTCCCTAAAGTCACAGCCTCAAGTGCCATTACCCCAGCTATGCGGTCCGGTCAGTTAGCTGATAATGAAGCCAATTTTGACTCTTTTGATGATGTCTACCAAAAGTAGTTTAAGGTTTTTGCATAATATGCATATACAGGGAGAGCCCTGCAATTAGCATACTCAGGAAGAGATCAGCAATTAGTCACGTGTGTCAAACCATGTGTGTCTAAAATAATTATGGTGAATACTACTGTATATCATTGGGTATGGGTTGAACCTTTACAAATATAATTATAATTATAGCCTTTCAAACTTACTGAAAAGTATTATCTATGGCAATTTTAGAATAGATACAATTAAAGAGTCAGAGCAGGCAAAATTCATATAGCCCTATTACATAAATCAGTATGGCCGTGGTGTCACGGGTGGAGGGCTGGGTTGGATCGTGTGGTGCTCAGGAATCACTTTAGGACCAGATGGAGTAGGGTTAAAGCGAGCTGGTTTTATTATAGATGGTTTCATAAATGAAAATAAATCACTTATTCAAATAACGGCTTTGACATAAGGAAAACAAAGAAAGTCCCAAATAACGTCTTTGAGCAAAGTCTTTAGAAACAAATGGAAATAATGATAAAAGGCAATACAGCTTGCATAACTCACAAAGTGACCGGTGAGGCTGAGGGAGATCCAATATACGGGAAAGAGATCTTTGATAAAGGAATGGAGGGTTTATGGCAAAGACAGGTAATGATGGAAATGAATGACAGTCCAGGCAAGGTCACGGGAAATAAATGGGTGATGATCCAGAAGGTACGGAGAAGACTGTAAATGGGTGATTTTCCAAGCTGCAGGATATCCCAGGAGGCGATGTTCCTTTGTGGGGTGCAGGCGGACTTCGGGGTACCGGCTGGAGCCCACGGGCAGGTAGCACTGGTATCACCGGCAAACAAGCAGAAGGGCACTGAAAGGTCAGGATTCCCAGAGTCAGTAGCAGAGCGGACTAAGGTGAAGGCTGCAGTGGACAGGAGTAGCCAGGAGTCTCCAACTGCACAAGGCTAGGAAACCTTTGCACTGACACCAGTTCACCAGGACAGATCCCCGAAATACATAGTGGGTGGCTGTCATTGGTTTAGACGGTGCAGGAAGCAGTGGCGTAAGTTTGTCCCAGTTGCCCGGAGGCAAGATGAATATTGGTGCCCCCCCTTCCACACACACACGTTATTCAAAATATATATAGTCTGTTATGAAATATATATTATATACTGTATGTATATACAGAAAGAGAGGGAGAACGCATATATATTTCAGAACTTAGCCACAGAAGTGATTTTGATGGGTTTCAATTAGTGGATTTAAACTGGCAGTGATGGAGAGGTGCCCCCTTGAGAGCAGGAGCCCGGCGGCAGATGACTCCATTGTCTCCCAGAGTTCTGCCTCTGGCAGGAAGGCAGGAAACCTGAACTTGCCATCCAATCTGCATTTTGCCCACATCCAAGATGGCGGCGCCGGCCCCCCACATCCGCCTCAGTCACAACTCCCTTGGGACTCACAGGGACCCGCCCCCAACACACAGTGCCTCTTGGCCGGCCAGGACACAGCAGCACGCCCGCACCAGAGACCCAGAATGGACAGGCAGCGACGGGCACGGAGGGGTGAGTACCGGACCCGCCGTGCCTCACCACGGCCGTCTGTGACAGTACCCCCCCTTTTTTGGGTGCTGAAAAGGTACCTTCGAGCCTTGAGTGGATTCTTCCGGAAGAATTGCTTGACCAGGCTTGGAGCATGTAGATCTGAGGAGTCTACCCAGGAATTCTCCTTTGGGCCATATCCGGACCACTCCACTAAGAACTGAAGATGAGTATGATGACGACGACAGTCGAGGACTCTTTTCACTTCGAAATCAACATCCTTTTCAGTGGAAATTGGAGGTGTTTTGGGAGGTTTAGGATGGTATGGGTTCAATCGTAATGGCCTTAAAAGGGAGACATGAAAAGAGTTGGAAATCTTCATCGAGGTTGGCAGTTTTAGCTTGTACGCCACTGGATTGATGACTCGGATGATTGGGAAAGGACCGATAAAGCGGGGAGCCAGCCTCATGGAGGGTAAACGAAGACGTAGGTTACGTGTGGATAACCAAACTAGGTCTCCAACCTTCAATCGAGCGATGTCTTTCCTTTTCTTGTCTGTGAATCTCTTATAGCGGGTTGAGGCCTTGCGAAGAGATTGATGAACCTCTGACCAAGTCTTTGAGAATTGTTGTAGTGAGGAGTTAACTGCTGGGACCTCCACTACTGGCAGACTTGTGAACTCAGGAGAACGAGGATGCTGGCCAAAGACGGTAAAGAATGGGGTGGTTTTGGAAGACGAATGATATGAGTTATTATGGGCAAATTCTGCCCACGGGAGCAATTCTACCCAGTCATCTTGTGCAGAAGAGATATACAAAGGGAGAAAAGCCTCTAAGTCTTGGTTGACTCGTTCCGTCTGTCCATTGGTTTGTGGGTGGTAGGCGGAAGAAAACTTTAATTTGATTTGTAATGATGAACACAGGGATCTCCAAAACTTGGCGACAAATTGTACCCCTCGATCCGACACTATCTCTTCAGGAAGACCATGTAATTTAAAGATGTGGAGGATGAAGAGTTGAGCCAGTACTGGAGCTGATGGAAGGAATTTTAAGGGAATAAAATGGGCCATTTTTGAAAAGCGGTCGACCACTACCCAGATCACCGTGTGACCTTTGGAGGGTGGCAGTTCTGAGATAAAATCCATGGACAAGTGGGTCCAAGGACGTTTTGGAATGGGTAGTGGTCGCAGGGTTCCAGCTGGAGCTGTTCTGGACATCTTAAGCTGTGCACATTGAGGACAGGATGAAATAAAACTGCAAATGTCTGTTCGCATGGAGGGCCACCAGTAGGATCACTGAAGGAAAGAGTCTTTTGGATTCCTGGATGGCCACGGAGACGTGAAGAATGAGCCCAGGTCAAGATCTTCCCTCGTAGTTTAGGAGGTACGAATGTTTTCCCAGAAGGTGGCATTGGGTGAACAGTGGTTTGAGCAAAGACTGTCGGATTCAGGATGGCCTGAGGTCGAGGAGAATCTTCAGTTACAGAGTCAAATGACTGAGATAGTGCATCCGCCTTGCGGTTTTGAGAACCGGGACGATATATGATCTGGAAATTAAAGCGCTCAAAAAACATAGCCCAGCGGGCTTGTCGGGACGTGACGCACTGCACATTGCGTAGAATCAAAAGATTTTTATGGTCGGAGTACACTGTGACTCGATGCTGCGCCCCCTCAAGAAGATAGCGCCATTCTTCTAAGGCTAATTTAATAGCTAAAAGTTCTTGTTCTCCGATGGGGTAGTTTCTCTCTGCTGGGAGGAATTTTTTAGAGAAGTACGCACAGGGTTGAAGTTCCTGGTTCTCCCCTCTCTGGGAAAGGATAGCTCCGACACCATCTGCAGAAGCGTCTTCTTCTAGGAAGAAGGGTTTGGCAGTGTCCGGTTGAAGGAGTATGGGAGCGGTGGTAAATGCATGTCTTAGCAACTGGAAGGCCCGTACCGCCTCTGGAGGCCAATGAGATGGGTCTGCTCCCTTTTGCGTGAGAGCGGTGAGAGGGGCGGTGATGGAAGAGAAGTCCCGAATGAAACACCGGTAATAATTGGAGAACCCCAGGAATCGCTGGATACCTTTCAATGAAGTAGGTGCGGTTCAATCTTGGATTGCTTTGACCTTGACAGGATCCATCTCGTTTCCTGGTACTTCGAAAGAATATGGCCTAGAAAAGGAATGGTAGGTACTTCAAATACACATTTTTCTAGTTTACAGAAGAGATGATTTTTGCGGAGATGGGACAGTACCTTCTTCACGGTTTGACGATGAGCAGAAAGACTAGGAGAAAAAATGAGGATGTCATCGAGATATACAACAAGGGTGTGATACAACATGTCCCGGAAGATGTCGTTAACAAACTGCTGGAAAACGGTGGGCGCATTGCATAGTCCAAATGGCATTACCAAGTATTCGTAATGCCCATCGCGGGTGTTGAATGCCGTCTTCCATTCATCCCTAGAGCGTATCCGGATTAAATTGTATGCACCTCTTACAGTAAGTCTAATTTGGTGAATACCACTGCCCCTTTGACTTTATCAAACAGCTCAGTGATAAGGGGGAGTGGGTAACGATTTTTAACTGTTATGTCATTTAGCCCGCGGTAATCAATGCAGGGTCGAAGTGATCCATCTTTTTTTTTTACGAAGAAGAAGCCAGCACCGGCTGGCGTAGTAGAAGGGCGAATGAAGCCTTTCTGTAGATTTTCTCGGATATATGTAGACATTTCAGGAACGGACAGAGGGTATGTGCGAACCCTAGGAGGAGTTTTCCCGGGAATTAGCTCGATGGGACAGTCCCAACTACGATGAGGAGGAAGAGAGTCTGCACCCCCCCTTACTGAAGACATCTTTGAAAGAAAGGTATTGTGGGGGTAGCAAAGCAATGGAGTCATCTGAGCGAGTCTGTTGTAGCGGAAGCACTCGAGGAAGACAGGCTGAGAAGCAATTGGTACCCCAGGCTTTAATCTCCATGGTGCTCCAGTCCAGATGGGGGTTGTGCTTGGTTAGCCACGGCATTCCTAATACCAGGTCATGGGAGGACTTTGGAATGACAAGGAATTCGGCTGATTCTTGATGTAGAAGTCAAATTTGAAGAAGCAATGACAGTGTCCGGTGGGTAATCTATCCCTTGGGTATCCGGCTGCCATCAACTGCGGTTCAATATAGTGGTTGTTCCAGAGGAAACACTGGAAGGGGAAATTGAGCAATGACGTTTGCCGAGAGAAAGTTGCCAGCTGCCCCCTAGTCCAGCAACGATTTTACTGGTATTGGACCTTGTGGAACGGTGAGCTGGACGAGGAAAGTGGATTCGGATACAGTAGGAGAGGTACCCAATACTCCCAACCTGGCCTCTTCTTTGCCGATTAGGACAGGTCGTTTCCCGACTAAATGAGCAGGAGACCCACAGTACATGCACAAATATTATTTTCGTCGACGGGATCTTTCCTCAGGAGATAAACGGAACAGGTTGACCTGCATGGGTTCCTCAGGAGGTAGACTCAGAGAAAAACTGGGTTTTGGTGCAGATGAACTGGGAGGAGGGCGAGGCCGGTACCGGTCTGACCGGCTTCTCTCCATTTGTCGTTCTTAAAGACGGAGATCCACCTTGTTGCAGAGGGATATCAGGTCATCCAAGGTGGTAGGAGTATCCCGTGTGGTGAGCTCATCCTTTAGCCGACCCGAGAGACCGTTCCAGAAAGCCGACAGGAGTGCCTCCTCATTCCAGCTCAATTCAGAGGCCAGAGTCTGAAATTGTATTACGTATTGGCTCAAGCCCCGTATTACGTATTGGCTCCCCTGTCGGATTCTCAGGATTTCAGAAGCTGCTGAGGACACCCTTCCTGGCTCGTCAAAGATCCGACGAAAGGTGGAGATGAATTCCGGATAATTGAACAACAAAGGATCCGATCTCTCCCATAGGGGCGATACCCAATCCAAAGCTGGGCCTGTCAGGAGCGAGACTATGTAGGCAACTTGTGTTTTGGGTGTGGGGAAATTGGAGGGCTGGAGTATGAAGTGGACATCACACTGATTAAGGAATCCTCTGCAGGCCTTTGGTGACCCGTCAAATTTATTAGGCGTAGATAAGTGGAGATGCCCCGCAGTGACTGGGATTGGGGCCCCGGCTAAAGAAGCTGTCGAGGATCCTTTGGTAGGGGCTGCTGGAGAAGCAGGTGCTGCTGGCTGAGGAGGTGAGAGTGTTGGCTGGACTTGAGCGACCTGTCTTTGCGACGCCTCCAGTTGTTCCAGTCGACCCATGATTCCCTGCAGGAGGTCCGCGGATAATCCCTGATTGCCACTCGACTCCATTGGGTCAGTGCAAACTGTCACGGGTGGAGGGCTGGGTTGGATCGTGTGGTGCTCAGGAATCACTTTAGGACCAGATGGAGTAGGGTTAAAGTGAGCTGGTTTTATTATAGATGGTTTCATAAATGAAAATAAATCACTTATTCAAATAACGGCTTTGACATAAGGAAAACAAAGAAAGTCCCAAATAACGTCTTTGAGCAAAGTCTTTAGAAACAAATGGAAATAATAATAAAAGGCAATACAGCTTGCATAACTCACAAAGTGACCGGTGAGGCTGAGGGAGATCCAATATACGGGAAAGAGAGCTTTGATGATGGAATGGAGGGTTTATGGCAAAGACAGGTAATGATGGAAATGAATGACAGTCCAGGCAAGGTCACGGGAAAGAAATGGGTGATGATCCAGAAGGTATGGAGAAGACTGTAAATGGGTGATTTTCCAGGCTGCAGGATATCCCAGGAGGCGATGTCCCTTTGTGGGGTGCAGGCGGACTTCGGGGTACCGGCTGGAGCCCACGGGCAGGTAGCACTGGTATCACCGGCAAACAAGCAGAAAGGCACTGAAAGGTCAGGATTCCCAGAGTCAGTAGCAGAGCGGACTAAAGTGAAGGCTGCAGTGGACAGGAGTAGCCAGGAGTCTCCAACTGCACAAGGCTAGGAAACCTTTGCACTGACACCAGTTCACCAGGACAGATCCACTAAATACATAGTGGGTGGTTGTCATTGGTTTAGACGAGGCAGGAAGGCAGGAAACCTGAACCTGGCATCCAATCTGCATTTTGCCCACATCCAAGATGGCGGCGCCGGCCTCCCAGCTCCGCCTCAGTCACAACTCCCTTGGGACTCACAGGGACCCGCCCCCAACACACAGTGCCTCTTGGCCGGCCAGGACACAGCAGCACGCCCGCACCACAGACCCAGAACGGACAGGCAGCGGCGGGCATGGAGGGGTGAGTACCGGACCCGCCATGCCTCACCATGGCCGTCCGTGACACGTGGTATAATAGTATGATCAAAAACCGGCAGTTGGCCAAATTACATAAAACATTACTGCCATAGTACAAGCATATACTGAAAGAATATAGGCATATGATTATGACTGGAGTATTATGCAAGATCATTCATATATTATAAGGGCACGGTATATTAAGGCTGAATCCAACGAACGGATTTTTCCCATAGGGAACTTTTCGGATGGGGGCATGGTGTTTGAGGGACTGCACCTCAAAAGTGACTGGACGTACTGAGCTGAAATTTGGCACTTACGCATAGAATTGTCAACCGGTGCTGCGTGCCAAATTTCAGGGCGAAATATAAAAAAATGACCTATTGGGAGCGATCTAAACTTCCAACTGTCAGTTTTTTTCTGACACTCCAGAAATGACAACTTGTCACCCATGTTAGTCTATGAGGGTTTTTTTGGGAAGGCATAACTCAGGGTACAGGAACAATTGAGACTTGGGGTTTGTTTTATTAGGTTGATATTGTCCCAGTGGAGTGCCTTTTGGGGTTGAGGATTTTCAGATAGGTACAGTTTTTTTTTAATTTAGTGAAACGTCCCCCATTATAGAGATAGGAGGTTTCAACTTGTTGCGCAGCCGCACAAGCAATCAGCTGGGGGAGTACACAGAGTGGCTTCAGTTGGGTGTACCAAGATGGCCGACTTTCTAGCACTATGCGCTGCTGCGGCCAGAAGAACCATGCGCTCTCCACCCCTGCACCGTGTGTCCTCCTGACCCTGGGACTGTGTATGGATGGCACCCTGGCACCGCTGCTTGTGCGGTCTGAGTGTGGTCTATAATAGGCTCTGAGGCAGCAGCACGAATGAATGGGAGGATGTGGCGGCAGTATAGCACCATGTCCACACTCAGACCACACAAGCAGCGGGGCTGGGGTGCCGTCCATACACACCCCAGCAGCCCCCCTTGGTTTGCGGCATCCCGGTGGGTGGATCGATCCTGGCGCTGCCCGCTGGTGAGTTAATTGCGGATCGCCTCAGCATGGAAGAGGGAACTGTGCGCTGCCGCTGGTGCCTGCCGGGGATATGCTGCTTGTATCCTGACGAGACCCCTAGTGTGCGGCAGGTCCGGCTGCCGTGTCGCAGCCTCCCTGTCCCTCATCCAGGGAGGCTGCGACACGGCAGCCTGACCTGCCGCACACTAGGGGTCTCGTTAGGTCGGTCAGGATACAAGCAGCATATCCCCGGCAGGCACCAGCGGCAGCGCACAGCTCCCACACAACAACTCTGGTGTTTGTCAGGCAGGGGACTCATCAGTAGGACCACTGCTTACAGGTGAAGGGGCAGAGATGAGCGGACAGTGGTTTAGTTCTAGCAGTGGGACAGAATGGAGCCTTCCTTGTTGCCTATCAGCAGAACTGCAGATACTGAATATCTGGGAGCTCCCTTGTTTCCAGAACAGGTATGGAGCGTTCACACAGCTACCGTATAACAGGGCAATCCACTGACATGTTACAGAAGGCACACATTATACCAGCCAGGAAGAGTTGCTTTGCTCCTTACAGGCAAATGGCAGGGTCACACATGTATGTGCATACTACTGCCTTCTGCTGCTGCTGCTGCTGCTGCCTCCCCACACAAACTTGTCTGTACTGTGTGTGCTTCCTTATCGTCATGACAGATTCTGCAGAGCAGCTTCTCCTGCCTGCATGCATTAGCTCCGTCCCAGCCCTCTGCTTTGTTGTACTATCTCATCAATAGCTCCGAGTCCGAGCATAATGAGTGAGGGTGGACTGTGTCGCAGCCTCCCTGGATGAGGGACAGGGAGAGACAACTACTCCATTATTCCGTCAGGCAGAGGACTTCGATATCTTCTGCAGGAGCACTGCTTACAGGTGAAGGGCAGAGATTAGTGGACAGTGATTGCACAGGGGGTGGGGTGCATTGTCGCACGTCCGGCAAACTCTGATGTATACTGCTTCTGAATTTGCTGCAGGTGCAGTAGCAGAATTGTATGCCAAACATGTAATCCCTCCCTTCTGCCCCTGCCTGACAACTCTCAGTCACTCTCTGCCCAAATCAGCTCTTTCCTGACACTACTTTTGCTGAATCGTCCCCTCCTGTCACTCACCATTACCCTGCCCCTAACACTAAATCTCCGCCCCTCCTCTACTCTGTCTAACCATTCTACTGTCACTCATCATGACCTCACCCTGAGTACCCGCCCCCTCCTCAACACTGTGTGACCATAATATTGTCACTCATAATGACCTGCCCCCTCACCCTCAGTCCCCACCCCTCCTCTGCCCTGTCTAAAAGTCCGTACACACGGAACGATGTCCATAACATTCCGACATTGTTCACAAGTGTATTGAATTGTTCATTGTGCGTACAAATGGAACAAATTGATACACAACAAAATATTTGTCTATGATCTCCTGCATCGATAACTATTCGTGGGTACACGCATCGTTAACGATGCACAGAACGAGTTGAACAATTGGTCATTCCAATCGATCGGGAACGCCCATATTGGGCTTCAAATCGTTCTGAAATCATTCCATGTGTACCCAGCTTTACCTCTCAAGTCTAAACTATTCCCCATATACACATTCTACTCCTCCTACATATGTCCCCTTCCCATACATATATACACCGCCTCGCCATATACACGTCCTACCCCTCCTACATATGTCTCCTTCACATACACATACTCATACATATATATATATATATATATACATGTTCTACTTCACATACATATATATACAGCCCCTCCCCATATACCCGTTTTACCCCTCCTACATATGTCCGATTTACATATACACCACAACCACATGCATGTCCCTCCCCCCCCTCCTACATATGTCCGATGTTTTTTTATTTATTTATTAACAGTTTCTTATATAGCGCACACATATTCCGCAGCACTTTACAGAGAATATTTTAAAATTCACATTAGTCCTTGCCCCAGTGGAGCTTACAATCTGTATTCCCTACCACATGTACACGCACACAGACATTCTAGGGTTAAATTTTGTTGGAAGCCAATTAGCCTACCAGTATATTTTTGGATTGTGGGAGGAAACCAGAGTACCCGGAGGAAACCCACGCAAGTACCGGGAGAATATACAAACTCTGCACATGGTGGGAATCAAACCCATGACCTCAGCGCTGTGAGACAGTAATGCTATAACCATTACACCGTCCATGCTGCCATGTTCGACACCTCCTACACATGTCCCCTTCCCATACATATACACACCCCCTCCCCATACAGTATATACATCCTACCCATACATGATGGCAGCCCTGGTGATGCAACTATTATGCACCAGAAGACTTTGCTGATTTATTGTAAATGAGACACTTGTATATTGTGTGGGTGACTGAGTGCATATAGAGCACAACGGAACATGGTTCGGGAAAAAGCTGCAGCCGCTATACTGTAACATTGTTGTAGACATCAAGACACTAATGGGGCCTACACACGTATTAATTTAGGGGCATTTTCTAAGTGCTATCACTAGATCGCCTAAAAAATGCCCCTACATCGCTCCATGTGTGGTGACAGGCAGCGGCTCCCAGGGGGCTGCCCATCCGCAGCATGGCGCTCCACGGCTGCACGGCTGAAGGACCTCTTTCACGCCGTGCAGATAGGGTTCTGCTGCAGTGCATCCTCGCAGGTCTTATCCCTTGTCATTTTATTGTATATAGTGGGTGTCCCGTTATATATGCTGTATATACCCTGCCCCCACACCACCCGCTGTGTGTACACTGTCCCCCCCAGTGCCCGCCGTGTGTACGCTGCCCCCCCCCCCCGGTGCCCCCTTGTGTATACTGCCCCCCCCACTACCCCCATATGTATCCTGCCCCCCCAGTACCCCCGTGTGTACGCTGCCCCCCCCAGTGCCCCCCGTGTGTATGCTGTGCCCCCTGTGTGTACTCTGTCCCCACCAGTGACCCCAATGTGTACGCTGCCCCCCACTGCCCCCACGTGTGTACGCTGTCTCCCCCTGTGAACCCCGTGTGTACGCTGTACCCCCCCAGTGCACCCCGTATGTACGCTGTCCCCCCAGTGCCCCCGTGTGTACGCTGCCCCCCCCAGTGCCCCCCATATGTACATTGTCCCCCTGTGTGTACGCTGTGCCCCCCGTGTGTGCACTGTCCCCTTCCCAGTGCCCACCGTGTGTGCGCTGTTCCCCTCCCAGTGCCCTCCGTGTGTAGGCCGTGCCCCCCTCCGTGTGTAGGCTGTGCCCCCCTCCGTGTGTAGGCCATGCCCCCCTCCGTGTGAACGCTGTGCCCTTCAATATTATTATTATGTTTCCTGCCCAGACGCTGACCATCCCATGGTACTGCCGGGACTGAGGCGCTTCCATAGCCTGCGGACCAGATTCAGGCGCTTCCGTGAGTTGCCTCCGCCACCGGGAAGGCAGAAAGAAGCCACCCTGGTCATCAGAGGAGCAGCTGCACCAAGGTAAATCCGTCCCCCCCACTGTCCCTGTGTGTACCCTGTCCCCCACCCCACTGTCCCTGTATGTACCCAGCGCCCCCGTGTGTACGCTGTCCCCCCCCCAGTGCCCCGTGTGTACGCTGTCCCCCCCAGTGCCCCCGTGTGTACGCTGTCCCCCCCCCCGTGCCCCTGTGTGTACGCTGTCCCCCCAGTGCCCCTGTGTGTACGCTGTCCCCCCCAGTGCCCCCGTGTGTACGCTGTCGTCCCCCCAGTGCCCCAGTGTGTACGCTGTCGTCCCCCCCAGTGCCCACCGTGTGTACTCTGTCCACCCTCAGTGCCCCCCATGTGTACGCTGTGCCCCCTTAGTGCATCCTCCCCATGTGTATGCTGTGCCCACCTCCCGTGAGTACGCTGTGCCCACCCCCGTGTGTATGCTGTGCCCACCCCCTGTGTGTATGCTGTGCCCACCCCCTGTGTGTATGCTGTGCCCACCCCCTGTGTGTATGCTGTGCCCACCCCCGTGTGTATGCTGTGCCCACCCTCCCGTGTGTATGCTGTGCCCACCCCCCGTGTGTACGCTGTGCCCACCCCCCGTGTGTACGCTGTGCCCACCCCCCTGTGTACGCTGTGCCCACCCCCCCTGTGTACGCTGTGCCCACCCCCCCTGTGTACGCCGTGCCCACCCCCCCTGTGTACGCTGTGGGCTCCCCCCGTGTGTACGCTGTGGGCTCCCCCCGTGTGTACGCTGTGGGCTTCCCCCGTGTGTACGCTGTGGGCTCCCCCCCCGTGTGTACGCTGTGCCCCCCGTGTGTACGCTGTGTCCCCCGTGTGTACGCTGTGCCCCCCCGTGTGTACGCTGTGCCCCCCGTGTGTACGCTGTGTCCCCCCTCTGTGTGTACGCTGTGTCCCCCCTCTGTGTGTACGCTGTGGGCTCCCCCCCCCCGTGTGTACGCTGTGCCCCCGTGTGTACGCTGTGCCCCCCGTGTGTACGCTGTGCCCCCCCGTGTATACGCTGTGTCCCCCCTCTGTGTGTACGCTGTGTCCCCCCTCTGTGTGTACGCTGTGTCCCTCCTCTGTGTGTACGCTGTGTCCCCCCTCTGTGTGTACGCTGTGTCCCCCCTCTGTGTGTACGCTGTGTCCCCCCCGTGTGTACGCTGTGGGCTCCCCCCGTGTATATGCTGTGTCCCCCGTGTGTACGCTGTGCCCCCCCCGTGTGTACGCTGTGCCCCCCCGTGTGTACGCTGTGCCCCCCTCGTGTGTACGCTGTGCCCCCCTCGTGTGTACGCTGTGCCCCTCTCGTGTGTACGCTGTGCCCCCCTCGTGTGTACGCTGTGCCCCCCCCGTGTGTACGCTGTGCCCCCCCGTGTGTACGCTGTGCCCCCCGTGTGTACGCTGTGCCCCCCCGTGTGTACGCTGTGCCCCCCTCGTGTGTACGCTGTGCCCCCCTCGTGTGTACGCTGTGCCCCTCTCGTGTGTACGCTGTGCCCCCCTCGTGTGTACGCTGTGCCCCCCCCCGTGTGTACGCTGTGCCCCCCCGTGTGTACGCTGTGCCCCCCGTGTGTACGCTGTGCCCCCCCCCGTGTGTACGCTGTGCCCCCCGTGTGTACGCTGTGCCCCCCCCCCCCGTGTGTACGCTGTGCCCCCCCCCGTGTGTACGCTGTGCCCCCCCGTGTGTACGCTGTGCCCCCCCGTGTGTACGCTGTGCCCCCCCCCGTGTGTACACTGTGCTTCCCCCGTGTGTACGCTGTGCCCCCCCCGTGTGTACGCTGTGCCCCCCCGTGTGTACGCATTATTATTATTATTATTGATATTGTAATAATTATTATTATTATATTTCCTACACCCAGACTCTGTCCTCCCCATGCTGCCGCCGGGACTTGTCTGGACCAGGTTCAGCCGCTTCCACAGCCTGCAGCCCTAACAGTCTGGTGAAGCCCCGACGTTGAGTTGCCTCCGCCACCCGGAAGACAGAAAGCAGCCACATGGGCCATCAGAGGAGCAGCTGCACCCAGGTAAATCCATCCCCCACTGTCCCTGTATGTACCCTGTCCCCTATCCCCACTATCCCTGCGTGCACCATGTCCCCCACACCACTATCCCTGTGCATATCTTTTCCCCCATCACTGTCCCTGTATGTACCCTGTCCCCCCAGTGCCCGCCGTGTGTACGCTGTCCCCCCCAGTGCCCGCCGGTTGTATACTGCCCCCCGTGTGTACTGTCCCCCCTGTACTGCAGCTGCACCCAGGTAAATCCGTTCCCCCACTGTCCCTGTGTGTACCCTGTCCGCCAGCCCACTATCCCTGTATGTACCCTGTCCCCCACCTCACTATCCCTGTGTGTGCCCTGTCCCCCCCAGTGCCCATGTGTACGCTGTCCCCCGCGTGTACGCTGTCCCCCGCGTGTACGCTGTCCCCCTCCCCAGTGTCCCCCGCGTGTACGCTGTCCCCTCCCCAGTGTCCCCCGCGTGTACGCTGTCCCCTTCCCAGTGTCCCCCGCGTGTACCCTGTCCCCTCCCCAGTGTCCCCCGCGTGTACGCTGTCCCCTCCCCAGTGTCCCCCGCGTGTACGCTGTCCCCTCCCCAGTGTCCCCCGCGTGTACGCTGTCCCTCCCCAGTGTCCCCCGCGTGTACGCTGTCCCCTCCCCAGTGTCCCCCGCGTGTACGCTGTCCCCTCCCCAGTGTCCCCCGCGTGTACGCTGTCCCCTCCCCAGTGTCCCCCGCGTGTACGCTGTCCCCTCCCCAGTGTCCCCCGCGTGTACGCTGTCCCCTCCCCAGTGTCCCCCGCGTGTACGCTGTCCCCTCCCCAGTGTCCCCCGCGTGTACGCTGTCCCCTCCCCAGTGTCCCCCGCGTGTCCAGTGTCCCGCGCGTGTACGCTGTCCCCTCCCCAGTGCCCCCGTGTGTACGCTGTCCCCCCAGTGCCCCCCGTGTGTACACTGCCCCCCGTGCCCCCTGTGTGTATGCTGTTGCCCCTGTGTGTGTATGCTGTCCCCCCCAGTGCCCCCGTGTGTATCCACTGTCCCTACCCCGGTGCCCCCATATGTACGCAGTCCTTCCCCCAGTGCCCCCTGTGAGTACGCAGTCCCCCATTGCCCCCCATGTGTACGCAGTACCCCAGTGTGTACGCTGCCCACCCAGTGCCCCCCGTGTGTACGCTGTCCCCATCCCAGTGCCCCCCGTGAGTACGCTGTCCCCCTTCCAGTGCCCCCCGTGTGTACAATGTGGTCCTGCCCCCATGTGTACGCTGTCATCCCCCACAGTGCCCCCGTGTGTACACTGTGCCCCCCCATTTGTGTACGCTGTGCCCGCCCGTGTGTATGCTGTCCCCCCAGTGCCCGCCCGTGTGTACGCTGTCCCCCCAGTGCCCGCCCGTGTGTACGCTGTCCCCCCCCAGTGCCCGCTCGTGTGTACGCTGTCCCCCCAGTGCCCCCCCGTGTGTATGCTGCCCCCCCAGTGCCCCCCATGTGTACACTGCCCCCCAATGCCCCCTGTATGTGTGTATGCTGTTGCCCCTGTGTGTGTATGCTGCCCCCCCCAGTGCCCCCATGTGTGTGTACGCTGTCCCTCCCTCAGTGCCCCCATGTGTATACGCTGTCCCTCCCCCAGTGCCCCCCGTGTGTATGGAGTCCTCCCAGTGCTCCCCGTGTGTACGCTGTCCCCCTCCAGTGCCCCCATGTGTACGCTGTCGTCCCCCACAGTGCCCCCATGTGTACACTGTGCACCCCCATTTGTGTACGCTGCCCCCGCCCCTGTGTGTACGCTGTGCCCCCGTGTGTATGCTGTCCCCCCAGTGCCATCCCGTGTGTACGCTGTCCCCCCAGTGCCATCCCGTGTGTACGCTGTCCCCTCCAGTGCCCCCCCGTGTGTACGCTGTCCCCCCAGTGCCCACCCATGTATACGCTGTCCCCCCAGTGCCCGCCTGTGTGTACGCTGTCCCCCCAGTGCCCGCCCGTGTGTACGCTGTCCCCCCAGTGCCCCCCGTGTGTACGCTGTCCCCCCAGTGCCCCCCGTGTGTACGCTGTCCCCCCAGTGCCCCCCATGTGTATGCTGCCCCCCAGTGCCCCCGTGTGTACGCTGCCCCCCCCAGTCCCCCCATGTGTACACTACCCCCGTGCCCCCTGTGTGTATGCTGTTGCCCCTGTGTGTGTATGCTGTCCCCCCAGTGCCCCCGTGTGTGTGTATACGCTGTCCCTCCCCCAGTGCCCCCTTGTGTATATGCTGTCCCTCCCCCAGTGCCCCAATGTGTACGCAGTGCCCCCTGTGTGTACGCTGACCCCCGTGTGTACGCTGACCCCCAGTGCCCCCCGTGTGTACGATGTGCCCCTCATGCGTAAGCTGTGCCCCCTTATGTGTACCTCATGTGTACATTGTCCTCCTTCAATGCCCTATAGTAAAGCTTCTACACTCTGGGTGTCCTGCTTATTGCCAGGGGTTTCATGGGATGGATGTCTTGCCTGTTGACAGGGGTTTCACAGGTGTCATACTCAATGCCAGGGGTTTGTAATTCTTGTGGCCAGGGGTAATGTTCATTGCCAGGTGTGTGTTATCATTAAACATTTAAATACATCCAATGTTTATTCTTACAGTGAAATTTTAGATTTCTGAAATTCCATTGACAAAAAACCTTACGGTTTCACATGTCCCATTAAGGCTTCTTACACAGGATCTCGCATTTCTGAAACCTGTTGTAACTCTTCCACTCAAACGCCAAAAAGCAATGAAATTCCGATCATTAAGGCTGACGCCTTAATAGACGTGTTCCTTGCGCAATACAGATATGGTACGCCATCACAGCCTGTGGGTAAGTGCAGATTCAGCACTCTCACAGAGTGAGATTGCTGTCACTCACACAATGGTGGAGCTGCTAATTCACAGATTTGTGTGCTCATTGGAATACACACATGCAGTCTATGCAACTGAAGGTCTGAGCAGTTATGTGGCGCACTCATCCTAATAGGTACCCCCAATCATCTAACACTGTCTATACCACTGAGTTACTATAGTGTTCATTCTAGCACCCGCCATCTTTGAAAACCCATGCATTTCCTCTTCCCTGCCTGGGGTGTAGCTGTCTGCTGTAGTGCTTCTAGCACAGTGTAATGTGTATATCAGCACTGCAAACCAGACCTGTGCTAGAAACACTACAGCAGACAGCAACACCCCAGACAGGGTAGAGGAACTGTATGGGCTTTCAAAGATGACGAGTTCTAGAATAAACACTATTACTAGAACTATCCCACTGAGAGGCCAACATCTTTCACACTCACTACATATATCCATTTCATTTAGTATTCACATACAGTTACCAGAAACATCTTTCATAATTGCAAAAACTAGAATACTCCCAACTACTATGCATCTACACTTTCTTCTCCTATACGCCTTCAGGCTGCTCTGTCTTCCCCGATACCTACTGCTGTGTGTATTCCCTCATCTGCACCAATGTGTCTTTTCCCATCTGCCCTGCCCTGTCTTTCCACACAGATGCGACTGTTTCCTTCTATCTGTGCCACTGGCTTCACCTCTATTAGTGATATTCTGTCTCCCCCTCCATCCAGGCTGCTCTGCCTGCCTCATCCATGACAGTGTCCTTCCATCTGTACTGCTATCTCCCTTCTCCATCTGTACTGCTCTGTTTTCCTTTTATCCCCTTTGCTCCAAACTCCCTTTCCCTCATTAGTGCTCTTTCCTCCAACTGCTCCTCTGTTTCCCACCCAATCGCATCACTCTGTCTTACCTTCCCCAATCTGTGCCACTGTTTTCCACCCATCTGCTTCATTAGTCCCCCATCAGTGCTGCTTAGCCTTCCTACCATCTACACATTTGTATTCCTCCCCATCTGCACCACACTGCCTCCTACCCCAATCAACACCACTTTTACCCCATCCTCTCGGCTCTGTTTACTGCTCAGACCTTCAGTTGCATAGACTGCATGTGTGTATTCCAATGAGCACACAAATCTGTGAATTAGCAGCTCCACCATTGTGTGAGTGACAGCAATCTCACTCTGTGAGAGTGCTGAATCTGCACTTACCCACAGGCTGTGATGGCGTACCATATCTGTATTGCGCAAGGAACACGTCTATTAAGGCGTCAGCCTTAATGATCGGAATTTCATTGCTTTTTGGCGTTTGAGTGGAAGAGTTACAACAGGTTTCAGAAATGCGAGATCCTGTGTAAGAAGCCTTAATGGGACATGTGAAACCGTAAGGTTTTTTGTCAATGGAATATATATATATATATATATATATATATATATATATATATATATAGTTCTGGGGGGGGCGGCACTCCAAGCACCAATGTAGATGTCCAACAATAGGTAAAGAAAGCGGTGCCCTTCCAACGGCAGCACTAGGCTGTCAATACGCAGTGGGGGTGAATCGGCGGCACTCGCACAAATAAATCAGACCACACCAAGTGGATAACCCACTTGGTTATCCACTTGGTGTGGTCTGATTTATTTGTGCGAGTGCCGCCGATTCACCCCCACTATATATATATATATATATATATATATATATATATATATATATATATATATATAATGTCCCAAGGTAGGTAGCACTCGCTGTGGTCTCATTTTACTCCAGCTGGGGTAGTCTCCTCAAAGCATCACAGGTTTGCAAGTGAAGCCCATAGATATAACAAGAAAAAAGAGTGCACTCACCAGACTTTCCAATCCTTTAAAACAAGTCCTTTAATTAATCATATTAAAAGGGGTATGGTCGACGTTTCGGGTCACTGGGGACCCTTTGTCAAGACAGCAGTCAAAAGCAGCTCCATACAGCATAAAATCAGAAACTCAAATGACCGGTTTAAGTACCATTCACCCGCTGCGGAGCTCCGCCCACCACCAATTAGTTTATTACAACAACTAGGTGATTCATCGCGCCCTACGGGCGCTCTTCACACCGTCGTAAGGGGCTGCGCCCCCTTAATTTGTGAACGTTTGTATATGAGAAATATGGTTAGAATTGTATGAAAGATGCCCTGTATTGCAACTTAGGTGTATGCGAATCGCGGGAGGGGGGGTCGCGGAGGGTGCCGCGAATTGCAGGAGGGGGGGTCGCGTGGGGTGCCGCGAATTGCAGGAGAGGGGGTTGTGGGGGGGTGGATGCTGCGAATCGCGGGAGGGGAGGGATTGCAGAGAATCGCGGGAGGGGGGTCGCGGGGTGGGTTGCCGCAAATCGCGGGAGGGGGGTTACGGGGGCGGGGGTTGCGGCGAATCATGGTAGAGGGGGTCGCGGGGGGTGTGCCGTGAATCACGGGAGGTGGGGTCACGGGGTGGGGTGCCGAGAATCGCGGGGGGGGGGGTGTGTGTGCCGTGAATCGCGGGAGTGGGGGTTGTGGGGGGGGGGTGGGGGGGGTGTGACGCGAATCGCCACAAGAAAAAATCAACACAGAAAGGTCAACACATGTAAATGTTGACATAAGTGTGGCACTTTATTGGTGTCCATGTCGACACATGAGAATGAATATGAAAATATTTAAAAAATGAAAAAAAAAAACCTTCAAAAACTCATGTCAACCTTTTTCATTGTCGACCATAGCCATGTCAGTGTTTTCCATGTGCAATTTAATTCTGGAGCTGCCGCGAATCACGGGGGGTGCCGCGAATTGCGGGAGGGGGGGGGTCGCAGGGTTGAGTGCCGCGAATCGCGGGAGGGCGGGGTTCACAGGGGTTCCGGTGGGGGGTTGCCGCGAATTGCGGGAGGTGGGGGGTCACGGGGGGTGCCGCGAATCGCGGGAGGGGGGGTTGCGGGGGGGGGGTGTGACGCGAATCGCCACAAGAAAAAATCAACACAGAAAGGTCAACACATGTAAATGTTGACATAAGTGTGCCACTTCATTGGTGTCCATGTTGACACATGACAATGAATATGAAAACATTCAAAAAATGAAATAAATCTTCAAAAACTCATGTCAACCTTTTTCATTGTCGACCATAGCCGTGCCAGTGTTTTGCATGTGCCATTTAATCCTGGGGCTGCCGCGAATCGCGGGGGGTGCCGCGATTTGCGGGAGGGGGGGGGGTTGCGGGGGGTGGGTGCCGCGAATCGCGGGAGAGCGGGGTTCATGGGGGTTCCGGTGGGGGGTTGCCGCGAATTGCGGGAGGGGGGGGTCGCGGGGGGGTGCCGGGGTGCCGCGAATCGCCGGAGGGGGGGTTGCGGGGGGTGTGACGCGAATCGCCACAAGAAAAAAATCAACACAGAAAGGTCAACACATGTAAATGTTGACATAAGTGTGGCACTTCTTTGGTGTCCATGTCGACACATGAGAATGAATATGAAAATATTCAAAAAATGACAAAAAAACTTCAAAAACTCATGTCAACCTTTTTCATTGTCGACCATAGCCATGTCAGTGTTTTCCATGTGCAATTTAATTCTGGAGCTGCCGCGAATCACGGGGGGGTGCCGCGAATTGCCGGATGGGGGGTCGCGGGGGTGGGTGCCGCGAATCGCGGGAGGGCGGGGTTCACAGGGGGGTGCCGGGGTGCCGCGAATCGCCGGAGGGGGGGTTGCGGGGGGTGTGACGCGAATCGCCACAAGAAAAAAATCAACACAGAAAGGTCAACACATGTAAATGTTGACATAAGTGTGGCACTTCTTTGGTGTCCATGTCGACACATGACAATGAATATGAAAAAATTAAAAAAATTAAAAATAAATCTTCAAAAACTCATGTCAACCTTTTTCATTGTCGACCATAGCCATGTCAGTGTTTTGCATGTGCCATTTAATCCTGGGGCTGCTGCGAATTGCGGGAGGGGGGGGGGGGGCGCGGGGGGGTGAGGTTTTGCCGCAAATCGCGGGAGGGGGGGCGCTTACCTGGTGGCTGTGGAGTAGCAGTGCTGGGCAACATGGGAAGGCAGTGGGTGTCTGGCACTGTCTGTGGGCTCACTGGGCTGGTTCTTTGTCACATACCTCCCAACATGACCCTCTCCAGGAGGGACACAATGCTCTGTTTCTAGACTTCCCCTTAATGTATGATTGCCATCACCTGTTTTAAACAGGTTAATTTCTCAGAAAGGTGTTCAGCACAGATGAAGGCAATCACACATTAAGAGGAAAGTCCAGGAACAGAGCGTTATAGACACAGACACCCACTTTGAGTGACAGATGTAGCCAAATATATAGGAGATCATATAATATTAATCACAGTCTGGAGAGAGACACCGCTCTCTTATTACTTATTACAGATTCTCTGATATATTTTTAAGATGAGGATTAGTCACATACCTATTGAGATGTGCCGCTCGTGGCTTACCCCGGCGTGCGTTCCATCTGTCACTACTTCCGCAACCATCTGCGGTTCAACTAACGGAAGTTCCGGATATCTCGTGCAGCTAACTAAGCTGTCCGGCGAGATCTCTTGATGTGTGTGCTGATCTGAGCACACCAATGTAAATCGCATAAATTATTAACATTAACGCCGTAGCCAACGGTGACTCAAAACCTCATTGAATATAGGTGCAGCGGAACCTATCCCACAGCGTGTTCTAGCACTCACGGTCATTCTAAGCTTTCACAAAAAAAATTGACATACATTTAAAATTACATATATTGGCACAGATAAACCCAATTCGCGCAGCCAAACTAAAGAAGTTTGATTGCATCCAAGGGGCTGCTCTGTGTCAACTTATCCTACATGTGCATATAGAAATTGTCTGGCGAGACAGTACAGAGAAAAAAAAATTTTTATATTAGAAAAATTTTTTTTTATATTAGAAAAAAATCCCTTTACTACAAAAGATACTCCATGAAGCAAAAAGATGTGAAAAAATCTTTGTGAAAAAGAATTTTATATGAAAAAAAAATTTTTTATGAAAATTTTTTTATGAAAAAGAAAACTTGAGTTATCTTGAGTAATCGAATATCTGATTCCACTCCACTCAACCCCTGAAAAGAGGGGGAGTCCTCTTGTCGAGAGTGTCCATCTAATTGTGCGTGGACCTCCATCTAAAGGAAGATACTTAGGGAATTTTTCTCGTTGAGGCCTTTCGGGGCAACCGTATCAAGGAAATGAATCCAATATGCTTCCTTCTTAAGAAGCTCCAGTCCTCTATCCCCTCCTCTCAGAGGTGGTGCAATCCAGTCTATGACCATATGTCTTAAATTGGTGACTTGGTGTCCTTCACGCAAGAAATGCGCAGCCACGGGTTTGTCCGTCACTCCAGTTTCGATTGCCAGTCGGATAGAGGAGCGGTGCTGGTTCATCCGTTCACGCATTGTGCGTATGGTCTTTCCCACGTACATGTGGCCACATGGGCATTTCAAGAAATAGACCACATGGTCTAGTTGGCAATGTAATCTGTGCTTTAGGAAGATCTTCTTTCCATTATGTGGGTGGCAAAATGATGGACCACAGATCATTGATCGACAGGTTAGGCATCCCGTGCACTTGAAGCATCCTTTTCTCGTGGATCCCAGATTTCTGGTCTGTACTCCATGTATCTGGTTGGTACGGTATAGATGATCTTTTAAATTTAGACCTCTGGAGATACTGAGGAGTGGCGTTTTCTTATCAAGCTTCTTAAAAGCAGGGTCTGTAGCGACCAATGGCCAGTTCTTTCTGATGCTTCTCTGGACTTTGTTCAGATTCGTGTCACAATGTACATTAAGAATCATCCTGTTAGGATTGGTGCTGGTGGTGCTCTCTTGGCCTTTTAGGAATTTTTCTCTAGCTTTGCCCAAACAATTCGCTACTGTTGATCTTTTGTAGCCTCTGTTAACAAAGCGTTCACAACATTCCTTGATTTGCTCCTCAGCCAATTGATCGTCGGAGTTATTTCGAAGGACCCTTAGGAGTTGTGAGACAGGAAGGTTCCATTTCAGGGCATTTGGGTGATGGCTGGTTGCCCATAACAGGGTATTCCTGTCAGTTTCTTTCCTGTACATCGTATACGCAATACTTTGTCCTGATCTAAATACTGTGACATCCAGAAAGTTCATTGAGTCCTTATCAGCTGCTGCTGTAAACCTAACTGGACTTTGTAATTTATTTAGATGCTCCACCATTGCGAAAAAACTATCTGTCCCTCCTCGCCAGACAATAAAAACATCATCGATGTATCTTTTGAAATATAGCAAATTCTCAGCATAGGTCATAGTAATGTGTTGGCGCTCATAGTGGTCCATATATAAATTCGCATAGGTTGGCGCTACATTTGAGCCCATAGCGGTGCCGGTTTGTTGGGTATAGAACCCGCCTTGGTACATAAAGTGATTCTGTTCCAATACCAATCTCAACATTTCTACCAAAAAATCTGTCGGAGGGTTTCATAAAAAAAATTTTTTTCATATAAAATTCTTTTTCACAAAGATTTTTTCACATCTTTTTGCTTCATGGAGTATCTTTTGTAGTAAAGGGATTTTTTTCTAATATAAAAAAAAAATTTTCTAATATAAAAAATTTTTTTCTCTGTACTGTCTCGCCAGACAATTTCTATATGCACATGTAGGATAAGTTGACACAGAGCAGCCCCTTGGATGCAATCAAACTTCTTTAGTTTGGCTGCGCGAATTGGGTTTATCTGTGCCAATATATGTAATTTTAAATGTATGTCAATTTTTTTTGTGAAAGCTTAGAATGACCGTGAGTGCTAGAACACGCTGTGGGATAGGTTCCGCTGCACCTATATTCAATGAGGTTTTGAGTCACCGTTGGCTACGGCGTTAATGTTAATAATTTATGCGATTTACATTGGTGTGCTCAGATCAGCACACACATCAAGAGATCTCGCCGGACAGCTTAGTTAGCTGCACGAGATATCCGGAACTTCCGGTAGTTGAACCGCAGATGGTTGCGGAAGTAGTGACAGATGGAACGCACGCCGGGGTAAGCCACGAGCGGCACATCTCAATAGGTATGTGACTAATCCTCATCTTAAAAATATATCAGAGAATCTGTAATAAGTAATAAGAGAGCGGTGTCTCTCTCCAGACTGTGATTAATATTATATGATTGTTGTAATAAACTAATTGGTGGTGGGCGGAGCTCCGCAGCGGGTGAATGGTACTTAAACCGGTCATTTGAGTTTCTGATTTTATGCTGTATGGAGCTGCTTTTGACTGCTGTCTTGACAAAGGGTCCCCAGTGACCCGAAACGTCGACCATACCCCTTTTAATATGATTAATTAAAGGACTTGTTTTAAAGGATTGGAAAGTCTGGTGAGTGCACTCTTTTTTCTTGTTATATATATATATATATATATATATATATATATATATATATATATATATATATATATATATATATATATATATATATATATATATATAGAAATTAGGGCGGAGTGAAAAAACTGAAATTGAGAAATTAAAAATCGGCTAGTGTGGGAAAGTTGTGACTTGACCTGAATAAGAAACGTGCAAAATCTTTTTGATCTGAGTCAACATCTTCTGTTCTGGCAAGAGGCCTGAAGTTTCACTTTTTTGGTGAAAATGACGAAAACTGTGAAGATGCTCCGATCTAGTTAAAATTATGTCATGATGTCAGAGTGGTTTATTAATATACTTTAGCTTAGTAAAAGATAGTACGAGCTTGTCCTAGTGCAAAGTGACTGACTTTGGCGGGAGAAAAAATCCCTGATAAATTTTCATGGTTTCAATTGTGACGATGGTGTTTACTCCGGAACGTGGTTTTTTTTTTTTTTCTGGGGGGGGGGGGGGGGGGAATGCTCTGTTATTGATGTGATCAAGAAAAGAAACTTGGTGAAAAAAAAAAAACAGGGTACAGTAAATCCCTTTTGTTTGCCTTTAATAGAATAGTGCACCTATGTGTCTTCTAATGTCCAACAAACTCTTTAGTGAATGCTCAAGTAGGTTCAGTAACAATGCATTACACTCTGCTCTTTAGGTGCAGGATTTAAAACACTTCTGTTTATTGTTTATTGTATTGTATTGTATTGTCAGTTTATTTGTTTACACTGTAACTTGTAATACTTATTGTAACAGTTACTGTTTTTCAATAACAGACTGCAACAGTTATTTCTTATTAGCAAGATCTGACAACCAGACACTCTTATTGATAAGACACAACGGGGCAGATGTATGAAAGATTGTTATGGGGGAGAAGGGGTATCAGCGCACGTTATGTGCACTGATGTCGCTTTTCCCCCATGTATGATGGAGCCAGCGTGCGGTAAAGGACAGGGGCGCTATGTGCCCCTGTCCATATCGGTGCTGCTATCTAAATGATAGCAGGCTAAATGTATGAACGGTCAGCATCATTACTAGTGAAAAGATAATGAGGCTTTTCTATGAACTGTTGTATCACTGCCTTTTGGCCCTTATTCAAACCTGATCGCAGTAAAAATTTGTTCTCAAAATGGGCAAAAAAATGCTGCACTGCAGGGGGGCAGATGTAACATGTGCAGAGTGAGTTAGATATGGGTGGGGTGTGTTGAAACTGAAATCTAAATTGCAGTGTAAAAATAAAGCAGCCAGAATTTACCCAGCACAGAAACAAAATAACTCACCCAAATCTAACTCACTCTGCACATGTTTGTTGGGCATTAGAAGACACATAGGGGGAAATTTACCAAAATGGATTCGTAAAAAATAGGTGTATTCGTAGGCAGAAATACACCTATTTTTTACACATTTGTATTTTTTGGATTTACAATCCCGAAAATACAACAATTCGTATTCCTAATGATGGGACATTCGTATTTGTATTCACAAATACGAATGTCTACACCATCGATAGAATAGGACAGAAATCACCATTCAAAATAATGGTGGTTCCTGATTTACTAAGCAGCCGTACTGATAATACGGCTGCTAATTGGAGTGAAACAGGCATGCAAATACGACAGGAAAATACACCTTGCTTTCCCTGTCGTATTTGCCTTTAGCCTGCACTGATCAGTCAGATCCGTGCAGGCTTCAGTGTAAAAAAAATAGAAAAAAATAAATAAATTTAAAAAAAAAACAGCGTGGGGTCCCCCCCACAGCTGTAACCAGCAACAGGCTGAAAGAGCCAGGGCCGGTAATTAAAAATCAGGGAACCCGACAAATAGGGGTTCCCCGATTTTTAAAAACCAGCCCCAGGCTCCAGGTCCGGGGCTGGTTCCCAAAATACAGGGGACAAAATGAGTAGGGGTCCCCCGTATTTTAAGAACCAGCCCCAGGCACAACCAGCCAGCAGGGTAATGTCACAGCCGGGGGACACTTATTATAAAAGGTCCCGCGGCCAAAACATTAACCCTACCGACCAGTGAGCCTGGCCAGGGGCCCTGGGGGAGTGGGGACACCCAATAAAGGGGTCCCCCCCTCCAGGACTTACCTGACCAGGCTGAAGCCTGGTGATGTCCCCGGTGACCCTGGGCGGTGGTCACCGGGTTGATAGTGGTGTAAAAAAAATAGATGAAAAAAACTATTGTTTAAAACTGTGGAACTATGAGTCCCAGCAAGCCTCCCCCGCAAGCTAGGACTTGGAGAACTACAAGTCCCAGCCTGCGGGGCATTAAAGGGCCCGCTGGGTCTTGTAGTTCCACAGTTAAAAAAATAGTACAATAAACACACACTGACACTATGAAAATAAAAGTTTAATACATACATTACACACATACTGATACTTACCTTTCTTGATCCCATAGGTAGCCCTTTGTCCTGGTGTCCGGTGTCCTGTGTCATCCTCCAGGTCCATGTCGGCGGTCCGTGTCGTCCTCCAGGTCCATGTCGGTGTCTGGGTCCGAAGAAATCCATGTTGGAGCTGTGGAAGGAAATCCTACTCACCTGGTCCTGTGCTGAAGATGTCTTGTCTTGGTCCGCCGTAATCCAGGTAATCTTCATGCTGTCGCCGGTCCCCGCACTGTCCGCATCGCACTGAGGAGAGATGCTGAGATGTTTCATACTCTGCGCCTCTCCTCAGGATGATTTCTATTGGCCGCCTAGCGTCCCCTCCGCTGCATCCCCGGGACCAGCCGCCCCCCATGCCCCCGGGCAGCCCAGGAGCCCCGTAACCAGCCCCACGGAAACCCAGCAGCAGCCCCGCTGACAACGGCGCCACGCGATCGCGGCGTCCGTGCACCAGCCAGCACGCGCGCGGTACCAGACGCCAGACGCTGAGCATCTCATCCGGCGGGCGCAGCACCATCAACACAGGTACCGACAGCCCCTCTGAGTCCCAGAGCAGAAGCCCCGGAGCCGCATACAGCGTCTGGCTCCCCCGGCTACCCGGCAGTAAAACCCCGCTGAAAACGGTGAGCGAGCCATCCCGCAACTCACCCCAGCCCCAGTGACCAGCCACAGCATCCATTAGTGGGAAAAAACAGAGCAGGGCACACCACCAATAACCCCTATCTACAGCGCCGGCAGTGGATGGAGAGATTCCTCTCTCCACAGATGCCGAGGGGGTCACATAAAACACAGGATCAGAAGACACAGTCTGGCACCAGGTCCCAGTCACAGACACGCTCCAAGATGGCCGCCGCATCCGACAGGCAGAGGGACACAGTATCCCAGGTTCTGTTTTCACAACCCTCTGACACATTCGAAGGGCCACTCTGAAGTAGTCAAGGCAATTCAAGAGACAATGGGTCCCCTGATGGAGGCACAGGCAGCTAAGTTTAATACTGCTATAAAAGATGTCACAGCACAGCTGAAACAGGTAGCCCACATGCAGCATACCACCGAATGCAGGGTGGGGGAGCTCTTTCATGATGTGGCCACACTTAAAGGCTCTTCCTCCAGCCTCCAGCAAACCTGCTATGAGCTGCAGAATAAGATCGACGATCTTGAAAACCGATCGAGAAGGAATAATTTAAGGATTGTGGGTCTGGATGAATCTGTAAGGGGCCCTGACCTGTATAAGTTCCTACAAATATCCCTGCCCGACATGCTTCAGATCTCGGCCCAATGCAAAGATATGGTGGTCGAGAGTGCACAACGCTTTGGCCCAGCCCGTACTACACGTGGTAGCAGACCGAGGGTCGTGATATTCAAATGCCTGAACTATTTGCATAAAGACGCTATTTGGTCAGCTTCTAGGAGACCCTGGGACTTGACATGGAATGACGCCAAAATATTCATTTTTCAAGACTACTTAGTTGAAGTCACCAGAGCTCGTAAAGAGTTTGCCCCGATATGTACAAAGCTGTTTAACTCCAAAAGAAAATTTGCATTGCTCTACCCAGCCCGACTGAGAGTATTCGAAGGAGATACGGCCAAAGATTTCACAACTGCTGCACATGCCGACAGCTACCTAGCCGTACAAGCAGGAGAAGGGGACACTGGCTCGGAGCATCAGAAAGCACCAGAAACGGTCGAATAACAAGGGAGGGTGATTCTAAGCGTTGATGTGAGAGGGTGACGGCTGCATACCAGAGATGACGCCGCTACAAGAGGAGACAGCTATGGGTTTGAATTTCTTTTTTGGGAAATGATTTTTTCTTCATGTCTTTCTCTCTTTCAAGGCACGAGAACACACAATAATAATGTCTTATTGTCACCCACTAGTTTAAATGAGACACTAGCTGGACTTTTTCTTTCATTATTTTTCCCGTTTTTTCCCCTTTTTTATTTTTTATTTTTTTGGGCTGTCTGCCACATAGGCCAAACATGGCGGAAGGGGTGAATCTCCACAATGATTAGCCCAATGTTATGCAATGTTATGCATCGATACAAGGTTCACTATTTATAGGTCTAATATTTCTTTGAATAGAGCTTAAAGTAAGGCTTAAAGCCAATATGTTATAATTATTATGAGGGGGCCTTATGGGACGGTTTGGGGTAATTGGGGGGGATTGCTAGGGGGATCGTTAGGCAGAGGATGTTGTGTATGGAAGTTCTGATTAGAGTATTATTGACTTCCATGTTGGCTTCTGACCAGCAGAGGCGAGTCAAGATTTATGTTCTATGTTTGTCTTTTGTCTTCCCTAAGTTTGTCCAGTTTTCTCTTGTGTGTTTTCCCCCTGCCCGTCCAGGGTATGAGAAATCATTTAGGATACATGTGTAAGATTCCGTAATGGCAATGCTTAAGCTAGGCACACTGAATGTGGGTGGATTTAATACACCTGTAAACGCAGGAAGGTCTTAACATACCTTAACAAAATGTCACTGGACATAGCCTTCCTCCAGGAGACCCACCTTATTCCTCGTGAGGTGCTAAAGCTAAATATTCTACGATGGACGGTAATGGCGTCAGCATCATTTAATTCTAAATCGAGAGGTGTGGTGATCCTTATCAGGAACGCTATCGATTACAAAATTGTGTCAACTGAGGTTGACGAGGAGGGCAGATATGTGATAGTAAATGTGATTATACATGATGTCCCGTATATTCTGTGCAATGTATATGCCCCCAATACTAATCCCAAGGAGTTTTATGCGTCCCTGGTTGCCAAGCTTGATTAAGTACAGACCCAAGCGTTGATACTGGGGGGAGACTTCAATGTAGTAGCATCACACATATTAGACAGAAACACACCTACACCTAGAAGTAACCGTCATCCCGACGAAACCATAGGGTCCCTCTGTGACCGATTCCAATTAGTAGACGCCTGGAGGTCATGTTACCCTGTAGAGAGAGACTATACGTGCCTGTCTGCCGCGCACGGTACCCTCTCCAGAATCGACTATATTTTGATCCCCTGCCATCTGTTCCCCAGAGTGGCGGATGCAAAAATAGAAACAATTAGTCTTTCTGACCATGCCTTGTGCTGGGTACAATTTGCCGCCCAGGTTGATAAAGGACCGATTCGCCAATGGCGCTTTCCGGCATACCTGGCAAACTCCATTCAATTCAGATCTATGCTAGAAGCGGCACGGATGGACTTCAAGCACAACCATGCAGAATTAGAAACAACAGACCCTTTGCTGTTCTGGCTAACTTCTAAGGCCGTACTGAGAGGGAACATAATATCTTACTGCAAGAAAAGAGACAAAGATTTAGATAAAAATTACTTAGAGGCACAGGCAAAACTGACCCAATCTTTTACCAATTTTAAAAACAACAAATCAGGGCTCAACAAATCCTGTTACTATAGGGACAAAACAACATTTGATAACATCCTCACAGGTATAGAGAAGAAATTCAGTTTTCATAAAAACAGCAAATTCCATCGATTCGGAAATAAGGCAGGGAGACTATTATCACACTTGCTGGCAGGTAGACGCCCTCCCACAATAGTGAGGTCCATAAGGGACCAGAATGGTACCCTAAAAAAATCAAACGCCGATATAGCAAAGGTGTTTTTTGACTTTTATTCCTCCCTCTATTCTGCCCCCTTGATAGATGAGAAGGCCAAAGAGGAGTTTTGGGCCAACCTTTCAATACCTGGCCTCACAGACACACAAAAAGAATCCTTGATCTCCCCGATAACACCTGAGGAAATCCAGTCCACGATCACTGGGCTTAAAACAGGGAAATCCCCGGGCCCGGATGGATTTGCCAACGAATATTTTAAAATATTGTCCCCTAAATTGGGCCCCCCCTTGGCGGCGATGTTTAATGCAATCATGTCTGGAGGGGCTCTCCCTGCATATTTCAATTCAGCGGTTATACGAATTTTACCTAAACCCGGCAGAAATGTAGAGGATCCTAGCTCTTATCGCCCCATATCATTATTAAATACAGACTACAAATTATTCACAAAGATTTTATCTGACAGGCTCAAGCTAATACTCCCCCACCTAGTCCACCCAGATCAGTCTGGGTTCATTTGGGGCCGCCAGTCCGTGGTAAATATCCGGAAACTGTTGGCTGTGATGGAATGGCTTAGGGTTCACCCATCCGGGGAGCAGAATGTTGTCCTCTCCCTGGATGCGGAGAAAGCCTTCGACTTAATCACATGGGACCATGTGTTTGAGTCGCTCCACAGATTTGGAGCTCCCCCTCAATTTATTGCCCTTCTTAAAATTTTATATACTAACCCGGCCACCCAGATACTTAACAATGGGTTTCTCTCCCAACCATTCTATACACAAAGGGGCACCAGACAAGGATGCCCACTGTCCCCATTACTTTTCGCACTAGCCTTAGAGCCCCTGGCCATAGCCCTGAGAACATCCACCACATCCACTGGAATAAGGGTTGGAGGGGAAGAGGCCAAATTGGCCCTCTTCGCCGACGACATGCTGATCTTCGCATCAAACCCAAACATAGCTATCCCGGAGATAACGTCCCTGATAGAACAATTTGGCTCTTTCTCAGGCTTCAAAGTCAATTACACCAAGTCTGAATTGATGATTCTCACAGGCCCAAACGACTCATCCATTTTAGGCTCCCCATTATCCCAGTTCTCTATAGTGAGGCACACAATGAAGTATCTGGGCATCCGGGTGCCCCCTTCTATATCAGAGATCTATTCGGCCAATTTTCGCCCCGTAATAGCAGAAATCTCTGCCCTCCTTCACAGATGGACTACTCTCCCCCTCTCCACGATGGGGCGGGCAGCGGTTATAAAAAGCATTGCGTTCCCTAAGTTAGCATACCTACTGCAAATGATACCAATGTCCCTCTCCAGACGTGATTTCTCCATTGTCAATACTATTTTCTCTAAATTCTTATGGGCTGGCAAGAAACCGAAAATAGCATACGCAAAACTGCAACTTCCCAGGTCTGAGGGAGGACTCAACATCCCTGACCCCTCAACATTTAGCAGGGCAGTCAGCTTTCGCTATATATCGGATTGGTTCTGGCGGCACTCCATATTTACAAACCGTGCAGTTGAGGAAGCACTATTCGCCCCATACTCACCAGCGGCCCTCTTACAAACCCCGAAGGGAATGATCAGGCAGGATATACTTTATAACATTTTATTTAAAGATACATATAAGGCCTGGATATACACAGATAAAACATTGCGAAGATCCCCCCCAGGTCTCCCGCTTCATTACGTTCTGGGGTAATCCCCAGTTCACTCCGGGACTGGATAACCCCCAATTCTTGGTCTGGAAGAAAGCTGGTCTGGCGGCAATCAGGGATGTGTATGATCCGGGAGGCCATCTCCGATCTTTCGCAGATCTGAGAGAAATATACAAATTACCGAACAGTCACTTTTATATGTTCCTACAAATTAGGCATATGATTCAGTCCCTGCCCCCGGCTGGCCCGGAGGGAGCGGAAACTGACTCGATCAATACCAATATGACATTGGCTCACACGGGGGTATATAGATTGAAGTACTACTATATGGAGGCAGAAGTTACGGCTGGGGAAAATAAATGGAATAGAACACTATCAGCCTGGAAATCCGAGACACCATTGATCCCGGAGTACTCGGTGGTCCTGAAGCACTGCCAACAGACCATGAAATACCTCCATTCAGCGTCCCTCCAGGAGGTACATTGGAAGGTAATACATAGAGCATATGTGGCCCTGGTACAAAGGGCCCATATGATCACTGGAGAACTTGACACATGCGTTAAATGTGGACAGAGGCGAGCCACCTTCTTTCACAATCTTTGGCAGTGCGGCAGGATAGCCACATACTGGAATAGGCTTATTGCATTTATAAATAACACCTTCCACCTAAAGGTGGCAAAAAACCCTACTGTGTGTTTGCTACTGTTAATGGGAGACTGGGACTGGGAAGGCAAGAAAAAGACCCTGCTCCTGGTGGTTACATCGATATTGGGCATAGCGAAGAGACTGATTATGAAGTATTGGATTAAAAAATCGGCCCCCACTATCTTGGAAACAAAAACCGCCATAATGAACACCTTATATATGGAGAGACAGGACACGGTACCCGACGTGGAATCGGGAGTAACAAGATTCTATAGAAAATGGGGTCCCTATATTGAAACCTTGCCCAGCACCACCCAAACCCAAATCCTGAGCCTTTATGAAAACACGTCATGGTACTTGGTACGGCAATTGGGAACTACATAGGAATCTTTAAGAAGTCACTAGACTGTAAACCTGTAAACGGAACACTGGACCCACTGGTAGTGTGTAAAACCATTATTGGATCTTTATTCGGAATCGGATATATAGTAGTTATCTCAATACCCTTCCCTCCCCTTACCTTCCCCTTGTCTTGTCTGGTCTAGTTTGACTTCTATTTGTTTTTAGAATGTTGATAAAGTGGTGAAAGTCACAGAGGTGATCTCTATGCCTCAATATTAAAAGGATATATACTCATAGCTTATAACAGGTCGGTAACAAAGTAAAACCTGCAATGACTAAAGTAAAGCTGGGTACACATATGTACAATCGTCGGGCCGTTCTTCCGATCTGCGGACGAACGGCCGTTCGATTGTATATATGTGTACGCTGTCCCGATCCCTTCGTTGCGATCGATAAACGGCCAAAAACGCTCTTGGCCGTCCACGGTCGGTCGGTCGCAGGTTCTTTGCTGCTTAATATTCTTCCGACAGGACGGCTCCATATCGAAAGAAAAGTGACATGTGTACGCACGTTCGATCGATATGCAGCCCGTTCCTGCGATCATTCCTCCCAAAAGCAGCACGCCCATGTGGGTGTTGACTAGCTGCGTCATCCCTCCATCAGCGCAGCATGTAAACAACAGGAAGTCTTCTCCCCCGTACTTTCCGCGCCATGCTGTTAAAGAATATTCGTTGTGTGTGCATTCCTTTTGAAATAAATAATCGTTGTGTGTGCATTCCTGACAGATATAGTTATAGAAGATAGATAGATAGATAGATAGATAGATAGATAGATAGATAGATAGATAGATAGATATGTGATGTTCATTGTTCTGCATAAACACTTAACATTTATTAAGAAATACTGACAAAAAATACTGTGAACACTTTGTTTATTTGGGTGGTCGGACCTGAACAGAGTATATCACATACAGGTGCTTGCATTAAGGTGTAGCAGGAACGCCCACCCACCCAAAAAACATAAAAACACATTTGAACATGGTGGTGTATGTAGTGGAAAGCGGTCCCACGGCAGCAACGCATCACATGGGAACATCCCGGCCTGCTCACATGTGATGCGTTGCTGCCGTGGGACTGCTTGCCATGACATAAGTGCCACGTGTGAAGGTTTAGCAGGAAAGCCCACCCATCCAAAAAACATGCAGTATATCAGCTGTGGTACCTGCCAAAATCTAAATGTACAAATGGACATATTTTCTCTATACAGGTGCTTGCGTTAAGGTGTAGCAGGAACGCCCACCCACCCAAAAAACATAAAAACACATTTGAACATGGTGGTGTATGTAGTGGAAAGCGGTCCCACGGCAGCAACGCATCACATGGGAACATCCCGGCCTGCTCACATGTGATGCGTTGCTGCCGTGGGACTGCTTGCCATGACATAAGTGCCACGTGTGAAGGTTTAGCAGGAAAGCCCACCCATCCAAAAAACATGCAGTATATCAGCTGTGGTACCTGCCAAAATCTAAATGTACAAATGGACATATTTTCTCTATACAGGTGCTTGCGTTAAGGTGTAGCAGGAACGCCCACCCACCCAAAAAACATAAAAACACATTTGAACATGGTGGTGTATGTAGTGGAAAGCGGTCCCACGGCAGCAACGCATCACATGGGAACATCCCGGCCTGCTCACATGTGATGCGTTGCTGCCGTGGGACTGCTTGCCATGACATAAGTGCCACGTGTGAAGGTTTAGCAGGAAAGCCCACCCATCCAAAAAACATGCAGTATATCAGCTGTGGTACCTGCCAAAATCTAAATGTACAAATGGACATATTTTCTCTATACAGGTGCTTGCGTTAAGGTGTAGCAGGAACGCCCACCCACCCAAAAAACATAAAAACACATTTGAACATGGTGGTGTATGTAGTGGAAAGCGGTCCCACGGCAGCAACGCATCACATGGGAACATCCCGGCCTGCTCACATGTGATGCGTTGCTGCCGTGGGACTGCTTGCCATGACATAAGTGCCACGTGTGAAGGTTTAGCAGGAAAGCCCACCCATCCAAAAAACATGCAGTATATCAGCTGTGGTACCTGCCAAAATCTAAATGTACAAATGGACATATTTTCTCTATACAGGTGCTTGCGTTAAGGTGTAGCAGGAACGCCCACCCACCCAAAAAACATAAAAACACATTTGAACATGGTGGTGTATGTAGTGGAAAGCGGTCCCACGGCAGCAACGCATCACATGGGAACATCCCGGCCTGCTCACATGTGATGCGTTGCTGCCGTGGGACTGCTTGCCATGACATAAGTGCCACGTGTGAAGGTTTAGCAGGAAAGCCCACCCATCCAAAAAACATGCAGTATATCAGCTGTGGTACCTGCCAAAATCTAAATGTACAAATGGACATATTTTCTCTATACAGGTGCTTGCGTTAAGGTGTAGCAGGAACGCCCACCCACCCAAAAAACATAAAAACACATTTGAACATGGTGGTGTATGTAGTGGAAAGCGGTCCCACGGCAGCAACGCATCACATGGGAAC
Source organism: Crinia signifera (assembly GCF_055691185.1). NCBI lineage: Eukaryota > Metazoa > Chordata > Amphibia > Anura > Myobatrachidae > Crinia > Crinia signifera. The sequence continues at coordinate 113,651,229 of NC_139218.1, read as the reverse complement.
ATCCCGGCCTGCTCACATGTGATGCGTTGCTGCCGTGGGACTGCTTGCCATGACATAAGTGCCACGTGTGAAGGTTTAGCAGGAAAGCCCACCCATCCAAAAAACATGCAGTATATCAGCTGTGGTACCTGCCAAAATCTAAATGTACAAATGGACATATTTTCTCTATACAGGTGCTTGCGTTAAGGTGTAGCAGGAACGCCCACCCACCCAAAAAACATAAAAACACATTTGAACATGGTGGTGTATGTAGTGGAAAGCGGTCCCACGGCAGCAACGCATCACATGGGAACATCCCGGCCTGCTCACATGTGATGCGTTGCTGCCGTGGGACTGCTTGCCATGACATAAGTGCCACGTGTGAAGGTTTAGCAGGAAAGCCCACCCATCCAAAAAACATAAAAACACATTTGAACATGGTGGTGTATGTAGTGGAAAGCGGTCCCACGGCAGCAACGCATCACATGGGAACATCCCGGCCTGCTCACATGGGATGCGTTGCTGCCGTGAGACTGCTTGCCACGACATGCACCATGCTTCTGGCCTCCAAATAAACAAGAAGGAGAAAAAAAGTTAAATAAAGTACACAAACTATTTTTTGACTTTACAATGCAAACCGTTATAAATTTTTTCGTATAAAGAGTGTACTACTGCTACGCCTTTTTGGATTTTTGAAATTTTTTGGGCTACGGTATGGACTTTCCCGCTAAGTTCTTGTAGACATTTATGGACTTGTGTCATGTTTTCTTGCATTGTGCTTTCGTCGCTGGACGTGTCAGGTGATGGTGTGTTCTTCTCCCCCTCTGCACTGACATCTGAAATCTCGATGATATCTATAATAAGTACAGATAAAGAAAGGTTTACCTTTCCACAAATGATACGTCACTATCCCATAAAGATGATTTGCAGTATACACTCACCATCTACACTGCTGGTGATCGCAATCACTTGGTGGCCCTCTGCGGTCCCTTCCATCGGCTGCGCAGCCTGGATATCATCTATAGTGACAAGGTAAAGTGACATATTACTACCCCTTGTTGTGTGTATAAAACATGTGTTCTGTTGGTGTGCTGGTACAAAACCTTACCTGTTGTACTCTCCTTCTTTATTTTTAGGTTGGAGGCCCTGTCTCTGCCTTCCTCATGTCTTCTCCTGGGATGGATTTCCTCTGAGTAAAAACAAGCAACATGTCAGCAAAACACACAAAATGTAATGGATCATGACAGTATATTAATAAAGCTACCTAGGGCATTGGACTCACTTCTTTTAATAATTCCACGAATTTTCTTGAGCTTGGCCTGCTCCTTGTGCTTCAGGTCCGACCACCGTTTTTGGAGCTGGTATTTGGACCTTCTTTTCCCAAACTTCTCCTTTATCTCCTTGCATACACGCTGCATAATAATTTCTTTTCTATAATTTGTCTTGGGGTATGTTTTTCTCGAACAATCGTAGTCCCTTCTATCCAGCATTTTGACCATCAGTTCCACCTCTGCAGATGACATGGCGGATGCGCGCGTCACTTTTTTCTCCTTGTTGTCAGCGATTTCTTTATCTGTTGTTATCAGTGCAGAATTGGAAAACAAAGGTTCTGTAGGTTCTGTACTGGCCTCCCCCATATGCGGTGGCGCCAGACCCTCCGACATGGCTCCTCGATGTCCCGTGTCTGTGTGACGCGAAGCACGTGCGTGGGGCGGAGATTCGTGTGCTCATCCAATCACTGTGTTTCAAGCCACGTTCAGCACGAAAGAATATTCCGTCGTTGCTGTTGGATTGATCGGAGCAGCGCAGCGAATTTTCCGGACTGTATCGACAATTATTTCGGTGAGTATTAACACAAAATGTGTAGTTTTCTATGACAGGGACTTCAATCTGTGGGCCATGGGTATGCTGGGGCTTGTAGTGACCGTGTATCCTATGTCCCACAGAGTTTCAACTCCTGTACTATAGCTACAGTATATCTAGTGTCCCACAGACTGAACACCTGTACATTAAATGGTTTATGGTGTAATAATATGCCTTTTTATTTTATTTTTTGGAACAGAAATTCAACCATGGCAGAAAAAAATGTCGAATTTATGAAGGACTTCATTGAGGCCTACAGGGATCAGAATTGTCTCTGGAATACCAAATCCAAAGACCATTCGAATCGGCAGAAGAGGCTATCTGCTCTGGAGGAGCTGGTGAGGGTGAGCCAGACCTACTACCCCACAGCAAATGTAGAGTGGGTCCGGACTCGGATCGCTAATATGAGGACCGTATTTAAAAAGGAACTAAATAAGGTGGAGTCCTCAAAGCGGTCTGGGGCAGGGGCAGACCAAGTCTATGTGCCCAGGCTGTGGTACTACGACCTGCTGGCCTTCACGGTGGACCAGGAGCTGCCCAGGGATTCGGTCAGCAACACTACAAGGAACCAGCCTGCCCCCTCCACCTCCGCGTGCAACCAAGAGCTTTCTGATGACACCATTTGCGGCACAGTAAGTAGACGTATTTTATTTTAAAAAATTTTTTTTAAACCAGATAAATATAACAGCAAGTACAGTATAAAAATTGTGAACATGTAAAATGAAAAGGGGGGGTATCGCCCCCTGCAACTGACCTCTCTGTTGGGCACAACAGAGAGGTCAGTTGCAGGGGGCGATACCCCCCCTTTTGGTTATACATCGTCAATTTGACCTTCTCTGTGGCCCTAATTCTGGTTCTTCTCAGTGGTGGAGGTATACTGTTATCCGCCTGAGAACACAGTGATCAATATTCAGACATCGCAAGTGCATTTACCACATTTTTTGTATTTGGAACTTTTGGTTGTCATTGGTAATCCCTGGTATCTACACTGTTGTAGTCTTTCTGGCGCGGATTATTGTAATATTTTTTGTTGTCTAAAATTAACGGAATAATATCATTCTGCCAATCCACAGCGCCAACACCAATAAAATACTGCATGTATTCATCCCTGTTAATTTAGCACGCATAGATGCATTTCTGGTGTTTAAATTAGTATTTGGTATGTCTGGTATCTAAATAATTAGTTTCCAGAGATGCCAGTCATAACGCCTCTTCAACTAGCTCACTTTCATCCATGGCAGCAACATGGTGGTGTATGGGCTGCGTTCTTCTGCGTAGATATAAAAATATATGGAAGTCTTAAAAATCGATAGTGATACATCATTGTCATCTTGTTTTGTTACAGCCATCGCTATTTGCCGAGGATGAATCTTCGGCATCGCTGGAGGTGGCATCACAGCTGCCTTCACCGGCCCTCTGCTCCACCCCCACACCAACCGCCACGACCAGCGCTGAACCGCAAACAAGCGCTCAACCTCCAGCAGAAGCGCCATCAAGAAGAGGGCGCAAAAGGCCGAGGCAGACTCCAGATGCTGCGGACGTGGCAACCACCAAGATCCTGGAGTCTGCCAACAGATTGATGACCATGGATGAGGATGATGCGGACCGGGTGGGGAGTGTATTAGCTGACAATTTGCGAAAGTTGGACCCGGCTACAAGGGTGGAGGTAGAGCGCATATTTTATGAGACGCTGTACCGGGCCCGTGTGGGGACTCTGTCCCGGCACACACGTCTCACCGATGAGACCCCTCTGCCTAGGGTTGAATTTCAACCCATCAGCCCAGCTCCTATACCCCAACAAGCGGTATTTCACCCGGTGCAATATCCGCAGTATCAACATTTACAGCCACCAACTGGGCAAAGGCAGCACCAACCGGCAACGTTGGCTAATACGCTCCCACCAGGTCCACCTGGTGGCCCCTTCCAGAGTTTATTGGAAAGTCCATCTCCCTCCCAACCACCGATGGATACAGGGGATTATGGGGTGGGACAAGTTTACCACCATATGTAAATATTTTATATAGTTTATTTAAGTGCATTATTGTTTTAAATATTTTTATGTTTAAGTATTTCTTTATTATTTATTTACTTGTTATTTATGTTATATTTTTTATAAGTTTATAAGTTAATAATTTATATAAAAATAAAAAATTCTGTAATCTAGTTGGTGTCCGTGTGAAAATATCATTTACCATGCAGGGTGACTATAGGGCACAGATATACATACGTACAAAGTACCAGGAGAAATTGGCATAGAAATAGGTGTGGTGGAGCAACTACTTGCTAGTACATAAACACCAGTACTGGGTACAGTCTGCACTCCAGGTGCCGTGGCATTGTGCCCTCCAGGAATGCCTGGCACCTGAGTACTACCACTCACTTGCCGTGATTCGGCCTCCACCTCCCCCTCCTTGCTGCAAGAAGACGCAGAGGACAACTTGTGCGGAACTGTGAGTATACAAATTTTATTGGCAAAATATGGATTATTACACACCAAAAAACAATATATTTACAATGACAAAAAGGTACATTTTTAAGCAATCATGTCATTCTGCCACTCCACAGCCCCAACACCATTGAAATAATTCAAGTACTCGTCTCTTGACAACTTTGCTTGCGTTGATGCATTTCTGGTGTTTAAATTAGTTGCCAAAGCTGTCAGACCAATAGGCTCGTCAACAACTTGGCTCTCATCCACTGTAGCCCCCAGTTGTTGTGTGTGCACCGCTTTTCTGCGCAGGTAGTTGTGCAGCACACAACAGGCCAGCACCACTTTGTCAATCTTATCTAGGCGCAGATTGATGGGACTGTGAAAAATTCTGAATTTATTACTCAGAATCCCAAACGCATTTTCAACCACTCGCCTGGCACGTGACAGGCGATAGTTAAAAATGCGTCGTTCCCTGTTCAGCGCCCTTTGTGGGTAGGGTTTAAGGACATTAGGGTGCAATGCAAAGGCCTCATCCGCCACAAAAACAAAGTTCAAACCGTGCTCATTTTCAGTCCGCTCTGGCAGATTCAGTTCATTTTTTTTCAGTTGGTCGTGGAAAAAGGTATTCTCCAGGGCTCCTCCATCTGAAACTCTACCATTTTTCCCAATGTCCACAAATACAAACTCGTATCGGGCATTAGCGATGGCCATTAGAACAATGCTGAAGAACCCCTTATAATTATAATAAAAAGATCCACTCTTTGCAGGGGGCATGATCCTGACGTGTTTGCCATCGATAGCTCCACCACAATTAGGGAAATTCCATAGATCACGGAAATCACGTGCAATATTTTGCCACTCCTCCTTGGTCGATGGAAACTGCAATATAAAAGTATATGCGTATTAATAATCTGTTTGGTTGATTTTAGACCCATCAGCCCTCCCCCATTGCAGCCTCAAAGCTATTACCCGCCTTATCAAAAAGACCCCCCACCCACTGGTGTAAAAGATTAAATCAACAGGCATTGTAAAGATATACATGTAGGGTACAGGTATGTGCACAGCTATACATATGGGGGACATGTATGTAATTTCCATATTTACCTTCATGTATTTGTCCTGAAGAACTTGGACGATGGCATCACAGGTGTCTGGTATTATCAACCCCAGCGCTTGAGATGAGATTGCGGTGGTGAATCTCAGGTCGGCAAGGGTCCTGCCTGTTGCCAGGTAACGCAGCGTTGCCACCAGTCTCTGCTCTGCAGAAATGGGCCTCCTGAAATAGGTGTCCTCTCTCTCTATTAAAGGGGTAACCAGTGTCAGCAGCTCCATAAAGGTAGCGTCATCCATACGGAGATAATTCCTGAAATCATCAGGATTGTTCTCCCGTATCTCCTTTAGCAATGGCATGTGGGAGAAGGTGTCTCTCCTCAGAAGCCAGTCTCTGGTCCAGCAGCTCTGATTCTTGGTCCTTTTTCTTTTTTTAATAGCCCGCAATCTAATGGCCATAGCAGCCAAAATGCACGCACGAGCCTTCCTTCTCCTCAAGCTCATGATTAAAAAGGCCCAAATGCACCGATAGACGAACGAACGTACGTATATCCAGTACAGCTAGCAATGATCTGAATAGTCACGGCTCTATTCACTGTACTACACGAACGATTCTTTGTTCCGTGATCACGCCTCGTTTTGGTATGCTCTTTTAAATCCAGCCCATTATGATAATGTTGTGTACATTTTTATCGTGCGAATAGCCAGAACGGGAGAGTGTGTACGGTGGTACAATCTTTTTCTTGCGATTGTTTGGACGGGAGTACATCGGACGTCGCAAGTACAATTGTACATATGTGTACGCGCAGATCGGTCGTATGTTTCGGACGGCCGAACGTGTATTCGGTCGATCGAACGGTCGCAAGAAAAATTAAATTGTACATATGTGTACCCAGCTTAAAGCCACTACTTGAATGTATTCCATAATGTTTGTTGTTTGTTGTTATATGTTATTATTGAAAAATGAAAAATTTGGTCACCCTGCGCGGTGCAGTTTATCAAACAAGGAAAGAATTGTCGCCTTGACATGTGCTTTTTTTTTTTTTTTTTACACTTTGTGACCAATTCAATAAAACGTATTTGAAACAACAGTTAACACATGTCGTCATTACTGTCTCAGATGTATGATATCGCAGGTGTGAATGTGTTCTTAAAACACCCCCACTATCCACGTCAGCCCGAAGCGTGGTGAGCAGATGCATTACGGGTCCTCCTGACCTTTTCATACCCCCACTATCCATGTCGGCACGGAGTGGACTTTATAAAGTGCTGAGCCAGAAGCTTGGCGAGGGGATGCGGTTTACTTTACATGTATTTTGTGTCCCCTCACGGGGCTCGCTGCGCTCGACACACTTATAAAATCTACTCCACGCTGAAGTGGATAGTTGGGGTATGAATAGGTTGGGAGGATGCATTCCGCGTCCCCTCGCGGGGCTCGCTGCGCTTGCCATGCTTCGGGGTGACGTGGATAGTGGGGGTGTGCTAAATCCCATTGCATTACATAGACATGTACACTGGGGGTGTTGTGCTAAATCGCATTGCACGCAAAATCGCATGCGAGCGCATGCGATTTTACATTTGATGTGATGCGATCGGCAGTCAGGGTGCAGTGAATAAATTAACTAGTGAGATCGCATCACATCGCATGGCACGAAAACGTGCCATGCGATGCGATTTCACTACGCTGAATAGCCCACTAAGTAAATAGCTTAGTGTGCGCCCTGCAAATACACAAGTACCGGAAAAAAATTTGGCACAAATGGGGCACCCCTGGAATTATACACGACACATGGTGGCACCTCTGGAATTTTACATGACACATGGTGGCACCCCTTTAATTTATACAGCACACATGCACATGGAGCACCCCTGGAATTATACATGACACATGGCGGGACCTCTGGAATTATACTAGACAAATGTTGGCACCCCTGGAATTATACATGACGAATGGCAGCACCCCTGAAATTATGCATGACACATGGCATCACCCCTGGAATTATACATGATACATGGTGGCACACCTGGAATCATAAGCGTGCACAGCCCATTTTCTTAGAGGGTGCACCATTGGAGGGGCGTGTCCATCACCGCCTACTGGGCGTGTCCATCATCGCCTAGTATTACACATAATGCCACACACTGTAATGCCCATTAGACATAATGCCATGCACAATAATGCCCATCACACATGCAACACACAGTAATTTCCAATCCACACAATGCCACCCAACATAATACCAAACACCATAATGCCCATCACACATAATGCAACACACTGTAATGCCCATTCCACATTATGCCAGGGCTTGCCAGATTTTCTTAAAATAGGGACAGTGCATGCTGAAGGCGGACCAAAAATTGACACCGTAATACATATTACACGTCACACAGCCATTACATAGTATACCGCATTTCATAATGCCCATTACACGTTATGCCACACACAATAATTTTTATGAGCCTCCAATCCATATTGAGACTGTAGGCAAGCATGACACACTGTATACATACACACGGCCGACACACACAGTATACATACACACAGCCAACACATGCACACACATAGTATACATACACGCAGACAACACATACACACACATAGTATACATATACAGAGCCCCTGAACATAATATACATATACACAGCCCCCTATGCACACACACACACACACACACACACGTGTACTGTATATACATACATAGACCCCCACAAATAGTATACGTATACACAGACCCCCTTTGCACACACACACACACATGTAGTATACAGATACAGATCCCCCACACAAATAGTATAAATACACACAGTATATACTATAACGAGATGGGGGGGTACAAGGCGTGCGCTCAACGTGTGTAAGAGAAGGAAGTAATGTCCCAGTATGTGAATTCAGACAAGAAAATCTGGTTTATTACTCTGCAATGGACAGAATAACAAATCTCAGTGGAAATGTTTGCTACGCATTGTAAATGAATGATAACAAATGTAAAAAAAACACTTGCTGAAAGCAAAGAAGAATCATAAAAAATTGAAAACAAACAAAACATACAAAGCTGTCTGTATATTCTCACTACGTGAGTAAGAGTGGTGCGGTGATGCTGCACAGGGGGAGTTGGGGAAAATGGCACAGTCAGGCATACGGGAAATCTGATCTTGTGAAATCACAGATTTCGGAAATTCTGAGACGAAGAGAGAAGGGCTGTTTGGTGGGGAACGCATTGATTTTCAAAAAAGTACTAAAATATAGCTTTTATTCGTTTCATCATTAAGATTCCCAATATTTGTCATATGGGAATGACAATTACAGTGAAAAATAGAGGTAAAACATAGATATACAGACATACATACCTCCCAACTTCTGTAGTTGGGAGGTCAGGACTTTTGCGCGCTGCCGAAAAGGGGGCGCGGCCTCTAGAAAAGGGGCTTGGCCTCGCGGATGACGCATCCTCCGGCCACGCCCTGTTTTCGCCGCTCGTCAGCGCTGAATAGACGCTGTGCGCATGAGCACAGCGTCTATTCTTGGCAGGCTGGGGAGGCTCCCAATTGTTCCCCCCCACTGCGGGACAATGGCGGCCCCGGGCAGGACGCGGGAATGTCCCCGAATATCGGGACAGTTGGGAGGTATGCACATATACATTCAGTGTGCTCTAAAGAAAGGAAATTAGTGTGATAAAATTACACAAAAATCCAACTGAAAAAAATGCTTGCTGGGTTATAGCCAGTGATATTATGATCTGATGGGATAATCTCCTCACAGATACAATGTATGTCTGATTATATATCTGACAGTACAAAGATAGAATATGCTGTAAAATCCCACGTATTATTCCTGTGTTTGATCAGTATACACCAAAACATTCATTCTGCAGACCTCTGGTGCCATCTACTGGTGTGTTAGGTAAATTGCACTCATATATTTTGTGCAGCTTCCTTCAGTATCATCTGCTGGTTTGTTGAATGTGTTATATACCAGGGTTGCCGACCCTCCCGGAATTACCGGGAGTCTCCCGAAAATCCCCCACTGAGCCCCCCGGTCGCGGCATTTAAATGCTGCAGTCTGCGGGTCTCAGAGGAGGGGGCGGAGCTAAAATGACACACTCGTGTCTTTAATCCCTGCCCCCTCCATGGAGATCAGTGATTAAAGACACGATATGTAACAATAGGAGAGGCTGCTTTTGTGGTAATGATTGGGATTATTTATACAATGACCAGAGGGGATATCCCTATAGCACTTTGTATATTAATCTAGGAGGGTATATCGTATATATTTACAAACAGGATTTTATGTATCTTATCCTGTCTTTCTCTAAGGGTGTGATCAATTCCACACACCTTACTATCTCTTCTTATATTCCCTCAGAGCAGGGTTACTTCTCCTAATGCTGCAGGGATCTATAATGCAGTGATATATCAGTCTATATCACATTCAATACATTTAGGATAACAAGCATTTCAAATTGGATTTCATGCCAATGCTAACGTTTCACTGTCTGACACATCTTTATCAAGGCCAATCTGAATGTCCTAGCTGGCTCATACTTATTTATGTTCATTAGCCAATTAGAAACCTGCTTGTGTGTCACATGTATTTTTGTTCCTATCCTGGACCTCACTGTGCTCATTAGCATATTAGGTGCTTCCTGTTTAATCAGGTGTATTCACCTGAGGACGTCAGTGTCCTTGTTCACGTGATCGGGTGCCGCATCACGTGGTCGGCGTCCTGTACCATGTGACCGGTATCCCATATCACGTGACCGGCATTTAACATTGCAATTGTGCCTGGCATCCAGGCTCCTTGCGTCTTCTTCCGCCCATAATGTCTCTAACAACCATTTTCTGGGTACACTCGGCATATGTGGGGAGCGGGGAGCGAGGAGGACATTCCGCACAGCTAGCACCTCTACCTATGCTGAGATGTTCACCCACGCTGTCAAGCATTCACTGCATAGGTTTTTTGAAGGAGTGCTAATAATGTCAAAATAAACTGGAATGGAGATAAATTGAGATAGTGGCAATATGGATTTCTTAAAGTGAATTAAATTGAAATGGTACCTATAGGGATTAAAAGGATTAGTAGTGAATGTTTACACCCTTTTTTGAAAAGGTTGGTATTATTATGGAGTGGTGATCGTTCCGGTGCGTCTGACCCTAGCTTACCCTACTTTCATTGGTGTTATCTTCTCTGGATGTTCCTGGGTTCCTTTGGGATGATGTTTGTTAGAGGGCTTCTAAGCTTAGAGACCGGCTGGACCACACTGGTGTGCGGCAGCCGCTACGCTGATGCTCCGTCTATCCCGATGGAACCGGAAGTGGCCGGAAGTTGTTAGACGTCCGCAGAGAGAGTCTAACAACTTCCGGCCACTTCCGGTTCCATCGGGATAGACGGAGCATCAGCATAGCGGCTGCCGCACACCAGTGTGGTCCAGCCGGTCTCTACGCTTAGAAGCCCTCTAACAAACATCATCCCAAAGGAACCCAGGAACATCCAGAGAAGATAACACCAATGAAAGTAGGGTAAGCTAGGGTCAGACGCACCGGAACGATCACCACTCCATAATAATACCAACCTTTTCAAAAAAGGGTGTAAACATTCACTACTAATCCTTTTAATCCCTACAGGTACCATTTCAATTTAATTCACTTTAAGAAATCCATATTGCCACTATCTCAATTTATCTCCATTCCAATTTATTTTGATATTATTAGCGCTCCTTCAAAAAAACTATTCCTTCCAAAACCTATTGGAGCTGCACTATATACCCCCAAGCGCGGCAACCACGCAAAATTCCCCAAGCATTCACGGCACTTCAACATGTTCTTCACTCCCTGGTAAGGAGGTGGGAGGGGCGACAGCAGCAGCTGCAGCGGTCTCCACCTGTCTGTGTATATGTGCGTCTGCTGTTCCACATAACCTGCTGATTACAATGGAGCCAGCTACATATAGCAGCAGTGCACAGAGGGTGTGATGAGCCGCTGCATAGAGCAGGTGAGCGCTAGGGCGCACTCCCCACCTGGGGCACTCTGGTGCCTTGCACCGGCCCTGGGTTAAGGATCTGTGCACATTTAAATTCAACGGAATGCAAAGGCAGGATGCAGCAGTAGTAGTGGGATGCTAGCCAGGGACATTGCTGATGGATGACTGTGATAGTACTGAGTGAGAGAAAAATAGGGATAAAAAACCACAGAACCTCTATCATTGCCCAGCATCACCACAGGAAGCAATGGACACCCAGTTTAGAAACCACTAAACGAAAAGGCCTTTATTAAAAAAAAATGAAACAAACTAAAACTACATTCATACCTTGAAACGCTTTTTCTTTAAAACTTGATAAATAGCATCACAAGTTTCTGTGATACTCCTCCCCAAAGCCTGAGCTGATATTAGGGTACAGAATTTAAGATCCTCAAAGGATCGTCCTGTGGCCAAGAAGCGTAAAGTTGCTACAAGGCGTTCATTCGCAGAGATGGATCTCTGCATTTTAGTATCTTTCTTCTATATAGGGGCGTCACCAATAGCAACAGTTCCCTAAAAGTGTACATATATATACGTAGATAATTATAGAAGTCTTCAGGGTTATTTTCCCACAACTCGGAGAGTAGGGCGGTGTGAGACAAGGATTGCCTCTTCAACAGCCAGGCTTTCGACCAGCAGCTGCGTTCTCGCCTCTTCCACCTTTTGGCCACTTGCTCCATCTCCTCTACAGCAATGCCTTGCGCATACAATATTCTCACTTGATAGTGATATAAATCTATTACTGTATAGGGTTATATGCGTTCAAAATCACTTCAGAGTTACTCGGATAATGAAATGATGAACTGCAGTTTTTTTTATTGGAATGAAACAAACTTTATTGTTGCACAAATTTAACCTTCAAGATAAGTTTTTTTATCTGTCAAAATACCATCAATAGCTTTAATAGTAGTCTTTAGTAAGGTAAAATAAACAGATGATTAATTTGGATTCCTGCACTGGCAAAATTGGATGAAATTGCATCGCATCGCATAGCAACCTTAAATCCAAATGGTGCATGTATGGGCATCTTTACACCTACTGATGATATTGTGGTATTTCTGCGCATGATTAAGCATACTGCTGGTCATTTAAAATGGTCAGGGTGGGAGTTGGCAGACAGATTAGCTCGTCTCACAGGTGAGCCACAGAGAGCGTACTGTATGTTGATTTGCCAGTGGCTGAGTCGAGCTACTACCATGTGTTGAAAAAGGCTATACTCAGCAGGGTTGGGATAACAGGCACCAGTAAAGCCCAGGAGTTCCATGATTGGTGGCTGAACCGAGCTGAGCCTCCTAGGGTTCAACTGGCCAAAGTAGCCTGACTAAGGCCTGGTTGCAGCTGGATGAAAATTCTGCACAGTGGGTGGCAGGGGCAAATCCAGGAAAAAAAGAGGGGAAAACCTTGATTAGCGGTAACATTGTTGCCAGGAGAGCGGGCTGTGGAGAAGATGTGAGTTGGGATATCCAAAATAAATATGTGGTTATGGTTAGGCTGCCAGAAGGCAGGGTTAGGGTTAGGCACTGGGAGGAAGGGTGGTTACGGTTAGATTTGACCAATGATCTTTAACCCACTTGAATTTAAACTCAACCCTATGGTGATTTGGTGTATCAAAAACACAGGAGATGCTTCTATAAAGTTATAGCAAAACATAGGAACAGTGTGCAGCATTATCATACCTGGCAGCTAAACCCCCTAAACATAGAAGAGGCGCAGAGCATATGGCAAAACAGAACACAAGAGTATAGGTCACAACACAGACATAATCCCTGGCAGAACATGCAGTGACTGCAGACAGCTTTCACATGTTGTATATATATAGGAGCCAGAAACATTTAATACCTCTTAGCAGAACAGCCAACCTCCTGTCTGTTCTCCCAACACTCCATGTTGTCCACCAGCCCACACTATACTCACTCATACATTCAGTCTACCTCATCTGTTTCATCTCCTACACCACTGCCAAAACTATCCACCTGCTCATACACTCATACACTCACTCATGGGAACAGAACAGACAGGATGCAGGAAGCTTAAGGATGCACCACAGCTCAAGGAGTCGAAGCTCCGCAGCATTGTTCCGCAGCAGCTGCCATGCAACTGGCTAGTGCCAGGTAACAGTATCCAAAGCAGTAAAGAAAATTTTATTTGAAAACAAAATAGGCAGAAAATGACAGGGGTGGATTGGCACCCCACCCCTAAATCCTCCGGTGGCTGGTGGGGGAAATGGTTGCTCTAGTTTATGCTATATGTGTGTTAAACTTGGCAGTTCAGCAATGAACCCTACACACTGATGCTTAGACCATTGAGGAGTTGGTGGTAATAGTTGAGAGGTACATGACCCTTGTGACACTGATCAGTACCAAACAAGGGTTGCCACCAGTACCCAAGCTCAGAACCTAGGTCCCCATTGTCAAATCTAAGAAATCACCTTGGGGGTTATTCTAGTCCATTCTTTCTGACAAAATCCTTCTTAGATGGACAAAACCATGTGCACTGCGGGTGGGGCAGATGTAACTTGTGCAGAGAGAATTAGATTTGGGTGGGGTTTTTCTTCAAAGTGAGATCTATATTGAAGTGTAAAATCATGCAGTCAGTATTTTCCCTGCACAGAAACAAAATAACTCACCCAAATCTAATTCTCTCTGCACATGTTACATCTGCCCCCCTGCAGTGCACATGGTTTTGTCCATCTAAGAAGGATTTTGTCAGAAAGAAGGAACTAGAATAAACCCCCTTATGTTGTGTGCTTTGAGTGTGGAGAGCCTAGCCATATGCACAGAGTCTACCCAAAGCAGGATGAGCCAGTGGGTTGCAGCACAGGGAAGGATACTCCACTGGTGGTCATCATGGCTGCTAAGAGCATTTCCCCAGCGGAAAGCCTCATGTTGTGTCTGATGGCACAAATTGAAGGCCAGGAGATTTGGGCCTTAGTTGATTCTGGCAGTGCACTGAACATCATCTTAGCCAGTTTCCTCCTGCTTCTGATCAGGTGTTACCCACTTTAAAGATGCTATGCATACATGGGGATATAGTGGTATCCCAATGAGTGCGTGTACCAGTGACAATCATTGAAAGTTGTAACCTTCAGAACTCCTTATCTGCTGATTTTGGGAGCACAAACGGCCCCAGGAACTAAGATCCAGTTACTAGAAAACCCTTCTTTCTCAGTGAGTAGCAGGTGAACAATGAGACTGAGGTATATACGGGGATTTTCTGGTTCACTCCTTCTAGCAAATTCCTTCTTAAATGGACAAAATCATGTGCACTGCAGGGGGGGAGATGTCAAATGTGCAGAGAGAATTAGATTTGAGTGAGGTCTTTTGTTTCTGTGCCGGGTAAATACTGACTGCTTTATTTTTACACTGCAATATAGATCTCAATTTAAAGTAAATCCCCACCCAAATCTAACTCTCTCTGCAAAAGTAACATCTATCCCACCTGCAGTGCACATTTTTTTGTCCATTTGAGAAGGAATTTGCCAGAAGGAGTGAACCAGAATAACCCCCATTGTTCTCACGTTGGTAACAATGTCTTTACAGGGATGTGGGTGGGAAAGGAGGATGGTAATATAATAAATGCCTTAAAGAATGTGGTAGATGTAAATAGGTCTGTAATCTGTTGTTTTTACTAAATACCGTTTCAGAGCCATTCTCACTGCATAAAAAACGGCTCTGAAACGTGTAGGACTCTGCTTTTTAAACGTTTTGAAATACCGGTTATCTTTAACCGGTAAAGCAACTCTGGCGCTTTCCCTCTGCAGCCTTAAACGTTTTGAAATGGGGAAAAAATGGCAATATACCATTTAACAAGTGCGGTGTGAAAGGGGTATACTGTAAGTGTCATATTTTGCTGTGAAAAATTATTTACTGTACCATATTGCTTATGTGCAAGGTAAAAGGGTAGAACAGTTGTTGGTTCCCAGGAAACATGAGCAGATGGTATTGAGGGTGGCTCACACTCATCTGTGGGGTGCTCATTTGTGAGAGGAGAAAGCTCTTCATCGTATACAATTAAAGTTCTTTTAGCCTGGCATTAAAGAAATATTGTCAAGAATGTCCAGAGTTTCAAAAGACAGAATACCAGACAGAATTATGGGAACCCTTTGCTCCCCTTGATGAATTTGATAGGTACAGTGGATAAATCTGCTTGTGGGCATTAGTAAATATTAGTAGTGGTTGACTATGCCACCCGATACCCAGAGGCCATTACACTACGTAATATGAAGTCATGTAGTATTGCCAAAGAATTACTATTCTTATAGACCCAGTTGGGAATCTAAACAGAAGTCCTGATCATCAGGGTACCACTTATGTCTCTAAACTAATGAAGAATCTTTTTCGCTTGTTAGGGGTGAATCGTATTTCTATGTCTACTTACTATCCCCAGAGATATTGCCTGGTGGAACACTTTAAATAGAACCATAAACAAATGATAAAAATGGGCATTGTCTCAGGAAAAGCATGATTGGGACCTACCATTCGGTAGGTACCTCAAGCTTCTACAGTATTTAGGGGGTAATTCAGATATGCTTGCAAGGCTACCTATATTTGCAGCTGGAAAACTTTGCTCTAACGTACAGTACGCACGCCCCCCGCACTGACCGAATCCATGTAGACAGAGGGATAAATCACTGATGGAATTTACACAGGATATATATATGGGTGTCTACATACATGCACACACAAAGGCATGTACATGCATGTACACACAAAACACACAGACAATACAACATTTCCCAGGGGGAAGGAAGGAGTTGATACTGTTATATAGTGAAAAGAGAGGCTCATGAAGACAATCGGAGACTGGCTGAAAGATTACTTAAACCGCTACATTCTTCACATGAACTCAAGGTCAATTGTTTCATTCAGGCCTTGGGGTTCAAGCGACTGTAATTTTAGTTTCCATGGAGAAATATTTTAAATAAATGCACAAACCATAGTGTCCCTAAACATTTCACTGAAATACATGGCAGTGACCCCAAGGGCCTTACCCTAATCAGTTTAGAACATGTCGTACCCACAAGTCACAGAGGTGACTTTTATGGATCTATATAAACAAGAAGCTGCATGGATATAGGGATGGCCATCAGTGCCTTTGCCATCAATAGTTGCCATTGATGGCAAAAGTGCAACTGGCCATCGATAGTGTAAAACTATACAATGGGTGACCATTGATAGTTTTATATATAAATGGTCCAATCAAAACATGTGGGAGTGGCTTCTTGGATGTCGGGGGCGGAACTATGCTCTGTGTCCCGCTACTTTGAAAAAAAAAAGGTAAAACATTGGTTTTGCTGTGCCATCGATGTAGGGAAACCATCTGGTTCTCCCCCATCGATGGCAAAAGTATTTGACATCGGGCATAAACCATCGATGATTTTGAATCATCAATGGTCGATGGCATCCCTACATGGATACTAAAATTACTAGCTACAGGACTTGGACACTCACATATACCTAATGTCAATTGACCATTTCTTTAACACATTGGTTTGCATTTGTATGCACTATTTTTATTTATTAATTTATTGGTGTCTTTTAGGTGCTGACAGAGAATATTTTTGATAGTGGCTCTAAACTTTACTGGTTACCCTCTCTCCCCCTTCTCCCTCCCCTGGGTAACTGCTGTTTTCACAGAAAAGGAAGCCCGCTTACAGTCAATAAATTAACAAAACAGTATGTAAATGAAGGTCTGATGGTTTTGGTTATGCTATACTGGCTATGGGACTGAACGCACATATAAACCAAATGTCCGAGAACCATTGCTTTAACATGTTTGTTTGCACCTCTATACATTATTTTAATTTATTGATTTTTTTTTTTTTTTTATTATCTCTCTCTATCTGACCATTGTCTGGGTGTACAGTATACAGTAACATTACAGTTGTCACTGGTCATTTGTCAGAGCTTGTAATGTACAGTACTGTAGATCCATTCACCACTATTGACTCTGCAGTACTGTATTAGTGCAGCATCATTAGCCACCCAGTTGTGAAGATGTGAATTGCATGCTGTGTCATTAGCCACCCAGTTGTGAAGATGTGAATTGCATGCTGTGTATATTATCATGCTTCAACGCACCTTAACGCGCTTGTCTGTGCACAAATTCTGGGGGGACAAAACCTCTATTTAGTTGGAGAAACTGCAAAGATGAGGAAGGCTCCATCTGTACATAGAGTACACAACAATATCCTGTGAGAACCGGATGGGGCTCAGGTTCTCACTGTAACTGTTAAATCACAAGCTTATATTACAATGTTGGTGTCACACCAGCAGCATGTGATGTGTACGCCATGTTTATCTCAAATAGCCAAAGGTTGAATAACTCTCAGCTCAACAATATAAAAAGCTGACATTCTGTATATTTGTCACTCCTGGGGTAAAAATAAGATTGTGCTAACTTCAACAAAGACAAGTGAGTATGGCTCATATTCTTACAGATCTTTGTTTTTCAAATACTGAAAAATCTTTATTCTTCTATGAGTATTTTATTTTCCAGTATACAGTATATTCATTTATTTATTGAAGCAAAAAAAAAAATCTAATGTAAAGCTAAGACCTTACCTTGTGAAATTAATATAAAAAAGTCAGTGACTGGCAAAATTTGGTAACATAGTGATCCCCAAGGCTGGGGAAAATACTGAGCAGTCTCAAGAAGAGCTGTTTCTATAATGCAGCAATAATGCAGACTTTAAAGTACTAATGAACAATAGATCTCTTTAGAAAACAAAGTACCATATATACTGGAGTATAAGTTGAGGTATTCAGTGCTTTGTTTGTTGAAAAAGCCCCCCTTGGCTTATAATCAAGTCAGTGTCTTTACTAATGTAGCCGGGGCTTCGGGAACATGGTCGCGGCTACCAGATGATATCAGCATACAGATGACATTAGAAGTCAACTGTGATCATTAGCTCACCTAAACCATATGTATGGAGAGAGAAAAGGACTGGTCCAAGGACCAAATGTTACTTCAAGTGGGGGTAGTCATAGAAACATAGAAATTGTAAGGAGAAAAGAACCACTTGGCACATGAAGTCATTTTTATCTTTTGGTAGCCTCAATACTGTTTGATACAGAACAGAGGGGCAGATTTATTAAGCTCTGTGAAGTGATAAAGTGTCTGTTTTTTTATCACCGGCCAATCAGTTCCAACCTGTGATTTTTCAAACCAAGCCTGTAACTTAATAGTCAGGAGCTGATTGGCCGGTGATAAAGTACCAGCCACATTATCACTTCACCGAGCTTAATAATTCTGCCCCTGAGGGGTAGATTTATTAAGCTTGGTGAAGCGATAAACTGTCTGTTTTTTCTCACCGGCCAATCAGCTCCTACTTGTAATTTTTCAAACCAAGCCTGGAACTTCACAGGTAGGAGCTGATTGGCCGGTGATAAAAACCAGACAGTTTATCACTTCACCAAGTTTAATAAATCAACCCTTTAGTTCTTTGGCCCTTATTCAGATCTGTGCGGCCGGAGCCGCACACGGTGCTCCGGCCGCACAAACCAATCCCCGCCCACGATACGGATCGCCACGGCCGTCCGTACACGGACGGCTGGCGATCCGCAAGAAAATGGTGGGGCGTACGCCTCCACCATGGTGGGAGCTGCCCCCTGCATTCGATGGTCGGCGACCATCGAAGGCAGGGCCGCACGCCCCACCAGGTCCCGCAAGCTGAGACCACACGGACAATCGTCCGTGTGATAGCTTGTATGGGGGCTGAGAGCTGACATCCGGCGACGTCAGCTTCCCGCCCCCATCACTGGCGTCATACCCTCATTAGCATGCATACGCCCCGCGTTTGCATGGGAACGCCCATGAAACGCGGGGCGTATGCATAGGGAAATGAGGGTATGAAGCCCCTCACGCCCCTATACGCCCCCTTTGCGGCGGACGAACTACGTCTGCGGCGAATTGGGCTGCACATGCGCAGATTGACCTCTGCGCATGTGCAGACTGAAAACATCGGCGGTACGGCCGCACGCGGGCCGTACCGCACGATTCAGAATAAGGGCCTTTATGAGGCTATTCTTTGTATTAAAGCAACTTTAAATTGCTGTTGTCTTAGCCTTAGCACCTCTGATGGGAATCTATTCCAGCTATCTACTATCCTTTCTGTAAAGTAATGTTTCCTTTGAACCTCCCTCCTTACAGTTCTACAATGTGTCCTTGTGTTTTAACATTTGTCTCCCAACTATATTTTTTAAAATCCTATATACATTTGAAATATTCTATTGTGTGCCACTTTCCCTTCTCTGCTACAAACTATAGATGTTAAGATCTTTTAATCTTTCCTGGTAAGTTTTGTGGTGTAGACCTTGCACCACATTTAGTTGCCCTTCTTTTTACAGTGGCATTATCATTTAGTTTTTCTTGGGACTGATTCCTCACCCTATATACAGTCGATCCCCATATGAAACAAAAACTATCAGGCGCAAAGGTATAGACTTTGTTCCAACAAAATAAAAGTAAATTACACTATAAAATAATATAATATAGGTCTGCTCCCAAATGCAATCCTGGAAATTGCTTTATAAAGATCTAGTAAATATTTTACGGTTACAGAGCAATTTAATCAAGTGTACATATATAAATATAGAGCTCTGTAGTTGTAAAAGAGAGCGCCATACAACTGGAAGAATTCTTCCAGTTGTGTGGCGCTCTCTTTTACAACTAAAATATTTACTGATCCCCATATGAACAGGATTGGCTGTATACGACACGAAACACATGAATGATAATTCCTATAAATTTACAAAGTTGTATTTTTATATATGTATATGTATATACAGTATATAAAATATATTTCATAACAGACTACCTGTATATATATTTTGAATAATATATTTATTTTTTTTGGGGGGGGGGGGCACCAATATTCATCTTGCCTCCGGGCAGCTGGGACGAACTTCCTCCACTGGTCTAGAGTCTTCTTAAATTTCATAAAATATGTTTCCAAGCCTTTGAAAAGTGCAGTTTTCAGAGATTTGGCCAAGAACTGGAATATGATAGATTCCAAGGATTGGATTAATTGTGCAACTAACAGTTGGAGCCACAGTTGTTTGCTAAGCCGATGCACCGAGGCGTGCCTCTCACCAGGACAGGATCGTGCAAGCTTCTCACATGTTCTCATGTCCATTGCCACAAATGGGTGCGCTAGCATCTCACACACATGCGCGCCTCATTCACACCATAGCGCGATGAATGACACTGTTAGCTGCTTGAATAACATGGTTCCATCTGTATGGTGTTACTCTCTAGAAAACCTATGGGCTTCTATCCCACTACAACTCTTAGGGATACTGTACATACCTGATACTTCGCAGCACTGCTGAGGGCATGCGGCACTCAACTCATCTGCAAATAAGACTCCAGATCTTATACCAGAAATCCTATCAATACAAAGTACAGCTCTTAATAAAAGTATTTTGTTATTTACTTCATGCATACAATGTTAGTAAAAGCAAAATACAATGCTTACTGCATTACACACAATGAACCAGTGATAAGGGAGAAATGATAAAGTACCTGTTGCTTTATCACCGGCCAATCAGTTGCTAACTGCCACTTTTCAAACCCAGCCTGTATCTTAACAGTTGGGAGCTGATTGGCCAGTGATAAATTCACAGGCACTTTATCACTTCTCCCTTATTATCGCTTCTTACATTTCTCCAGCGTATGTAAGTTTTTTCTTCTTTTCAGATTTTCTACATTTTAAAATCAAACTGCAAAGTCCACAAACTATTATATCATTAAAGTATAAGATGATACAACTTGTAATGTATGTCTGCAAACACAAAGTAATTGTAATGTATGTTATTGAACAGCTTCTTAGACTCTCAAGATGATGCCCAAATTGGTAATACTGGTGACAGCTGTGGCCCTTGTCTGCCTTGTAAAACTTGGGAAAGCAGAAAAGTAAGTCATAAAATTACTGAACAGTTCTTATTTATTTATAAAAATGTCATTTATTTTCATTTAAGCTCAGATAATTTTGTTGACATCATGCTGCTACTTCTTACACAACTATTGTATATTTAGTCATACACAGTACTAGCACTGAGTTTTCCTATTACTTTGAACATAAACAATTTGATTTGGTCCTGGACCACCAAACTGAGGCACCCCTGCAATAGCATTGCAGCACCCCAGGATGCCTAGGCACATAGTTTGAGATTCACTGCTGTAGGATTTATTTTTGTGGTAGATGAGGAGTGCATAGGACTGCCTTATATTACAGAAAAGCAAAGAAACCACAATGGTAAATAAAAAATTGTCCCCAACAGAAATAAATAGAAAACAATTTGCCCAATAGGAAAAAACACCATATAGGCCACTAACAGGAATAAAAACACTTTTACCAGACAGAGAAAGCATAATATATATTACACCAGCTGCTGATATATGTGATATTCTACATATATTACACCAGTAAAGGTGCACATCACATTACACTGTCGGGTAGCACATTATATTATATTGACCATGTACCTCTTCACATTACTTCAGTAGTGGTGCCATTTGCAATATAGCAGCAAAATATGCCCATTAATTTACAACAATCTACTTCCTAATTAAAACATAGTTGCCGACTTTCTGGCTGCTCTCTCTGGGAGAGAGTAGCCAGCTCAGTATGGCAGGAGGCGGGCCTAAAGCCGGGAGGGAAAAGGGCGGAGCCACGGTTGTGATGAGCCGTTTAGGGGCGTGGCTAGAGCGATCACGTCCTTTTAGCCACGCCCCCTGTTGTGCAATGCCGGTATTTTATGCATTGCACTGCGGGGAGCAGGGTTTAAGTGATGCGATCGCGTCATTTGACCCACGGAACCCCCCATGGACCCCCTCTCCGCCGGAGAGGTAGGACAATGCGGGAGGGTTGCCGTCCTTTCCGGGGGGCCGGGAGGGGGACCCAATTTCCGGGACCCTCGCGGACATTCCGGGAGGGATGGCAACCCTGAATTAAAAACAATTATAGAAGGTTACCAATCATGGTATTTCATATGCTGTAGGTTTGGATCACATGATACCAACAGAGATAACAAACACCTTCCAGCAGGCATGTCCAAACTATGGCCCTCCAGCTGCTGTGAAACTACAAGTCCCATCATGCCTTGCTACAGTTTTGCTGTTAGGGAATGCTAAAACTATGGCAAGGCATGCTGGGATGTGTAGTTTTACAACAGCTGGAGGGCCACAGTTTGGACATGCCTGCCTTACAGTATATTGTATTGGTATACAACCCAGTGAGTAATTCATTTGCACAGCTTCTGGGGTAATGTAAAAAAGCAAGCACAAAGAGAAGATTGTAAGGTACTTATGTAGTATCTGGGCGCCCGATTTAGAAATCGGGTCGGATCGGGCACATCGCATCGCATCGCATGCGACCAAATCGGATGCGATGCGATGCGATACGATGGACCCGATTTTTCCATAGGATTCAATGTTAAAATGGTCTGAGTCCATTTTAACATAGAATTCAATGGGAAAAAGGGGTCCTGTTCCTTGCCCCACTATCCAAGTGGGCATGGAGTTGGATATAAACCTGTGGCGAGCGTAGCGAGCCACCGAGCCGAAGCGTGGCGAGCAGTGCGAGCCCCGCAAGGGGACACAGATTTTTTAAAAAGTATTCTATGTCCCCTCGCGGGGCTCGCTACGCTTGCCACGCTTCTGGCTCGGTGGCTCGCTACGCTCGCCACAGATTTATATCCAACTCCATACCCACTTGGATAGTGGGGCAAGGAACAGGACCCCTTTTTCCCATTGAATTCTATGTTAAAATGGACTCAGACCATTTTAACATTGAATCCTATGGAAAAATCGGGTCCATCGCATCGCACACGATTTGGTCGCATGCGATGCGATGCGATTATCGCGTCGCATCGCGTTGATTGTATGCCTTAAGTTAAGGCATACATTCAAAAAATCGGGCTCCCAGATAGTACATAAGTACCGATTGTAAGATCTTCTCATGCTCATTCTAAGACAAATAGAGACCATGGGTTGGCAACTATATATAAGGGGCACACACCTCCAGGGAAACTCTCCAACTTGTATTTGTAAGGAGAGTTTACCTGATGACATCCAACTGCTGTGTAGTGTGCAGAGATCAGAGGCCGATCCAGCAGGAAATGTCTCATGTTCCAGGTGAACCAGTCCTGCCATGCTGGTAGTGGAAACTGCTTCTATGCTGGGATTTGGACTGGCTGGATGGCTGCCAGACATCTAATGCAATGCAGGCTGTGGGACTCTGGTAGCGCATGGTGGGTCCACAAGACATCATGATATCACAAGACATATCTACAGCGCTTCTCTGGGGATGTTTTTTAGAGGCACAGTAATGGAGCTCAGTGCCAGTATATGTGTTATAGTAATATTAGTCTGATCCACATTACTCAGCCTTTGTAAAACATTTATATAGCAGCCAGCCTCTGTGATGGATCATGGACAGAATATGAAGGTGCTATTTGGGACCACCTGGGTCCTATGCAGGCACATTGTGGGAAATCCAGGCCTGTTCAGTGTCAGTCAATATGCAAGCTTCCATTAAAAACGTGGCTTTAATACTATATTAGGAATTTAATGCTACTAGAAATGCATAATTACCACTCAGCCAATATCTTAGGTAACATTTTAAGTATGGATTGGAAAATATAATATGGGAGGGAGGCAGAGGGTGTCAGATAGACAAGGTCTTGGTTGACAGTCAATAGTTCCAAACCATATTGTTGACATATATACTGTATGTACATTAACCATACGCATCGTGGCTCCGACATGGCACAGGTGCGACACGTATGCTGAGATGCATGTGCACACCCAAGGCCTTTAACCTAACATTAGCTGCACTCTGCCATATCCTGACGTGCTGAGTCATGGCTGCAATTAGGCATACCAGATGGGTGAACATGGCCGCATCAGAGCCACAATGAGCATAGCTACATCTGTATATATGGATAAGGCCAAAAAGGCAACAATGCCGAATGGTAATGGTCAACACATGAAACGTTTTACAGGATACTTTTATGATTTTTTTTCAATGTTTTGCAATTTTCCACCTGTTCCACACGTGGACTATGATAAGTTACGGTAGCGAGTGCCAAGAGCAGCAATAATGACGTGAGGCAACTGAAGTAAATCATGATAGATGATGCTGTACACTAATTGGGGTGCTCTCAGGTGTTGACATTTACATATGTCCACATGTTGCTTGTGTTGACTTTTTTTTCAGTGTCAATCATGTGCATGTCTATCTTTTTGTGTTGACAGATATATGTTGACATAGATATTGTTGACCTAGACCTTGTCAACCTAATGAGCCATACCTGGGTGAAATGGGTAATAAATAAGTTGGAAAATAAATTACCATTAGATTCACAGAGGATGTAATGAGCTGCAATGGGTCTAATTGTGAGTTCTGAGTGAATAATGACAAATACTGTAGCTCATTTCTGTTGAGGATGGATATGACTGTGACTATGTACTGTAGTGCTGTGCTAGTAGGGTGGTTATTGTGGCTCACTGCTTATCATCAAATGTGTAACTTTAAAAGTCTAAGGGGGTTGTTCAGTGTCTGGTGATACAAGAGCCACTTCACTATAAAATAATTTCTCTCTGAAATCACTAATCATGGATTACTTTTTGATTTACTATTATTGTATTTGCTGACATTACCATTTTTCTCTTTGGTGTAGGGAGGATGAAAGCAACCATGAGAATCAAGAAAGAGAGATACAGCAGGACCTCGCTGCCAATGGAGAAATGAGGGATGAGAGAGGAATAGCTGAGGCCTTAAAAAAAGTGATATCTTTGGCTAAGCACGTATTCCCAGGTTAAATCGGCCATTTTTAATAATTATATACATACATTTCTATATGATTGTTCTGTAACAAATTTGGAAATGTTTTGATTCTGATAATTTGATCTATAAAACATGAACATAACTAACACAGCATTGTGTGGTTTTCATTTGTTTGATGCATACATGCTGGTCATTAGGACCAAGGGAAGTCTGTCATCCAGTCTGGTGTACTGTCTTCTAGCATGTTATTTATTTAGTTTCTTATATAGTGCAGCAAATTATATTGCACTTTACAATAGGAAACAGAGATAAAACAACTTGGTAGTAATAAGCCGACATAGAGGTAGGAGGGCCCTGCTCACAAACTTACAATCTATAAGAATAATAGGCGGTCTACATAAGGATATAATTCCATAGCATGGCAGCTCCACCAGATTTCAAGACATTCCTGATGGAATTAGATATGAATGCTAATGGAGGTTATGTGGGGGTTTTGGAATATGATAGACTTGCCTTATGAGGTGAGTTATACAGAGAACGCTTGAAAGTTTGGAGGTTAAAGGTAAGTCTTAATTTGTGAGGAAGGGCCGGGCGTGCGGCGGGGTGAGGCAGGTGAGGCACAGCCTTTCCTGTCATACTAGCGCATATGCTGGTGCTTTGAATTGATAAAGTAGGACAAAAATACAAATAATTTATAAAAAAATTCTTATTTTTATTATTCGAATAATTTTTATAGTCAAAACGATGGAGTAAAAAGCCTATGGCAGGTGAGGCAGTACCTCACCTAGCTACCTTTTCTACACATCTCTTATCAAAACTCAGTGAATCTCCAGCAATACACACTGCTGCAAATGTGTATAATGCTGGTATGTACCCCATGGCTCATACAATGTTTGCCTATCTGGCTCTGGTACTTGCCAGGGACTCTTGAGCCATTTACCTCACCGCATGTTCATTCCATAGGCTTGGTGCTTACCAACAAATATCCTGCAATTATGAATGGGATCTAGTAATGAGTGTGGATGACATCTGCAGATCTTGTGCAGAGCGGAAAGGTCTGGTGGGGATATATTTTGATATAAGCAAAGAGATGTTGTAGTTAGGTTAATGGCCTTAAATGTGAGTGGAAGCGTTTTATAATGAATATGGTAAAATACAAGCAACCAATGGAGGGACTGACAGAGTGGATCAGCAGATGTTGAACATCTAGATAAGATCAGCCACACAGCTGCATTTAAAATGGATATAGTGGTGAGAGTCTTTTCTTAGGAATACCGCTAATAAGGCTGTTGCATTATTCAATGTATGCATTGTGATTGTAGTTATCTGTAGATCCTTTTTTCATACTTTCAGCATACCTCCCAATATGACCCTCTCCGGGAGGGACAGATTGCTATATTCCTGACTTCCCTTTAACTTATGATTACCATCACTCGTGTTCAACTACCTTTCATATTAATTAACCTGTTCAAAACAGGTGATGGCAATCAAAAATTAAGAGGGAAGCCCAGGAATAGAGCAATCTGCCCCTCCTGGAATGGGTCATGTTGGGAGGTTTGATTAAAGAGACTTTATGGAGGTGTAGTGGCAGGAGACTGATCCCACCTGCTTAGAGAGACCCCAGCCATTACCTGCATGAAGCTGTTCACCATCCTGCACCACTACCTACTGTACAAGTAACTGATGC
Organism: Crinia signifera; assembly: GCF_055691185.1. Taxonomy (NCBI): domain Eukaryota; kingdom Metazoa; phylum Chordata; class Amphibia; order Anura; family Myobatrachidae; genus Crinia; species Crinia signifera. The sequence goes on along the minus strand of NC_139218.1, from coordinate 113,624,411 downwards.
CCCTTTCAGACCGCACTTTAAAAACGGTATATTGCCGTTTTTTTACCGTTTTAAAACGGTAATGTGTGCGGTCTGAAAGGTGCAGGACCACTTAACCGGTTAGAAAAAAAGTTTTTTCTAACTGGTTAAAATGCAGGGTCCTACCCGTTTCAGAACCGGTATTTTAGGCTCAAAATCGGTTCTGAAACGGTATTTAGGACCCAGCCAATGAGCTGGGTCCTAAATTCAGCACAGTGAATACTTAATGAGCGCTCATTAAGTATTCACAGCACTGGAGCCCCCCCCCGCGCGCGCGCGTCGACACCCCCCGCGCGCATGTCGGCGCCCCCCCCGTGTGTCGGCGCCCCCCCCCCCCCCCGTGTCGACTTACCCCGTGCCGGTATCTCCGTTGTGGTTCCCGGCACTGCAGCTCAGTATGCTCGGAAAGCACTTATGAAAAAAGTGTCTTTCAGAAAATGGCTGCCCCCATACGAAAGACAGTTTTTTTAAACAGGTTTTCCTATGGGGCAGCCATTTTCTGGAAGACACTTTTTTCATAAGTGCTTTCCGAGCATACTGAGCTGCAGTGCCGGGATCCACAACGGAGGTACCGGCACGGGGTAAGTCGACACGGGGGGGCGCCTACACGCGGGGGGGGGGGGGGGCGTCGACACGCGCGGGGGGCGTCAACATGTGCGGGGGCGTCGACATGCGCGGGGGGCGTCGACACGCTCTCGGTCGACACGCGCGAGGGGGGGGGAGGGGGGAGCTGCACGGAGGGGAGGGCTGAAGGCTGCACTGGCTTTGACCCTGTATTTGGAAAGTTTCCAAAAACGGGTCTGCCAGTGTCAAAAAATCGGCACTTAAACGGTAATATACCGTTTAAGTGCTGCGGTGTGAAAGGGGTTTTATCTGGCAGACCCGTTTTTGGAAACGTTTCCAAATACAGGGTCAAAGCCAGAGATGCGGTCTGAAAGCAGCAATAGTGTACACTCAGTGTTTGGTGCTCTATATAGAACCATACTTCTCTCAAAGCTTTGATCCACAAGAACCACTGTCCGTCACAGTGAACATAGCTGTACCTACTATAATAACCTCAGTTAGGTTGGGTTATTCTTCCTCGTCAGAACTTGTCCCACACATACAGTAGGTGTCCCTCAAGGGTGTGAGGGTTCTGAGTCCTTTTTTTGTACTCTTTGTACACTTCAAATTGTTTTTCAAAGTCCAACATCATTATCAAATTTGCTGACAATACTACAGTGGTGGATTTGATCAGTGGGGGAAAGGCTGATAGCTATAGGTCGGAGGTGCAGCAATTAATTAAATGGGGTGAGGTTAATAACCTACTCCTAAATGGTAAAAAGACTAACAAGGTGGTTATTGATTTGAGAAGATCTAGAAGTTCGACTATCAATCCGCTGGTTTTAAATGGTGAAGAGGTGTAGAGAGCTACTAATACTACATTTTTGGGTATTAAGTTCTCGGAAGCTCTGTCCTGGTCCACACATACCGCTATGGCAGTTGGAAAGGCTCAGCAACCCCTTTCTGCGAAGATTACCAGCAGCTTGCCTATCTAGGCCTATGCTTATGAACTTTTACTGCTGTGTAATCGAGAGTCTGTTGACTTATGCCATTGCATAAGGTATATGCCAGTTAAGGCTGCAGAAAAAGTAATTGGCCAACCTCTGCCTAGGATGGCAGATATTTTTTTGAAACAACAAACAGATACTTAGGGGGAAATTTACTAATATGAAAAACCTAGTTTTTCGTATTAGTATTTTCCCTACGACTGCATACGACTGTTTCAGTCGTATGCAAAGTCGTGTTCCGGAGGGGGATTTACAAAGCAGTCATATACGACTGCTTTGTAACCCTCCGATGTCGTAGGAATTCGTATTAGCAGCCGTATATACGGCTGCTAATACGAATTATTTGTAGGCAGTCTGCACGGATCAGTCAGATCCGTGCAGGCTGCAAGGTGTAAAAAAAAATTAAATAAATAAAAAAAAAACAAAAAAAAACGGCGTGGGGTCCCCCCCACAGCCGAAACCAGCACCAGGCTGACAGAGCCTGGAGCCGGTAATTAAAAATCAGGGAACCCGACAAATAGGGGTTCCCTGATTTTTAACAACCAGCCCCAGGCTCCTGCTCTGGGGCTGGTTCCCAAAATACGGGGGACAAAATGACTAGGGGTCCCCCGTATTTTAAGAACCAGCCCCAGGCAAAACCAGCCAGCAGGGTAATGCCACAGCCGGGGGGAGACTTTTTATGCAAGTCCCCCCGGCCAAAGCATTAACCCTACCGACCAGTCAGCCTGGCCAGGGGCCCTGGGGGAGTGGGGACCCCCCCCAATAAAGGGGTCCCCCCCTCCAGGACTTACCTGACCAGGCTGAAGCCTGGTGCTGTCCTCGATGCCCCTGGGCGGTGGGCATCGAGCTGATAGCGGTGTAAAAAATAGAACAAACGATTGTTTTTTACTGTGGCACTACAAGTGCCAGCAAGCCTCCCCAGCAAGCTGGGACTTGGAGAACCACAAGTCCCAGCCTGCTGGGCATTAAAGGGCGCGCTGGGTCTTGTAGTGCCACAGTAAAAAAAATAGTTAAATAAAACACACTGACACCCATTTTAAATAAAAGTTTAATACACACATTACACACATACTGATACTTACCTATCTTGATCCCGTTGGTAGGTCGCTGGCTCCGGTGTCGGCGGCTCCGTGTCGGCGGCTCCGTGTCGGCGGCTCCGGGGACGGCGTCCTGTCCGAGGATAATCCATGTTGGACCTGTGGAAGGAAATCCTACTCACCCAGGTCCTGCATGGATGGTCTTCTTTCTTCATCTGTCGACATCCAGGTCTTCTGACAGCTGCTGGCGACTTCCAGCAGCTGTCGGCATCTTCCGCGACGCTCCCCGGCTTTCAGAGCCGGAGAGAACCTTCCTCTTCGGTGTCTGGGCTCAGAATGAATTCTGGCCAATCAGGAGCCGCCTAGCCGCCTAGCGGCCAATCAGGAAAGGTCTTTCCTGATTGGCCGCTAGGCGGCTAGGCGGCTCCTGATTGGCCAGAATTCATTCTGAGCCCAGACACCGAAGAGGAAGGTTCTCTCCGGCTCTGAAAGCCGGGGAGCGTTGCGGAAGATGCTGACAGCTGCTGGAAGTCGCCAGCAGCTGTCAGAAGACCTGGATGTCGACAGATGAAGAAAGAAGACCATCCATGCAGGACCTGGGTGAGTAGGATTTCCTTTCACAGGTCCAACATGGATTATCCTCGGACAGGACGCCGTCCCCGGAGCCGCCGTCCCCGGAGCCGCCGACACGGAGCCGCCGACACCGGAGCCAGCGACCTACCAACGGGATCAAGATAGGTAAGTATCAGTATGTGTGTAATGTGTGTATTAAACTTTTATTTAAAATGGGTGTCAGTGTGTTTTATTTAACTATTTTTTTTACTGTGGCACTACAAGACCCAGCGGGCCCTTTAATGCCCAGCAGGCTGGGACTTGTGGTTCTCCAAGTCCCAGCTTGCTGGGGAGGCTTGCTGGCACTTGTAGTGCCACAGTAAAAAACAATCGTTTGTTCTATTTTTTACACCGCTATCAGCTCGATGCCCACCGCCCAGGGGCATCGAGGACAGCACCAGGCTTCAGCCTGGTCAGGTAAGTCCTGGAGGGGGGGGACCCCTTTATTGGGGGGGTCCCCACTCCCCCAGGGCCCCTGGCCAGGCTGACTGGTCGGTAGGGTTAATGCTTTGGCCGGGGGGACTTGCATAAAAAGTCTCCCCCCGGCTGTGGCATTACCCTGCTGGCTGGTTTTGCCTGGGGCTGGTTCTTAAAATACGGGGGACCCCTAGTCATTTTGTCCCCCGTATTTTGGGAACCAGCCCCAGAGCAGGAGCCTGGGGCTGGTTGTTAAAAATCAGGGAACCCCTATTTGTCGGGTTCCCTGATTTTTAATTACCGGCTCCAGGCTCTGTCAGCCTGGTGCTGGTTTCGGCTGTGGGGGGGACCCCACGCCGTTTTTTTATTTTTTTATTTAATTTTTCTATTTTTTTACACTGAAGCCTGCACGGATCTGACTGATCCGTGCAGGCTAAAACGCAAATAGAACAGGAAAATGGTGTTCTATTTTCCTGTCGTATTTGCGTGGGTGTTTTACACCACTAAGCAGCCGTATTATCAGTACGGCTGCTTAGTAAATCAGAAACCACCATTCTTTTGAATGGTGATTTCTGTCGTATCCTATCGATGGTGTAGACATTCGTATTTGTAAATACAAATACGAATGTTCCATCTTTAGGACTACGAATTGTTGTATTTTTGGGATTGTAAATCCCGAAAATACAAATTCGTAAAAAAAAGGTGTATTTCTCCCTACGAATACACCTTTTTTCTACGAATCCATTTTGGTAAATGTCCCCCTTAGTCACTAAAAATTTGTGACCAAATTGGGCGCTAATATATTATAAGATATATTGATAATACAAGAATTTTACTATTCAAGATTTTGCATAAATATATTGAGCTGCAGCTATTCTATATGCTCAAGTGTCTGAGCATATAATTTGTGTTAGGTCCGATAACGGACTTCACACAAAAAGACCAAAATATAACCACCAAAGTGGGAATTGCTGCGCTATTTATTTGTAATATTTTAAAGGAATACACACCATGAGTGAATGCACAGACTCAAATAACTGGATGGAAACTCAAAATAATATCAAAGCTAATTATATATTTAGACAAATATAGAAAATTGTAATAGGCGGCCACCTATAAACAATAAGACATAATAATGTACTAAAAAATCAAAATGATTATTTTGCGCATATATATAAATATATATATATACACATAAAATTATAATAACTTTATACAATAAATTTCTGTATAGACAAGACTTTTTATATAAATAGGCTTTCTATTTGCCTCCCAAATTTGGATATATTTCCAGGGTAGTGGATGATATATATAGCAAATTTGCCAGAAGATAATGTTCCTTGTAAGGAAAGGGTAAGCCGAGCTGAACCCACAGTGTTGCCTGGCCACGGCACTACACAGCTGGGAGTCTGTATAGATGAAGTATAGCTCGCGGGAGGACAGTTTGTATATAGGAGCAAATGCTATGGAGGGTGGTGCGTTGTTGGATAAATATCTCACCTATACCTCCACACAGTCCTTCACCTTGCGAGTCCGGAGTGTCCCGCCGTACGGAGTTAGCTGTGATGTTAGGCGGGTGGGTGTGGTTGATGTTTTGCGCACTCACGCTGTCAGTGATAATACAGCGCGTCTCTCACCCATGCTGGATTAGTACTCCTGCTGGCGTTCTCCGGCTAGACTCCAAAGCTTGCGGCTTTATACGGCGAGATGGTGCTGCCGTAGAAGATGGAAACCAAGCAACTTTGCAAAAAATAATTTCTGGAAATAGTCATCCGATGTTTGTAGGCTGCTGGGCAATATATCACCAATCGCTGGGGGGTAACTGCTAACGCGTTTCGCCCTCCAAAAGGGCTTTTTCAAAGAATGATTTCAGTTTGTGCTGAATGCCTTTTTAAACCCAGCTTTTAATTGTCATAGTTATTCCATTGGTTCAGACTAATTGCACACATGTGGTTCTCCAGGTGCTTAATCGCTCAGGTATATACCTAGCAGATTGACATTTTACATGCATAATAATACTTTGTCATTTATCTATACTTGTATGAGATTCATCATATATATAATTATTATATCCAAATATATTTTATAAAAACATATGTAAAAAAACTAAAGCGTTATTAACACAAATTATTCTAACATTAAAACATACATTGTTAACAAAAAAATCCGAGACAGTTTCCATGGGGCTTGAACCCAAGTTGGTTAGTTACTAGCTCATTTCTCTATCCATTGTGAGGAGGGGAAAGGCGAAGGCTAAAAAAAATATTTTAGACCTTAGTCATCACTGCTATTCTCTTTTCTCCCTGTTGCCCTCTGGGAAACGTTACAGGTGCTTGAGTTGCCGTACTAGTCGGTTGTGGAACAGTTTTTTCCCATCTGTTATTTTGTGTTTGAATTGTGGTATATGAATTGTGAGTATTTCTTTCTCTTTTTTTCTTCCTTGTGAATTTCACTTAACATTTTTTAATGTTGTAGTGACAATAAATTATTATTGTTATTATTATAACTTTAATAAACCCACAAAGCTGGTAAGTTTTTTAGGATTTTAATAGAGTCATTCATCTGATGGTGTGTGCCCAGGGCCGGTGCAAGGCACCGGAGCGCCCCAGGCGAGTCGGGCTGGGGGCGCCCCGGTGCCGGGGGGGGGGAATGGGTGGTGTGTGTGAGGTGTGGGGTGGGTACCTGTCGGTCGGCGCAGTCTATTTAAATCTGGCGGCGGAGGCAGCGGGGGTCCCTGCAGTCAATTAAAAATCACGAGCGCTATCCGCCGGGCTATGCGGAAGCGCTTCTAGTGTGAAAACTCTGGCAGCACGCTGATTGGCTGAGATCCAGAGTGGCTTGATCTAATAACCAATCTGGATATCCTTGATCAGAAAAAGTCTCTCTCATTTCCTCCATCTGCTGTCTATATACATAATCTTCAGAACAATTCCTTTTTATCCTACAAAATTGATTTTTTGGGATATTATTGACCCACGGTTTGTAATGACAGCTTTGGTAATTAAGATATTTACTATTGTCCACCTCCTTCCTATATGTTGCAGTTGTAATACAGTTGTTTTTGATGGAAATGGCTATATCCAAGAAATTTATCTGTTTATTGTCATAAGTGAAAGTGAATTTTAAACCAAAAGTGTTTGAATTGAGTGAGTGTAAAAAATCAAGTGCCAGTGAAACGTCCCCTTTCCAAATAAAAAATAAATCATCTATGTATCTGCCATATCGCACCAGGTTCGCCCCATATTGGCTCTGCCATATGTATTGATCTTCAAATTGGCCCATGTATAAATTAGCGAAGCACGGGGCGAACCTGGTGCCCATCGCAGTACCAAGTGACTGTAAATAAAAAACACCATCGAATGTGAAATAATTATGGGTGAGTATATAGTGAACAGATTGTAAAATGAACTTTTTCCTGACATCACTCAAGATTCCCTCTTTATCAAGATAATATTCTATTGCAAGGATCCCCTTGTCATGTGGGATGTTGGAGTATAGTGACTCCACATCACAGGTCATCAGCAGATAATCTGGTTGCCATTCTACTTCCATGAGTAACTTCAAAAATTGAGTGGTGTCTTTAATATGTGAGGGGAGTGAAAAAACTAAATTTTGTAAGGGCTCAGCGGGACTGGTAATTATATCCGTTCATAATAGAATACATTGATCTAAAAAGCTATTTGAATCTAAATAAGTCTGGACATTGGAGTCTAATATAGACATTTACAAGAGCTGCTATTATTTGGATGGGACTTTATAATATCACATCGTTATCCCATTACCTAATGCTGGATAATTTAGTGTCTAATTGTTTTTAATTGTGTTTTGTGTGTATGGTATATATAATTTGTACTTATTAAATTGCTTTTTATCATTATTTATTTTTATATTTAATAAAGTGTTAAATCAACACAGTGCGCTCTCTATATCCCTATTTATTTTGTCCTATTGAATTTGTTTTCATATGGGAGCAGCCTTAATTATATTTAGCTGTGGCCTTAAAGAGACCATTACCAATTTGCGCCCGATTTACTTTCTTTCTATAGAAGTATCTCTGTCCTATAGTCACACAATCAGGCTTTGGTTATAAACCGCCCTCAAAGATGCTCCATATTTGTAAAAGACTGCAAGTGCTCATTCATTTCAAGCAAAGCAGCGTATTTGAATAAAAATAATGGTGATACTTAGGCTTCCAAGCTGGTGCAGCAGTTTTTAGCCCACTGTTGGGTGAGAGTTTGCTGGCCTGGAGCGGGTCCCCGGCTGCTGGTCTTCCCGATATTGCAGCCCCTTTCTGGGACTCTCAGCTCCGGCAAATATCTCCCCGGCTCACGTGGTCTTGCTTGTTTGCGGAAGTAACAGTGACGCTAGATGACGCGTTTCCCCGCCTTCTCCTGGTCAGCGGCTTCATGCCGGTGGCATTGTTAAATTGTATTAGGATTATTGCATTGTATTTTTTAATAAATTTATACTTTTTTGAATACTAATTAGTGTGGTCCATTAGCGCCGTTTACCTTGTGTATATCCCTACAGTCAGTATTCCGATGTCGGGGTCCCGACTGCCGGTACTCTGACAGGGGGGATCCTGACTCACAGGGGCTATTCTCTCTTGTGGGGGTCCACAACCCCCATAGAGGGAGAATATAACCTGTGGCAAGTGCAGCGAGCCACTGGGCCCACAGCGTGGTGAGCACAGTGAGCCTGCAAGGGGCCTCTTTGCACTCTTCCCTCTGTCGGAGCACCGGCAGTCGGGATACTGACTTTTTGTTTTAAGTTTATCATGTGTTACTGGGGGGGCCAGGCGGTAAGTGAGGGGAGGGGTGGACTAGAGATCAATCTGAAACCCCACAATTTCTAGTCACAGCCTTGCTACTGCCACTTCTCCCCTGGAGAAGTCCCTGCCAATCCCCCTTGGCTTCCTGATTGACAGGATCTCATGAAAAATTTGGCATGCTTTCCTTTTGCATAACATATATCGCATGCGATCACATCCGCTGCTGTCGGGAGGCTGTGTAAAGGCCCCCATACACTATGCAATTTTCAGGGGATTTCACTCGATTTCGGCACTTTGGGCAGATAAATCGGGTGAAATCGGCCCAAAAACGCATGTGTTTGACATCTGATCCCATCTGATGTGTGGCCCTGTGTGCATCGGATCGGATCAGGGGGTCGGACCTGCTGAACAGAAGATATATCGGAAACTGACCCATCATGGGCACACCTTGGGTGCTTTTTAGCACCCACGATGTTTCAGATCCGATATATAATGTGTAGAACTCTCCTGGTACCTCCTTCCGGTGCGACTTTCCTCCAACCCTGGCGCAATAGCAGCAGCAGAAACATACGTCACTGGAAGGGGCAGGTGCAACGGGAGCCACAGCAGCTGCAGCGCCAGTGTCACATCAACACAGTCACACAAGTTCATATTTCTCTGGAGCCTGAGCTCCATCCTCCCTGCCTGGCAGAGACAGAGGAATACCAGTAGGTAGGAGGGAGGTAGGAATACCAGTAGGTAGGAGGGAGGCAGAATATGGTTGTGGACAGAATGGGATCCCCCCTCTCCCCTGCTGCAGGAGGCCAGCTTCGGTGTGGGCAGCAGAGCCCCCCCCCCCCTTTCCCCTGCTGTAATTACACAGGGAGATCCATATTATATGCCTGACAGACGGCAGCAGGGACTGTTCAGGTGACCCTGTCTGCGTGTCATCCTGCTTTGTCCTAGTGATGCTGTACCCAGTGGGATAGCTGGCAGAACCAACACTGCCCCAGTTTACTGTTCTGTACCAGTGTCACATTGGGGCAGTGCTGGGCTGGCAGTTCTCACACCAAGTACTACCCAATGTGCTAGGTGCCAGCCTGCATTGTCTCATTGTCTCTGTACCCAGTGTGCTAGGTAGGGATGGTGATTCTGCACCCAGCCATCGATAGTAGTAAACTATTTGATGGATAACCATAGATAGTTTTAGCTATCGATGGTCATCCATTATATATATGATTGAATGGCCCGTGGGCCAATCATTACTCGGGGGTGGGACTTCCAGGTGTCGGGGGCAGAGCTATGCACTGTGTCCCGACACCTTGAAAAAAACAGAAAACATTGGTTCTCCTTTGCCATCGATGTAGGGAAACCATCTGGTTCTCCCACATTGATCGCAAAAGTATTCAACATTGGTCATAAACCATCGATTATTTCAAATAATCGATGGTCTATGGCCATCCCTAGTGCTAGGTGCCAGCCTGCATTGTCCGAGGGATGCTTTAGCCAGTGTGTTAGGTGCCAGCCTGCATTGTCTCAGTGGCACATCCAAATTTGCATCAGATATATCACATCTGTTTTATATGATGCAAATTGGGTGCAAATTGGATCAAGTGTCAAATTGTATGAAGCCTCCTATGAAGCTGCCGGGGAAGTTCAAGGGAAATCAGATGCAATTGCAGATAAATCTCACAGTGTATGGGGGCCTTAATTCACAGGTCGCATATGCAACAGGTCCAGTACCGCTCTTCGGATCGGATCAGATGCCAATCTCCTGCATTTTGGCCACTTTTCACCAGATTTCTCAGTCTGATCCATCAGAATGGGTTAAAAAGCAGCCAAATCAGATAAGTGTATGGACAGCTTTACTCTGCAAACAATAAAAGCTACACTTACATCATTCCCAACAATTGTGACAAATAAGTTATTTAAAAATGTTTATTCTAAAAAACAACATGCAATACCTCATAATTTCAATATACTTACATATTTAAATCTACTTTATTAACTGCCAATTTTATATAATATCTTATTAATATATCCACAAAATGAAATAGGTGACAATGATAATACAATTATAAATGACTTGTTTAGGTTTGGTTGAAAGGGACATGTCTACATGCACTGAGGTTTATTTACTAAGATGGGAGATCTATTGAAGATGGGATGCTGTCCATAGCAACCAATAAGACTCTCTTACCTTTCCATCTATCACTTCTAGATGTTTCTCATTGGTTGCCATTAGCAACCTCCCATCTTCAGTATAGCACCCATCTTATTACATAAACCCCACTGAGTGTAGTAATATATGCTGCCTCTAAAAATCACACACTCAAAAAAAATACTGTTTAAAATGATTTCTAATAGAACCATCAGGGCAGTGATGCAGGGCACTGAGCTGCCAGCCATTTTATTGATAATGGCCAGTGGGTGCAACTATAATGCAGTGGCGTAACTATAAATTTTGCTCCCCCCTGCCAAAAAAGTTTGTGGCGCCCCCCATCCCCCCGGGCTCCTCTCCAGCGTGTTTCCCCAGTGTGTGATGTGATGATATCAAACACATAATGGTAAAGCTTGCTCCCCCAAGCGGCAGCTGGGGCTGCCTTACAGTAGTTACGCCACTACTATAATGCCTGCGTATGCTGGCGTACACATACTTTGCCGAATACCTTAAGGCACCTGTAATGTGATTTAACCACACTGAAGTGTTTGGTTTGTAGCTACAGACCTAGCATTTCAGTGGACTGTAAATTTGCAGATGAAGTGAATGTTTTGTTTGGGCACCCACAAAAATAAAAAATCAGTGGCCTTCAGTGAAAAGATGTGATCATCACTATTATCCCCATCCTTACCCTTATCAATGTTTATATCATCCTCACTCAATAGCAATTCATCCTTGCTGGAATCCACCATTACAGAGGTCTCTGTATTTTGAATAATTACTGGAAAAGATCATGGAAACGCCATTAAATTTTGATGAACATCATCTTTTAAACATTGTAAAGAAAAATAGCTTCCTACACCAATCACTGATAAGTTTGTGATGAAAAACTCTTTTTGAGTACATACTGGAGGGCGGGAAGCTTAATTGATGCAAAGCCAGTGTAAAACAAATTGCCTTTTTTCCAACACACTTAGCGAAACAACTTATTTCATCTCCTCCTTTATTTTCTCAGGCTGGTTTTTCAAAAGCCCTTTTAGGGAAATCATCTGATTCAAGCTAGCAGTGTCTGATCTTACATCACAGGTCCGTATTATGAAGGGTTTGAGTACCTTGCCAGAGGCGTAACTCTGGGAGGCAATGGAGTCATCTGCCGCTGGGCTCCTGCTCCCAAGGGGGCACCTCTACTTCAATGCAAGTTTGAGTAAGTTTATTGAAAACCATTGACATAGCTTCCTTGGTTCACTCACCCTCTGACCAGGACCAGAGACATCATACTCTATTTTAAACATAATATCCATAACATACACACACACACACACACACACACATACATATATTTATATAAGGTTGTGAGTGTGTGTGTGTGTGGGGGGGGGGGGGCACCAATATTTATCTTGCCTCCTGGCAACTTGGACGAATTTACGCCACTGCACCTTGCACAAGACAGAAAGTATTCCCTACTGCAATGGACTATGGAACAATTCCCTCTTCAGACAATAACATTGCTTCATGCATAGCTGTAAATTGCTTTTTGCTGTTTCTGCATTGGGAGTATCTGAGACACTCCCGTGACTCCAACTGCGCTACTACTGCCTCAGAATGGGAACAATCTACATACTTTACCCATCACCAAGTGGCGTTGGCTAGTGGATAACTGTGCCGCTCTGCACACTGGAAACCCGTGTAAAATTACAGTGTTCATTTTTTTAACATTTATTTTATTAAAATATATTTGAAAGTTATATTTAATAAAACTAGACATAAAAAACCTGTTTCCATAAAACTTTTTTGTGCGATTCCCTGCACTGGAACCACAGCATGTGCTTTAGTACTGTATTACGCATTATGCACATGGTGTTTGTACTACTGTTGCTCCTATCCCGAGCCCCATGCATTGCATTATCAGTGAAAAGTCTTCCAAAGATGGGGAAGACAGGCGGGGGTTGACGAGCTGAATACATTACCTCCGAACACTAATCCACAATGGGAGTGTCTGAGACGCTCCCACAACTCATGTTTGTCCAACAGCACTGGATGGATCACGCTGCCTTTGAATCACATCACCAATGGCATAGGCTATTCGATAACTGCGCCGCTCTGCACAATGGAAAACCGGATTTGATTACAGTGTCAAAAAATTGACTACAGTAGTCAAACATAAAGGAAGCTGTTGCCCTAAAAACTTTTTGTCTGATTCCATACGCAGAAACCACAGTAGCTTCCATGCGCAGGAACCACAGTAGCTTCTTCCCCCAGCCAGATCGACTGAATCAGCCTCTTTCATTGCTTTGTCTTTAATCCTCTCCGAGGGAGTTCGGCTGAATACAGTACAGAACTTCAACACTAATCCACAATGGGAGAATGTATGCTGCTGTTTCGACTCATATTTCACATGCGTCTGAGTCGCTATTGTGACTCATGTTTCATGAATGCCCCTATGGTTGAGTTTCCATTGGAAGACTCTCTACATACACAGAAATGAAATATTTGTGAAAGTTATATTTGATAAAACTGGGCAAACATGTTAATAAGTTGCATCTAATAAGATTGTACACACAAAGTAACAGCTACAGTATTTCCAAACCTGCTCTACAGCAGATGTCGAAGCAATTCAGTGCACTAAATCGCTTTTAAATAAAGCTCTTGTTTGCAAGGTGAAAGTCATGTGACGCACGGCGTAATGTATAGCATATCATGTAGCACGGCAGTACCGCCATTTTGGCACTGTGTTTAGAGATGCAGCATGCCTCACCCTAGAGATAGGCCTTACTCCTCACAGGAGCTACGCCAACTTATTCGCTGGCAAGATGTTGCCCTCTCCAGCAGCAAGGAGAAGGTGCATGCCTAGAGAAAGACCAGAAGGGCAGTTCGGCAGGACACTGAACGTGACCAGTCTGTCCGCTCACTGGAAAGGAACTGGAGCGACGTTGTCAGGAGAGATCCTGACAGACTTCAGGCCATTTATTTATTTATTTATTCATTTATTTATTAACAGTTTCTTATATAGCGCAGCATATTCCGTTGCTCTTTACAAAAGCAGACAGTGATACAACAAACAGGGTATTTACAGACAGTAAAAAGGTAGGAGGGCCCAGCTTGCAAGCTAACAATCTATAGGCCATCAGGCGCTGTAAATACTGTAATTTGAGGATACAGTACAGTACCATAATAAAGTGTAATAAAGTGGTGACTACAAGTGTACAGTAACATTAAGTGTACCCTTTAATTAATTCCTGGGTTCACCTGTGGTCCCACCCTGTCTACCATATAACACCTGGGGTCCCGCCATGTGTACCGTATAACACCTGTAGGACCGCCATGTGTACCGTATAACACCTGGGGTCATGACATGTGTTCTGTGTAACCCCTGGGATCCCGACATGTCTAACGTATAACATCTGTGGGCCTGCCATGTGTACCGAATAACACCTGGGCTCATGACTTGTCTATCGTATAACACCGGGTGTGACTCCAAGTGCCCAGGTGTACCGTATAATACTTGGTGTCCAATGTGTATTGTATAATTCCTAGGGTGACTACAAATATATCGTATAATGTTTAAAAGAACACTGATAATGTTTGTCACAATGTTTTTTTTAGACCTGGTGCAAAAACGGCAGCGGGAGAGGGAGGTGAGGTAAGGAGGAGGAGAAGGAGGAGGAGCATTACAATGCTAATAACTATAAAAAATATGATATGATTCCTAATAAATGACCCATTTTCATGGTTTCAATTGTGAATATGGTGTTTTCTCCAGAATGTGTTTTTTTTTTTTTGGGGGGGGGGGGGGAGTGGATGCTCTGTAATTGATGTGATCAAGAAAAGAAACTTGGTGGAAAAAAAAAACAGGGTAATTCCCTTTTGTTTGCCTCTAATAGAATAATGCAACTATGGGGGACATTTACCAATATGAAAAACCCAGTTTTTCGTATTGGTATTTGCCCTACTACTGCATACGACTGTTTCAGTCGTATGCAAAGTTGTGTTCCGGAGGGGAATGTACAAAGCAGTCAGATACGACTGCTTTGTAACCCTCCGATGGTGTAGTGATTCGTATTAGATGGCCATATATACAGCCTCTCCTCAGAATGATTTCTATTGGCAGCCTAGCGGCCAATCAGGAGCCGACTTTCTTGGCTGAGGAGAGGCGCCGAGTATGAAACATCTCAGCATCTCTCCTCAGTGCGATGCGGACAGTGCGGGGACTGGCGACAGCATGAAGATTACCTGGATTACGGCGGACCAAGACAAGACATCTTCAGCACAGGACCAGGTGAGTAGGATTTCCTTCCACAGCTCCAACATGGATTTCTTCGGACCCGGACACCGACATGGACCTGGAGGACGACACGGACATATTGTGCGCTGATACCCCTTCTCCCCCATAACAATCTTTCATACATCTGCCCCATTGTGTCTTATCAATAAGAGTGTCTGGTTGTCAGATCTTGCTAATAAGAAATAACTGTTGCAGTCTGTTATTGAAAAACAGTAACTGTTACAATAAGTATTACAAGTAACAGTGTAAACTGTTTAATGTATCATTTCACATATCACTAAACATTAGATGTATTTGTTTATTACATCATAATACAATTCAATCTATTTAACTGTTAATATATTGTCTTATCTTTGGCATAACTATATGCCGTAATTAGAGATGTGCACCGGCCACTTTTCGGGTTTTGGGTTTTGGGTTCTGATTACCTTGAGGTTTTGGGTTCTAATGGGTTTTGGCAAAACACCTCCTAAGTGTTTTGTGTTTGGATTTATTTGGGTTTTGGGTTCTGATTTTTTTGTTAAAAAAGCCTAAAAACAGCAAAAATTGCAGAGTTTTGTGTTTTTTTTTGCTCCTACACTATATTGACCTCAATAACATTCATTTACACTCATTTCCAGTGTATTCTGAACACCTCACACCTCACAATATTGTTTTTATTGCCAAAGTTTGCACTGAGGTAGCTGGATAACTATGCTAAGCCACACAAGTGTGCGGCACAAACACGTGGCTCATGTAAGAGTGGCACTGCAGCGGCAGACATGATGGCAGTTTAAAAAAATAGGCCCATAAAAGATACCTATCTGGCTTGATCATGCACTGTTTACCATGTGCAGCCAAGGAGCGGTGGGCATTTTGTGCAGCACAGAGTTTGTCTGCAAGTGTGTAACTGTTTCGATCACTTTAACATCCAAGAAGACCCCTATCTGGCTTGATTGTGTGATAATGTAATCTGATTGTTTAATTTTGTGATTATTATTCATTTATTATTACCAGTCGTCTCTTAAATCATTGCCTAATGGGTGTAGGGGAGTGGGCTAATCAATTTTAAGGTGGCAGATGGAAGATGTAATGTAATGTAAACCATCACTAGCATTGGTTGCAGCAGTGGCAGTAACTAACGGACCCGGCTGTGCAGATAAGGAGGAAGCTGACAGCGATGATGTCAAAGGGAGAGCCAGCGAACTGTTGCTCCATGCATCGCTGGAAAACTTCGCTGCCCGTGGTGATGCCATAGGGCATGCGTAACCATCACTAGCATTGGTTGCAGCAGTGGCAGTAACTAATGGACCCGGCTGTGCAGATAAGGAGGATGCAGACCGATACCTCACCCTTTTTACACGGCGTTTTCGCCTCCAGACGACTAAGCAAGCCCCTTGCTATCCTCCCTTGATCCCCTGGAACGGAAGATGGAAAGAAAACTGACAGCCCCGCAGCCGCAGCGCTCTCACCAACAAAGCGGGCGCCAGTTCAAGAGAGGGCCTGGAACAGACATGGCGCCGGACGGCGATACCACCTCACTGCTTCCAGCCTCCAAAAAATCCTCCTCTGAGATACAAGGAGATGATGACGACACCTCCCGTCTGCCACAGACCGCTCCGCTGACATATGACGACATGGTCGACGCCATCTCCTCCACCATGGCCCCTCTCCTAGCAAAGGCGGTGAGTGACATTACTACCCAGCTACAGCAGCTGACACATAGGGTAGACACCGCAGAACACAACATTGGCTCACTGTCACATAGCATGGCAAACGCACAATTAGAAATTAAACGCCTTGAAAAGGAAAATTACGCTATTACTAACAGGCTGGAAGAAATTGAAAACAGATCGAGGAGAAACAATTTACGATTGGTTGGGCTTCCTGAAGCTGTTAAAGGTCAGGCCCTAGAACTCTTTGTCAATCAAACTTTACCCTCACTGTTGGGCGTAAGTGAAGAATGCGCCACAATGGTGATAGAGCGCGTCCACCGTTTAGGAGCAACCCCACGCCCAAATGACACCCGCCCTAGGGTTACCATTTTTAAATGTCTAAGCTTCATTCATAAAATGACCCTGTGGAGAGCATCCAGGAAAACACCTATTATTAAGTGGGAAAGCCACTCACTAAGACTATTCCAAGATTTCTCTGCTGAAGTCACAAAGGCAAGAAAAGTATTTTCGCCAATATGCAGCCAACTGATCACTGAAAAGCTGAGATTTGCGCTGATATATCCTGCCAAACTCAGAATCTTCCTGAAAGACTCACAACATGATTTTTCTACCCCAGCTGATGTCACAGAATTTCTGAAAGAAAGTCGACTCCACAAAGAGGATGACATATCTGACGCACCCCTTCCTTCACACTCCAGGAAATCACCCTGCCCTTGACTGTTGAATATTAACCGGTTAGAAGAAATATGTTGGCTAAGCTAGTAAATCTATTGCCATTACGCTAGTCTGTTAGATATACGAAAGTTGCACAATTCGGTGTTTAAATTTAGTTCATAGAGTTATAAAATTCCATTCCAGTCGAGAGGATATACCTTACCTCTCCCTTTGCTCTCCCTTTATGTTCCCCCCCCCCTTCCCCCCCCCCTACCCACCCCTCCCCCCCCCCCAACCCCTCAACCCCTTTTTCTTCCTCTATACCCCCTTTCTTCTAGTATAGGCTCAGTCATATCCTGTATGTGCATAGATGAGGTGGAGCCGGAGAGAGTTTTGCTCCGGAAAGTTGATGCCATTTCTGGTAAATTTAATGGAATTACTGTTCTTATTTGTAAACCGTAAGTGTTGGATTTTAGAAACACTTATTATTGCTGTGCTGGACACAGCAATAGATATCATATTTAGTAATATTAGCAATTGTTGTCCTGTCTCCCCCCCCCCCTCTTGTGTCTTACCCCGGGTCTCATTCAAATGTTCTTATGCGCAGTGTGTCCCCGTGCTCCTTACTCAGTTAAAATGTATTCATGACGGAGTTGAAGGTGGGCTCCATAAACGTGGGAGGTATCAACTCGCCAGCTAAACGCAGAAAGATCTTAGTTTACTGCAACAAAATGAAGCTAGATATAGTACTACTTCAGGAATCACATTTAACAGATCCTGAAGTACAAAAACTCCAAATGCTGGGATGGAAACATCTAGCTAGTGCCACATTTAACTCAAAAGCAAGAGGTGTTGTTATTTTGATTAAACGCAACATTCCCCATGAACTAGTGAAAAATATAACTGATCCTGAAGGAAGATTTACAATCTCTCAGGTAACAATATACTCTACTCCATATACCCTGTGCAATATATATGCACCAACAATATACAAAAAACAATTTTTTACCAAACTTCTTGGCGAGTTGACCCCTCTCATGCACACTAACTTGATACTCTGTGGCGACTTTAATTTAGTCTCCGATACTTATTTAGATAAGTCCTCAAAGACAAAAAAAATCCCATCTCTCCCTGCTCTAGGTGTCACGCAAGTGGCTTCAAGCCTACAATTGGCAGATATTTGGAGAACAATGAATCCCACTGCCAGGGAATACTCTTGCCTATCTGCGGCTCACCATACGTATTCGCGTATCGACTACATGCTTATTTCAGAAAAACTATTATCTAGAGTCACAGCCTCAGAAATGGAACCAATTTTCATATCCGACCACTCTCTACTTTGGTTTAAACTACTTGTAAATGAGGAGCCTACCGAGAAATCCATCTGGAGATTCCCAAACCACCTATTAGTTTCAACAGAATTTAAAAATAAATTAAGAGAGGAATGGGATAATTTCAATGCCAGCAACCAGTCACACGCAATTACAGACCCTCCTCTGTTTTGGCAGACAGCAAAAGCTGTATTAAGAGGATTCATCCTCTCCTACGTTGCCAAACTCAACAAACAATACTCTGCTACTTTCCTCCTGCTACAACAAACATTATCCACATCATACTCCCAATATAGACAAGACCCCTCTCCAACAAACAAACAAAAATATGTACTAGCACAAACACATTCCAACGAATACCTGCACAACAGAGGTAACAAACAATTATATAACATCAATTACCGTTATCATTGCTTCGGCAACAAGACCGGTAAACTCCTGACAAATATGTTAAATGGTTCAAGATCCAATGTTACAGTACATCCCTTGAAACTCCCAGACAACACATTCACAACATCCAATAAACATATCGCCCAAGTAATGAAAGATTTCTACTCAGACCTATACTCCAATCCATATTCCTCTATCTCCACACCAAGTAATACTGAAGTCCCTACACCCCGATTATTATCAAACATTAACTTTCCAAAAATTCCAAATGAACATCTCCCAGCTCTAATCCAACCGATAACAGAGGAGGAAGTTACAGGAGTTATCAGATCTCTCAAGAAAGGCAAAGCTCCAGGTCCGGACGGCTTTGGCAGCAGCTTTTACAAACTAATGCTCCCCCAGGTTGTCCTTCCCTTGGTCAGGGCCTTTAACTACATGCTCTCTAACAAAACCCTGCCTTACCATTTCAACTCAGCATATATTAAGACACTGCCGAAGCCGGGTAGAGATCTAGCGGTCCCAGGATCTTATAGGCCGATTTCTTTGTTGAACTCGGACTATAAGATCTTGGCTAAGATCCTGACTGACAGACTCAAAATTCTTATGCCTATGATCATACACCATGATCAGACAGGCTTCATCGCAGGCAGACATTCGGTGATCAATATTAGAAAAATGATAACTGCCATTCATCATACCCAAAACAAGTCAGGCCTTCTCCCCCCGGGGATAATTATGTCCATCGACGCGGAGAAGGCTTTTGACCTTGTGAGCTGGACACATTTGTATAAAACAATGGAACATTTTGGCTTTCCTAATGAATTCATATCATATATACAACTTCTATACTCAAACCCTACATCTCAGATTATTAGCAATGGCCAAATTTCTGAACGCTTCCAGTTATATAAGGGAACCAGACAAGGCTGCCCACTTTCCCCCCTCCTTTTCGCCATGGCCATTGAGCCACTAGCCCTACTGCTCAGACAATCTACAAGCTACCAAGGAATAAAGATTCAAAACTACGAAATGAAAGTCACGTTATTTGCAGATGACATGATTCTCTATGTTACTAACCCTCTGACTTCTATTCCCACTATAGTTGAATTAATACACGAATTTGGGCTTATTTCAGGATATAAGGTAAATTTTGAAAAATCTGAGCTGTTAATGATAGGTAATTACACTACGGATCTAAAATCTTTCCCACTATTTGATAAATTTAAAATAGCCAAATCACAAATCAAGTACTTAGGTATAATCATTACTGACAAAACAGAAAACTTATATAAAGCAAATTTCGCACCCTCTATCACTAAAATAACCTCTCTCATGACATCCTGGAATACTCTCCCCCTTTCACTCTTAGGCAGAACGGCAGCAGTGAAATCTATTATATTCCCTAAATTATTTTACAATGTCCAACTTCTCCCTATTTCCCTGAAATATACAGATCTAATAAAGATAAATAAACATATATCTAAATTTCTGTGGAGAGGAGGAAGATCTAGAATTGCCCTAAACAAGCTGATGCTGCCGAGACGGAGTGGGGGATTGAAAATCCCTGATTTCAGGGCTTATACTACTGCAGTATTCTTCAGATATGCGAGTGACTGGTTGCTGGAAAGATCGGTTTACACTGACTTCCCTCTTGACTGTGCAAATTTATATCCCTATTCTCCAGCTGCGCTTCTCCATATGGATTTGATAGATATTCCAAAAGAAATCAAGACAAATATTATGTTCAGGGACACCTTTGTGAATTGGAAGGGCCTACACAAGACACTGAGGTGTGACTCTAGATTCTCCCCATATATACCCTTATGGGGTAACCCTAAATTTCCTCCCTCGGTGGGCAACAGTGTTCTCAGGCTCTGGAAACAAAAAGGTCTTTCTACGATCTCCAAAATCTTCGATCCGGGAGGCGAAATACTCCCTTTTAGCGACCTTTCTCAAACTTATTCTCTGCCTCACACGCATTTCTATATATACTTACAAGTCAGACACTATGCTTATTCTATTAAATCATCCTTAAGGTTAACCTCAGCTTCCCACCCCATACTTAAATTGCTTATCCATAGATCTGAGAGGCAATTTAGAATAAATATGCTCTATCCTTTATTGATAGAAGCTTCCCCCTCCTTTGCTTCTAATATACCCAACATAATTGCAAAATGGGCTGTAGATATCCCTGAAATACAGCATAACTCAGAATGTGTTGTTTCTAACTATTGTCATTACTCCAAGATACTTGAATCAGCATATTTACAAGAAACGCATTTAAAATTTCTGCTCAGGTTTTACATTTCTCCCGCCCAAAGGAAATACATGGTCTCGGATGATCTGGGTCAATGCTACAAATGTGCTATGGCTAACGCAAAATATATGCATTGTTTTTGGGACTGCTCAAAGATCCGCCGTTTTTGGAATAAAATTGCTCAATACATTGAAAAAACAATCCAGATTTCTGTCCCTATATCTCCTGAAGTGTACCTGCTTTTCAAATTCCAAAATCTGAACCCTTTCCCTTCTTTTACGCAACATATTCCTTTTCTGGTTGTCATTTTTACAATGGGGAAAAAATGAATCCTACGACACTGGGTAAAAAAGTCTGCACCCAATATTCAAGATCTTAAGTCGAGACTTCTCCAACTGCTATATTTCGATCTGAAATCTTTATTACTTCGTGAAAATGTCTCAGCTATTCCATTCTTTAAGAAGTGGAGCTACTTTATACACTCTTTGGATGACACTTCGAGATATACAATTCAACAATATTTTGATACTTCATTATGGACAAGGGCCAGTCCCTATTTATCAGCTCCAACTGAGAGCCAGAACTGATATTGCCCCAGCCCATAGCTGATACTTATAGATACCCGACATCACCTTTGGACGAAAGAGGGAAAGGATTGAGAGAAATTCTAAGATCTGGGAAATAACTCCGGGAATACCTGAGATGATTTAGCCCTCCTGATATGAAAATAACTCTGGACACTTTCGTCGCTGCTTTCCTGGGCCAAATCCTTAGCCTATTGTTATACTCACTTTTGTTGTTGTGATGATACTCATGAATGCTAAAATTATATGTATACCTATTACATGTGTAGATAGGAGTGGTAACTCACTATACAAAAGTCTCTTTTTCTATAATTTGTAGACACCCCCCCCCCCCCCCCTCCCTACATGTTTCCATGTCTCTGTCTATTATGTGAACAATGGGGAGCTAATTTCCTTTACTCATAAACCTAAATTCAAGTGTAATTGGGAACTTTGCACAAGAAATAAACCTAATACATATAAATGGTCTTACGTGCTTAGTGGTAAAGACCTCATATTACCAAAATCCCAAAAGAAAAAGAAAAAAAAAAAAAAAAAATTGAAAAATTTAGATATTTAATTTGATTTACAACATAGACCTAAACCAACTTCCTTCTTTGGGCAGAGTTCCTAATGATACAACCTAACTGTTCACTATTTGTAACAACCTAACTGTTCACCAAATGTAACAACTCTGTAAATTCATGCATATTCAATTTCCTTGACTATGTACATTCATTCTAATGCATGTATTGTTATAACAAACTCAACTGAAAATCAATAAAAACGTTTATAAAAAAAAAAAAAAAAAAAAGGAGGATGCAGACAGCGATGATGTCAAAGGGAGAGCCAGCGAACTGTTGCTCCATGCAGCGCTGGAAAACTTCGCTGCCCGTGGTGATGCCATAGGGCATGCGTAGGAAGACGTAGCACCCAATAGGGGTCATGAAGGCAGTAAGCATGGAAGAGGCTCTGTCCAGAGGGATCTGCCAAAACCCACACTTGGCAGAGAGGGACATTGCCGCCCATCTGGGAGTCACCCAGAGGACCACACAGCACCCAAGACAGGCAGTGGCCAGCCAGGAGTCGTGACCAGCAGGAGCTGGCAACTGCAGCTGATTGTTCAGGTACTGGGGTGTTGGATACCCCCACTAACAGGACTGCCTGTTTGCCTCTGATACAGGAGATTGCCCTAAGGGATGGGAATCTGCCTGCCCCTCTTAGAGAGGATTTTTGATCACTTTTGTTATACATAAAAGTAGTGTGCACACTAAGTTATGGCCTAATCACCTTGTGAGGATTTCCTTCGCGGGACCGTTATTCAAATTCAGGAACTGTGTTGTTTTGCACCAGGGACTACCGCGCAGTGTATATAGGGTGCATAGCGCCACTTGGCGGACATGTTGTGACGTAATATTATTCTGTCATATTGTTATTGTTGTGATGTAATTTATTGCGTAATCGTTCTCTCTTTAATCTGGTCATTGATTAGTTATAGCTTTAATTACTGAATGATATAAAGTGACTGTTTTGCATAAGTACGTGAGTGTATTGCAGCAACCCATTTACATATCTCCTTTAAATAAATATTTGTTGCTGCTAGCCGTAGTAGCCTTGTCTTTTGTGGGTTCTCCTTGGGTTGTGCCATTCCCTGCCACAGGTTCTCCGGAAGAAGCCGTGAGGAATCCAGAAGCTGCCGCCGTAATCAGCTCCAGATTCAGGTACTATTTTGCACCACACTGTTACAGGGGCACTGGCACAGGAGCGCAAAAGGAGAGGTCAGAGGTGAAATGAAACTGTGCCGGAGGAGGGTTTGCAGCAACGTGAGAGAGGATGACACGTGCTTAGAGAGAGAAGACAGGCTGGGCACCCTAAAGATCCACAGAGAGGAGAGCAGCAGAGTGCGCAGCCTGGAAGCGTGCAGAAGTGAGACCCGCTAGAGAGGAGAGAGCCGGGCAGCGTTTCCTCCTTTAAATAAATATTTGTTGCTGCTAGCCGTAGTAGCCTTGTCTTTTGTGGGTTCTCCTTGGGTTGTGCCATTCCCTGCCACAGGTTCTCCGGAAGAAGCCGTGAGGAATCCAGAAGCTGCCGCCGTAATTTGCTCCAGATTCAGGTACTATTTTGCACCACACCGTTACAGGGGCACTGGCACAGGAGCGCAAAAGGAGAGGTCAGAGGTGAAATGAAACTGTGCCGGAGGAGGGTTTGCAGCAGCGTGAGAGAGGATGACACGTGCTTAGAGAGAGAAGACAGGCTGGGCACCCTAAAGATCCACAGAGAGGAGAGCAGCAGAGTGCGCAGCCTGGAAGCGTGCAGAGGTGAGACCCGCTAGAGAGGAGAGAGCCGGGCAGCGTTTCCTCCTTTAAATAAATATTTGTTGCTGCTAGCCGTAGTAGCCTTGTCTTTTGTGGGTTCTCCTTGGGTTGTGCCATTCCCTGCCACAGGTTCTCCGGAAGAAGCCGTGAGGAATCCAGAAGCTGCCGCCGTAATCAGCTCCAGATTCAGGTACTATTTTGCACCACACCGTTACAGGGGCACTGGCACAGGAGCGCAAAAGGAGAGGTCAGAGGTGAAATGAAACTGTGCCGGAGGAGGGTTTGCAGCAGCGTGAGAGAGGATGACACGTGCTTAGAGAGAGAAGACAGGCTGGGCACCCTAAAGATCCACAGAGAGGAGAGCAGCAGAGTGCGCAGCCTGGAAGCGTGCAGAAGTGAGACCCGCTAGAGAGGAGAGAGCCGGGCAGCGTTTCCTCCTTTAAATAAATATTTGTTGCTGCTAGCCGTAGTAGCCTTGTCTTTTGTGGGTTCTCCTTGGGTTGTGCCATTCCCTGCCACAGGTTCTCCGGAAGAAGCCGTGAGGAATCCAGAAGCTGCCGCCGTAATCAGCTCCAGATTCAGGTACTATTTTGCACCACACCGTTACAGGGGCACTGGCACAGGAGCGCAAAAGGAGAGGTCAGAGGTGAAATGAAACTGTGCCGGAGGAGGGTTTGCAGCAGCGTGAGAGAGGATGACACGTGCTTAGAGAGAGAAGACAGGCTGGGCACCCTAAAGATCCACAGAGAGGAGAGCAGCAGAGTGCGCAGCCTGGAAGCGTGCAGAAGTGAGACACGCTAGAGAGGAGAGAGCCGGGCAGCTTTTCTGTGCAGGAGACCCGGCGGTGATGGACAGCAGCGCACACAGAGAGAGCCAGCAGCCAGCATCATGAGGAAGGCAAGAGGGAGGCCCTGCAGAGTGCCAGCCGTGACACCAGGGAGACGCTACCGGCCGGAGCCGGCAAAAGCAGCAGAGTACAAGGGTGCCCTACCCCCACTCAGCCTGTACCCTTCCTGCCCCAGCCCTGACTCCCCCAAGTCAGGGAGATCACATTCTCACCCATGAAGATGGTGACACAATTTTAAAAGAGGACAGAGAACAATCTCATGCACATGAGACCACTGTGCTTGATACAAGACAGACCAGAGTCCACCTAAAGGTGTCGGCTAGTACAGCACCCCTAAAAGTGTCAAGGCTCCAAAAAAAATTAGGCAGTGAGCCCATGACCAGACAGGTACAGCAGTATTAGGCAGTGAGCCCCAGATCAGACAGGTAGATACGGCAGTATTAGGCAGTGAGCCCCAGACCAGACGGTAGATATGGCAGTACTAGGCACCAGACAGGTAGATAAGACAGTAGTACTAGGCACAAGACAGGTAGATACGTCAGCAATACTAGTATTGTGCACCAGCAGAATTTATAATAATTAATTTTCTTATTAGGTACTGCTTGGCCGTGGCACTCAGTGGCAGACGTCAGTGCACAAGCAGCATGGAATTCTTTTTTACAGTCCCACACAGCACAAGTATTATTTTTATTTTTATCAAATTAGATATAGCAGCTGTGTGGTTGGAGGAATATGGCCGACGTGTCGCTGGATGAACTGATCAGGAAACGGGGAATGTCCGTGGGCACCGGGATGTACCGCAGGGTCAGTAACAGGGGAGGTATAGGAAACGTGAGATCCAGACTCCAACCATCTGTGAACAATCGTCCACTTGCCACCAGTTTTCAGAGAACATTTTATGCTCGTCAGAAAATTGGTGTGACTGATGCACGCCAAAAACTAGGGATAAAAGATGCCCGTGAAAAGTTGGTGGCCAAAGATGCTCGCTTCCGCATAAGGGGTAAAGTGCAGGACGCCCGTGAAATGCTGAATTCGAATAAGCAACAGATCATGGCAGGAGACAAGCCTATCAAAGTGATGGACGCTCGTGAAAAGATTACTTTAAGAGGACTGCTCCAACAGTGGTCGAAACCCCGTTTAACAACCTGGCTGATCCTGACCCTGATGTGCAGTTTGTCTCTGTGCTGAAAGATCCATATTTAAAAAAATGTGTGGCAGCCCACTACAGGATACCCCCTGTGCCCCTGTGCCCCAAAGAAGTTTAATTGCAGCCGCCCCCAAAGAAGTTTAAATGCAGCCTCCCCCAAAAAAGTTTAGCCGCCCAAAAAGATGTGTAACTAATTGTACCCAACTGGTCATCAAAAATAAATAAATCTTTATTGTGAAGACAAGGTATCAAGTGGCAAAGAAAAGGAAGCCAGTGATGAGAATTTTGTGAGCTGTGAAAGTATTATCAAGGAAACATAACTTTACTTAAGTTTTGAGGAAAGGCTTTATCGGACCATTTCATGAATAAAGAACAGTTGATGAAGAAATTAAAGAAGTATTCATCGTTCTTGTCATTAAATAAAAAGGAGAGAGATGCGAAGGTCAAATCATTACAAAGGTTATCTGATGAGGAAAAAGCAGTTCTCTCTAAAAGGCTATGCACATATGACAAATACTACAAAATGTTTGCAAATCAATTAAAAATTGAAAAGGGGGGCCAGAAGGTTTGTACAGCTTTATCTCCTAAAAAATTTCCAACAACTTGTTCCGAAGCAACTGTGTCTGTTAGTAGGTCAGCCTGTACAACTAACGGCAAAGAAAGTGACTATCTTCAAAACAAAAGGATTTTTGCCGCTTCAGAAACTGATCATGTGAAGGCAGACAGTGTACACCTCAGAATGCTAACCAAATACACAAAGTCCATGCAAAGATAAAGGATATTGTAAAAGAAAATTGCACTGACAAGTCTTCAACTTACAAAAACCAAGCTATGTATAAAACTGCAGTAACTGGAAAACTAAAAAAAACTTTAGCCGCCCACAAAGAACTTTAATTGCAGCCGCCCAGGCTTGATTCTGATTATGATTGATTGATTATGATAGATTGATTGATTATGATTGATTGATTATGATTGATTGATTATTAATTATGATGTGCCTGATCCTGACCCTGATGTGCATTAAAAATGACTCTCAGCAGTGGGCACCAGACCAGACAGGTAAAAAAAGGTTAGCCGCCCCAAAAAAGAAGTGTAATTGAGCCTTCCTGCCCCAGCCCTGAGTCCCCCAGGTCAGGGAGATCACATTCTCACCCATGAAGGTGCAGCAATCAAGTGGAATGCAAACAGTTGTATGCATTGAAAAGACAAGTCCCACATATGAATGACTCTCAGCAGTAGGAATAATGAATGGTGATGCAAGATGGAATTGTCCTTGGGCCCTCCCACCCACCCTTATGTTGCGAAAATAGGACATGCACACTTTAACAAACCAAACATTTCAGCGACAGGGCCTACAAAACTGTGGCTGAAATGATTGGTTTGTTTGGGCCCCCACAAAAAATAAAACAATTCATAATATCTCCCTGTATAAACTGGCTCTACAGTAACAAGATGTCATCGTCACTCATCATCATCATCATCATCCTCCTCCTCCTCCTCCTCTGATTCCTCGCCCCCTTCAGTGTGTACTTCCTCATTCTCAGAGATTATCAATTCGTCCCCGCTGGACTCCACAATCACAGGTCCAGTTATAATCTCTGGAGGCAATTCCTGCTCTTCATTGAATAAGTGATAATTCATTTTTATAAACATCATTTTCTCAACATTTTTCGGGAGCAACCTCCTTCGCCGCTCACTGACCAGGTTCCCCGCTGCACTGAATACTCTTTCGGAGTACACACTGGAGGGGGGACAACTCAGGTAAAATAGAGCCAGTTTGTACAGGGGTTTCCAAACTGCCTTTTTTTCCTGCCAGTACAGGTAAGGACTGTCTGACATGTCTACTTGGATGCTGTCACCAAAGTAATCATCCACCATTTTTTCAATGTTGACAGCATCCAATGCACCGACAGTAGACATGTCAGCAATCGTTGGCAGGTCCTTGAGTCCGGACCAGATGTCCAAACTCCCTCCTGCCTGCCCTGCATCCCCGCCAGCGGGTTGTGTGGGAAATCGCAGCTGTTTCCTCACAGGCACAGGTGTGGGAGAAAATGAAGGAGGAGCTGGGGCCGTGTCACGGTCCCCGTCAGATGACAATCTCCTGACCAGCAGGTCTTTGCACCTTTGTAGACTTGTGTCCGCCGGAAACAGAGACACAACATACGCTTTAAACCGAGGATCGAGCACTGTGGCCAAAATGTATTCCTCTGACTTTAACAGACTGACCACCCTCGTATCCTGGCAAAGCGTATGGGGTGCTTTATCCACAATAGCGACATGCTTTGCGGAATCGCTCCGCTTTAGCTCCTCCCTCACTTTCTCCAGCTGCTTTTGTAACAGCCTGATCAGGGGAATCACCTGACTAATGCAGGCAGTGTCGGAACTGACTTCACGTGTGGCTACTTCAAACGGCTGGAGAACCTTGCACAACACGGAAATCAGCCTCCACTGCGCTTGAGTCAGGTGCAGCCCCGCTCCTCTGCCTATGTCGTAGGTGGCTGTGTAGGCTTGAATGGCCTTTTGCTGCTCCTCCATCCTCTGCAGCATATAGAGGGTGGAGTTCCAGCGCGTCACCACCTCTTGTTTCAGCTGATGGCAGGGCAGGTTGCGGAGTTTTTGCTCCCGCTCCAGCCTTCGGCAGGCTGTGGCAGAATGCCGAAAGTGTCCGCAAATTTTGCGTGCCACCGCAAGCATCTCCTGCACACTCCTGTCATTTTTTATGAAATGCTGCACCACCAAATTTATTGTGTGGGCAAAACATGGCACGTGCTGGAAATTGCCCATGTTTAATGCCCGCACAATGTTACTGGCGTTGTCCGACACCACAAATCCCCAGGAGAGTCTAAGGGGGGTAAGCCACAGGGAGATGATTTCCCTCAGTTTCTCTAAGAGGTTGTCGGCGTTGTGCCTCTTCTTGAAACCGGTGATACACAGCGTAGCCTGCCTAAGAAGGAGCTGGCATGCAGGAGATGCTGCTGCTGCTGCTGCTGCGGAAGGTGATGCATCTACCCAGTGGGCTGTCACAGTCATATAGTCCTTAGTTTGACCTGATCCACTTGTCCACATGTCTGTAGTTAAGTGTACAGTGGGTACAGCCGCATTTTTCAGGGCACTGAGGACACTTTTTCTGACCTCACTGTACATCGCGGGTATCGCCTGCCTAGTGAAGTGGAATCTAGACGGGATTTGGTACCGGGGACACAATACCTGCATCAACCGTTTAAATCCCACTCCATTGATGGCGGACACCGGACGCACGTCTAACACCAACATAGCTGTCAAGGCCGCAGTTATCCGCTTTGCCATAGGATGACTGCTGTCGTATTTCATCCTCATGGAAAATGACTGTTGGACGGTCAATTGCTTAGTGAAAGACGTAGCGGTCTTACGACTTCCCCTCTGGGATGATGACTGACTTCCCCTCTGAAATGATGACTGACTTCCAGGAGCAGCAGCAGCAGCGGCAGTAGTAGTAGGCGTAGTGCTGCAGGATCCTCCGGAGGAATCTATGGAGTCATTCATGCAGGTGAGATGGACTGCAGGACTCCCCCCTATCCGGATCGAGGAGGAATTTGTCGAGGAGGGAGATGGTGGTGTGCTTTTCAGGCATTTGGCTCCAAAAGGAGGACCAAGTGATTTAGGTGTCGCTGGACTGCTAGCCGCACTTTCTGGACTAAACACTGAACCATGACGCGTCTTTAGGTGACGTTGAAGGGAGGTTGTCCCTAGGTGGGCAAGATCCTTACCCCTGCTTATTGGAGTTTTACATAAGCTACAAATGGCAATACTTTTGTTGTCCGGATGCGGATAAAAAAAATTCCAGACCGCAGAGGTGGATTTATTGGTCCTTTGTCCAGGCATGACGATGGACTTTTTCATCCCATGGACAACAACTTTTTCCCCCAAAGGTGCCTCATTCCCCCCTGGTGCGTCATTTAAGCAAACCAAGTCTCCATCCTCCTCGACAACTTCCTCCTCAGTGCCAGCTACATCAATATCCTCCTCCTGGTGTACAACATCACCTTCACTGATAAAATCTGGAACTAGACTGTGGGTGATCCTTCCAGCATATGCGGAGGGCGTACTGCAAATGGTGGAAGGAGCCACCTCTTCACGTACAGTGATGGGAAGGTCCGGCATCACAACCACCGCCACCCTCGAACTCTCCGTGGGGATTTGGGATATGTCTTTAGAAGGATGAGTTTTTTCCAGATTTATTTTCGGAATTTTTTTCTGTTTTTTTTTCTGAAATTTTTTCAGACTTTTTTGAGTCGGTGTCAGCCTAACTCTCTTTGATTTCCTATTGGGCGGGGAGAGCGGAGGAGGAGGACTTTCCTCGTCATCTGAAGCTGCACCACTAGTCATGAAGTTAGGCCATGGCCTTAGCCGTTCCTTGCCACTCCGTGTCGTAAATGGCATATTGCCAAGTTTAAGTTTCTCTTCCAACGATTTACATTTAATATTTTTATTCCTTTTACGGAAGTTTGGTTTCAATTGTACATGCCCTCTGCTTTTTCACACTGGGCATCGGCCGTGGCAGACGACGTTGTTGGCATTTCATCGTCTATGTCATGACTAGTGGCAGCAGCTTCAGAACTATGAGGAAGTGCATCTTCATCTTTCCTTTGTTTGTTAACCTCCATATTTTGGATCTCCATTATTATTGTGGAGTTATGTCACAGAACAGAACCACTGGAGTGCAATTATATATGTCAGTGAGTATGCACCAGCAGGCAGTTATACAGATACAGCAGTATTAGGCAGTGAGCCACACACCAGACAGGTACGGCAGTATTAGGCAGAGAGCCCCAGACCAGACAGGTAGATAATGGTATACGGCAGTATTTAGGCAGTGAGCCCCAGACCAGAGGGTAGATACGGCAGTATTGGGCAGTGAGCCACACACCAGACAGGTACTGCAGTATTAGGCAGAGAGCCCCAGACCAGACAGGTAGATAATGGTATACGGCAGTATTTAGGCAGTGAGCCCCTGACCAGAGGGTAGATACGGCAGTATTGGGCAGTGAGCCACACACCAGACAGGTACGGCAGTATTAGGCAGAGAGCCCCAGACCAGACAGGTAGATAATGGTATACGGCAGTATTTAGGCAGTGAGCCCCTGACCAGAGGGTAGATACGGCAGTATTGGGCAGTGAGCCACACACCAGACAGGTACGGCAGTATTAGGCAGAGAGCCCCAGACCAGACGGTACATACGGCAGTATAGCCAGTGAGCCCCAGACCACAAAGGTAGAGATATACGGCAGTATTTAATTATTTATTAGGCAGGCAGTATTTAATTATTTATTAGCCAGTGAGCCCCAGACCAGACGGTACATACGGCAGTATAGCCAGTGAGCCCCAGACCACAAAGGTAGAGATATACTGTACGGCAGTATTTAATTATTTATTAGCCAGTGAGCCCCAGACCAGACGGTACATACGGCAGTATAGCCAGTGAGCCCCAGACCACAAAGGTAGAGATATACGGCAGTATTTAATTATTTATTAGGCAGGCAGTATTTAATTATTTATTAGCCAGTGAGCCCCAGACCAGACGGTACATACGGCAGTATAGCCAGTGAGCCCCAGACCACAAAGGTAGAGATATACGGCAGTATTTAATTATTTATTAGGCAGGCAGTATTTAATTATTTATTAGCCAGTGAGCCCCAGACCAGACGGTACATACGGCAGTATAGCCAGTGAGCCCCAGACCACAAAGGTAGAGATATACGGCAGTATTTAATTATTTATTAGCCAGTGAGCCCCAGACCAGACGGTACATACGGCAGTATAGCCAGTGAGCCCCAGACCACAAAGGTAGAGATATACGGCAGTATTTAATTATTTATTAGGCAGGCAGTATTTAATTATTTATTAGCCAGTGAGCCCCAGACCAGACGGTACATACGGCAGTATAGCCAGTGAGCCCCAGACCACAAAGGTAGAGATATACTGTACGGCAGTATTTAATTATTTATTAGCCAGTGAGCCCCAGACCAGACGGTACATACGGCAGTATAGCCAGTGAGCCCCAGACCACAAAGGTAGAGATATACGGCAGTATTTAATTATTTATTAGGCAGGCAGTATTTAATTATTAGCCAGTGAGCCCCAGACCAGACGGTACATACGGCAGTATAGCCAGTGAGCCCCAGACCACAAAGGTAGAGATATACGGCAGTATTTAATTATTTATTAGCCAGTGAGCCCCAGACCAGACGGTACATATGGCAGTATAGCCAGTGAGCCCCAGACCACAAAGGTAGAGATATACGGCAGTATTTAATTATTTATTAGCCAGTGAGCCCCAGACCAGACGGTACATACGGCAGTATAGCCAGTGAGCCCCAGACCACAAAGGTAGAGATATACGGCAGTATTTAATTATTTATTAGGCAGGCAGTATTTAATTATTTATTAGCCAGTGAGCCCCAGACCAGACGGTACATACGGCAGTATAGCCAGTGAGCCCCAGACCACAAAGGTAGAGATATACGGCAGTATTTAATTATTTATTAGCCAGTGAGCCCCAGACCAGACGGTACATACGGCAGTATAGCCAGTGAGCCCCAGACCACAAAGGTAGAGATATACTGCAGTATTTAATTATTTATTAGGCAGGCAGTATTTAATTATTTATTAGCCAGTGAGCCCCAGACCAGACGGTACATACGGCAGTATAGCCAGTGAGCCCCAGACCACAAAGGTAGAGATATACTGTACGGCAGTATTTAATTATTTATTAGCCAGTGAGCCCCAGACCAGACGGTACATACGGCAGTATAGCCAGTGAGCCCCAGACCACAAAGGTAGAGATATACGGCAGTATTTAATTATTTATTAGGCAGGCAGTATTTAATTATTAGCCAGTGAGCCCCAGACCAGACGGTACATACGGCAGTATAGCCAGTGAGCCCCAGACCACAAAGGTAGAGATATACGGCAGTATTTAATTATTTATTAGCCAGTGAGCCCCAGACCAGACGGTACATACGGCAGTATAGCCAGTGAGCCCCAGACCACAAAGGTAGAGATATACGGCAGTATTTAATTATTTATTAGGCAGGCAGTATTTAATTATTTATTAGCCAGTGAGCCCCAGACCAGACGGTACATACGGCAGTATAGCCAGTGAGCCCCAGACCACAAAGGTAGAGATATACGGCAGTATTTAATTATTTATTAGGCAGGCAGTATTTAATTATTTATTAGCCAGTGAGCCCCAGACCAGACGGTACATACGGCAGTATAGCCAGTGAGCCCCAGACCACAAAGGTAGAGATATACGGCAGTATTTAATTATTTATTAGGCAGGCAGTATTTAATTATTTATTAGCCAGTGAGCCCCAGACCAGACGGTACATACGGCAGTATAGCCAGTGAGCCCCAGACCACAGACCGCCAGACTGGCAGATTCAGTGCAGGCAGCAGTGCAGCACCAGTGGACTATATATATTTATATTTAATATAATTAATAATTATATATATAATAATGGCACAGCACAGCACCAGATGTATGCCCCAGCACAGAGGAGACAGTAGTACTACAGGCAGGTACACAGTTAGACTGTTCTTCTAAGCAGAGGAGAACATAGTATAGTACACAGCAGCACTGAGGGAGACAGCCTTAGCAAATAAAATAATTAATTACAGCACAGCTCACCAGAGGTAGACCGCACAGAGGAGACAGTAGTACTACAAGTACACAGTTAGACTGTTGTCCTAAGCTGAGAACAGAGTACACAGCAGCACTGAGGGAGACAGCCCCAGCAAATAAAATAATCAATTACAGGCAGCACAGCACACCAGAGGTAGACCGCACAGAGGAGACAGTAGTACTACAAGTACACAGTTAGACTACTACACAGCAGCACTGAGAGACAGCACCAGCGATTGCAAAAGCTCAAGCTCAAGTTTAAGCCCCAGCAGCAGCACCAACACACCCTCTCCCAACCCACTACTTGACTGGAGTGAAGATGGCGGGGCGCGGCAGCTGCTTATAAAGCCTCGCGAAATCCGACGCCGGGAGATGACGTTCTAATCACGCGGACGGACCGAGTCAGGCGGGAATCTCCGAGCGCTGCTCGGAATCGGGCTCGGAATGATGACGTCCGTGGGGGCTCGGATCTCTGAAATCCGAGCCCGCACATCTCTAGCCGTAATGCAGCCCTTCCATGTTCCCAGCATAGGGGATGCACACTGTTTTTCAGACTGTTTTTCAAACACATAAACTGACAATACAATACAATAAACAATAAACAGAAGTGTTTTAAATCCTGCACCTAAAGAACAGAGTGTAATGCATTGTTACTGAACCCACTTGAGCATTCACTAAAGAGTTTGTTGGACATTAGAAGACACATAGGTGCACTATTCTATTAAAGGCAAACAAAAGGGATTTACTGTACCCTGTTTTTTTTTCACCAAGTTTCTTTTCTTGATCACATCAATTACAGAGCATTCCCCCCCCCCCCCCCCCCCAAAAAAAAAAAAAACACGTGTCGGAGAAAACACCATATTCACAATTGAAACCATGAAAATTTATCAGGGATTTTTTCTCCCGCCAAAGTCAGTCACTTTGCACTAGGACAAGCTCGTACTATCTTTTACTAAGCTAAAGAATATTAATAAACCACTCTGACATCATGACATAATTTTAACTAGATCGGAGCATCTTCACAGTTTTCGTCATTTTCACCAAAAAAGTGAAACTTCAGGCCTCTTGCCAGAACAGAAGATGTTGACTGAGATCAAAAAAGCTTTTGCACGTTTCTTATTCAGGTCAAGTCACAACTTTCCCACACTAGCCGATTTTTTATTTCTCAATTTCAGTTTTTTCACTCCACCCTAATATATATACTGTATATATATGAATGATCTTGCATAATACTCCAGTCATAATCATATGCCTATATTCTTTCAGTATATGCTTGTACTATGGCAGTAATGTTTTATGTAATTTGGCCAACTGCCGGTTTTTGATCATACTTTTATACCACGTGTCACGGACGGCCATGGTGAGGCATGGAGGGTCCGGCACTCACCCCTCCGTGCCCGCCGCTGCCTGTCCGTTCTGGGTCTGTGGTGCGAGCGTGCTGCTGTGTCCTGGCTGGCCAAGAGGCACTGTGTTGGGTCCCAAGAGAGTTGTGACTGAGGCGGACGTGGGGGGCCGGCGCCGCCATCTTGGATGTGGGCAAAATGCAGATTGGACGGCAAGTTCAGGTTTCCTGCCTTCCTGCACCGTCTAAACCAATGACAGCCGCCCACTATGTATTTCAGGAATCTGTCCTGGTGAACTGGTGTCAGTGCAAAGGTTTCCTAGCCTTGTGCAGTTGGAGACTCCTGGCTACTCCTGTCCACTGCAGCCTTCACCTTAGTCTGCTCTGCTACTGACTCTGGGAATCCT
Source organism: Crinia signifera (assembly GCF_055691185.1). Classification (NCBI taxonomy): domain Eukaryota; kingdom Metazoa; phylum Chordata; class Amphibia; order Anura; family Myobatrachidae; genus Crinia; species Crinia signifera. The sequence continues at coordinate 113,589,012 of NC_139218.1, read as the reverse complement.
GACCTTTTAGTGCCCTTCTGCTTGTTTGCCGGTGATACCAGTGCTACCTGCCCGTGGGCTCCAGCCGGTACCCCGAAGTCCGCCTGCACCCCACAAAGGGACATTGCCTCCTGGGATATCCTGCAGCCTGGAAAATCACCCATTTACAGTCTTTTCCGTACCTTCTGGATCATCACCCATTTCTTTCCCGTGACCTTGCCTGGACTGTCATTCATTTCCATCATTACCTGTCTTTGCCATAAACCCTCCATTCCATCATCAAAGCTCTCTTTCCCGTATATTGGATCTCCCTCAGCCCCACCGGTCACTTTGTGAGTTATGCAAGCTGTATTGCCTTTTATCATTATTTCCATTTGTTTCTAAAGACTTTGCTTAAATACGTTATTTGGGACTTTCTTTGTTTTCCTTATGTCAAAGCCGTTATTTGAATAAGTGATTTATTTTCATTTATGAAACCATCTATAATAAAACCAGCTCGCTTTAACCCTACTCCATCTGGTCCTAAAGTGATTCCTGAGCACCACACGATCCAACCCAGCCCTCCACCCGTGACACCACGGCCATACTGATTTATGTAATAGGGCTATATGAATTTTGCCTGCTCTGACTCTTTAATTGTATCTATTCTAAAATTGCCATAGATAATACTTTTCAGTATGTTTGAATTAGGCTATAATTATAATTATATTTGTAAAGGTTCAACCCATACCCAATGATATACAGTAGTATTCACCATAATTATTTTAGACACACATGGTTTGACACACGTGACTAATTGCTGATCTCTTCCTGAGTACGCTAATTGCAGGGCTCTCCCTGTATATGCATATTATGCAGATACCTTAAACTACTTTTGGTAGACATCATCAAAAGAGTCAAAGTTGGCTTCATTATCAGCTAACTGACCGGACTGCATAGCTGGGGAAATGGCACTTGAGGCTGTGACTTTAGGGACCCTGGCGGAGGCAGTGGCCCTCGGGACCTCAGCCGAGGCAGTGGCCCTCGGGATCTCAGAAGAGGCAGTGGCCCTCGGGGCCTCAGCAGAGGTAGTGGCCCTCGGGACCACACTTGATACTAGAGACTGAGACTGTGGGCTCCCACTTGGGGCTGGAAACTGAGACTGTGGGCCCCACTTGGGGCTAACAACTGAAACTGTGGGCCCCCACTTGGGGCTAACAACTGAGACTGTTGGCCCCCACTTGGGGCTAACAACTGATACTGTGGGCCCCCACTTGGGGCTAACAACTGAGACTGTGGGCCCCCACTTGGGGCTAAAAACTGAGATTGTGGGCCCCAGGTGGGGCTAACAATTGAGATTGTGGGCCTCCATTTGAGGCTGTGGCCTTTGGACACCCACCTGGGGCTGTGGCCCTTTGCTCCCTTGGTGGGCCCCCAGGATCAGACTCGCCCAGCGGGCCCCCAGCAATGGAGTCACCTTGCGGGCTCCCAGCATCAGACTCACCCAGCGGGCCCCCGGAAATGGAGTCACCCGGCGGGCCCCCGGCAATGGAGTTGCCCAGTGGGCCCCCGGCAATGGAGTTGCCCACGGGGGCTTGGAGATTGGGTACCAATCTGGAACCCCCAACATCGGAGGCAGCTCCGGAACTCTCAACATCGGAGGCAACCCCGGGACCCTCAACATCGGAATCAACCCCGGGACCCTCAACATCAGAGGCAACCCTGGGACCCTCAACATCGGAGGCAAATCCGGGACCCGCAACACCAGGACCCTCGACATCGGAGGCAACTCCGGGACCCTCAACATCGGAGGCAATGCTACAGTACTAGACATCCCACCTGAGCCTATCACCTGGGATTTCCCCTTAGGGATTTGCAACTCTGATTTTATAGGATAAGATATTATTTCAGGAGTACATCTTCTGTTGCTTCCTGAACCAAAATTGGGGCTTCTTAGTACTTGGACCCCCATCATAAATCAGAGCGCTTTTAATGGATGATTCGGCAGATTCCTTTGCCATAGAGGAGATAGGCATAGATCTAACTACCTGACTCGACTTGGCCAGAGGAAACACCCTGCTGCCACCACCAGGTTTGCGCAAATCACAAGCCTGGAGATAGTGGCCTGAATCTCCACAGTATAAGCATAGATCAAAGTCTCTACGCCGCTGAACCTCCTCCAGTGAAAGCTTCGGCTGTAGAACACTTCTATGCTTTTCCTGGGTCTCTGGGTCTGAGAACTCGCTGACTACAAACTTTTTAGACAGGATCTCATTAGGGGCTGAATGACCCCTGTGAGGATCAGGAAAATCTCGGTTAGGAGTTTTTGCAGCTGCAGTAGGGACTGCTGCAAAACCTCCAACCACCCAGGTTTAAAGGCAGTGAAGGCCAAATTTAGAGCCGCTAATGACTCTTGTATGGCCTGCATGGGAGAGCCATGCAAGGTCACAAACCAAACAACTATGGCAAGACAAACTACGGAAAGACAAAAAACTGGACTGGACTGAGAGTACTGAACTCAGCTCCAGAACTACTTTGTTGGCCTGTTATAATGTAAGGACTCTGGAGGATACCGCCAAACCTGACCCCTAACTCTATTGCGTCTCCTCATGGTTGACGGACACGTGCGGTAATAGGATTCACCAATAACAGCCGTGTTCGACGGAGCTGGTTATGCCGTCCCCACCCTTGATGCCGCCTGGTCTTATGTGGGACAACGTGTCCGCCAAGGCGAGAAGAGTGCAAGAAGAAAAGCTAACTAAAGGGACACAAAGGAGGGGGTACCGCCAGAGTCTATCCAAATGCGTGTGCAACAATGCACCAAAGTGGTATATACAAAATAAAAATCCAGACTCCTACACATGGAAGGAATGACCCCTAGAAGGCAAACCAGACCCCTTAGTGTGAGCTGCTGCAACAATGCAGAGATGGTACCATATAATAAATAATAAAAGAAGCAGCTGCAGTGGAAGCCCCTGACTTATCTGTAAGATGGTGATACTGCAGACAGATCTCAGGGAACTGCGGCGCAGGCAGACAGGACCGCTGACTGTGACCAAGAACACAGATAGTGTAGCACAATTCAGGCTTGGGGCTCAGGATGCTCAGCAGCAGGGCTAGCTGGAGTACAGCGGACTGTGACAGGTCTAAAGCAGGATACAGACAGGGCTGAGACAGAACTGACTAGACTGAAGCAGAACTCAGACTGAACACACTGAGAACTCTGACTAGACAGGGACAGCAACTCAGACTGAACTGGGAACTAGGAACTATAACTGGCACGGTTGTATAGGTCAGAATGCCTTATGAAGGCCTCAGATAATCAACACACCTGTGACCTCCAGCCCAGCAAGGATAACGAGATCACACTTGTGCATAAATTATCTACAGAGGACTGGGCTGAAATGGCACAGATTCATCACTGGAGGCCACCAAAGAGTCGATTACCAACACAGACTGAAATTATCCCATGACAGACAAGACAGATATGAGTCATAAATTATGACTACTAACAGTGTGTTGTGCTGGCAAAGCCAGCCTTAACCCATTGGCAGATTGGGCAACTGCCTAGGAACTAGGGCATCTTAATAGGCTTAGGGCATCTGGAGAGGTCCGCACAGTGTGTACAAGGAGTACGCTTGCTATGGGATCCAGCCCTCTGGGAGCCCCATAGCACCATTTAGACCCTTTTTTTTGAGTCACTGCAAGTTGCCAGCCATTGCATGCAGTCCAAAGGCCCCCTTTGGAGCAGTCCTCAGTCCCCCTTTTGAGCAGCCACTACGGGTCCCTCTGATGGAGCCGCCACTGCTTGTCCCCTGATCGAACTGCCGCTGCTGGATGAACCCAACGCAGGTCCCCTTCCCTCTGGAGCAGGGTACCTGTGGCGGCTCCATCAGGGGGGCAAGTGGCAGCTACACCAGTGAGACACTCGGTTGCAGCTCCATGGGCATTACAGCATGTGGTAATATGTAATATGCATTATGGCATGTGGACTGATGTGTAATGGGCATTATGGCGTGTGGCTTTATGTGTAATGGCTATTATGAAGTTCTCTAAAATGTGCAATGGGCATTACGGTGTGTGGTATAATGTATGATGCCACCCCCTAAAAAAAAGCGATGAAAATCTATATACAAAAAACCTTATGTTTTCACATGTCCCATTAAGGCTTCCTACACATGATTTGGCATTTCAGAAACCTGTTGTAACTCAAACTCCAAAAAGTGATGGAATTCCGATCATTAAGGCTGACGCTTAATGGATGTTTTCCTTGCGCAGTGCAGATATGGTATGCCATCACAGCCTGTGGGTAAGTGCAGATTCAGCACTCTCACAGAGTGAGATTGCTGTCATTCACACAACGGTGGAGCTGCTAATTCAAAAATGCAGTCTATGCAACTGAAGGTCTTAGCAGAAAACAGCTGCTCAGATGAGGTAAGAGTGGTGTTGATTGGGATATGGGACAGAGAAGTGTGGATGGGGAACAGAAATGTGTGGATAGGGGAAAGACTAGGCAGCACTGATGGGGGGACAAAACAGTGAAGATGGGTAGAAACCATTGGTGCAAGAGGTAAGACAGAGTGATGCAGTTGGAGACAGAGTGCAACAGATTTGGAAAGAGTGTGCCACAGATTGGGGTAAGAGAGTAACAGATGGGAAAAGACAGTGGCAAAGATGGTGGGTAGACAGAGCGGTGTGGAATGGCGGACAGTGCCATGTGGATGAGGACAGTAGAGCAGCGCAGATGGAGAGCAGTACAGTTGAAAAAAAAAACATTGTCATGGATTAGAGGTAGACAGAGCAGTGTGGTTGGCTGTACAGTGCAGCACATGTGGATGAGGGAGACAGAGCAGCACAGATGAAATTGGCAACGGTGGTACAGACAAGGCAAGGCACAGATGGGGAAAGACAGATGGTGCAGATAAATTAGTACAGGCTAGCACAGATGGGAGAACTCAGCAGTAGGGTTTGGGAAATACAGAGCAGCACGGAATTGTATAGTGGAAGTAAGAGCCTTATTCTAGTTCACTCTTTCTGACAAAATCCTTCTTAGATGGACAAAACCATGCGCACTGCAGGGGGGCATATGTAAAATGTGCAGAGAGAATTAGATTTGAGTGAGTTATTTTGTTTCTGTGCAGGGAAAATACTGGCTGCTTTATTTTTACATTGCAATATAGATCTCACTTTGAAGTAAAACCCCACCCAAATCTAATTCTCTCTGTACATTTTATATCTGCCCCCCTGCAGTGCACATGATTTTGTCCATCTAAGAGGGATTTTGTCAGAAAGAGTGAACTAGAATAAGGCCCTAAGTCTAGATGCATAGACCATAGATGTGCTATTATAATTTTAGCAATTAACCAAGATGTTTGAGGGAGCTTAATGTGTATACTAAATGAGATGGATGTATGGAGTGAGAAGGATGATGGAACAAGGTGGGAATGTTGTGGTGAACGAATGGAATGGGTGTGGGCACTGAGTGGGAGCACCCCATAACTGCTCAGACCTTCTGTTGCATAGACTGCACATGTGTATTCTAATGAGCTCAGGTGAATAAGTTTATTTAAGCATTGTATTTGCTTATTCTTCAAATTGTTTATACATGTTGTCATAGCAATATGACCTAACGCTGATTGGGGTTTTAGATCATGTGACTCCCTCCGTGCCTCCCTGCGTCTGATGCGGTGTGATGATGTCACGTGTGTGTGCTTCCCTGCGTGATGCGGGTTTCCACGAATGGACCTAGGAGTATTTACAGTAGGTAAGATTGTTTTTCACTTTTGTTGTTTTCAAGCACCTTGATGAAGGGGCCTTGTGGCCTTGAAATGTTGGGTACATCCGCCTGCTGAGTTTTTATTTTGAGTGCATAAAGTTGATCACCTGTATGCCTCACCTGCATGCATCACCTGTGCTGTCCAAGTGGTGTGATTATGACACTTTGCACCATGGACAAGAATTCTATATGTCATAGGTTTCCAAACGCGGTCCTCAAGGCACCCCAACATTCCAGGTATTAAGTATATCCATGTTTGGCCACAGGTGACTTAATTAGTAACTCAGTCAGTCTGGTTTAACCATCTGTGCTGAGCCATGGATATACCTAGAACCTGGACTGTTGGGGTGCCTTGAGGACCGCATTTGGGATCCTCTGGTATATGTGATGGCTCACCTATAATTGTGTGTTCAAAAAAGATGGAGAAAAACTGTGTGGGTTTTGAGCATGACCCACAAAGGATTTTGGGAAATGGTCATGGTATAAACAAAAGTTATGCGGGGTAGCTCACCTTACTGTAACATGTCCAAAACTGTGGCGGTTAAACCTTCCAATGGGTTGCAATATGTTATAGTTTAATGCTGTGTTATGGAGTCCACAATCAGGAAGCAGCAAACGTATATTGATTCAGATCATACCAGCCACAATGCTAACTTTTCACTAGTAATGATGTGTGGTAGCGGAGACAGTTACATATGTAGTTGATTTTCATGTGTTATTTTGTTTTTTTTAAGGTGGCAAGACTTCAAGTGAGCCGGAATGGAAGCTAACTGACCAGTGGAGGCACAGCCAGACCACCGGGGGTGGGCCCTATGCATCCCACCTTGAGCTGACCCCCTGGAGTGGCAGGTGCTTCCCTGCGTGATGCCGGTTTCCACAAATGGACCTAGGAGTATTTACAGTAGGTAAGATTGTTTTTCACTTTTGTTGTTTTCAAGCGCCTTGATGAAGGGGCCTTGTGGCCTTGAAATGTTGGGTACATCTGCCTGCTGAGTTTTTATTTTGAGTGCCACCGACACTGCCACATTCCATGTTTCTGAATGCCGCAAGGCTGTTCAGCATAGAGGGCACGAGTTCTATTTCATCTCCCTAGTTGGAGTTACCTGCACTTTTGTTTGGAGTGCTGCCTCAGGATTGCAAAATTTGGACACTGACAAATCTGGTCATTGTCTGTCGGGCACCCGTTGTGCATAAAGTTGATCACCTGTATGTCTCGAGAACCTGGGACTCACTTGTACCACTGAACACCACTTGCTGGTTCACCACAGCACTTCAGCACTTGTCAGCATTGGTCACATATTGGTGAGCTATCGCTATTCGCTATTCAGAGGCAGTATGAGTGTGCACAGACACATGCCACCATGGAAAGCAGCTCGCTGTTTGAGAGTACAGCGACTACCTGTCAAACGTGTGTTGAACTCACGCATGGTTTGATGTTTAGTTATTCTGATACTGACTATGACAGAGTACTATTCAAAGAGGATATGCAAACCTCCAGTGGGACTCCTGACCAAATCCGGCTTTATCATGAATGGCTCAAATTAAAAAGAAAAAAAATGATTACCACTATCGGGTGTGGTACAGGGGTCCGACAGTCGGGATCCCGACAGTCATTAGCTCGATATCGAGATCCCGACTCGCCGGACCCAGACAGCATGGTGAGCGCATCTAAGCCGCTTGCGGGCTCGCTGCACTCGCCACGCTGCGGGCACAGTTTTACAGTTTACAGGCACACACCAGCAAATGAATGAATCTATGAAAAGCCTAAAATAACTTACCAGTACTGTTGGTTTATTACAGTAGGTACAGCTATGTTCTTCAGAGAAGTACAGATGGAGCCCATGCCATCCTTGGCTGGGGCTCGCCAGACCCTCCCCACTGGCGAGTGCTGGCGGCAGGGGCTTCACTGAACTGGGACGCACGTGTGTCCCAGTCTCAGGGCGGGGACGCTGCGTGTCCCTGCCCGTCTCCATTTCAGGGAGACGGGCAGGATTAGGGGGGCGCTCGGGCGGCGAGGGTGACGGGCGGTGACAGCGGGGTGGACCGGAGACCGGCTCCGTTGTCCAGGGGGCGTGCGAGCATCTCGTGCGGGCACGCCCCCCTGGCAGGGCTGGCGTAATGGCGGGGCTGGCGCCAGCCCCACCTGTATGGTTCTATATAGAGCACCAAACAGTGAGTGTACAGTATATTACTTTTACAGTAGATAACGGTGCAGGATGGTGAACAGCTTGATGCACGTAATGACTGGTGTCTCTCTAAGCAGGTGGGATCAGTCTCCTGCCATGTCACCTCCACAAAGTCTCTTATAGCATACCTCCCGACATGACCCACTCCAGGAGTGACAGATTACTCTATTCCTTCCAGATTACTCTACTCCTCTTAATTTTTGATTGCCATCACCTGTTTTGAACAGGTTAATTGATATGAAAGGTAGTTGAACACGGGTGATGGTAATCACATATTAAAGGGAAGTCAGGAATAGGGCAGTCTGTCCCTCCTGGAGAGGGTCATATTGGAGGTATGCTGAAAGTATGAAAAAATTATCTACAGATAACTACAATCACAATGCATGCATTGAATAATGCAACAGCCTTATTAGCGGTATTCCTAAGAAAAGACTCTCACCGCTATATGCATTTTAAATGCAGCTGTGTGGCTGATCTTATCTAGATGTTCAATGTCTGCTGATCCACTCTGTCAGTCCCTCCATTGGTTGCTTGTATTTTACCATATTCATTATAAAACACTTCACGGCCATTAACCTAACAACAATATCAAAATATATCCCCACCAGACCTCTCCGCTCTGCACAAGATCTGCAGATCTCATCCACACTCATTACTAGATCCCATTCATAATTGCAGGATATTTGTTGGGCAGCACCAAGCCTCTGGAATGCCCTTATTCCAAAACCCCCACATAACCTCCATTAGCATTCATATCTAATCCCATCAGGAATGTCTTGAAATCTGGTGGAGCTGCCATGCTATGGAATTATATCCTTATGTAGACCGCCTATTATTCTTATAGATTGTAAGTTTGTGAGCAGGGCCCTCCAACCTCTATGTCGGCTTATTACTACCAAGTTGTTTTATCTCTGTTTCCTATTGTAAAGTGCAATATAATTTGCTGCACTATATAAGAAACTAAATAAATAACATGCTACAAGACAGTACACTAGACTGGATGACAGACTTCCCTTGGTCCTAATGACCAGCATGTATGCATCAAACAAATTAAAACCACACAATGCTGTGTTAGTTATGTTCATGTTTTATAGATCAAATTATAAGAATCCAAACATTTCCAAATATGTTACAGAACAATCATATAGAAATGTATGTATATAATTATTAAAAGTGGCCGATTTCATTTAACCTGGTAATAAGCCTTTAACAAATGTAAGAGCATGTTTAGCAATGGTAGCAGCTAATCCCCTCTCATCCCTCATTTCTCCATTGGCAGCGAGGTCCTGCTGTATCTCCCTTTCTTGATTCTCATGGTTGCTTTCATCCTCCCTACACCAAAGAGAAAAATGGTAATGTCAGCAACTGCAATATTAGTAAATCAAATAGTAATCCATGATTAGTGATTTCAGAGTGAAATTATTTTATAGTGAAGTGGCTCTTGTATCACCAGACACTGAACAACCCCCTTAGACTTTTAAAGTTACACATTTGATGATAAGCAGTGAGCCACAATAACCACCCTACTAGCACAGCACTACAGTACATAGTCACAGTCATATCCATCCTCAACAGAAATGAGCTACAGTATTTGTCATTATTCACTCAGAACTCACAATCAGACCCATTGCAGCTCATTACATCCTCTGTGAATCTAATGGTAATTTATTTTCCAACTTATTTATGACCCATTTCACCCAGGTGTGGCTCATTAGGTTGACAAGGTCTAGGTCAACAATATCTATGTCAACATATATCTATGTCAACACGAAAAGATAGACATGCACATGATTGACACTGAAAAAAAAGTCAACACAAGCAACATGTGGACATATGTAAATGTCAGCGCCTGAGAGCATGTTCCCCCAATTAGTGTACAGCATCATCTATCATGATTTACTTCAGTTGCCTCACGTCATTATTGCTGCTCTTGGCACTCGCTACTGTAACTTATCATAGTCCACGTGTGGAACAGGTGGAAAATTGCAAAACATTGAAAAAAATCATAAAAGTATCCTGTAAAATGTTTCATGTATTGACCATTACCATTCGGCATTGTTGCCTTTTTGGCCTTATCCATATATACAGATGTAGCTATGCTCATTGTGGCTCTGATGCGGCCATGTTCACCCATCTGGTATGCCTAATTGCAGCCATGACTCAGCACGTCAGGATATGGCAGAGTGCAGCTAATGTTAGGTTAAAGGCCTTGGGTGTGCACATGCATCTCAGCATACGTGTCGCACCTGTGCCATGTCGGAGCCACGATCCGTATGGTTAATGTACATACTGTATATATGTCAACAATATGGTTTGGAACTATTGACTGTCAACCAAGACCTTGTCTATCTGACACCCTCTGCCTCCCTCCCATATTATATTTTCCAATCCATACTTAAAATGTTACCTAAGATATTGGCTGAGTGGTAATTATGATTTTCAAGTAGCATTAAATTCCTAATATACTATACTAATATACTATTAAAGCCACGTTTTTAATGGAAGCTTGCATATTGACTGACACTGAACAGGCCTGGATTTCCCACAATGTGCCTGCATAGGACCCAGGTGGCCCCAAATAGCACCTTCATATTCTGTCCATGATCCATCACAGAGGCTGGCTGCTGTATAAATGTTTTACAAAGGCTGAGTAATGTGGCTCAGACTAATATTACTATAACACATATACTGGCACTGAGCTCCATTACTGTGCCTCTAAAAAACATCCCCAGAGAAGCGCTGTAGATATGTCTTGTGATATCATGTTGTCTTGTGGACCCACCATGCGCTACCAGAGTCCCACAGCCTGCATTGCATTAGATGTCTGTCAGCCATCCAGCCAGTCCAAATCCCAGCATAGAAGCATTCCCCACTACCAGCATGGCAGGACTGGTGCACCTGGAACATGAGACATTTCCTGTTGGGTCGACCTCTGATCTCTGCACACTACACAGCAGTTGGATATCATCAGGTAAACTCTCCTTACAAATACAAGTTGGAGAGTTTCTGAGGAGTGTGCCCCTTATATATATAGTTGCCAAGCCCTGGTATCTATTTGTCTTGGAATGAGCATGAGAAGATCTTACAATCTTCTCTCTTTGTGCTTGCTTTTCTACATTACCCCAGAAGCTGTACAAATGAATTACTCACTGGGATGTCTACCAATACAATATACTGTAAGGTGTTTGTTATCTCTGTTGTTGTCACGTGATCCAAACCTACAGCATATGAAATACCATGATTGGTAACCTTCTATTATTGTTTTTAATTAGGAAGTAGATTGTTGTAAATTAATGGGCATATTTTGCTGCTATATTGCAAATGGCACTACTACTAAAGTAATGTGAAGAGGTTCATGGTCAATATAATATAATGTGCTACCCGACAGTGTAATTTGATGTGCACCTTTACTGGTGTAATATATGTAGAATATCACATATATCAGCAGCTGGTGTAATATATATTATGCTTTCTCTGTCTGGTAAAAGTGTTTTTATTCATGTTAGTGGCCTATATGGTGTTTTTTCCTATTGGGCAAATTGTTTTCTATTTATTCCTGTTGGGGACAATTTTTTATTTACCATTGTGGTTTTTTTGCTTTTCTGTAATATAAGGCAGTCCTATGCCCTCCTCATCTACCACAAAAATAAATCCTGCAGCAGTGAATCTCAAACTATGTGCCTAGGCATCCTGGGGTGCTGCAATGCTATTGCAGGGGTGCCTCAGTTTGGTGGTCCAGGACCAAATCAAATTGTTTATGGTCAAAGTAATAGGACAACTCAGTGCTAGTACTGTGTATGACTAAATATACAATAGTTGTGTAAGAAGTAGTAGCATGATGTCAACAAAATTATCTGAGCTTAAATGAAAATAAATTACATTTTTATAAATAAATAAGAACTGTTCAGTAATTTTATGACTTACTTTTCTGCTTTCCCAAGTTGTACAAGGCAGACAAGGGCCACAGCTGTCACCAGTATTACCAATTTGGGCATCATCTTGAGAGTCTAAGAAGCTGTTCAATAACATACATTACAATTACTTTGTGTTTGCAGACATACATTACAAGTTATTTCATCATATACTTTAATGATAGAATACTTTGTGGACTTTGCAGTTTGATTTTAAATGTAGAAAATCTGAAAAGAAGCCAAAAACTTACATACGCTGGAGAGATGTATGAAGCAATAATAAGGGAGGAGAAGTGATAAAGTGCCAGTGACTTTATCACTGGCCAATTAGCTCCTGACAGTTAAGTTACAGGCTGGGTTTAAAAAGTGGCAGTTAGGAACTGATTGGCTGGTGATAAAGCAACAGGTACTTTATCACTTCTCCCTTATCACTGATTCATTGTGTGTAATGCAGTAAGCATTGTATTTTGCTTTTACTAACACTGTATTCATGAAGTAAATAACAAAAGACTTATATTAAGAGCTGTACTTTGTATTGATAGTATTTCTGGTTTAAGATCTGGAGTCTTATTTGCAGATGAGTTGAGTGCCGCATGCCCTCAGCAGTGCTGGGAAGTATCAGAAATGTACAGTATCCCTAAGAGTTGTAGAGGGATAGAAGCCCATAGGTTTTCTAGAGAGTAGCACCATAGAGATGGAACCATGTTATTCAAGCAGCTAACAGTGTCATTCATCGCGCTATGGTGTGAATGAGGCGCGCATGTGTGTGAGACGTTACCGCACCCATTTGTGGCAATGGACATGAGAACATGTGAGAAGCTCGCACGATCCTGTCCTGGTGAGAGGCACGCCTCGGTGCACCGGCTCAGCAAACAACCGTGGCTCCAACTGTTAGTTGTATAATTAATCCAATCCTTGGAATCTATCGTATTCTGGTTCTTGGTGCATACACGGTAAGTGGCCAAATCTCTGAAAACTGCACTTTTCAAAGTATTGGAAACATATTTTATGAATTTTTTTTTTTGTTTGTTTAAACGGTTTTTATTGAATTATCATAAGAAAATAAACTTTCCATTTACATTGCAAAGCTGTTTTACATTGCATTTTTGAACAAATAAACTGTGTTGTAACGAATAAAGCACTGTAGTACAATCAATCTCAGTTTGTGTCTCACTTTTACTCTATACAATATTAGCCATATATTCTTTTTCCAAAAGTTCTCGGCCGTAATTGTCTATAAGTCTGTTTAGAATAGCCGTGATATGGTATTTCTTCAATTACAACCTTGCAGTAAAACATGGAATCAACCTATACTAAACATCCCTTTGACCCCTCCCCCCCCTTAAACTAAAACTGAACGGATCCCCCCGCCCCCATCTTTTCCCACCCACCCTCCCCTTTAGAGACTCGGTGCATCTTGATTATTAGATAATGATTTGAGTAGGTACCAGGATGTGCCCTCAAATAGTTACATGATATGTTTCTGCGCATCTTCTCCCAGCGAGTTAATATATGTTCCCCATTTTGCATAAAAATTTTTGGTCCCTTCCTCCACCAATGGGAGAGTGGCTCTCCTATCGAAATAAAGCATTTGTAACAGGGCTGCCTTTACATCTTGCAAAAAGGGAGGAGTGGCCACAGTCCAATTCCTTAATATAACTTTTTTTGCTACTGTCACCATTATAGTCAGGAATGGGAACAGCTCTGTCTTTCGTCCATGTATATTCCAGTTGGAGAAATTTGCGCAGAGCATTGCTAGTGGATCTTTTTTAAGTCTTAAACCACATACTGTATTTATATAAGCCGTGACCTTGTCCCAGAATTTTCTAATTTTCCCACACTCCCACATATGGTGGAAAAATGTGGCGTTGGATCCCTTGCATTTGAGACAAATTCCCAGCTCTCCAGGCACAAAGTGTTTTCTCTGGGCCTGAGAAATGTATGCCCTATGCATGGTTTTTATATGAACCTCTTGCAGCATGGCCGAGTGTAGTACCTTCAGTGTTTTTTCCATGTGTTTACATAACATTTCCTCCGAGGTTATCCCCGGAATGTCGGCCTGCCACCTGGGCACCATAGCCTTCCAAACCACTTCTGGTGTGGCTGGCCGGATGTCTCCATAGATGTATCTAATTCGAAAAGGTCCAGTGGTACTCAACGCAAAGACCTGTTTCATCACGTCTTGTTGCTCAACAGCCCACATGGGACCTCCCTTTGATTGAATGAAATGTCTGACCTGCAGGAACATGAAAAAGTCCCTGTTGGGCAACGAGTATTTGGTCAACAGATCACTAAATGAAAGGAGATGTCCCCCGGGATCGAACACATCTTTAACTGCCATTATTCCGTTCTTTCGCCACCTGTCATAGCCTATCTCTGTCAAGCCCGGGGTGAAACCTGGGTTTCCCCAGAATGTGTCATATTTAGTATTCTGGTGGTTTCGGCCTAGTCGTTTGTTAATGTATAGCCATGCGGAGTATGTGTCTTTGAATAGTATGTTATTTCGGACCTTTTGGGGTAATTTGGCCCGTGGGACATGTAACAATCCTGCTAGGGAGAACGGCGCTACCATGTTTTCCTCCAGTACTTTATGTGTATATGCATTTGTCCCCATCATCCAGTCTAAAATATATCACATAAACACTGCCTGATTGAAGGCTAAGACATTTGGTATCCCTAACCCTCCATCTATCCTTTTGAGATATACTTTATGTCTGGCAATCCGCGCCTTTTTACCTTGCCATAAGAATTCAAAGAAGGCCTTATTTATTCTTTGTATGCTGTTTCTAGATAGTTTTAACGGCAGCATCTGCATACAGTAAGACAGCTTTGGGAATGCTATTGCTTGTAATACCGTGGCCCTTCCCAGCAATGAGAGTGGTAGTGACTTCCATATTTTCAACAGCCTCTCTATTTCTGCAATGATGGGGGGATAATTTGAGTGGTATAAATCGCTAATCTTACCCGGGATATTTATGCCCAGGTATTTGATGGCTTTAGTGTTCAGCTTAAACGGGCCTGTAGTGTGAGTGGGGGCCTCAGCAACCTGGGGTCCCAGTACTTGTAGGATTTCTGATTTGTGAAAGTTAATTTTATATCCCGCAAATGATCCAAATTTAGTAATAATTCCCCTGATAGCTGGCAAGGACTTAGTTAGATTTGTCACAAATAGTAACATGTCGTCCGCAAAGAGACTGATCTTCAATTCTACTGATCCCATTTTAATACCCGTGAAGTGCTGACTTGTTCTTAATGCTACCGCCAATGGCTCCAGAGCCAGCGCGAACAGTAATGGGGACAGTGGGCACCCCTGCCTCGTCCCCTTTTGAATAAGGAAGGGCGAGGATATGAAACCGTTACATGCCACCTGGGTATAAGGCAAAGTGTATAGGGACTTTATGACATTAATGAAAGCTAACGGGAACCCGAATCTCCCCAGTGTTTCGTATAGGTGGTCCCAGGTGACCAGGTCAAACGCCTTTTCAGCGTCCATAGAAATTACGACCTGGTCCCCCGAGCCGCCCCCCTCCCCCAATCTCTGTACCACCGCCAACAGTTTGCGTACATTCACCACCGAGTGGCGGCCGTGTATAAATCCGGTCTGGTCCTCAGAGATGACTGTAGGCAAAATGTATTTAATTCTCTCGGATATTATTTTAGTTAACAATTTATAGTCGGTGTTAAGGAGCGAGATAGGTCTGTAAGAGCCGGGGTCCTCCAGATCCCTTCCCGGTTTCGGGAGCACCTTAACCACCGCAGAGTTAAAGTATAGTGGTAGCTGTTGTCCCTTAAGTATCGTGTTAAAAACTGTGGCTAGGGTTTCACTTAGTTTTGGTTTTAAGATTTTGTAAAATTCTCCTGAATAGCCATCTGGTCCTGGGGCCTTGAGGGGTTTCAGCTTGGCTATGGCCTGCTCAACCTCCTCCCCCAATATAGGAGCCAAAATGCGATCAGCTGCCTCCTTAGAGATTTGGGGCAGCTTGATGTCATTCCAGAACTTCTCCTTCTCCTCTTGATCAATCTCTCCCTGTGAGTATAGTTTGGAATAGAATTTTCTAAGTGTCTCTAGGATGTCTGTCCCCTTATGCACCCTGTCACCATCTGTTGTTTTTAGAGTTTTTATAAGTGTTGGGGGTCTAGCACCTCTCATCAGGTTGGATAGTAAACGCCAATTTTTATTCCCATGCCTGTAAAACTGAAAATTTGTATTGTTCATGTGTTTTAGCGTTTGAGACTCTAGCAGTGCATCAAACTGGGTCTTTGCCTGAGAATATTCTTTTTTATGTTCCAGAGTTGGGGAGGAGCTATATGTAGCATATGTGGTCGTTAAATGTTCTTGGGCTTTAATTATATCTGCCAATCTCTCTTTGCGGTACTTATTTACAAAGGATATAATCTCCCCCCTCAGTACTGCTTTGGCTGCCTGCCACTTAAGTAATGGGTCAGAATTGTGTTCCTCATTATTAAGTTGATACTCCATCCACTTGGCCTCCAGGGCGTCTCTAAATGTTTTTGAGGACGCCAAGTATGAGGGGAACCTCCATTGGCGGTGTCTCCCAACATCCAAGGCCGTCTCTATGATTATCCATATCATGGAATGGTCCGAAACGCAAATCGGCTCCATTCCTGCCTCGAGCAGTCGGCCACAGAGGCCCGTGGACAGGAGTATGTAATCGATACGTGACAAAGTCCCATGTGCCGCCGAGAGACATGAATATTCCCTGTCCGTGGGATGTAGCAGCCTCCAGCTATCTGCCAGCTGGAGCTGTGCTGAAAGCTCTCCTATACCCAGTGGCGGTTTTATGGGTTTGCGTTTGGGCTGGGAGGATTTATCGAGTGTTGGTTGGGCTACCATATTGAAGTCTCCCCCTAATATTAATCGTGAGTTAGCATAGGGGTATAACTTTGAAAGTAAACTGGTAAAGAATTTTCTGGAATAGGTATTGGGCGTGTAAATATTACATATAATGAATTGTTTTCCCTGTATCAACATTTCTGTTATTACAAAACGTCCCTCTGGGTCCTTAACTATTTTAGTGACTGCTATTCCTAATGTTTTCCTTGACAATATAGCCACCCCCCTAGCCTTTGAGTTATAAGAGGCATACGCCTCAACTTTAAATCCCATGATCCCTAGCTTGTCATGTTCACTATCAGTAAGGTGAGTCTCCTGAAGTAGTATTATATCTGCCTTCTGCTTTCTGAGGTATAACAGGAGTTTCTTTCGCTTTATCGGGGAGTTTATGCCCCCCACATTCCACGAGCACAGCCTAATATTAGACATTTAACATTACTAGTAAGATAATAACTGACCATCGATGCATCAAGTCCCGAGTCCCTCCCCTCCCCTTCCCCAAACCTGTACCCTCCCCTCCCAACAATGATATGCAGTAAATTCCCTCCCCCCTCTCCCCTCCCTGTACAGGAAAGGATTCCCTTGAGAGTGTGGTCACTCTCATGTCACACAATGTACAAAATGCAACTTCTAGCAGCAAAGATCAGGCTTCAAACAATTAGCCCTCCCCCCACTAACACAATTCTATTGGCAGTTTGCCAAACTTCCGTTTACCTCTACGCACCTGGTTTAGTTAGATCCAACCAATCTCCCAGACTGCGTAGTCGTGTCGGCACCCCTAATAGTAACAGTTAACTTTTAACAATTTGAACCACGTTCCCCATATCATCCTATGAGTATCCCTTAAAATGCATATAACATAACTGGCATTACACATACGTATGTATAAGAGGTTGAGTTATGTGAGCAATCAATTGCAGTAATCATTCCCGTGGATAATCTCCGTCATAAGTATACTTATCAGTCATTCTGCAGAGAGTCTTTGGGACAATAATCAGTCGCCGCCCGTCGGGCCTGCAGGGCCACGTGGCGAGGCGGTGTCTGCGTTTTCCATTCTAAGATATGCTCTTGCATCTGCCGCTGTAGAGAAGTCCTTAAATGAGTCTCCTTCAAACACCCTAAGGCGGGCAGGATAAAGCAGAGCAAACTTCCTCTTGTCTGTAATCAATCTGGAACAAATACTAGTAAACTCCTTACGCGCTCTGGTCACCTCAGCTGAATAGTCTTGAAAAAGGTGCAGTTTGTGGCCCTCCCACTGTAATGACTTCTGCTTGCGCGATGCTGTCCACATTGTCTCCTTGTGTAAATAATTCAAACATTTGAATATGGTTACTCGTGGTCTAACATTCACCCCTTCTTTTTCGGGTCCCAGTCTATGGGCTCTCTCAATCACCATGTCTGCGAAGTCCTGTTCCACTCCCAGCAGGGCCGGTAGGGTATTGCGGATAAAATGATGTAGAGCCGGTCCCCTGACTGTCTCTGGGAGACCCACCAATCTTAGATTTGATCTCCTTGATCTATTTTCAAGGTCGTCGACCTTATTGGTTAGTGTATACACAGATTTCTGTAAAGCATTATTGTGGGCTTTCAGCTCTTGGACATCGTGGAACGTTGCCCCTATCTGTGCTTCGTTATGTGAGACTCTCTGTGCAAGCTGTGACATGTGCCCCTTTAAGTCAGCAAAACTTTGGTTAAATGCCTCTGCCTGTTCTCTGAACATAGGGGTAATGGTGGCTTTAATTGCCCGTACCATGTTTTGGTATGCCTCATTGCCTGTGTCCTCCTCATCCCCTCTACTAATGTCCCTGATCAAACATTCTGGGGTGCCTCGGAGGGAGGTCGTGGGGGAAGCTGGGGATCCCCTTAGTACCTGCTGCTGGCTGGGCTGTTGCTGTGACTGCCGCGTTGGGGAGCGTCTCGTCTGATCCTGTAGGGACCCGGTGTCAGCGAGTGTAGGTGCGGTCGCCATCTTGGGCTGCTGCGGCGTCTGTGTGGGCGCTGTGGCTCGGCGGCTCTGGCGCTTCGGCATGGGAGAGAGACCCCTCTCTCTGCACCGCGCCTGGCTCTCTGGTATGTCCTCCACTCGGCCGAGCTGTTGGGGACCGTGGTCCGGCAGGTTAGGGGTGCCGCCCGCCTCGCCGTCCACGGAGCTCCGTACTCACGCGGCCGTCTTGCTCGGGGCCGGAAGCGGAAGTCTATTTTATGAAATTTAAGAAGATTCTAGACAATACTGACAATCAGTATATTGTCAGGTGGATAGAAGCGAAAAAAAAAAGTAAATAGACATGCAAAAGCACAAGGTGAGGTGAGTTAAAGAGGGTCCAAAAAAATTTCAGTTCTATGAGTGAAAAGAGAAAAACAGATGTTTTATTATTAGGAATTAAAATAGAGAATGAGATTCTTGTCAAATGAGACAAGGCAATTGGAGATCATGTAAAAAATAAGTTTTGCTCAATAGTCACTTAAGAGAAATGAAGAGGTTGGAGTGACCACAGTTTAGTTGCAAAACAGTTATAAAAAAAATAGTTAAATACAAGTACATTTAAAGTGCAGAGTGTCCTAACAGAACTCTGAAAATGAAAAGTGAATAAATCAGTGACAGTGACGGGATACATGCAAAGATAGTAAAAGAACTGAAAGGGCGCTGTTCACACCTTTAACTATTATTTTCAATCAGTCACTAGCTAATAGAGTGATTCCAGAGGACTAGATATTAGGGCATGTACGTACGTCCCACTGCACAAAATTGCAAAATAAAGAAATACCAACCAGTCAGCCTTACATCAGCTGTAAGGAAATTGACAGAACCACTATTAAAAGTAAGAAAACTAAAATTGATCAAGTCCAGCAATTTACAGGAACCCAATAAGCATGAATTTACTTGGGGAGATCATAACAAACAAATCTAATTTACTTTTTCTACTACAATCTACATAAGTATAATTGAACGATGTGTATGTGTGAGTGTGTATGGATTTTCCATGATAACTCTTGAACACTTTAACTAATTGTGTTCAAACTTTGCACACTACCTTATCATCTGAAGGGATGATTTATGTTCAAAGATGGATTTAATTGGATGAGTCATTAAGAGTATTGTCACAAGGGTCCATGCCATTTCTGTTGTTTTCATGCATTGTGATATGTCTTGGAAAACTTAAGACTTTCTCAATACAGCACAATAAACTGACTGCCTTAAGTGTCCCTTAAAGGCCTATAAGGGTCCATTTAATGAACATTTTCACTTTACAAAAAAAATTTAAAAATTAAATTAATAAGCGACTCATCGGCAGAGTGGTCTGTGCATCGAACACTACATCGAACAATCTCTTGATTGTTTTCTTATTCATTGAGGGTTTTCAGGATCTTCTGTACCTGCTGCAGTAGCTCTTGGCCTGCTTTTGTTGGAAAGGGTAGGTGGATAGTTGAAGACTTGCTCTGGCTGCTGCAGCAGCTTCTGCCCTGCTGTGGTTGGGAAGGGAAGGTGGATAGTTGGAGAATTGGTCTGGCTGCTACAGCAGCTTCTGCCCTGCTGTGGTTGGGAATAGAAGTTGGATAGTTAGAGACTGGGTTTGGCTGAAGCAGCATCTCCTGCCCTGCTGTGGTTGGCAAGAGAAGGTGGATAGTTAGAGACCTGCTTTGACTGATGCAGCAGTTTCTGCCCCTTTGTGGTTGGGAAGGGAACATTAATAGTTGGAGACTTGCTGTGCCTGCTGCAGCAGCTTCTGCTCTGCTGTGGTTGGGTAGGGTAGGTGGATAGTTGGAGACCTCCTCTGGCTGTTGCAACAGATTAGGAAAAACAAGGGGTTAGGTGAGCACCGTATGGGGGTGACTACCTGGGGGCGCTCAATATGTGTGGTTGGTCACAGCAGTTGCACTGTAAGTTAGTCGTACCCAATGAAAAACAAAGGAAGATTGGGGATTAAACACAAGCTTCTGAAGCAGCGCTAATGAAGATGATATATGTTTTTGTTTATGAAAAAATTGTGGTGCGTTTTAAATAAAGATTGGATGATCTATTACAATAAATTTGAAATTTTAATAAACTGATAAAAACACAGCTGTATACAGCAGTTTAAAGATACATATGTTAAAAAACATGGTATTACACATGACAATGGAAACACTCTGCATGTTAGACCTATATGGATAGTCTCGGGGGAAGAAACAGTTGAATAGATGTAATACAGTTAGTATTGCTTTGGTATATTTACCACTCCATGAAAGATGATGTACGGAAGTTGATAATAGGAGTCCTCCTGCCAGTTGGCTGAATGGGTTATAGATATATCAATTATTTCCAAAGCGGTTCTCCTGGTTGTTTGCGGAGATTGATGGTTTACCCCAATGGGCTGGGAGGGTATAAAACTCCTGTGTGCTGGATCCTCCCTAGTAAAATGACCTCGGAAAAGAAGGAATCACTTTCCACGGCCACTGGAGGTTTTCCAATCGTACTTCCCACAGTTTGATGGAAATGGTGGAGTGGTATTGTATCCAATATGATGGTATCGTATCCAAATGCAATTGGTACAGTGTCCAACAGAGGCAGCAATGGGGGTGTAGGTGGGTCTCCAATGCATTTCGCTGCTTACCCAAACTGCAGCTTTATCAAAGATGAGCTGTATGATACCAGCGAAACAAGTCGGTGAGAGGGGCTACAGCACCATCCAGATATTTGAACATATACCCCAGATCCCTTGGCAACCATTCCAATGCTGATATAAAGTGCAAAACAATATCACATCATAGTGAGGAGAGCACGGACGTCCAGGTACCAGTCATCACTCCAGCGGCTTTCAATTCATCCACCCTTGGCTGCTCATTCTTTGAGAAGATACCAGGACTCCCAAATTGTGGAGACCCCAGTGGCAAAACACCTTCGGACGGATCTCCTCCCAGACCTGGACTAAAGCATCCGCCAACTCCTGGACATTCTGTGGTGCAACATGGCGTTAGTGGATGGAGCGAGACATGATGTCCCAGATGTGCTCAATTGGATTCAGGTCTGGGGAACGGACGGGCCAGTCCATAGCATCAATGCCTTTGTCTTGCAGGAACTGCTGACACACTCCAGCCACATGATGTCTAGCATTGTCTTGCAGTAGGAGGAACCCAGGGCCATCCGCACCAGTATATGGTCTCACAAGGGGTCTGAGGATCTCATCTCGGTACATAATAGCAGTCAGGCTACCTCTTGCGAGCACATGGAGGGCTGTGCGGGCACCCAAAGAAATGCCACCCACACCATTACTGACCCACTGCCAAACCGGTCATGCTGGAAGATGTTGCAGGCAGCAGAGCATTCTTCTTGGCGTCTCCAGACTGTCACATCTGTCATGTGCTCAGTGTGAACCTGCTTTCATCTGTGAAGAGCACAGGGTGCCAGTGGCAAATTTGCCAATCTTGGTGTTCTCTGGCAAATGCCAATAATCCTGCACCGTGTTGGGCTGTAAGCACAACCCCCACCTGTGGACTTTGGGCCCTCATACCACCCTCATGGAGTCAGTTTCTGACCGTTTGAGATGACACATGCACATTTGTGGCCTGCTAGAGGTCATTTTGCAGGGCTCTGGCAATGTTCCTCCTGTTCCTCCTTGCACAAAGGCGGAGGTAGCAGTCCTGCTGCTTTGTTGTTGCCCTCCTATGGCCTCCTCCACGTCTCCTGATGTACTGGATTGTCTCCTGGTAGCACCATCCAGGATGGCACATCAATTCGAGCTGTGGCAAGAATGTATGCTGACAGACACAGCAAACATTCTTGCCACAGCTCGAATTGATGTGCCATCCTGGATGAGCTGCACTACCTGAGCCACTTGTGACCAAAACATCAGCCAGAAAGCATAGGAGCTGAGAAGTGGTCTGTGGTCACCACTTGCAGAACAACTCCTTTGTAACCCCTTTAATCTCTTACTATGTAAAGGTTACAACTAAGTAACTAAATGCCTCCACCCAAACTTTATTTAATTAGTGTCGTCTGGGAAACACTCATCTAATTAAGTATATGCCTATCCTATAATGTTACTCCCTAATGAACTTGGCTAACTCGTCAATAGAATAAGTAAGTTTAATACAATTTCTATTTATCAATACTTAAGCATACAGGAACATATCAATAATAACATACAATACATTTTCATGCTCTTTATACAATACAATACAGTACCCAGGGGCTGGCTGGCAACTTTTAGCCTGGGGGGCAAGGCCAGAGCACCGGCTTACAGGCTGCACCCCCTGTATAATAATAATAGGACACCACAGGCTGCTCCCCTGTATAACAATAGGACCCCCACAGGCTGCGCCCCTGTATAATAATAATAGGACCCCCACAGGCTGCTCCCCTGTATAATAATAATAGGACACCAGACTTTGAGTGACATGTGCAAGTAAAGGCCCCCATACACTAGGGCGACTTGTCCTAAGGACAAGTCAGCCCCGATTTACCCTGAGCTTCCCCGGCAGCTTGATAACATTTGGCACTTGATGTGCCATATTTTACATGTGATAAATCGGCTGCAGGCAGGGGGGGGGGAGCGGCAGGATGGGAGTGGGGACCGGCTGGGGGAGTGACAGGAGCAGGCTGGGGGTGGGGTCCGGTCCTGGGTACCTGTAGGTGCAGGCTGTAATCTGTATTGTGCACTAGGAGAGCCTCAGCCTCTTCAGATGTAGTGGCGCTGCGGCAGGCAGGGTCAGGAGCGGGGATCGCAGATACAGAGAGACCGGGTGCACGGCGCGAGAATAGAAAGAAATCCCATTCAAAGGACTGGGCGGCCACTGATTGGCTGAGAACTCAGAGAGACCGGGTGCACGGCGAGAGAATAGAAAGAAATCCCATTCAAAGGACTGGGCGGCCGCTGATTGGCTGAGAACTCAGCCAATCAGCGGCCGCCCAGTCCTTTGAATGGGATTTCTTTCTATTCTCGCGCCACGCACCCGGTCTCTCTGCATCTGCGGTCCCCGCTCCTGACCCTGCCTGCCGCAACGCCACTACATCTGAAGAGGCTGAGGCTCTACCAGTGCACAAAACAGATTACAGTCTGCACCTACAGGTACCCAGGACCGGACCCCGCCCCCAGCCTGCTCCTGTCACTCCCCCGGACAGCTGCACATGATTAATCTTATGTGCAGACCGTCCGACATCCGGATCTGTTCCGATGTACACGGGACTGCGCATCGGATCAGATCGGATGTCATACACTACGCAATTTGCCCAGTTTCACCCGATTTCTCGGCCCAATCCTCCAGAATCGGGTGAAATCGGGGCCAAATCGTGTAGTGTATGGGGGCCTTGAGACAAGGGGTGAGATTTAATAGGATGAGAGATTCAGAAAGTGAGAGATTTTGTGAGAATTTTTAAAGCGTTTTTTTTAAAGCGGCAATCATTTACACTGCAAAATCAAACTGGTTTTGCAGTGTAAATGATTGCCGCTTTAAAAAAACTGGAGATTTCTTACCAAATCTCTCACTTTCTGAATCTCTCATCCTATTAAATCTCACCCAAGGTGTCCTTTAATTATACTCTCCTAGCTCTGTAGTTTCCTCTTTCCTTACAATTAAGCTGCAGTCAAATCTCTTTTTTTTTTTTTAATTGAGTCTTTATTTTCATTTTTCAACAAACATATAGATAAAAAAGACAAGACAATACAAAACCTATACAGAACACGACAAAAATCATTATACAAAGGCTAGGTATCTACTGTATGATGGAGATCACATAAAACATGGCAGCATACACATAAGGGACATATACTAAGATGGGCGCCTTATAGCATGCAGGTTTGGATTTGAGGGCTTAGCACTAGCGGGAGGGATGTTAGATGTTTACACCGTCAATCCGACTGTTGGGCCTATCTGGGACGTTAAATAGTAATACTGACTAAGTGCTTGGTTATACAAGGATATATATGAGAATCGAAAGATTGTGAAAAGAGAAGCCAGAAAGAAAAAAAGAAAAAGAGAATGGGGACGAGGGGTATTAAAGTGAATGAAGAGTGATTTTAAGCAACGTACAGGCTAAATATAGCCTTACTAAAGTAAGAAAGTGCATAAATGCCTAAAGTGCTTGGTGCTAATGTGCCTAGAGTTCGAGGGCGACTTTATAGGTCTTATTCTACAACCGGCATTCGCTAAAAAAGATATGTGTAGTAAAAGTGCGAAGTGAGCAGGGTCCTGGGTCCATTCAGTGGCCCATGGAAACGCCCGAACGTGGATTCGGGAAATTGGGGAAGTCCGGAAAGTGTCGAAGCCCTTTTCTTCCCTACGCTTTTAATATAAGTATATAATATATTTAGTTTGGGTGGGTCCAGCAGTGATATACAAACGTAATTTATAAACAAATTAACAGAAAAACCCTTACAAATACTAACAATGATATAACAATTAGGACTATAAGTGACTCACTAACAGTGCTTAGCATAAATCTATCCTTTGAACTGGTAAAATACAGAACAATACCAATGGTACCAAATAGATAAAAATATAGTGCTACGCCCTGTGGAAGCGTAGTGGAATTTCTCGTGTTCAAATGTCGTGTTCACCAAATTAAGCCATTCATCAAATATCGGTCCATTTTTTGCCATCCAATAGCGTGCTATGACTACTTTAGCAATTGCGGTGAGGTGCAATAGGAGGAGACTCAATTCTCTAGTCATATCGCCCTCTTCCCATAACCCCATTACCAAGTTGATGTCAGTGAGGTTAGCCTGTGCCACCCCCAGACCCTTAATTACCTGGCAGACCCTATTCCAGAAATGGTCAACTCTGTTACAGGACCTCATTAAGTGCCAAAATGTTGCTCCGTTTTCGCCGCACTTAGGACAAACATCAGCCCCAAAACCCCTCATCTTTCTTAACCGCACTGGGGTCAAATATGTGCGGTGGATAATATTAAACTGAACTTGTTGAACCCGTATGGAGTTTGTTGCCTTTTTTGGAATTGCTAAGGCTGCCTGCCAGTTACTCTCTTTAATATCGGGGATGTCTACCGCCCACTTCTGCATGAGCTGAAAAAGCCCATCGTCGGTGGCGGCAACGGATAAGTATTTATATATTTTTGAGACGCCCTTGTGTGGAGTGAGTTTTCTCAAGAAGACCTTGATAGGGGTCTCTATAAGCCATTGATCCCTATCCCTTCCGTACCCAGAAATCGCACTCCTCAGCTGTAGAAATCTGTAAAACATTGACCTTGGCAGTGCGTATCAGTCAAATCTCTTAAGTAAAGTGAGAACTAGTCTTATCTCACCCTTCTGGGCAGTATTCAATGAGGATAATTCGCCCTGTTTCACTGCAAATTTGTGCTATTTTCGTGTTGGAAGGTGATTTTTTTGGGTCAGAAAGTGAATCACCCTATTCAACGTGCACTTCTCGCCGTCTTTCTAAGTGATTTTCACCGTGTGTCGCCGTGTAGCAAATAGTCATCTTTTCATGGTGAAGTGGAAAGTGAACTTTTAAAATAAAGTTGTTGTTGTTTTACATTTGGTGTAAAAAAATCAGGAATTTTATTCTGAGAAGGGGCATGCTATTTTTATTCATGTGCTTATAGCACATGAATATATGTTTAATTTAAAAAATATATATTTCTTTTTTACACAGAGCAGCCAGCGGGGGGCCGGGAGCCGAGAACCGCTCATTAGATATTCATATATTCACTGCACCCGATCATTACATATGCACGATCGAGTGCAGTGAATACCTGGTCCCATGTTGGCTCTCCCGGGGGGCAGCCTGTGTTGCCTGGCTCCCGGGGAGCCCACCTCCCCCCCACATACGTTCTGGGGCAGGCAGGGAGACTTCCATCTCCCTGCCTGCCCCCGTCCTCAGGCTCCCTGTGGCGTCCGCCGCAGGGGTTCACACTCGCCGTCAGGGGCAGCGAGCCCCTGCGACGTTGAATATGGTGGACAGCGAGGCTCCGGAACACGGCGGGCAGTGGTGAGTGTGCAGCGAATCATAAACAGGATTCGCTGCACGCCCTCAATATTCACATTGAATACAGCCCTCTGTCTGTTTGCTCCTTAACTCTTTCTCTGCTGCACTTGAGTGGGATATGAGGATATTTTATATTTGCGGCTCAGCAGCTCCTCCTTTGCAGGCTGGGCGGCGCTGCCGCTGTGATGATGTGAATACCTCCTGCTTTAGTTGCTCAGCAGAGGGTCGGCGACCTGACACTCCATCCGGGCTTTGGCAGAGCAATACTGTCAGTCATCGCTCCGCCTCTTCTGTCTTCCCCAACTTGTAGCACTAGGCCACAGTCCTCATGCCTGCACCGGATGATAGATGGTGCAGCTTGCGTTTTAGTTGGACAGGGAGCGGGGTGCTCTTCTAAGTAGTAACCCCTTCCTGGCTCACTTCCCCAGCCACATAGTTTAGCGCCTAAATATCTACAGCTCTCAATGTTCACAGCTATGAGGCATCAGAGAATGTAAGCGCTGGATAAGGGAGACTGTCAGTCTAAGGTCAGCAGTGTTTCTCGCAGCCCTTCACAGAGTCAGCTGACTGGTCAACTCCCTGGTCAACTGACTGGCTCAAGGACAGTTATTGTTCTCACTGATTGACAGCCTAAGGAGTCTCATGGGCTCTGGAAATTCCCAGTGCTGTGCTCGTTGCTCTACAAGTCTTTAAGCCAGCATGCCAGTATACCATACATATAATATATGTACACCATTAAATATATTCTATATACATACATACATATACATATATATATATATATATACCCATACATCAATATACATGTATAACCTAAAGTAGGGTTACATTCTCTTACCCTAGCGGTCTAACTAATTCATCAGCTTAGATCGCCATCATCTCATATCTACATATATATAGCTGAGCATTGAAAATATGGCCAAGTACACATGGTGGGATAGACTATTTGGGGTACTATACTAGGCTCTCCCATTCTATCATAAGTGAGAATAGAAGGGGGCCTATATATTCTTTTTGGCCTTTCAACATCTTACACATCACCCTCCTCATTAAACATTTCACTACCCTCTTGAGAGCTATTAATACTATTTGTGTTGAAATCTTCATACATCTCAATTCCTGCTCTATTTAGAGGTTCATAACTCCCTTCATCTTCCCTCTTATCCTGTTTACTTCTTACACACTCAAGTTTAGTAGTACTCTATACTCTGTATCGGCATCTTTATAATAACACCCTGGACTTTCAATGTCTCCTTCTAATTCATTTAAATCGGGCAGCTTATTAACTTCAGTGACCCTGTCTTTATTTCCTTCCACACTTACACTAGTGCTAGGACTTTCAGTAAGGTTTTCCAACCGTATTTCTTGACCTATCGGTAACAAATGCTGTCTATGATACGTTAAGACAACTCCCTCCCCTGACTGGCTTTATCTTATACACAGGCAGGTCATGAAACTTTTCAATGATTACAAAAGGATCTTCCCTCCATTTATTAGAGATTTTGAACCTTTTTGGTATCCCAAATTTCCTCAACAGTACTCGATCACCCGGGGCAAGATTTTGTTCCCGGACTTTCCTATCATATATTCTCTTGTTTTTCAGCCCTAACTTTTCTGCAGCCTTAGTAGCAATTGCGTATGCCTCCTGCAGATCTTCTCTTAGTTTTTCAACGTATTTGCGATGTGATACTGGAGAGGTATGACTTGTTGAGGCTCCCATACTAATATCTATTGGGAGTCTTGCCTCTCTTCCAAACATTAAAAAGTATGGAGAAAATCCTGTGGACTCATTTAGAGTACAATTATAATTGAATTAGGCGATCAATATGTATTTTCCAGTTCTGCTTATCCAAAGGACTTAAGGTTCCTAACATATTAAGTAAGGTCCTATTGAATCGTTCGGGCTGAGGGTCCCCTTGAGGGTGGTAGGGAGTGGTTTTAGATTTTACAATCCCACATAAGGAACAGAGCTCTTTAATTAATCTGCTCTCAAATTCCCTTCCCGGATCAGAGTGTAACCTATTGGGCAGCCCATAATGAATGAAACATTTACTCCAAAGGGTATTTGCTACTGTTAACGCTTTCTGATTCGGGGTCACGTATGCCTGCGCATACCTTGTAAAATGATCAGTAACTACCAGTATATGACATTTTTTTCCCTCTTTTACTTCAAGTGATAAGAAGTCCATGCAAATCACATCGATAGGACTGTTACTTTTAAAGGACACTAAAGATGCGCCTTCTTTGGTTACAGTTTTTCTCCCCACACAACTCCCACAATTTTGACAGTAACTTTCTATCTCTCGCCTCATCCCAGGCCAGTAAAACCTATGGGCTATTAAACCTAACGTTTTCTCAAACCCTAGATGTCCATGATTATCATGTAGTGCCTGCAATGCTGTAATCCTGTGTTTTTCAGGCAAGACAATTTGATGTAGGACTCTACCATCCTTTTGTCCAGCCTTATTATATAAGTGCTCAATTTCTCACCCATCTCTTGGAAGGTATGATGGAGTTGGGACAACAACTCCCCTACATCCTCTAATGTGCCGTAAGCAAAAGCTAAAGCTTCCAAATAGGTCTCAAATGTAGCTTGGGGATTACTTCTCCTAGCCGCCTGAATGACTCCCATGGCTGGCCCCCGTAAGCTTTCTACCACCCTCTGCCTTTTTATTTTCTCTGGGCACTGCCATTCCTCTGCTTGCTGCACTGCTGCCTCCTTCCAAACTTCATATGTTTCCTCTCCCACTGGCACAGGGATTATCCCTGAAAAATTTTTCTAACTTCTGTAGCTACCTTCATAGTGCCATCTTTCTAATTGCGACTCTACTCTATCTATTATGGTTTCGAATTGTCCTCCTACAATTGCTCCCTTTCCAGAGTCTCCTCTCTCACCATCACCTGTATCAGGAACTGATGGTATAGGGGCACTGGTGGCTTCCTCAACAGGGGCTAATGGCTACATGATGTGCCATCGCCTCCCAGTTTTTCTGTTTGCAATTATCATTGCAGGTATTAAGCTGGTATCTAAATCCTCATCAGTCTCTAATAAATATGCTATGATATTAGACAAGACTCCTCTCCATCGATCTATTATCTTAGGTCTAATTACTCCACACAACTTGCTTATCTGCTCTACAATATCTCTGTCTAGGAATTCAGCAAAATTTCCTCCTACAGCTAGACATCGCTTTGTATCCCTTCCTTTCCTTAAACACCACTCATAGATATCGTTCCCAGATAAGGCTTCTTTCATGTGTCCTTCCATCTCAGCAGTGCCTCCACTTTGCAGGCTGGGCGGCGCTGCCGCTGTGATGATGTGAATACCTCCTGCTTTTCTTGGCTCAGCAGAGGGTCGGCGACCTGACACTCCATCCGGGCTTTGGCAGAGCAATACTGTCAGTCACCGCTCCGCCTCCTCTGTCTTCCCCAACTTGTATCACTAGGCCACAGTCCTCATGCCTGCACCGGATGATAGATGGTGCAGCTTGCATTTTAGTTGGACAGGGAGCGGGGTGCTCTTCTAAGTAGTAACCCCTTCCTGGCTCACTTCCCCAGCCACATAGTTTAGCGCCTAAATATCTGCAGCTCTCAATGTTCACTGGAAAGAAAAGGTTTGAGACCGCGCTCGCTAAGAAGGCATGCAACAGGTGTGGTTAAAACATTTATTTTTGGAAAAATTGCATATAAAACTGTATAATAAAATATCAATAAAAGAAATCGGAATTATCACAGATAAATATAGAGAGCAGGGATATTCACCCACAGTCCGGTTTGGGAATTGTCCTGTATCCGTTCCTATGTTGCCTCCAGGTAAGCGTCCTGTATAAGGATGTCGATTAAGGGGATGTTGGTTGGGAGAAGTTGTTATCTCCGAACCAGGGAGCTCCTGATGTTGGGAGGTGCTCTACCTGGTGGGCTTGATGTTGTCGCCTATTGGGTTCCTTGTAGGGAGGATGTCTATCTCCTGACCAGGGAGCTCCTGGTGATGTGCGGTGCTCTACCTGGTGGGCTTGATGGTATTGCCACTTGGTTCCTGGAAGGAAGGAGGTTCTGGAGGCTGGTCCGGTTACAGGGTATTGGTGCGTGGGGCGTCTGCAAAGTAGGGGTGTCCCTGCTCCCCTTCACCAACGCGTTTCGCTGTAAGCTTTTTCAAGGTGATAACTATGATGTTCACTGTCAGGGTTATATACCCTCAATGGGAGGGGAAACAATTTGCACCTGTTGCATGTTAATTGGAAGTTGGCCATAAATATACCATTATCTAATGCCATGCATGTTGCTGAGAATAGGAGACAAAACTAGATTTTCTTATACCTTTTAATTTGTAAAATGAATGCTATAAAGTGTAGAAAATTAAGAAAATACAAAAATTCCTATGCAGGTCCGTTTCCGGATGTCCGCTATCGTCATTTCCGGTTGGTGAACCGCATGTGCGCTCCAACAATGTTGTACATAGGATATCAGTAAGAGGGCGATTTCTGCCCTTTTTAAAGATGGCCGAATAGGTACTTCCGGGTTTGCTACATCGTAGCTGGCTATTTCCCCGGGTGTTACTGCTTATGCAGACTCTGTTACTGGGAATTTATTGCTTGTGTAGCATAGTTCCTACATTAAATATGGTTGCGCTTTTTTTGTGTTGTTGTTATTATTCTCATTCGTGGAGCGCACATAGAGTTTTACAATAACATTCAAAATAGTGTCAGCACATCAGAATATGTTTATAACATGAGATTAATATCTATAAGGGTGCTTACTATATATTTTTCGTCACTTTAGATGACTGTATTCTTTTGTATACAGAGGAGCAGAGATATAAACAAAAAGAAAGATATATATATATATATATATATATATATACACACGAAAGAGAACATGTATTAAACAAATTTAGATGATAAATACAGGACAATATATATATGATATCAGGATATGAGCAACATTAATTGCTGCTACATAGTGTATAATGAGAAAGAGACGACACTGGGGAGTCCCTAATGTCGACAAATACATAAAGAATTTTATTTTATTTTTTCCTGATTTACGTTTGCATTATCTACTAAGAAGACATATGAATACTTAATTTATCATTTATAGAGTGTAGTGTTTAAGCATTCAAATTTATACCCAGTTCAACATTTTAGAAAAAAGACTTTATTGTGATGATTTTTGGTTATTAGGTTTTACACAAAATGTTATTCCTCAGATATTTCTCAAATCTGGGGGTATCACATTGGGGTTAAAAGGGAGGGAGCTGGAGGGTGGACAAAAAAGGAGAATAGATGATCGGGAGGGAGCTATCGGAAGGTTGTCAAGAATTTAAACTCTATTTCTACAATTGTTTAAACAGTTTTTTACAGTTTTTTTACTAGAGATGGCAAAGGAGACATTTGTTTAGTGGGAGGGGATAGATCTACATATTTCTTAGCCTGGTTTCTTAATAATTTGATTACGTTAGTGTATGATGTTTTAAATAACTGTATTTAGTTCTACGGCTTCGTTTAGCCCTCCTGGGTGTATGGAATCCATTTTGTACATCCAGTACACTTTTTGTCTACATAGGGTTTTGTACCTATCCCCTCCACGTGCAGTTCTTGAAACATGTTCCAAACCCACCAGCTTCAGGCTCTTAGGATCACCTCCATGATGTTCATGGAAGTGACGAGAGACACTGTGCGTTTGAACATGTTTCATTATATTCCGCCTATGCTCAAGGAAACGGACTTTGATTTTCCTTGTGGTGCGTCCTATGTATGTAAATTTGCACTCGCAAGTTAACATGTAAATGGTGTAACTGGTGTTACAGTTAATAAAACTATCGATTGTTATATTGGTGCCCTCTTTATCCTTTATGGAGTGGCACATCCTGAGTTCTATGTATTGGCATGTTATGCATCTCGATGAACCGCATCTGAAGAAACCTTTTGGTTGGTCTCCAAGCCAAGTGCTTGGACCAGTCTCTTCAGATGGGGTTGTTAACGGCCTCAAGAAACTGGGGGCTAGAGAAGTTTTTATAGACATCCTTATACAGGACGCTTACCTGGAGGCAACATAGGAACGGATACAGGACAATTCCCAAACCGGACTGTGGGTGAATATCCCTGCTCTCTATATTTATCTGTGATAATTCCGATTTCTTTTATTGATATTTTATTATACAGTTTTATATGCAATTTTTCCAAAAATAAATGTTTTAACCACACCTGTTGCATGCCTTCTTAGCGAGCGCGGTCTCAAATCCCTTTTATTTCCAGTAACCACTTTCCTTGGGTCAGACTTCCCAAGCCCTGAGACCGCAGCTCCAGCAAAACAACCCTTCTCAGGCGCCCCTTGGACCACTTTTTGGTGACCCTCCCACCTTTTTCCACAAATTTAAGTCACACGGGGCAGCCGAGATGAGTTGTTTTGCTAGTTACGAGAATAGACTGAATAGGAGACAAAACTACTTCTCCACCTGGGACAATCCAGGTATGGAGCCCGATAGAACAGAGATAGGGTTAAAGGAGTAATTTACACAATTAGAAAACCTCCTAAAAATAGAGCTCAAACATTGGCTTGACAGCACTAACCTACAAAAATATTGTGACAAAAAAATGATCCCAAGGGGTTTAAGGCTGTTCAAGCCATCTATTTTCCCTCCCGAAACAGAATTCCAAAAGGAATGGGAGGAAACCCTTGACAAATGTTCCATTGAACTTATGAAAATAGTGATCAGATACCGGAGAATCCAAGCAGAAAAAACAGAAGCTGAGATAGAGACACTAAAACAAAAATTAGAAAGCCATAAAAATACAGCGGAATTTAAAGAGAGAGATACTACAGTTAATGAGAGAATATGTAAATTTGAACAATCAGTCATAGATATGAAAGGCAAGAAATATCAGAGGGACTCAGATGATTACAAAAAAGGAACTGTCAGAACGTACAGGAACAAAAATAAGATTAGGAGAAATGATGAAAACATTAGAGATGAGAGAGAAACACATGAGAATACAAAAACTCCCTATAAATTCAGAAAAAACTATAGAAAACCGAGCGAGAACTCCAGAGAGGTCCCAATGAGGAGAGATTCTTATAGGAAAAATACCGATGGACGGCAGGGAAGACAGAGGATCCACTCTGATTCCCGACCAGTCCAAAGGCCATATCAGAATCGGCTCCCCTCACCCAACAATAGAGACCACAATAGACCAGAGATAAATTCCAATATGCAATCCCTAGGAGCTCGTCCCAAAGACAAAGAATTACCGACATATTCTAAAAATAGAAACCAGGGGGCTAGACACACAGAAGTTTTTTTAGAGAAAAGACCCTATATAAGGGAGGAATACAAAATAAACCATCTGCAAAATCACGAAACACCAAAAAGGGGGAGAAGCACAGATTCAGAGGAAGAAGAGGGGGTAAAAAGACAAAACAGAAGAGTCTAAGAAAACTTATAAATGTAAATCAGAATGAAATAAAACAAACAGTATACAACCTATCATCAAAGGAACTATCCAGTTCAGATATGTCACTCCTAAATAAGGGACTAAAATACTCACCGGTTTCAACCCCCAATATATTCAATCTGTTTGTGGAATTAAACCGTTTTATTAGGAGTCTCTGTCGAAAAAGGTTTTTCGCAAGACAGATCCTCAATAAAAACAGAGACGAGGCAGCTGCGATCATCTTGGACCAAGGGGACCTACCGGCCCTCAATGCCCTGACAGAACTCCTAGAGGAGTTTGAAACAGAAACCCCTGAACCTAAAAAAGTGTTTGACATTTCACGAGATAAATTCCGTGCAAGGTCAGATTTCTTCCCCATCAAATCAAAAGGCTCCAGTGTGGAGACATTTTATAAAACTACTCTTGATGATTTCAAGAATTTGTGCAAAACAATACAACTAAACCCTAAAAAGAAATCTAATCTAAACAAAAAAGAAATGCAAGCCCTTAGAAGACTCACTAAGGATACTTCCTTGGATATCAAGGAGGCGGACAAAGGGGGTGGAATTGTCATCCAGGACAGGTCAGAATACGTGAAGGAGGCATTTCGCCAATTAGAAGATCGACGTTTCTACACTGTCCTGGGTGGCAATCCAACCCAGAAATTTGGCCTCAATCTGTTGAAATTACTAAAAGAAGCAGAATTGGATGGAGTCATTTCCAGGGAGGAACTCCGTTTCCTGTATAATGAACACCCCACCACACCCATTTATTATCACTTACCCAAAATACACAAAACCCTCACTTCACCCCCCGGGCGCCCTATAATTTCTGGGATACAGTCACTTTCATCAAATTTATCATTTTACGTTGATTCACACCTGCAACCACGTGTCTCTACCCTCAGGTCCCATGTAAAATATACCATCCATTTTTTACAATTAATAAAAGATATACAATGGAAGGACACATATTCCTTCCTAACGTTAGACGTCACTAGTCTTTATTCGAATATTCCGCACGAAACTGGAATACAGGTAATTGCACGAAGACTCTCTGAGGATGGTGACCTGGGGGGGAGACACCAACGGTTTATCACGGACTCTATTTCCTACATATTACGTCACAATTATTTTTTATTTCAAGACACCTTTTATTTACAGGTAATGGGGACGGCCATGGGGACCAGATTCGCTCCGAGCTACGCGAACCTATACATGGGGGAGGTAGAACAGCAATACATCTGGGAGGGCGGGTTCGGGGCGAACCTGGTCCTCTATGACCGTTATATTGATGACCTATTTATTATTTGGGACGGTGACGACACTTCCGCACTTTTATTTGTTGAGCACCTTAATTCAAACACCTATAATTTACAGTTCACTCACCATTTAGACAGGAAACGGACTACCTTCCTGGATCTGACCATTGAAGCAGAAGGATCCAACATAATTACATCCAACTTCATAAAGGAAGTGGGCACTAACGCTTATCTGCATTACGATAGTGCCCACTATCCACCTTGGAAAAAAGGGATCCCAAAAGGTCAAATAATGCGATTATATCGCAATTGTACCAACAAAGAAACATTTGAAAACCAAGCAAAAGACATGCTCAATTCATTTTCGCAGAGAGGTTATCCGAAAGAAATAACTACAAAAGCTTATGAGGAGGTGTTATCCCTAGATAGGGAGACACTACTAGAAAACAAACCAAAAAAGCCTATAGAAAAGAACCAACACATCACATTTATATCAACTTATAATAGCCATTAGGATGAAATCAAGAGAATAATAGGGAAAAACTACAAAATACTGAAACAAGATCATCTCTTAGTGGATGTAATTCCCCCCAAACCATTATTTGTGTTCAAGAAAAACAAATCTATAAAAAATTCTCTAGTCCCCAGTTTCTTGAGGCCGTTAACAACCCCATCTGAAGAGACTGGTCCAAGCACTTGGCTTGGAGACCAACCAAAAGGTTTCTCCAGATGCGGTTCATCGAGATGCATAACATGCCAATACATAGAACTCAGGATGTGCCACTCCATAAAGGATAAAGAGGGCACCAATATAACAATCGATAGTTTTATTAACTGTAACACCAGTTACACCATTTACATGTTAACTTGCGAGTGCAAACTTATATACATAGGACGCACCACAAGGAAAATCAAAGTCCGTTTCCTTGAGCATAGGTGGAATATAATGAAACATGTTCAAACGCACAGTGTCTCTCGTCACTTCCATGAACATCATGGAGGTGATCCTAAGAGCCTGAAGCTGGTGGGTTTGGAACATGTTTCAAGAACTGCACGAGGAGGGGATAGGTACAAAACCCTATGTAGACAAGAAGTGTACTGGATGTACAAAATGGATTCCATACACCCAGGAGGGCTAAACGAAGCCGTAGAACTAAATACAGTGATTTAAAACATCATACACTAACGTAATCAAATTATTAAGAAACCAGGCTAAGAAATATGTAGATCTATCCCCTCCCACTAAACAAATGTCTCCTTTGCCATCTCTAGTAAAAAAACTGTAAAAAACTGTTTAAACAATTGTAGAAATAGAGTTTAAATCCTTGACAACCTTCCGATAGCTCCCTCCCGATCATCTATTCTCCTTTTTTGTCCACCCTCCAGCTCCCTCCCTTTTAACCCCAATGTGATACCCCCAGATTTGAGAAATATCTGAGGAATAACATTTTGTGTAAAACCTAATAACCAAAAATCATCACAATAAAGTCTTTTTTCTAAAATGTTGAACTGGGTATAAATTTGAATGCCTAAACACTACACTCTATAAATGATAAATTAAGTATTCATATGTCTTCTTAGTAGATAATGCAAACGTAAATCAGGAAAAAATAAAATAAAATTCTTTATGTATTTGTCGACATTAGGGACTCCCCAGTGTCGTCTCTTTCTCATTATACACTATGTAGCAGCAATTAATGTTGCTCATATCCTGATATCATATATATATTGTCCTGTATTTATCATCTAAATTTGTTTAATACATGTTCTCTTTCGTATATATATATATATATATATATATATATATATATATATATCTTTTTGTTTATATCTCTGCTCCTCTGTATACAAAAGAATACAGTCATCTAAAGTGACGAAAAATATATAGTAAGCACCCTTATAGATATTAATCTCATGTTATAAACATATTCTGATGTGCTGACACTATTTTGAATGTTATTGTAAAACTCTATGTGCGCTCCACGAATGAGAATAATAACAACAACACAAAAAAAGCGCAACCATATTTAATGTAGGAACTATGCTACACAAGCAATAAATTCCCAGTAACAGAGTCTGCATAAGCAGTAACACCCGGGGAAATAGCCAGCTACGATGTAGCAAACCCGGAAGTACCTATTTGGCCATCTTTAAAAAGGGCAGAAATCGCCCTCTTACTGATATCCTATGTACAACATTGTTGGAGCGCACATGCGGTTCACCAACCGGAAATGACGATAGCGGACATCCGGAAACGGACCTGCATAGGAATTTTTGTATTTTCTTAATTTTCTACACTTTATAGCATTCGTTTTACAAATTAAAAGGTATAGGAAAATCTAGTTTTGTCTCCTATTCTCAGCAACATGCATGGCATTAGATAATGGTATATTTATGGCCAACTTCCAATTAACATGCAACAGGTGCAAATTGTTTCCCCTCCCATTGAGGGTATATAACCCTGACAGTGAACATCATAGTTATCACCTTGAAAAAGCTTACAGCGAAACGCGTTGGTGAAGGGGAGCAGGGACACCCCTACTTTGCAGACGCCCCACGCACCAATACCCTGTAACCGGACCAGCCTCCAGAACCTCCTTCCTTCCAGGAACCAAGTGGCAATACCATCAAGCCCACCAGGTAGAGCACCGCACATCACCAGGAGCTCCCTGGTCAGGAGATAGACATCCTCCCTACAAGGAATTCAAGTGGCAACAACACCAAGCCCACCAGGTAGAGCACCTCGCACCATCAGGAGCTCCCTGGTCAGGAGACCAACATCTTCCTCCATAAGGAACCCAAGTGGCGACAACATCAAGCCCACCAGGTAGAGCACCTCCCAACATCAGGAGCTCCCTGGTTCGGAGATAACAACTTCTCCCAACCAACATCCCCTTAATCGACATCCTTATACAGGACGCTTACCTGGAGGCAACATAGGAACGGATACAGGACAATTCCCAAACCGGACTGTGGGTGAATATCCCTGCTCTCTATATTTATCTGTGATAATTCCGATTTCTTTTATTGATATTTTATTATACAGTTTTATATGCAATTTTTCCAAAAATAAACGTTTTAACCACACCTGTTGCATGCCTTCTTAGCGAGCGCAGTATCAAATCCCTTTTCTTTCCAGTAACCACTTTCCTTGGGTCAGACTTCCCAAGCCCTGAGACCGCAGCTCCAGCAAAACAACCCTTCTCAGGTGCCCCTTGGGCCACTTTTTGGTGACCCTCCCACCTTTTTCCACAGCTCTCAATGTTCACAGCTATGCGGCATCAGAGAAGGTAAGCGCTGGATAAGGGAGACTGTCTGTCTAAGGCCAGCAGTGTTTCTCGCAGCCCTTCACAGAGTCAGCTGACTGGTCAACTGACTGGCTCAAGGACAGTTGTTGTTCTCACTGATTGACAGCCTAAGGAGTCTCATGGGCTCTGGAAATTTCCAGTGCTGTGCTCGTTGCTCTACAAGTCTTTAAGCCAGCATGCCAGTATACCTTACATATAATATATGTACACCATTAAATATATTCTATATACATACATATACATCACTTCAACAAATATATTAACACTACAATTATATATATATATATATATATATATATATATATATATATATATATATATATATATATATATACACATACATCATGTATAACCTAAAGTAGGGTTACACCTTTATTGGGGATATCTTGCTAATTGCCTATAATTTCCACCAGTTGTCTATTCCATTTGCACAACAGCATGTGAAGTTGATTGTCAATCAGTGTTGCTTCCTAAGTGGACAGTTTGATTTCACAGAAGTGTGATTGACTTGGAGTTACAATGTGTTGTTTAAGTGTTCCCTTTATTTTTTTGAGCAGTGTATAAGGCCATCAAATACGTACACGGCCGGTTACAAATATGGACGGGTATGACATCGGAAAACACGAATAATAAAAATACAACAACTTCGTAAATTTATAGGAATTATCATTCCTATATTTCATGTCGTATACAGCCAATCCTGTTCATATGGGGATCGACCGTATATGGCCAATATTAGTAAATTCCCCCCTTGGTATCATAGGGAGAGGAATCAGTCCCAAGAAAAACTAAATGATAATGCACTGTATAGGTCATTGGTATGGTCTCATCTCGAATATTGTGTTCAGTTCTGTAGGCCATATCTTTAAAAGGATAAAAATATTCAGCAAATGTAAAAAGAAGGTCAACTAAATGTGGTGCAAGGTCTACACCACAAAACTTACCAGGAAAGATTAAAAGTACTTAACATCTATAGTTTGTAGCAGAGAAGGGAAAGTGGCACACAATAGAATATTTCAAACGTATAAAGGATTTTAAAAAGTAAAGTTGGTAGACAAATGTTAAAACACAAGTATACATTGTAAAACTGTAAGGAGGGAGGTTCAAAGGAAACATTACTTTACAGAAAGGATAGTGGATAAGTGGAATAGATTCCCATCAGAGGTGGTAAGGCTAAGACAACAGCAATTTATAGTTGCTTTAATAATTCTTTAATACAAAGAATAGCCTCATAAAGAACTAAGGGCCTTATTCTAGTTCACTGTTTCTGACAAAATCCTTCTTAGATGGACAAAACCATGTGCACTGCAGGTAGGGCAGATGTTACTGGTGCAGAGAGAATTAGATTTGGGTGGGTTTTTACTTCAAAGTGAGATCTATAAGGCAGCGTAAAATAATGCAGCCAGTATTTTCCCTGCACAGAAACAAAATAACTCACCCAAATCTTATTCTCTCTGCACATGTTACATCTGCCCCCTGCAGTGCACATGGTTTTGCCCATCTAAGAAGGATTTTGTCAGAAAGAGTGAACTAGAATAACCCCCTAAGTTCTGTATCAAACAGTATTGAGGCTACCGAAAGATAAAAATGACTTCATGTGCCAAGTGGTTCTTTTCTCCTTACAATTTCTATGTTTCTATGACTACCCCCACTTGAAGTAACAATTGGTCCTTGGACCAGTCATTTTCTCTCTCCATACATACGGTTTAGGTGAGCTAATGATCACATTTGACTTCTAATATCATCTGTATGCTGATATCATCTGGTAGCCGCGACCATGTTCCCGAAGCCGCGGCTACATTAGTAAAGACACTGACTTGATTATAAGCCAAGGGGGCCTTTTTCAGCAGAAAAGGGCTGAAAACCTCAGCTTATACTCCAGTATATAAGGTACTTTGTTTTCTAAAGAGATCTATTGTTAATAAGTACTTTAAAGTCTGCATTATTGCTGCATTATAGAAACAACTCTTCTTGAGACTGCTCAGTATTTTCCCCAGCCTTGGGGATCACTATGTTACCAAATTTTGCCAGTCACTGACTTTTTTATATTAATTTTACAAGGTAAGGTCTTAGCTTTACATTAAATTTTTTTTTTGCTTCAATAAAGAAATTAATATACTGTATACTGGAAAATAAAATAATCATAGAAGAATAAAGATTTTTCAGTATTTTAAAAACAAAGATCTGTAAGAATATGAGCCATACTCACTTGTCTTTGTTGAAGTTAACACAATCTTTTTTTTACCCCAAGAGTGACAAATATACATAATGTCAGCTTTTTATATTGTTGAGCTGAGAGTTATTCAACCTTTGGCTATTTGAGATAAACATGGCGTACACATCACATGCAGCTGGTGTGACACCAACATTGTAATATAAGCTTGTGATTTAACAGTTACAGTGAGAACCTGAGCCACATCCGGTTCTCACAGGATATTGTTGTGTACTCTATGTACAGATGGAGCCTTCCTCATCTTTGCAGTTTCTCCACCTAAATAGAGGTTTTGTGCCCCCAGAATTTGTGCACAGACAAGCGCGTTAAGGTGCGTTGAAGCATGATAATATACACAGCATGCAATTCACATCTTCACAACTGGGTGGCTAATGATGCTGCACTAATACAGTACTGTAGAGTCAATAGCGGTGAATGGATCTACAGTACTATACATTACAAGCTCTGGCAAATGACCAGTGACAACTGTAATGTTACTGTATACTGTACACCCAGACAATGGTCAGATAGAGGCCCTTATTCTGATCGGTGCGGCCCGATCAGAATATGCGGCCACGACCGTGCAGGCGAATCCCCGCCTTCCATACGGATCGCCACCTCCGTCCGTACGCGGATATGTGGCGATCCGCATGAAAGTGGACGGGGATACGCCTCCTCCGTCTTGGGAGCAGCCCCTGCATTCGATGGTCGCCGAACATCGAATGCAGGGCCGCACGCTCCACTAGGTCCCGCCACCCAAGACCACACGGACACTTGTCCGTGTGAAATCATGTATGGGGGCGGGCAGCTGACATCCGGCGATGTCAGATGCCCGCCCCCTACACACGCGTCACGGCTTCATTACCATGCATACGCCCCGCGTTTGCATGGGAACGCCCATGAAACGCGGGGCGTATGCATAGGGTAATGAGGCTAAGTAGCCCCTCACGCCCCTCTACGCCCCCTGTGCGGCGTGTAAAGAATACGTGCGGCGAAATCGCCTGCACATGCGCAGAGTGACCTCTGCACATGCGCAGACGATAACCATCGGCGGGACGACCGCATGCGGAGAAATCCGCACCGATCAGAATAAGGCCCAGAGAGAGATAATAAAAAAAATAATAAATCAATAAATTAAAATAATGTATAGAGGTGCAAACAAACATGTTAAAGCAATGGTTCTCGGACATTTGGTTTATATGTGCGTTCAGTCCCATAGCCAGTATAGCATAACCAAAACCATTAGGAAAGGATCATTGCTTACATTTACACATGTAATCCTGTGTCTCTATCACCAGTTGTTGTGGAAATTTCTGTACTCCATGCTAAGAGTCCCAGGTTCGATCCCTTTAATTTTCTTTTCTTCTTGACACTTTTTTTTTACATTTATACATTCAATAGCATTCGGCACACAGGAAAATAACTGTTTCCATAACTAACTGTCCTAGCATCTGCCACGCAAAATTCGTAGCACAGTGCTGCTCCCAACCAAAGCGAATGCACTATCAGACCTTCATTTACATAATGTGTTATTAATTTATTGACTGTAAGCTGGCTTCCTTTTCTGTGAAAACAGCAGTTACCCAGGGGAGGGAAAAGGGGGGGGGGGGGGGTAACAAGTAAAGTTTATAGCCACTGTCAAAAATATTCTCTGTCAGCACCTAAAAGACACCAATAAATTAATAAATAAAAATAGTGTATACAAATGCAAACCAATGTGTTAAAGCAATGGTCAATTGACATTAGGTATATGTGAGTGTCCAAGTCCTGTAGCTAGTAATTTTAGTATCCATGTAGGGATGGCCATTGATCATTGATGATTCAAAATCATCAATGGTTTATGGCCGATGTCAGATGGTTTCCCTACATCGATGGCACAGCAAAACCAATGTGATACTTTTTTTTTTTCAAAGTAGCTGGACACAGAGCATAGCTCCGCCCCTGACAACCACGAAGCCCCACCCACATGTTTTGATTGGACCATTGATATATAAAACTATCAATGGTCACCCATTGTATAGATTTACATTATCGATGGCCAGTTGCACTTTTGCCATCGATGGCAACTATTGATGGAAAAGGCACTGATGGCCATCCCTATATCCATGCAGCTTCTTGTTTATATAGATCCATAAAACAGTCACCTCTGTGACTTGTGGGTAGGACATATTCTAAACTGATTAGGGTAAGGCCCTTGGGGTCACTGCCATGTATTTCAGTGAAATGTGTAGGGACACTATGGTTTGTGCATTTATTTAAAATATTTCTCCATAAATACTAAAATAACAGTCACTTGAACCCCAAGGCCTGAATGAAACACCTTGAGT
Organism: Crinia signifera; assembly: GCF_055691185.1. NCBI lineage: Eukaryota > Metazoa > Chordata > Amphibia > Anura > Myobatrachidae > Crinia > Crinia signifera. Next base: position 113,545,867 of record NC_139218.1, on the reverse strand, counting down.
TCATATGAAGAATGTAGCGGCTTAAGTAATCTATCGGCCAGTCTCCGATTGTCTTCATGAGCCTCTCTTTTCACTATATAACAGTATCAACTCCTTCCTTCCCCCTAGGAAATTTTGTATTGTCTGTGTGTTTTGTGTGTACATGCATGTATACACCCATATATATATCCTGTGTAAATTCCATCAGTGATTTATCCCTCTGTCTATCTCAGGGCCGGATTAACAATGGGCCCGATAGAGCTAAAGCTCCAGGCCCACTCTCCAAATAGGCCCATTTTAAAGGTGAGGACTGGGGCTTTCCAACGAGCCCAACCTCGCGTCGCTAGCCCCCGGGAAACTGAGATACCGCCAGGCAAAACTGGAACGTTTTCCCGATAGGATAACATGGGACCCGCTAATTTCGGTCCCCACCCAGTTCCCCCCTGGCATTACAGAAGCTCAAAGTTGATCTCATTCAAACCCAAATCGTTGGGCCTTCAATCTGATTCCAGGTTCATATGGGTTAAATGGTTCCAGAGATATTGTGGGTAAACCAATTTTTTTTATTTCTGAAATGTAATGGGACCAAAATAATTTGAAGCCCATTTAAAAGTTCTTCAATATGATACTGGTCTCATGTAAATGGGTTTGTTGGTTCTGAAGATATAGCCAGTTAAATCATATAGCCGGTTAAAGGAGGGGGGAGGGGGGGAGCTTTTTTCTCCCATTCACACCAGAAAATGCAGGGACTAGGCTGGTGTAAAAGGGGCCAACCCGGGAATGACCCTGCATGATCCTGGGACCATATTTCCGGGAAAGTCCCTGTATTTTCTGGTGTGAAAGGGGTAGTATTTCAAATAGCCGGGATCTGCAATGCTCTGAATACAGACGGGTTGCCCCCCAGCTCTCTGCCCGGCTGTCAATGGCTGTCACTTCTGCCTGGCGGCGACTGTTACGGGGGGGGGTGCGGTCCCCCGGTGTGGGCACCGGGCGACCGAGGGCAGCACCGTCGGAAGGGGACGCGGTGCGCGCGTGTCCCCTTCCGGCATACAGATGGCGGCGGGGCAGGGGATGGCGATGGCGACACCATCGCCATCCCCTGCAAAGATGAATCGCGCTACATCTGTATGTAGCATAATTTTTAATTGGCATTATGATGTTTGGCATAATACATAATGGAAATTATGGTGTGTGGCTTAACAAGTAATGGGAATTATGGTGTAAATTTTTAAAGGCGCGCAATTTCCCTGTTTGAGAAGCATATTTTGAATTTTGACTCAATCCGTTTGATACTGTATAGTGTGATTTTTGTCTCATTCCATGTGGCATAATGTGTAAGAGGCAAGTACAGTGTAACGGGGTTACTATTGTGTTGCCTGATTTGTATAAGGGGTATATGGTGTAGGTGACCATATAAAAGGTGCTGAAATGTTGTCTACCAAGTTTTAGATTTCAGTATTTCTTTATGACTGGAATGCCGCCTCACCCCGCAAGTATCTTAGGACATCGGCGTCCTGCAGGTGTACAATTGGAGGGCACCTGGCAATATATTTCTCTGCCCGGTGCCCTCACTGAGCATTATTTGCACTTTCATCAAGCCTGAGTGCCGCACCACCAACCAAATTATAGGTGCGCTGACACTTTTTCTGTCCTTATAGAAACACTTTAAAAGTGATCCTTATCCACACTCAGTCCAATGGGTTAACTTGTTTAGGGCAGCAGAACCCCTCTGGTGAACCCGATTCCCACGGGAACTTCAGAACATTTCCATCTAAAACAAATAGAGGGGGCGCTTCATAGTGTAATACCGTTTATTTAAAACTGGTGGACAATGCTAACAGCAAATCTCCTATTATGAAGGTAGAACCCGTACCGAGGTGTTCCTCCGGTGTGGGCTGGCTACCACAAGATATATATCAAATAACCACTGGCACAAACTGCAGGCACTTGTAGCTCACTCACGGGACCTCTCACTGCTCCAGGAGCACGATGTCAATTCCGGAACCCAGCACTTCAGCGTCTTTGAGCAAAAGCAGCCACACAGCTCGATCTCCAGCGGCACACAGTGCGTCACACAGGCCACGCCCCTATGCGTTTCGTCATTGGGGTGGCCTGTGTGATGCTGCACCGTTCTTTTTAAGCCAACCTAGCTCAGAGCAAATTTACATACCATGTGTTTATTAGCACTTCCCAACCTCTCACAGGTGGGGCACCTTAAACCTTCAAACATAGTAATGGTAACCAATCATTAATTGCTGTGTTCTAAAATTATAAAACACACTTTTTATTATTAAAAAAGTCACCTTTTAGTGACTGTATCACACACAATTTAGCACAAATTATCATAAACTGTGCGTGTCTTATCTCAGGACAATCTTAAGAAGATATAAACCGTGTATTTAACAAAATACACGGGCATAAAACTAAGCCAGTATGTAACATAAGAGGACTAAACTTGTGCTAGAATTTCATATTTAAAAATCACATATATCTAACTTTATTCTTAATGTTACGTGTGTGCTCCAGTACTCGGATTTTTAAAGTTCTTTTTTTTTTCCCGATGTACTGGAGCCCACACGGACATTCCAACATATAAACCACGAATGACGTGTTACAGTTAATCAGAGTCTTAACTGAACAATTTAAGATTAAGACTCTGATTAACTGTAACACGTCATTCCTGGTTCATATGGTTTATTATCCGAGTACTGGAGCGCACACGTAACATTAAGAATAAAGTTATGAACCATAGTATACCACGGCATTTTGCTGAGTGTCATAATAGCGATGCCTCTCTGCTGAAGTTTAAAGAAATAGAACACATCCCGATTGACAAGAGGGGAGGTGACAGGGAAAATAGGCTGTCAAGGAGAGAGACATACTGGATTATAACTCTTGACACTATTATTACACAAGGTTTGAATGAAAATTACGAAATAACACCGTTCATTCAATAAATTGTTTGAAAATCACCATCACCCTAGAGAGCTTTAAGCTACTAAGAAACAACCTTGCCTGTGTCTCTATGTTATCTTGAAGCATTGGTGACACTTAAACATTGTATTATTTAGCCGTGTATAACTGAGTCTTGTATATTAGCTGTCTCTTGAACTTACTTATGTTAAAAAACAAAAAAAAACATTTTTCACTTGTAACTTATCAAAGAAATGGTATTTCTATTAAACTATTGCTCGTGTATAAGGAATTAGCAAAGCCGTTTTGAGTTGTGGCATACATTTACTGTCCCTTGAACTCAACTTGCTTGTGTGATTTTTCACGATTTTTTGTGATACATCAAAATAATGGTGTCTCATCAAATTAGCTTGCTGCCTCTATAAGGAATTATTAATGTTGATTTTATATGTACAGATTTAATGTTGTTGTTTTATATCTGTGTAATATCGCTTTAAAATATTTGTAAAGTGATTCTTGAGCTCTCACAGTATGGGCTGTAACATTTAGCTATTTAGCTTACAAGACATCTAATCTGCCTGCTAATAGGAATAATGACATAGTATCTTGCGGCAGAGAATTAACATTATGTCATTTTGATATATGTGATTTTTAAATATGAAATTCTAGCACAAGTTTAGTCCTCTTATGTTACATACTGGCTTAGTTTTATGCCTGTTTATTTTGTTAAATACACGTTTTATATCTTCTTAAAATTGTCCTGAGATAAGACACGCACAGTTTATGATAATTTGTGCTAAATTGTGTGTGATACAGTCACTAAAAGGTGACTTTTTTAATAATAAAAAGTGTGTTTTATAATTTTAGAACACAGCAATTAATGATTGGTTACCATTACTATGTTTGAAGGTTTAAGGTGCCCCACCTGTGAGAGGTTGGGAAGTGCTAATGAACACCTGGGGTGAAATGTAATCGGATGAGAGATTCAGAAAGTGAGAGATTTGGTAAGAAATCTCCAGTTTTTTAAAGCGGCAATCATTTACACTGCAAAATCAATCTGGTTGCGCAGTGTAAATGATTGCCCCTTTAAAAAAAACCTGGAGATTTCTTCCCAAATCTCTCACTTTCTGAATCTCTCGTCCTATTAAATTTCACCCCAGGTATGTAAATTTGCTCTGAGCTAGGTTGGCTTAAAAAGAACGGTGCAGCGTCACACAGGCCACCCCACAGACGAAGTCCTATGATGAAACGCGTAGTGGCGTGGCCTGTGTGGCGCACTGTGTGCCGCTGGAGATCGAGCTGTGTGGCTGCTCTTGCTCAAAGACGCTGAGGTGCTGGGTTCCGGAATTGACATTGTGCTCCTGGAGCAGTGAGAGGTCCTGTGAGTGAGCTACAAGTGCCTGCAGTTTGTGCCAGTGGTTATTTGATATATATCTTGTGGTAGCCAGCCCACACCGGAGGAACACCTTGGTACGGGTTCTACCTTCATAATAGGAGATTTGATGTTAGCATTGTCCGCCTGTTTTAAATAAACGGTATTACACTATGAAGCGCCCCCTCTATTTGTTTTAGATATATATATATATATATATTACAGTTTTTCAAAAGGTGAAGAACTCCAAGCGATGATGTCAGTATAGCCGGTGCCAGGTACATAGAAAAAAAACAAAAGCACTTACCCCTTCAGGGAAAGGAATTGGAGCCAGCACTCAGCAGTTGGTGAAAGAAAAATAGTGTTTTAATGCAAAGACATAGCTGCAATGGTGACAGCTGTTATCCTGACAGCTGTTTCAACTGCTCTTTGGCAGTTTACATCAGAGGCAACATGCAAAGGACACAGAGCCCACTTTTAAACCTGATAATTGCACCAAAACAGTATGCAAATACAGCATTAATGACATCCCTAACATGTGGTAGCAGTTTTCACAATGAGTGACAGCGGGAGGCGTGGTCAGGTGCCGGGGGAGGGTTCCCCGGGGCGTGTCAGAGCAGGAGGCTTGACAGGCTCCGGGAGTCTGTGAAGTCCTAGGTAAGCATGGCAACTGTCACAGAGCGCGCGGTCTCAGTTGCGTTGAGTAGTGAGCATTGGAGGGGGGGTGAAGGGCCCGGATGCTTGGTGCTAGATGGCATGCAGAGAATGCTGTGATCATATCGCCGGCGTGGTCGCTCACTGTGGTGGGGGATCCCGCTGTCAATCAGGCTGCAATAATGAAATTGGACAAACTATACACACCGTACAATAATTCAAGTGCAATCCAATCAGTTGTCATTGATAATGTTGCTGTCGGCATCACTTATGTTGACTCAGCAGCGTAACAGCAAGAGGAATTAGATTAATGCATAGCAGCACACTCCCACTGTCAGTCAGGATGCAATATTGAAATTGGACACACTATACACACCGCACAATAATCCTTGCTGGCTGGAATTCAGAGAGCACACACATTCAGGAGAAAAACAGGGAATACTTTCCAATTTCGTTTGGTCCAACCGATACACAACTGGGATTTTATATGTTGAAAAGGTTTTTGGAAAAAATAGTTTGTCTATTGGAACTTTGAATATCTGTATGTACTGGAGCAGTATCACAATACAATGGGTCTCCAATACCTAGGTGCAGCAGCACTCAGAGACGTTTTTTCATCCTTTAATATATTATGGTATTTATCATTGTAAAGGACTGAGTCCAGTTTTTCCTCCGTCCAGTAGGACAAATATTCAGAGCCTAATTAGGCATTTAATAAATAAAAGAGAAAAAAACCCTGATGAAGTCTCCAAGGCCCTTATTCTGATCGGTGCGGATATATCCGCGTGCGTTCGGCCCGCCGATGTTTTGTGTCTGCGCATGTGCAGAGGCGTCTCTGCGCATGTGCGAGCGGGGCGTACGGCCAAATCCCGCATGATATGTGAACACTCCGAACAGGGGGTGGAGAGGGGCGTGAAGGGCTATTTGGGCTCATTACCATATGCATACGCCCCGCGTTTCATGGGAGTTCCCATGAAAACGCTGGGCGTACGTATGGTAATGCGGCCGTGACGCACGTGTAGGGGGCGGACATATGACATCGCCGGATGTCAGCTGCCCGCCCAGATCCCTGCTTTTGCACGGAAAAATGTCTGTGTGGTCTGAGGTTGCGGGAGCTGCTGGAGCACTCGGTCCTGCATTCGATGGTCTGCGACCATCGAATGATGGGGGAGGTTCCCTTAGATGGAGGAGGCGTATTCCGTGAAAAATACACGTGCGGTCCGTTCGGCCAGCTTCTTACCGCATACGGACGGAGTTGGCGATCCGTATGGAAGGAGGGGTTTCGCACGCACGGTCCTGGCCGCATAATCGGCTCTGGCCGCACCGATCAGAATAAGGGCCCAAGTGAGAAGAAACGCGTTGGGTTCTGTCTTAAAGCTCTGTGAAAATAAAAAGGAAATTATTCTTCAAGAAACAAGAAGCTACAAGTGTATTATTATTGTTTTTATGTTCATTTATTGATTTTATTGAATGATTATTGTTTAAGACATCACAAGGTTTAGGGCGCTGAAGACACTATTGTTGATATCCAATGTCTATATATATATATATATATATATGGATAGCAATTGCAAGATGGCACCCTTTTTTAGTGACCTTTGTATTTAGATCAGTGGAACCTTGCAATAGTTATAAAACAAGCCATAAAGTCCATAAATTTTAAACATTTATTAAAAGTCTCTTTCTCCACACAATATCAGTGGCTGTTCCCGACCGCTATAAGGTTCAGATACTTTAAAATAGCAAACAAGTATTTCCAACGCGTTTTGTCCCTACACAGGGCTTCATCAGGGGTTCACTACAAACATAAAAACATACTTCAAAAATACTTGTGTAATAGCATGGCGCCCGGCTACGCTACGCTTTCAGCGTAGGCTAAGCTACTCTGTCAGCCTAGCCCAACGGTTGCCTAGCGTACTTAGCGTAGTGACTCCTTGGCAGCCCAATGGCTGCCTAGCGTAGTTAGCGTACAGCGCCGATAACCGGCAGGTCCCCTGTGCTGGTGGACTCTGGCGGAGAGGGGATCATGTGGGCGCCAGCGGAGAGGCACTCCATCTGTCTGAGACACAGGTGCGTCTCAGATGCTCCTGTGTCTCAGTATTATTGCGGCAGGGTACAGCAACCATGCCCGTGTCTGCTTCAGGGAGAGCCTCATTTTCAAACCCCCACTATCCACGCTAGCCCGAAGCATGGTGAGCACAGCGAGCCCCACGAGGGGACGAGTTACGCGTCCCTCTGACCTGTTCATACCCTCACTATCCATGTCAGCGTGGAGTTGATTTTATAAAGTGTGGCGAGCCACCGAACCCAAAGCTTGGTGAGCGCAGCGAGCACCGTTAGGGGACATGGATTACTTTATATGTATTCTTTATATAAAATCGACTCCACACCGACGTGGATAGTGGGGGTATGAACAGGTTGGGGGGACGGGTAAAGCAACCCCTCGCGGGGCGCGCTGCACTTACCATGCTTCGGGCTGGCGTGGATAGTGGGGGTGTTTCAGGAACACATATCTGACAGGGACGCTGACTACGCTGGACGCGGGAACACTACACTACTTCTGACAGGGACGCTGACTACACGGGACATGGGCACACTACGCTACTTCTGACAGGGATGCTGACTATGCTTAATACGCTAGCGGGAACACTATGCTACTTCTGACTGACTACACTAACTACGCTGGCCGCGCGAACACTACGCTGATTCTGACAGGGACACTACGCTAACTACATAAGGGGCACCGTGCTATTACACAAGTACCAAAATACTTGGCCAACAAATTGTACATTTTTAACAACATTAAAACTTTCAACTTTAGGACTTTACTTGAAAGTACAAGAACTAAGGCCCTTATTCTGGTTGGTGCGGTCGAGCCGCATATGCGGCTCCGACCGCACCAGACGAATCCCCGCCCACCCTACGGATCGCCACGGCCGTCCGTACACGGACGGCTGGCGATCCGCATAAAAATGGTGGAGGCGTACGCCTCCACCATGGTGGGAGCTGCCCCCTGCATTCGATGGTCGTCGACCATCGAAGGCAGGTCCGCACGCCGCGGCAGCTCCCGCAAGCTGAGACCACACGGACAATCGTCCGTGTGGTAGCTTGTATGGGGGCTGAAAGCTGACATCCGGCGACGTCAGCTTTCCGCCCCCATGAGTTGCGTCATGGCCTCATTACCATGCGTACGCCCCGCGTTTGCATGGGAACGCCCATGAAACGCGGGGCGTACACATAGGGAAATGAGGGCATGATGCCTCTCACGCCCCTATACGCCCCCTTTGCGGCGGACGAAATACGTCTGCGGCGAAGGGGGCTGCACATGCGCAGATTGACCTCTGCGCATGTGCAGTGTAAAAACATCGGCGGTACGGCCGCACGCGGGCCGTACCGCACGAACAAGAATAAGGGCCAATGATTGATTTGGCTTGGTCCTCATGATACATTAACTAAACAGAGGAGTTTTGAAAGAATGGAGGTGAGAACAGGTGAACAGAAACACCACACAAGGTAATAATCCACACTGGCTTATGTATATCAAATCACATACCAGATAACACAAAAGTTACTTCCGCCGGCCTTCACACATGGGGGGTTATTCTAGTTCATTCTTTCTGACAAAATCCTTCTTAGATGGACAAAACCATGTGCACTGCGGGTGGGGCATATATACGCAACTGAAAAGTCATTGGCTGCTGTGCGGGCGAAGCTGCACTTTGCTGGGGCGGCGAGGGGGGGGGGCGTGCGTTCGCCGGGCGGGGTTTGCTGGACTCGCAAGGCTGCGAATTCGCAGCCTTGCGAATCAACCTGAATAACCCCCCATATGTATTATTGATAATAATCCTTATTGAGTGGCAATAAAAACTTATTATAATACCTAACAAAAAAGATGTTTTTCCGGTTATTAACATTTTTATAGGGCTTGTAAAATCTTTTAAAGGTATCAACTGCATTGGTGGTGTAGTGGAGGAGTGGGGTAACAGTGCCTGCTGGCCTGATCCCCCTCCTTGTCTTAGGATCGGCGGCGGAGTCCCTCACCGCTATTATTGGCCGCACTTCCGGGTTGCGTTCCACCGCACCCGGAAGTGCAGTCCAACGACCGGAAATGCCGCTCTCCTGTATCTACAGTGCACGCTTCTTGGAACTGGTGTGCTAGGAACCTTTAAAAAGGTTCCCAGCTACATAATAACCTATTTGTGCATACTATTCTTGGGAATATTTCTAGTTTATTATGTTTAGATTATAAAGTGCGTGTGGTGGGATTTAACCTCTTTTAAGTGAATGTGGACTAAATCAATAAACTAAGTGCAACAATCTAAATAGTGTGATAAATATAATTATGTTTTTCTGTGCTTTCTAGTGTGTAGTGATAAATATATTTGCTTACTGTTTATTTATATTTTACTCATACTTGAATGCCTATATTAGAGAGAGATATTTAAGCTATCTTGCTGCTCATTTATGTTAATATAAAAACAGGGTACTCTTTACCTAGAAGGCCGCCCACGATTTTGATCTTGGGCATCGCAAGGTAAAAAATCGCGTCGGTCGCATCACAGGTATCCGCGTCCCCTCGCGGGGTTCACAGGTGTCCGCGTGCGCTCGCCACGCTTCGGGCTCGGTGGCTCGCTGCGCTCGCCACACTTTCTATACTCAACTCCACGCCGACGTGGATAGTGGGGGTATGAAAAGGTCGTAGGACGCGTACCGCCGCCCCTCGCAGGCTCGCTACGCTCGCCACGCTTCGGGTTCACGTTGATCGTGGGGTGGCGTTAACAATTGGGGGGGACATTTCACACTTCAGGGTGCCTATTTGGCCTCTGTGGGCCATTTAACATTGTTCCCTATGGAAAATCGGGTCAATTGGGACATTTAACATTGTTCCCTATGGGAAATCGCGGTAATCGCGTCGGTCGCATCGCATGCGATTTTTTGGTCGCATGCGATGCGACCGACGCGATTTACATTTTAACATGTATTTCTATGTAAAATCGCGGGCATCGCATCGGTCGCATCGCATTCCATTATAATGGCATGCGATGTACATGCGATGCCCGCGATGGGCGCCCTTCTAGGTAAAGAGTACCAAAAAACTGTTTAATTTATATACAAAGTCCTATTTAATCAATATTAAATGAAGAGTTCGGTGTCTATTCTATGGTATTGATTTATGTTTTTCGATAGTTACTAAATATATTAGAAGTGCTCATTTCGGGATTACTATATTAATGCATTTTTGCCATAGGGGCTATCCAATACCTGAATTAATGGGTGACTTAGTGCTTATTTTGTGATTACTATATTAATACATTTCTGCCATAGGGGTTTTCCAATCCCTGAATTTATGAGTGACATAAACCCGCCCGGCAACGATTACACAGGCTACATCTGTATGTCCGATAGATCAGCTCAACGCGTTTCCCCAGATCAGTAAGCTTCCGGCTTGCTCAGGAGCAAGTGCTAAACAGGAGTTAAACAGCGAGGATCGTTTGTTTTCTGTGATCCCGCCATTTAACCCCCTTGCCGGCCACGTTAAATACGACAAATATATGGCAAACATATACACATATAATGTGCTCAAAAGATAGAATCAGGTGTGTCCCCAACATTTTTTCTTAACCCCTTCCTGACAGAGCTAGTTTTTGCGTTCCTGACAGAGCCATTTTTTTCAAATCTGACATGTCTCACTTAAGTGGGGATAACTTTTTTTTGCTTTTACTTATCCCAGTGATTTTGAGATTGTTTTTTCGTGACACATTGTACTTCAAATTAGTGGTAAATTTGGGTCGATACAGTCTGTGTTTTTTTGTGAAAAATACCAAAATATCGTGAAAAAATGGAAAATTTAGCGATTTGCAAAATGTTAAATTTTCTGCTTGTGAGACAAATAATCATACCACTCAAAATAGTTAATAACTAACATAGACCATATGTCTACTTTATGTTGCCATCATTATTTCAACTTCCTTTTAATTTTTTTGGACACTAGGAGGCTTCAAATATGAATAGCAAATTCTCAAATTTTCAAGAAAATTTCAAACACTGATTTTTTTAGGGACCAGTTCAGTTCTGATGTGACTTTGAGGGACTTGTATGTGAGACACCCCCATAAATGATGCCATTTCAAAAACTGCACCCCTCACAGTATTCAAAACAGCATTTTGGAAGTTTGTTAACCCTTTAGGTGTTTCACAGGAATTAAAACAAAGTGTAGGTGAAATTTCAAAATTTCATTTTTTTTGCAGATTTGCAAATTTAATACATTTTTCGAAGGAACACAGTACATTTTACTAGAGAAATGTGACTAAAAATTGATTCCCCCAATTCTTTGGTTTTCATAAATATCCTATATGTGGCCCTAGTGTGCACGGTGACCAAACCACAGGCTTCATAATAGAAGGAGCACCTACTTGATTTTGGAGCCTCCTTTTTATGAGATTATTTTTTAGGAACCATGTAGGTTTCTAGGCACCATAAGATGCTAAAAGTTAGGTACCCCCCCACAAGTGACCCCATTTTGCAAACTACACCCTTCAGGGAATTCATCTAGGGGTATAGTGTACATTTCAAACCCCCAGGGGTTTCACCAATTGTGGTACAACTGGGCAGTGAAAATGAAAAAAATAAATTTTTCATTTTCACAGCTCAGTTGTATCAAAATTGGTGAAACCCCTGGGGGTT